>NC_040228.1:6637963-7362963 GCF_001444195.1 Xiphophorus couchianus | reverse complement strand
GGTAACGGTCAGGAACTGATTACGCAATGATTGGTTCCCCACTAAGTTCTTGTTATCAGTGAACAGTAGAATGACCAGACAATGATTTGCTACTCAGTAACTGTCAGGCAATGACAAACGTACAAGAATATACAAATACTGCTGTTTTTCATAAATGGGTTTGCGAAAAAAAAAAAACGAGTTTCCAATACAATCAATGATCACCAGGAATTACGACCTGGAACCTTACTGGTTCTGGGTCTAATCAGAACTCTCCTCTATTTCTGTGTTTCCCAGTAAGTACTGGTTAATAAGGCTGGACTGTGTGTTTCCCAGTAAGTACTGGTTAATAAGGCTGGACTGTGTGTTTCCCAGTAAGTACTGGTTAACTATGCCCATTAGTACATGATTAGGTTCAAAGATGTTAATCAAATTTGGTGTATGTTCTTCTAAAGTGTTATTTAATAAATATACTTAAAGGAATTAATAAATAGTCTGATTTCTTCAGAGCACTTTGGATTTACTTTACACACACAAAAAAATACGCAAATAGTTGAACTGACGAAAACCGAACCTGGCTGGCTTCCTGTTTGTCAGTTGGATCATTTGGCCTGAACTTTGACTGGACCATTCCTGTCCATTTACATTGCTTTGATCCAAATGTTTGGTCGCTCAGCTTCTGGTTGAACCTCCACCTCAGTCTTTAATCTTTTGCAGCCACTAACATTTTGTTTAGTGAAAGGGGCTAAAATATGAAAAGCAATTCCCTACCTTGTGCTGGTCTGCCTCATTAATTGATAATAAAATACATGCGCATGTGGTTTTCACCAGACAAAATGGGAAACATAAAAGGGTTACGATTGTTTTAATAATGTGCCATAAATCTAAACAGCACATTGCCTTCTATGAAGGAGGTAAACGCTTCCCCGGCTTCTTTTCTATGGAGCAGCGAGGCTGAATTCTGATTTGCGGCTGAATGAAACACTCTGGCTCGGACCTCTCTGCCTTCAGCTACATGGGAGAGTTACGATGCAGCGGTGTTGTGATTTGTTGCAAGTCATAACATTCAAGGTTTTTGAATTTGTCCCCTTTGTGGGCACTGGCTCCCTCGTTTAAAGAGGAAACGGTTTGAGTGCTTCATAGCTGCTGCTAAGTGGTGGGAACATAAAACAGGCATTCTTCAGTGATGGTGGATTTTTGTGTTTTTGGTTATCTTGTTTCTCACACGACATTAAAATCCTCCATCAAATTATGTTCTTCATCTTGCATGAAGCCCAAAGGAAAATCTGATGAGCGCAGTTAGATTTTAAAGAGAAAATTCACTTGCAGCTGTAAAACATTATGGGCTCAGTATACCCCCATTGCTGCGTGGCCAATAGACTTTGAGCCAAACTTTTAAGTCTGGTCTAGTCTTGGAATATTTTCTTCACACCAAGCTTTAGATTCAACAAATACTTGCAAAACAAATGAACCCCCCCCCCCCCTCCCCCAACCTCCCCAAAAAAACAAACAATTGAAATGAATTATGAACAATACATAAACGGTGCGCGGCCACTGCAGAATGTAAACTCTTGTTTACATTCGTACGTTTGATTGTACTTCTGTTTCTTCATCCTGTTCTTCTTGTTCTTCTTCTTCTGCATTCATTTGCTGAGGTTGCTGAGGTGTCAGGCTGTCATGTTAGATATTATCGATTGTGTGAATATATTGTTGAACATATGTAGGTGAGTAGCTGCACAGTAGGAGTATGACAAATGTAAAAAAAAAAATCCTACATTTAAACAACAATAATAATAAAAATACTTTAGTTAATAATAATTATAATAATAATAAGCTTGATAAATAAAATAATCTCAATACGAAATGGCCAAGAGTGACAGCATACAAAAAGATGTAAAAACAGCATTTCATAACAACTGAAGTTAATATAGTTACTTGATTGAGCTATAAAATGGCACTATGTGCCTGGAAAATACATAATACTGCCCCTTTAAGAATCATTCAACTTCTAATCTTTTCACTCCAATATAAATTACACCCTAGAAAATCAAAGTTTATAAGTTTGTAATGTTCATGACAATGATTTCCAGTTGTCAGAATGTCTCACCACATGTTTTATTTCTTGGCTTTATCCTTCATGTAAAAAGTGCTGCTGCGCCTCTTTAGGCTAAAAGCAGGAGCGTTGCTCACTCATTGAAGCGTCAACACACCGATATCCCCGTCGACTCGACATATGCGTTCCCTGTTAGATTCGGGGCTCCCCAGCACCAGAGAGAGACGTCCTGAAGGGCCCCCTTTGCATACCCACATTTTATCACTTGATCTGGGAGCAATTTTGATACAAATGCAATAAATACAAATGTACTTTACTTAATGTTTGGAGCGACCTCACATCACAAGTTGGACAAAGAAACCAGTTAAACAAACAGATATCCACTTTCCAAACAGTGACTCAGTAAGACGCTGGGCTCCGGAGAAGACTGTGGGAAAAAGAAACGTAACGAAGCAGCCTCTCTCTCTCTCTCTGTCTGTCTCTGGACGAGGCCGTGGCTGATTTCCATGTTGACTTGATAAGGTGGAGCAATATAATAAACACAATATTACTTTCTGTATTAGTTTTTGCACAAAAAAAGTAATACAATAAAATAAATGGCACGCGCTACATTTACAAACAGTATCTGGAGTCTTCATTTAAATGTTGCAATCGGAGAGATATGACGTGAACATAGGCTGCAGAAAAAGCCTGGAATGTTGCGGATGAGACGCTGCTTCAGTGTTTTAAAGAGCATCACAGAATGAACCAGGCGCAGGTCATGTTGATACCCACAAAGACCCCATGCAGTAATTTAGAAAGTAAAATTGCGATTGTGCTGTACATGTCTGCCAGTGATACTGAATGACTTTTAAAATTCACTTTCATCCCTGCTACCCTGTAAAACGCCGGTCGCACAAACACAACAACTCCCAGCTGATTTATTTTTTCGGCACCATTCAGAGTGAGGAAGTCTCTCCATAATAGGTAAAGTGCCAAGCGAACGCCGATGAATGAAACGCCACGATGTAATCTCGCCGCTTTACAATTGGCGGCGGTTAGGAGCAGATCGAGAGGCGGATGGGTGTCTGAGTGTTTATGAAATGTGGACGCAGAGGAGCAGAGAAGTGTGGCCTCACCTCACCCAGCGGTGAATCCAAGAGGATTCAAGAGATCGATTTGGTTTTTATTTTTTCCCCCACAGATGGTCTGTTTTATACTTTACTGTTGTGACAAAGTGATACTTTTAAGATTATGTAAATGTTCCCTTTTTGCTTGAGTCAATCTCATGAGAGAGACCTGTGAAATACTTAGAGCTTCACTTGAGAACATTAGTGCACAAAACAGCATCACAAAGACCAAGGAACACAGCAGTCAGGGCATGAGGAAGGCCTGTAAGCAGAGCATCGTCTGAAAATAATATTTCATGCGTTAAGCGTGACACTGGCATAGCTAGTTTGCCACAAACCATGGGAAGCACACTAGAAACATGCCGCAGGACACATCGTCTCCATGGTGAAGCATGGTGGTGACAGCATCATGCCGGAAGGATGCTCTTCTACAGCAAAGACAGGGAAGCTGATCAGAGCTGCAGGACTGTGGCACTCAAGGAATGGAGTTGCAAACCCTGGCTTTAGATTAAAGCCTATTTTATGTGTTTGATAAATACTTCATAAATGTTCTATTCAGTCTGAGTTTGACTTACTTTGCAAAGAATAATGCATAAACCCCCCCAATAAAACACACTGAAGTTAGTGGTTTTGACGTGGCGCGATGCGAGAAAAGGGTCATGAGCACACTGGACTGTTTTTATTAGCACGTTGTCTGGTCTTGCACTGTAACATTAGGTGCTAACAAGAAGAGAACATACCGGTTTCTGACAAAAAAATAATTTAAAAAAATGCTCGTCAGAGCCAGCATGGTCAAAGACATACAGAAAACTGCAATAATAAAAACTGGGGATGTTTTTAAATGAATGCAGTTGAGCAGCTGGATGGTTTTCCTCCTCCTTTGACTTCCAGTCTATAACAACCATCCTGGTAGAGGCCAAACCCAGCTATTAGCACACTTTATTCCAAAGCAGCTGATTCTGCCAAACTCTTAAGACGGTTTGTGGTAAAGTTCAAACTTTTGCAGCCACAGCCTATGTTAAATGGCAATTCAAATGTGATTTCTGGACTTATTAAACTTTCTTTTTGCGGTGAAATATGGAAGTGTCCAGACTAGAGTGACGGATGGAAGGAGTCCAGACATACCCTCGCTGGGCTACCCGGGTACTAGAGGGGGACATTTGAGATATGCACTGTGACTCCAAAACAAAAAAAAAGTGAAGGAGGCGTTTCTTTGCACAGAGACAATTAGTTGGTAGCAAAAGAACATTTAAAGCAGGAGTTTAATGTAATCAACAAATGACTGCTTACATGTTAGCAATCAGTCTTCTTGCTCATGCTCCCTGCTGCCAGTCCATTTCTTCACTCTGTCATAAAACTGACTTTACCCACGGGCAGGATGTGAATTTTTGAGCCTCACATGTAACACATTCATGTCTGGGGTGTCTCAGCTGTCAGTGCAAACAAGACGTGGAGCTTCTGGAAGCCGGGCTGCTCTATGAGTGGGCCCAAACATCTACAGTCTCTGTCTTTAAATTGCTATGTGGAATGTTAACTCGGCCAGACAAGAGCTGAGTCAGCAGACAACGGGGATTTATTTGTAGATGCGGTACTGTGATCTAGTCCAGTGTGAGCTGCTCCTGGTAGCCTTTCCAGCCTCCAGTAGGGATCTTGTGTGTTTTTCCTGATAGAGAGGTGTTAGAATGCACAGCATATTGGAGTTTGTTGCATATTTGGTGCTGCAGCTGCATAGCAACCAGAGTGCCCTGGTTAACTCCTGTCCACTTCAGGAAGCAATGGGGGATATTAGCATCAGAACTGGACCACAGAGCCATAGAAGAATGTGGTCTTGTGTGATGGTTCTTGTTTTCTTTTGCATCACTCGACTATAACTGGGTCCATGTCCAACATTCCTCCATCTTGTTGGGTGTGGTCAGACTGCAAAGAAAGCCCATATCTATCCATTTTGAAAGTTTCAAGTACACAATTAAAAATTTTAATGAGCTCAACAAGCTTTATATTTTACTATTGTTAAGTAAAAAAACAACAAAAAAAAAAACAATTAGTTTAAAATCTGCAATTATTTGACTTGTTTACATAATTTTTATTTCAACTGAGTTCTTAAAGGGGCAGGAGTGTGTAAAACCTTTTAGCGTTACATCATGTTATAATGCTATAATTCACTCATCAAAAACATACCTGGAGAGTTGCCTTCATTTTTTCATGGATGTCTGAGAAATTCTTCACTCTCCCATGACAACCATTAAACTGTGCAAAGTGCTTGTTGGAACCAAGCGCCACCTAGAGGATGAAGCTCCTTCTCTGAGCTGCAGCTTACAAAGCTGTCAAGCTTCTGTCTCACAAAGTACCCCTGCCCCACTCAGCTCCTTCAGACTAGTCAGCAACAATTAGCAGACACCTGGTGGAACTTAGCATTACTAAGGTGTTAATAGAGGTGATGACTCTCTGAAGGCGCCGTTTCAGAAAGAGTAGGAGGCCCAATTTCAAGGCATCAACTTACAAAGTCAAATTTCTTTTAAATCATGTTTCATAAATGCAATATTTTTCATAACAACTGAAGGCAAAATAGTTGCTTTATAGTGCTATAAAATGTCACTATGTGCCTGGAAAATACATAATACTCACCCTTTGTCTGCTGTAATGAACATATTTATTTAATTTAAATGAAATAAATCCTCTGGTTGCTGAGGAGAATTAAGAAGAGTCTTAACTTGATCTGATGAGCAATCAGACAGCAGACAAAATAAGCACAACTGATCATTTTCAAGGGGGAGGAATATGGTCCAGCCTACGATCAAAAACACTACCGACCTAAGGACCAGGTTTAGCAGAGGGTTGGAGTTGTTATTAATCGGAAATACAACATTTCACTTGGAAAGATTTCTTCAGGCTGGAAATGATGTTTTGGAACGACCCGGCCAGAGACCCAACTTCAATCTGATAGAAAGTCTGTGGAAGAGCTTAAAGATTAGGGTGATGATACCAAGGCATTCCATCCTACGAGACTGGGAGCTCATCACAACGGATAACTTGTCAAAATACCAGTGGAAGCATAAACAATATGTCACATCGTTAAGAAAACCGACAAATTCATACTGTCATATTCATACGCTACTGTGTAAAAGTGAATGTTTGCATATGCAGAGGAAGCATAAAATATGTAAAATCATGGTGTTTTTGACACCAGATTACAAGTAGAAGCATTTAAACATGCTGCACCGAAAATGGTGTGTGTGTTAGCGTGTGGGCGTGCGTGCGTGTGTGTGGTGTGTGTGTGTGTGTGTCTGTGTGTCTCAATTTGATTCTTGATTTGGCTCCAGGGACATGTTGAGTTGATTTACGGTTCTTTCACTTTTTTTTTTTAGGGAAAATCAAAGACAGGCTTGTGTTTTGCTGCCTTTTTTCCCTCCATCATCCATCTATTCTGAATTTAACCGCTCCCCGCCTCCAGAACCCAATCTGTCAGCCAGTATGTATGAGTGTGGGAGACTTCAAACTGAGCCTCGGGTGGCAGAGCCGGACTTGGGTCACTTGAAGTGGGCGTAGGTTTGAAAACTTTGCAAGTGGCTTCCCTAAAATGGCTTTCCAGCTTTGGGGCGAGGGAGCAACAAAGAGCTATTATGCCAGACAGGACGTGTTGATTGTCTGCCTGCTTAGTGCCGAGCATGCTGGCAATGTAAATGATGGGGTTGGGATTTTTTTCTAAGCGTGGAAACTACAAATGTGTAATTACGGAGGAGATAAAACACAAAGGAAAGCATTTGGCAGTGAGGATTCCTTAGCAGGATTATTTTCCATTGTGTGTCTGTTTGCGTTTGTTGGACTGCTAATTGTCCTCATACTGTTTGCTGCTCTGTGAATCTTCCCTGCTATGTGTCCAGCGCAATAACAAGCAATAAGCTGTTTACAAGAATATCACTGCTGCCCTCAAACCTCAACCATGTTATGATTTATGGAAAGCTGTGGTCTCACCAGAGATTTGGGCAATTACCAAAGTCTAGTTCCACGCTGATTTATGCCTCGGTGAGGGACTCTAGAGCCTTTTAAGTTGTGTAAACTGGAACGCAGCTTCTACAGCATTAGTGATATTTGGCCAGTTTGCATACAGAGATGGTTAAAACTATGCAGGCAGAATTTATTTTCCCCTTGCGATCCTTTTTTTCTTTATTCTCTTGCCTTAAGAAATAGCATAGCAGGGTTTCTCATTTGTTAGAACCTTGTTTCATCTCATCCTGGACTTTCACAGGACATCAGTACTCTTTTTGTGGCTTCAGATATTTATGGTAAAAGTTGGATGGAAATTCCCAAGTAAACGCAGGAGCCTGAAGAAGTGCATTTATTATATCATTATTTTTTTAATCAGTTGTAAGAAATCTTTGTTGCGGTGGAAGCTGAAGCCAACACGGGGTGAAAAGTGAAAATGTTAACACAAAGTCCTCCTGTAATGTGATATGAAACGCAGAGCTTTCTAAAGCCTAGCAGCTATGAAGAAAGCAAATGGAACACAAAAACTTTTTTTTCAGAGGGCCTTTCAAATTTATTCAAACCAATAAAATTTTTCTCAAGTACCACACAATTGTAAACAAACCAACTTCTTGAGGGTTTGGTGCGCACTAGAATGCAGACAGCAAATTTAGATTTGCAGTCTCTATTTGCTATTCTGTATTTGCATGTGCAAGTTTATTTTGTATGTCTCTGCCTGCAATACATACACTATATTGCCAAAAGTATTTGCCCACCTACCTTGACTCACATAAGAGCTTAAGTGACGTCTCATTTCTAATCCATAGGATTCAGAATGACGTTGTTCCTCCCTTTGCAGCTAGAACAGCTTCAACTCTTCTGTGAAGACTGTCCACAAGGTTTAGGAGTGTTTACGGAGATTTTTTACCATTCTTCCAGAAGCGTATTTGTTGAGGTCACATACTGATGTTGGACGTGAAGGCCTGGCTCTCAGTCTCCACTCTAATTCATCCCAAAGGTGTTTGCTAGGGTTGAGGTCAGGACTCTGTCCACACCAGACTCTGCCATCCATGTCTTCATGGACCTTGCTTTGTGCATTTGACCACAGCCATGGTGGAAGAGGAAAGGACCAGCTCCAAACTGTTCCCACAAAGTTTTGTCCAAAATGTTGCTGAAACATTCAGAGTTATTTTCACTAGAACTAAGGGGCCAAGCCCAAACTTTACATTTGGCACAATGCAGACGGACAAGAACAGTTCTCCTGGCAACCGCCAAACCCAGACTCGTCCATCAGATTGCCAGATGGAGAAGCGTGATTCGTCACTCCAGAGAAGGCGCCTCCACTGCTCTAGAGTCCAGTGGCGGCATGCTTTATACCACTGCATCCAACGCTTTCCATTGCACTTGGTGATGTATGGTTTGGATGCAGCAGCTCTACCATGGAAACCCATTCCATGAAGCTTTCTGTTCACTGTTCTTCAGCTAATCTGAGCTGTTCTTCAGATGTTCTTCAGATCAGAACAGAACTTCATGACCTCTTCGCACTATGCACCTCAGCATCCACTGATCGGTAAGTGGATGTGAGTTAGTGAGTCCGAGTGGGTTAATGTGACTCTAGGGTCAAGGGCTCTGAGTGGTCAGTATGAATAGAAAAGCGCTTAATAAATTCTATCTATTTACCAAACCTCTGAGTCCTTCACAAGGCATCTGCATTTATACTGAGATTAAATCACGGACTGACAGAGTGTTTACTTAAGAGTGAATATCTGAATTAATTTTTTGGATTGTTTTTTTGCACTGGGGTTTATTCTGGGACAACAGCGCATAGTAGCTGATTACAAAAACATTGCAGACGTTTGAGATTTTGTAAAAGAGAACTGAAGAGTACATGTCCCCTTCAAAATTTGCTTAGGGGAGAGTCTTTTTGAGGGTTGTAATGTAATAAAATGTGATAAAAAAAAGTTCAAAAGGTTAAAAACACTTTAGCGAGACACTATAACAGAGCATACAGAAGGGATATTTTTCAGTTTTGGGCAGGGAAGGGCTGATCATACCTTACTTCAGATTGAGATCTGAGCCAATCAAGCAGCCACCATGAAAATCAGGGTAAGCTGCCTGAAGGCGCGCTATCACTAATGGCTACCAGATGCTGACTTTTGGAACTCCTCACCATCAGAATTTATTCTACGTTAAATATACCACCATTAGTCCTAGAAATCTAAAACCATTGGTGTTTCACATTAAAAAAAAAAAGGAATCCCAATTTATCTCAGTTGCCGGTTGCTCGTGGCGGCATTTTCCTGCAAATTATTTGTCACAGTCCAGAGAGAAAACTCAAAGCAGGATCAGCAAATCGCCGTGATTACTCAAAACACAGTCCTGGGAAAAGACGTCATCTTTTTCTCTTGAATGCTTGGCTCACAATAAATGCACACTAAAGGTTTAACTTTGGTGCGTTGCTGTGTGGGCTGAAATGCCGCAGGTGGATATCATCAGTAGATAAAACCAGAACTTTCTGCTTGGTTGCATGTGATAAGAGGAAATGATGAGTCCTAGAAACTCTCAGTAGAAGGGAAACAGAAAAAGCTTTGGAGATGAGGTGGATTGGCGATTAGCCACAATGGGGAGACTGCTGGTTTAAGTCTTGGGTAAAGTGTTACTGTGTGTGTGTGCGTGCGTGCGTGTGTGTGTGTGGGATTTGTAACGTTAACATTTAACGGCTGTTTCTTTAAGGAGATATGGAGCTGAAACAGCATTCAGCTGCATGCTAATCCCTGCTGTGCGATGGTGGTAGCCTGCCTCTCGCCCGATGACCTCCTGACCCTGCAAGGACAAGTGGCTAAGAACTGTTACCTTATCGCTATTTAACTTGGTTTCAATTTACGTCAGTCTATTTCAACTGTGCAAATTCACAAAAAAATACTTCAAGACACTTTATGAGACCAGCAGATCCAACTTGTAGACATTCAGACAGATTCAGCATCAATCATATACAGACAAAGAAGACACCCAGCTTTTTTAAGGCTTCAATTTAATGCAATCCGGAGTAAGTGGCTGAATAGGCTGTTTGTTTCTCAGAGGTTCTGGTCCAAAAACAACAACCTCTGTTTTGTGTGACTTTTAAAAAAAGAAAATTAAAAGTAATCCTGGTGTTTAGTCTTCAAGACATTCCTGTGGTCCACTGAACTAATTCATCAGGATGTTTGAAGAGTCTGAAGGAATCCCATTTATCCCTCTCCTTTTCACTTATTTCCATTTAATTATCGTCCTAATTCTTCTTTACGATACATTTTCATTTATTTTATCCGTCTCGTCTTTGCTCACATTTCATGACCCTCATTTTACTCATCCCTCTTCCTAACCTCAGTAGTGTTGTGTGACTCTACACAGCAGTGAACCTTTAAATTCAGATAATGCATGATCAGAGAGGCGCCTTCTATTAAAGCAGCACTTTGTAACTTTAAAAAATAATATGTATTTTTTTTACATATGTGTTAAAACTGTCAGTATGTTGTGACAATATGGCATGAGACGGATAATCTGTAAGAAAAAGAAAATCAAGCTCCTCTGCTTCCTCCCTGCTGTCATCTGAACAAATACACAGGTCTGTCAGAAACAACCAATGAGAGCCAGGAGGTGGGTCTTAGCGCTGTCAATCACCCTGCTGCTCATAACCTCCCCCTTTCGCTCTGCTACGTTCACCACAACGAGGCCAGCCGTAAATGCTTGGCCTAGTTTGCATAGCCAACAATGACGGTAGATAAACCTGGAATGGTAAGTTGTTTCTCCTCCATTAGCCTAAGAAGTGTGTACACAGGGTTGATTGACAGCACTACGACCCTCGTCCTGGCTCTGGTCTGAAGCGGCGCATTTTTTCAGCCGGTAATAGTAGGTCAGGGAGGACGTGGAGGAGATCAGTCTGTTCACAGATTATCTGTTGATTATTGATTATCTGTTATGACATAGGGACAGTTTTAACAAATATGTAAAAAAAACAACATATTTTTATAAAAGGCAGCGCATCTTTAAATATGGTTTTTCCCAAAATTTGAACAACCCCTGGTTTTGAAGGGTTATAGAAAGAGTCCATTTTCAGGAACAGAGCAAGATATACTTGAAGGTTCTACTCTTTATGTTTTTCCAGAGGTTCTAAGTTTGTTTGTTTGTTGTTTTTTTTTTTACCTACTTAAACGCAACGAGTGTCTCCCCTCCCCTCCAAAACGAAACAAAAATCTGAAAATCAGTTCGAAGCTTTCAGGGGCTTGAGAAGACAAGACAAGATTTGATATTTGATGAGAGTCGAGATATGGGTGAAATTAAATCCTTGTCAGGTGTTTGTTTTTAAGTTGATTTACAACCTCTTAGTGAGGAATGTTGGTTCATAATGTTTTCATAACACCCCAAGTGAATGTTAACCATGTTGACTTCTATCTTTAAACCTTATCTAATCATCAAGTGTGAATTGAGAATAGAGGATGAAATACACAGTACTGTGAAACGTTTTAAACCACCCCTACTTCCTTAAGTGACACAGGGAGTTTTTCATGGACACTATCCCAGTTGCTCAACCCACAAATGCACTTTCCTTACACATGTGACACCATTTGAAGGGGAATAATAGGCCTTTCAAAGTATTACAGTACATGGGTTTTATTGCTAAGATGCATTATTGCAGCTGACACAGGCACGTTTCTTTTCTTTTTGAGCAAAGTTGATTATTTTATCACATCTTAAACTGGATGTTGAAACACTAAACCCTTCCCTGCTTGGACAATGAGGTTTTGAAGTGAACGGGATTTGCTACCATGAGGTAATGTGTGTATGCGCCGCATGCAGCGGGAGCAGCCAGTGGGAAATGAGCTGAATCTGTCACATCTCCTGATTCCAAAGTGGCGGCACTCCTCTTTCGGGACTGATTTCGGTTTTAGCTCAAAAATACACAGGAGATCTGCATTACACAGAAAAACGTGCTGTAAACAATATTTGCAAAATTAAAGTTGCTCTTTTACTGGTAGGACAAGGACTAGCTAGGCAGTAACAAATAGTGACACTTGTGTAAAATGATCAGTCAAAATTAAAATCCAGTCTGTCAAAACACGAAGCCAACAAACAAGTAAGTTTATTCCCCCAGCTAATAGAGAATTACCATGTGCTCTGGTACTATTCAGACTCACAACATACACACATGGTTGCTGTAGCGTGGCCCTTCTGGGTATGATGGCTGCTAATCAGGCTAAAGTCCAAATATGGCGGCTTTGGCTGTTGTCAAGGTTACCAGGTCGTGTTGGTAGTTGTCTCTGTCGGCGGCCGACATGCCGTCTCACTCTGGTGGGAAAGGCACAACACTGTGTATTCAGCTGATCCAAACAGGCAAAACATACAGCTAAAACAAAAAAAAATCCAATTTTCTCTCCTGCTGCTCCACCTCGTGATCGTGCACCTTGCTCGGCCTACGCAGGCGCTGAGACAGACTTGTCGTGGTATTTGGTGCTGTTTGTTGAAAGAACTCCACAAGCAAGAACAGGCTCCAAGCGAAGACGCCTTGAGAGACAAGGCATTGAAACGATCTGTCATTCCGCAAACAGCTGTCAAAAGCATCGCTCCGCTGAGTCACCCTAACCACTGTCGCCTGCTCCGGCAGATCCCCCCCATCCAGGGGCCCACCGACTCCAGCAGGAGAGGCAAGACGATGCAGGAACGCACCTGACTGCACACGTGCGGGAGTGCACAGGAACGCCGTGCACTCTCGCACACCTCGATCCGTTGACGTGACAGCTGCTGGCGGCCCGTCTAAACACAGTCATGCAACACTCAGCTCCACTCACCAAGTGAAAGTGAGCCTATGTGTGTTTATAGTCATTTGCCATCTGGAGAGCCATTTCAGGTGTGTTGATGTTGGCAAAAGGTTAAGACTGGAAGTTTCACACAACAGTTGCCCTTCATCGATGGGGTTCGGTGTGAGAACAAGGAAGTGAGACAGCAGCACTGCTTTTATTGGAGTCTCTCATCTGCCCACACACAGACATGCCGTGTCATGTAAGATCATCCTGTTTGCTGTTCTCCATGATCAGGTTTGCAGATTTGCCTGTCATTCTTCTGGCACTCCTACATATAGTTGTGACAGCTTGTGAGGATACTCGCTCGGCTACTTTAGAGAGCTGCATTGCGAGGTTGTCACAAAAACGGTGTATGTAGTAAAGCTGGAAAAATGTGGCAAGTGTGTAATTTTAACCACAGGAACTTCACTCTGCCAATTTTCGAGCAAGGCGACCGGAAAGATGTTCATTCCTACTAAACTACACGCCCTGCTGTTTCGTTGTTGCATAATAAATGTAAAGATGCGGCGTCCGTTTGTTGATGCCCAAACTTTTGATCAGAAACAAAAGACAAATTGAAAAACCCTGGCATAAGAAAAGCTTATGACTATATGGATAACAACTTGAAAGGACAATAGTCATTATCATTAAAATAAGTAATTATTTAAGAGAATATTAAGGGAATATTCTCTTAAAGTTGAGAATATCAATGATAAATTAATTAAGACTTTATTTTGAAAATAGGTAAGTCTTACCATGTTGATCTTCTTACCTTACAGGGTCGGACAACTGTGCAGTTGCTCTCAGGTAAAAACCAACACTTTTTTGGATTCGCTGCATTAAAAATATAAGACCAACCGTGAGAGCTTCTTTCATTTTTGGGATTTTTAAAATAGCTGAAATGTTTTCCCTGTGATAAACTCCGTCCTCCCCTGCATGGAGGATATCGGTGCACAAGTTTCCGAGGAGGCGTACTGCCATTTCCTTTCCAGCTTTTAAGCGGAGCTGGATTGTGTTTTTTCTCTTTTCCCAAAAGGTTTTCCAGTCTGGCAGCAGAGTTCTGCTTTTTTATACCTCACAGTAGAGCCTCTGCGCTGGTTGTAGATGGGGATTTTATTCTAGACGTCATTATAATGCAAAAATATGTCTAGTAGTATCATGTTTCCAGACTGAAATTTATTTGAGATCTTGCAGTTTCTCGACGCTGCTTTGCTGTTGTGACATGTTTTGTCAGTTCTGTGTGAAAAAAAACCAAAAAACGACACTCCTTCTCTTGGACTGACTTTTGACTTGGAATTTTTTATTTGATCATATTCTATTAATCTCTTACTTTCCAAAATAAATAAGGTTATTTTCTTTTCTCATGTAATTAAATTCACTACCAGAAACACATTGCTAAGTCTGCTACTCTGTATTGAACCTTCAGGTCAGAAAACATCTTCTTCTATAAAATATACTGTATATTTATTTCTTCTTTTGAACAACTTAAACTTCAAATTTTGCAGGGATGGATTTCTAACATTTCGTACTCCTTTAATTTGCTGCTAGCAGCGAACTATAATGACAACTGAACTAAAGTCCACCATCTTGCCTTTGACTTTTAACAGTTGCTTTTCACTTTCTCACAGCTGGAGACTAATTATCATTAAATCCTGCATTACTAAGACCATAAGAGGAAATATGCTAATATAAATTAACCAGCTGAAAGAAAAGGTTTATAAAGAAAAAAAAAAAACATAAAGTCCTAAAAAATTCATTTTTTTAGGACTTTAATGTCATTAATGTCCTAATTAATGTCTGTCACACATAATTGCAGCTGTTGTGTTCATAATGCGGCTCATTTAAACCTTAAATATGAAAAACCAAAGGCAGTAGATCAAGAAGGAAGTCATTGGGTCTTGTTTTTGGGCCAACCTTGTCTTTTAGTGATGCCGACCTGATGTTTGAAGTTTGGCTTTATCAGACCAAAACACATTATGCCACATGGTTTATTGGCCGTTTTGACCAGGTCAGCTGGTTTGATTTGCAATAAAAGACGCTCCTAGTCTGGGTACATAAAAAAATCCATCCAAGATAATCTTCACATGTAAAACATAACTGGTGTCTGACAGGATTTCATGCAGCTCCCTGAACAATTTCGGTGGTGTCTTTTAATGATCTTTTTGGAAAAATGCAGTATTAGTATCGGCGCTGCTGTCCGATGATTTCTCCAGTTATCAGTTCCCATGTTGAATATGCAGTCCTATTACACACAAGGGGAAAAATAAGCCAGTTTTAATTTTTTTTTAACATTTTCCCACTTACCAAGAATTGAAAGGTCTGAAATTTACTTTGTACATCTCAACTTTTTTCTCTCTCTCTCTCTGTTTCCTTATGATATTCTTCTGTTTTCTGCTGTATAATATTCTGTTGTATGATTGCTTTAATGTTTCCTGAACAGGTTGTCGTTGAAAGTGAGAGTTTGTTCACAATAAACTTACTTGTTTAAAAAAATAAACAATTAAAACTCGGATAGCCACAATCTAAAAAAAAAAAAAAAATCCCACTGTATGGACCTTAAATATTTAATTTTATTTCATGAAATGAGTATTTGATCACCCACCTACCAGCAGGTCCTCTGCCTGTCACAGACACACACTCGGTCAGACTGTAACCTCGACACCAAAGAGCCGCCTAAAGACACCAGAGACAAAGTTGACTTGCACAAAGCTGATGTGGGCTGAAGGACAAACAGCTTGGTGATAATTATTAGAAACTCTTTTTTTTTCTAATACTTGGTGAAATTATAATTACATAAAAGAAACTCAAGATAACAGTGAATTTCCCCAAGACTGTGGCTCCATCCAAAATCTCATCTCATGGAGAATCAGTGATCATAAGAGAGTTGAAGGATTCGCCCAGAGCTGTATGGGAGAACCTGGCCAATGACCTGACGAATGCTGGGACTACAGGCTCAAAGATTACCATAGTAACGACCATACGCTGTCATGAACTGAAATCCTCAGCACACGCAGTGAGTGAGCCTTCCTATACGGACAATAAAGACGAGGCACTGGAGACGGTCATTTGGTCATGTTTATGATGTCTGGCTGACACCTTTCTACACTTTATTCTAGCTCTAGCTAAAGGAAGAAAAAGTGGGCGAATAAAAGGAAATAAAAATCCTTCTAGGATGGCTCGTCATCAGTGTGCAGAAACAGGTAGGGGAGGGGTAGACCTGCACTATTCTGTTCTGGCCACTAGAAAAAGCACATACGTTTTCTAGTATGTATTTAAAAGGACGTTAAAACCAAAAAACTGCATGACAACAATTTGAGTTTTTTTTTTTGGAAATTAGTAGCTTGGTGATGCTCCCAGACAGCATTAATTAAATTCTTCTCTAAAGAAAAATAAACCATTTTCTGAAAATATGGTAACCTTAATCGAAATAATATTTTCTTTCTAGTTTAAATATTAGTTCATTTGTTTTGTGGGACAGTGTAGGCTGGAATGCTTGACTGGACATGGTAGATTTCTTGCTACTTCCCTGAAATAAACTGCAAATTAAAGACCCATTACTGAACGTCGGAGGTGTTTGTAAGCCGCTTTTGTATTTTGAGCAAATCAATTACCAGATTATTATGTATGTGATAAAACAATACATTATTCAATGGCACTATTTTGTGTACTATGTGGAAGAATACCAAATGTGGTATCAGCGCATTGATCTCACTATGTTCTTGGGAAAAATGTCTAATAAACTATGTGACGGAGGAGCCGTCACGAGCTGGGCGTTAGAGTCCGTGTTAGCATGCCTGCATAACTGCGTACACACGCCGACAAACACATACATCATCACTAATTTACTTTTGTTGCAGGTTGGACTGGGGCGGCTCATCGTGGGTGCACACGCGGTGTTCCTGCTCCGGTTAAACATTTACTGTAACCTTTTTTTTTAGCACTGGACGTTTTCCTGGTTTTTGTTTTCAAGTAGTGTGTTTCCGGATTGTGACGTGCCGGGAGGGAGTCACATGAGGAGGTGACGTCAGCAGAGCGCATTGGGTGTTGTATATTAAATTGAATATTGTATTTTGTTTACAAGTTTATTTATTTATTTATTTTTTATTATTATTTTGTATACTGTATAAACTTTAGGCTGATTTGAAGTTTGATTCAAATCAGAATCAAACTTCTGATTTGAGTTAGAGATGATTAGTATTTTGCTAGTTTGGATTGTCTGTGGGCGGAGCCTGTGGCTTTAAAAGCAGGGCTCTGCTCCACAGGAGGCAGTCGGTGGTTAGACTGAGGAGAAGTCACGCTGGAGGTGATGAACTATTGCAAGCAAAGGTACTAATGATTTTTGATTTCTAGCCTGCTCTGGATGTCCTTTGTGTGTGATCTGCACCTGCCACCTTTGTGAGAACCGAATAAATCTTCTAAAATGATCTCCAACTTGGAACAGTCATTCTTTTTTGACTAAACCATAATAGAACCTCGTCACACATGGTGTCAGGAGTGGGATTATGGCAAGCCGGAGAAGAGGATCTCGTTTGGTGAAGCAAAGATCTGGTCTTCGATCACAATCAAAGATGGAAGAACAGGTGACTGACACAGCATGGGAAAGCATGCCGACGACGGATGGATCAGATGAGGAAGGTGAACCGAAGCCTGGCCCCAGTGGATCAAGTGCATCTGGCAGTGAGTTTCTCACTTTGATGAAGGACTTTATGACAGGTCAGCAAAAGCGAGAGAAAGGGATGCTGAAGGAACTGCGATCTCTTAGGCTGTCCCTGCAGCAACCACAGCAAGTACCACGTTCTCACCTTCAGTTAGGAGTTGGTGCGGAGCAAAGTGACGATGATGACGATGGTGATCAAAGCCATCAACCTCAGTCAGTAAGTTATACCACTGATCCAAAAATTCCCCCATATCAATTAGGAGAAGACCTTGAAAACTATTTGCTGCGGTTTGAGCGCATTGCCAAGACATGGAGGTGGCCAGAGTGTGAATGGGCGTGCCGTCTCATTCCACTCCTTTCTGGGAAAGCGCTGGAGGCCTACGCTGCCATGGATGAGGACTGTGCTCACTGCTACACGGACTTGAAAACTGCTTTGTTAACAAAGTTTGACATCTCACCTGAGACATACAGACAGAAATTCAGAGCAACAAGTATACCTGTTGGTGAAACTCCTACTGAAACCTACCACCGCCTTAGAGGTCTCTACCGACGATGGATCCGTCCGGACCAGCATTCCAAGGAGGACATCGGGAGCTCATCATCCGGGAACAACTGCTGAGCATTCTGCCCTCTGATGTAAGGACCTGGGTGAAGGAACATGAACCTGAGGATGGTCTGACGGCTGCAAAGTTGGCTCTACAGTACATGAACGCACGGCGAGGAGGAGCAGTATGGTTCTCCAACCCTGGACCGCGACCTGTTCAACCAGCTGGACATCAACGGTATCCCAGAGACCCAAGACAGGAGGTTAAAGGTATCACCAGTTCTCTGAATCCACCATCTAATGAAGACTCGTCCTGCTCAGAAATCAGATCGGGCGCTCCTCCAGCCACTACCAGTCGTCTCCACTCCTTTTCGTAAGGTTGCAATGGACATTGTTGGACCCCTAGTGAAGAGTGGGCGTGGTCATCAGTACATCCTGGTAGTATGTGACTATGCCACCAGATTTCCAGAGGCTTTTCCACTGCATACCATTACTGCTCCTGCAATAGTACGAGTTCTGGTCCAGCTGTTTTCAAGAGTTGGAATCCCAGATCAGATTTTGACAGACCAGGGAACTAATTTCACCTCTAACCTCCTAAAACTTTTTCACAAACAGCTTGGGATCTCAGCCATCAGGACGACGCCTTACCATCCGCAAACTGATGGACTGGTCGAAAGGTTCAACCAGACACTGAAGAGGATGCTGCAGAAGTTTGTGGATGACACTGGCAGAGATTGGGACCGCTGGTTACCATTCCTTCTCTTCGCCTATCGTGAGGTGCCGCAAGCATCAACTGGATTCTCCCCCTTTGAACTCCTGTACGGGTGGGATGTTCAGGGACCATTAGAGCTGCTGAGAAAAAGCTGGGATGCATCAGAGACCTCATCCAATGCCAACGGTGTGGTCCAGTATGTGCTGCAGATGAGAGGTCGGCTTGCTGAGTACCAGGAAGAAGCTGAAAAGAACCTGCTGCAGGCTCAGCAGAAGCAAAAGAGGTGGTATGACCAGCAGGCCCGGCAAAGGGTTTTAAGTCCTGGACAGAAGGTGTTGCTTCTTCTGCCTTCATCCACCAGCAAGCTTTTGGCAAAGTGGCAAGGGCCCTATACCATCAGCCGACAGCTAGGACCCACCACCTATGAAGTCTATCATCCTGACAAAAAGAAAGCTAAACAGGCTTATCATGTGAATTTGCTGAAGGAGTGGAAAGAACTATCATGTCCAGCTCCAGAAACATCATGCCTGTTGAGGCCTGTGGAAGAGGTTCCTGGTGTTGAAGTGATGGCTGAACAGTCAATCCCCAATCTCAGCCATTTGGCCTCACACCAAGCCTCACAACTTCAGCAGATCTTCCAGAAATTGTCTCCTCTCTTTTCTCCTAATCCAGGCCGGACCTCCTTGATTGAGCATGCAATTCGACTGAAAGAGAAGCAGCCAATTCGTCAACGCCCATATAGAGTTCCACAGCAGTTGGTGGGACGGCTGCGAGAAGAAGTCGAGACCATGCTAGCGTCAGGAATTGTTGAACCTTCAAACTCTGAATGGTGCAGTCCAGTGGTCATTGTGTGTAAGAAAGATGGCTCACTGCGGATTTGCATTGATTTCAGAAAGCTTAATGCAGTTTCAGAGTTTGATGCCTACCCCATGCCCAGGGTGGATGAGCTGCTGGAAAGGATTGGAAAAGCCAAGTTCATTACCACTCTGGACCTGTGTAAAGGGTACTGGCAGGTTCCATTGGAGCCTTCAAGTAGACAGTACACAGCATTTCGAACCCCTTCTGGTCTTTTCCAATTTACTGTAATGCCATTTGGCCTGCATGGTGCTCCAGCCACCTTCCAGCGGCTAATGGACAAAGTCTTGCGAGGAAGTGAAGACTACAGCGCTGCTTATCTTGATGATGTAATCATTTATAGCAATAGCTGGGAGGAGCATGTCTCACATCTAGCAAATGTGTTGGAAAAGATTGGAGGTGCAGGACTGACACTTAACATTTCAAAGTGTGTTTGGGCACAACAGGAGACCAGATACCTGGGTTACCAGCTGGGGAGAGGAGAGGTGCGACCACAGATGGACAAAGTTGAAGCGATCCAAAAGTGCCCTCGTCCTCGAACCAAGAAGGAAGTGCGGTCGTTCCTGGGACTAGCTGGTTGGTATCGAAGGTTTGTGCCTCATTTTGCCACACTTGCTTCTCCACTCACAAGTTTGACAGCTAAAGACCAAAAGAATCCTGTGGTGTGGACTAAGGAGTGTGAAGCTTCTTTTAACACTTTGAAAGATCATCTATGTTCATCTCCTGTCCTCCGAAGTCCTGATTTCAGTAAGAAATTTCTGGTTCAAGTGGATGCATCCACAGTTGGCTTAGGAGCTGTCCTGGCTCAAGGAGATCCTGGGGAGGAGCAACCCATACTCTACCTGAGCCGTAAGCTGTTACCTCGTGAGGTGAGGTATTCTGTAGTAGAAAAAGAAGGCCTGGCCATTAAATGGGCTCTGGAAAGTCTCAAATATTATTTGATGGGCAGAGACTTTGATTTGGAGACAGACCATCGTGCCCTGACCTGGATCAACACCATGAAGGACAGTAACCATCGTCTGACTAGGTGGTATTTGTCCTTGCAACCGTACAAATTTACCATCTGTCATAGGAGTGGCAGACTTAATAAAGTGGCAGACTTTCTTTCTAGGTTGCCAAATTTTGCCAACCTTGGAGAGGAGAGGGGTGGTGTGACGGAGGAGCCGTCACGAGCTGGGCGTTAGAGTCCGTGTTAGCATGCCCGCATAACTGCGTACACACGCCGACAAACACATACATCATCACTAATTTACTTTTGTTGCAGGTTGGACTGGGGCGGCTCATCGTGGGTGCACACGCGGTGTTCCTGCTCCGGTTAAACATTTACTGTAACCTTTTTTTTTAGCACTGGACGTTTTCCTGGTTTTTGTTTTCAAGTAGTGTGTTTCCGGATTGTGACGTGCCGGGAGGGAGTCACATGAGGAGGTGACGTCAGCAGAGCGCATTGGGTGTTGTATATTAAATTGAATATTGTATTTTGTTTACAAGTTTATTTATTTATTTATTTTTTATTATTATTTTGTATACTGTATAAACTTTAGGCTGATTTGAAGTTTGATTCAAATCAGAATCAAACTTCTGATTTGAGTTAGAGATGATTAGTATTTTGCTAGTTTGGATTGTCTGTGGGCGGAGCCTGTGGCTTTAAAAGCAGGGCTCTGCTCCACAGGAGGCAGTCGGTGGTTAGACTGAGGAGAAGTCACGCTGGAGGTGATGAACTATTGCAAGCAAAGGTACTAATGATTTTTGATTTCTAGCCTGCTCTGGATGTCCTTTGTGTGTGATCTGCACCTGCCACCTTTGTGAGAACCGAATAAATCTTCTAAAATGATCTCCAACTTGGAACAGTCATTCTTTTTTGACTAAACCATAATAGAACCTCGTCACAAACTAAGTCACGCTCCGCTGAGGTTCTGTTGAGTTTATATAGTTAAGTTATGAGAAGAAACATAACACAGATATTTTTAGTAAGGCATCATAAACAATGCTGGTATGAATAAATGAGACAGAAAATGTCTCCTTTGATTTAATATCTTTCTTTTTTTTAAATTTGGAACCTCAAGCCTCCCAAATTAAAATAAATACACATCCAGTCCTGCGCTGTCCTTGACCGGGTATCAGGAAACGCACACAGCTGTCCCAACACTTTCACCGGCGTTGCAATCCCTCAGACCGAGACATGCCGGACATACCTACCTCTGCAGAATAAAACCCACAGAGGGGAGGCGGGATGAAACCGCAAGGACAGGTGCTGCTGCCGCCGCCATGACATCACCGCCGCTCAGAGAGCCTCTCGCATTTCCACTACCGTGAAGTGATGACGAGTGAGACTCAGTGATAATGGAGATTCAATAATAGCATCTGTGAAGAACAACGCTTTAGCAAACCTGTGCTTGACAGACTAGAGCTAAACTATTGAAAGATTGAAGCTTCTCAAACATTCTTCATGGGAAAGAAAGTGAGGTCAACGGAAAGCTGCTTTCCGTTCCAATTTGGATTCCCTGTATCGTCTTGCAGGCTTCACAGGCCCTCTTTCGCACTCGCTCACGAAGAGCTCACTCTCAGCTTGCACGAGCAGATGTAAATTATAGTTTAATTTGTCATAATCGCCAGAGAGTTGGCAGCTCTCTGTTTGCTTTCGGATCAAGTTGTGCAATTTGCTCGTGTGCGATCAACAGCGGAGCATGAAAGCTGCGCACTGTGTTGCCACTCACCTGTTACTAATTGCCACTGGCAGCGAGGAGAGGAGCGGAAACTGAAAATGTTTATCTTGCTGTTTAAACTTACCTACCGCAGCTCTAACATCTGAGGCACCTTTTTTGGGGGGGGAATGGGACAAGTTCACCCTCAGTCCGGCTGAGACAAGTCATTTTAGGTTTTGACAGATCCAGCTGGGGAGTGAAAGGGCTCACAGAATGTCCGCTGTATTTGGACTCTGCTGCGCTGACATTGGAAGTTTATTTATTGTCCGCTGCCAGCAGGGCAGGACCGGGCAGACCGGTGGATCTGAATACGGGTTTTGTACCGGGGGCTGGAGGGGTGAAAAACAAAGAACTCAGTGTATCAGCAAGTTAAAGCTTCCACTTAAGCTAAAAAAAAAAAGTGACACGTTTTCGTTTTCCTTTCAGAACGATTGGAGGAAAATGGTTCTAGAACAGGGGAGTTTGGAGAACAGGAGGAGGCAACGTAACATCTGGCATGTTGGCAGCTAACCTGTGGGCTAAAACTAAGAGCTGATGCTTCACCCCAACAGTTGCTCTGGAGACCTAAAGAGATTCTGGATTTTTTGTTAAGGGAGGCTCCAACATCTTAGAAATGTTCATTTGTTTTCCCCAGAGGCTGAAGCTAACAGGTAGCCTGAGATGAGTTGAGACCGAAACAGATTTCCAAGGCGCTGAAACAGCGTCATTCTCAAATACGTTATGCAAACAATATCCATTAATCGTCGTTGCACTGTGGAATTATTACCATAGAAGCTGGTAATTGTTTTACTCAGGAAGTGGAGTTTGGAGGCAGTGCACTGCCAGTGATGTTCCTGGGTGAAACATGTAATGCAAGCACGTAAGGTCGGATTCTTACCTCCCAGAATGCACTGCTGTCTGTTCGACTAGAAGGCCAGTGCAACATAAATTTCGTCAGCCCATCTTTTAAAGAGCATGCTAACTGTGCAGTGACGCTCCTATTCAGAGGGCCAAACACACAGCAGACCAAAAAAAAAGACCAATTAGACGATGAGCGGGATATGAACCAGGATTCTCAGGTCTGCTGTTTTCTACATTTGAATAATTTATACTTTGGGGACCACAGTCATATTCTGGTGAGAAAGGCATTAACCCTTTCTCACCAGAGAAAGGGTTAATGCCTTCTTTTCTTCTTCTCCTCATCTGAGTAGAGAGGGTATAAAACCGACACATTGTCGATCCTTATGACTCTGTGGTGAAAACTGCACCTATTTGACTATGAAAACTGTTATCTCTCTATTTGTCCAAGTCCAAGCGACTTGCATTCATGGAGGTGGAGAGGTATATAAAGGACTAATAAGATTTTCTTTAAGAATCTCGATTTGATATAAAATTAAAATAATGTAAAAGCTAAAATATTCTAGCACATTAAGTGAACACTATGTAGTTTTAATATTTTTTTACTTTTGTAGGTGGTAACTCTTAAATGTAAACACTTTATTTCTCAATGTTTGGTATGTGTTTCAGGCAGGACTATGAATGGAGGCGCGCCTCCTCCTTCCTCCATTTACAGGGCAATAAACTATCTGTCTGTTACCTCACTATGAATGTTTCATGATGATTTGAAAGTTTATATAAAAAAAAGACCGTTTCATAAATTACTTTGAAAATCGAGTGAGAGTACTTTCAAATGCTGGTGGATGATGTTTATAGACGCATATAACCACAATTTCCTTCAGTATTGTTATTTGTATATCAGGTAAAATCATTTTGTCTAATCTGTTTAATCTAATTCTCCTGTTCTATCCTTATATTAAATGTCAAACTCATGGACAAACATTTGTGAAGTTCACACATTGAAAAACGTATCTTCACATAATTTGTTATTTTTTTATATTTTTAACTAAATATGAGGACATGAAGAATGTCTTCAGATGTTCTCAGACTTTCACGTGGACGTCTCTGTCTTTTTAGCCCCACTCTCCGCCCTATCTGATGTCAGCGAGGGGCTCAGTGGGGTCATGTGGAACTGAGTCAACAGGTGGCTTTCAATGGAGGCTCTCAGGCGCCCGGGGGGCCCCTTTTCAGAGACTGAAGGATGTCTCTCCCCTCCCCGGTTTTCCGACACCCCACAGCCCCCCAGGAACTCCCGATCTAAGAAGTACCCACCGAGCTTCCTCAAACCTCCACCGTGGCCTTTGGGTTTGAAGTCACTCGATATGAAGGAAGGAAAGAAAGAAGAAAGGAGGAAGGAACCGGGCGCCTTAAGGAGCAGGTCATTCTACTTCAGTGAGCAAATGGGAGCATCTGCCACTCCGGTTTTGACCCGATAAAAAACAGAAACAAAAGTAAGCAAGAAAAAAAAACACTAGAGGCATCATCTCAGACTATGTTTCAGCTCAAGGCGTCGGAATGCTGAGATACTGTTGTGATAAGGAGTTGAATGAGAGGCACCTTGTAACGGTTCTGCCTTTCCCCCCCTGCAGGCTACACTGAGATTTTCCAAGGACAGTCAGATCTAGTGAGAGGGAGAGGAGAGGTTGGAGGGGCAGGAAGGAAGAGGAGGATGAGGAGATTTCACAAAATGTGTTTTTTTTTTTGTCAGGGTCATGACTTTGCTTGATGATTAGGTCGGCTTCTGGATCAAGGAGATGTTACTGTGATAAAGGAAGTTCTTAATTTATGGTGCAAGCAATCATACGATAAAGCATGAGTTATGAGTTTAGTCTGATTAAAACCAAGAGAGGCCCTTACTCGGCCAGAAAAAGTTATAATTTCTCCCGGACAAAACATCTGAACACAATATAAAGACTATTTAGCTTCTGCTGAATGTTTCAGCTAGACATTTTCAGTTCTGTAGTTGAGTAACAACAGGCTTTTGTGAAGGGATGACAGTTGAGTGAACGGAGGATCCAAACGCTGGCTCAGGTCCAGAGGCGGAAAGGCTTTGGCAGAGAGAAATAAAAAGTCAGTGTGAACTAAACCCAAAGATAGCGCGATCAAACAAAGGCGCGTAAACACACTGCGACCCCGTATCGCACCGAGAGCCAGAGGGCTAATAGAATACTCTGAGGGGTAAATTATGCGCGCAAGACAAGTGCGACCTCTCACAAATAAGGACCAGATGTGAGGGAGGCTGAAGACAAGACAAACTGAGACAATCAGGCAGCAAGCTGAGTAAAGAAACAAGAGAGCCAGATGATCCAAGTGAAATGCTGAAGACTATCAAACCATAAATAAAATATGAATGCAAAAAAAGATGTAGCAGATAGACTGAGAAATCCAAAACTATCGCTGTGACTCTTGAAAGAGTAACTTTAGACTTGTGAGAGAGCAGATTTTTTGTTGGTGTGGCTGGTCAACATACTTTTTATACTCACCCAGGAAGGTTTTGAATAACAGGTAAAAGCTTTGACTGAACAATATTGCGTTTCAACCAGAAGGTCTAGAGTTACTGGTGGTTGTAAGTATTGTATTTTATTATTAAAATGAATAAGTTCCTGCCTGTATCCTTTGGTCGTGTTTAGTGTTGAAGTGTCTAACACAAACTGCAGTCAGAAGATCTTCAGCCATGTTTGCACCTTGTTCATAACATCGTGATTGATCGTTTTGAAAATATATTTTAATAGATTACAGAATACTACAGCATCTCTTACAATGTCTATGAATAAAAATAATACAATCTACAGATTTCATACAACTTTGATTATAGCATTTCCATGGAACGTTGGGTCACGCCAGCCCTTATGTCACTGCTCTGGCTTCCTGTTTGTACAATGAACTGACAGAAAAGAGAATTGTGAAAAATTGTTGATATTACATAAGGCAACACATTTTCTTGGGGCTAAATACATTTCTGAGTTGTTGGTATGAACCCAGTCGCTCCAGAAAAAATAAAAAAATAAAATAAAATCAAAACAGTTTGTTAAAACACCTTTAAAAGTGAACTTTTTTTTTTTTTTTAATAAATGGCAGTATATTCACATAAACTAGAATTACACGGGTTATTAGAAATCTCAACATCAGAGCCATTTTTATGGGCATTTCAACTTTTGTTTCGTTCTGTTTTGGCCCTGTTTCCACTGAACTTGTTTGACTTCAAAGTTAATGACTTGGTGGAAAGAGTGAACTAAAATTATTACCGTTTTGGCAAAATAATTGGCTTAGCACGTCTTATAGAAATTCTTTTAAAATGTTGAATTTGATAATACAGTTCACCTACTGGCACAGAGTTGGTATTACAGTATTGATGTTTAAATTCCACAGCATGCACACTCCATAGGATGTCAAGAAATTGAAAGTAACTGAGCATAATACCCAAAAGTGTTTGAGCAGTTCAGTCAAACACTATTACTACAGGGGTTTTTTTTGGCACAGCTGGTTTTCTACACTTATTAAGTTATTTACATTTCCCTTTTGCTCAACAAAGTCTTTTTTTCTTGCTCTTCGTTCAAAAATACCGGGTTTGGTCTCTCTCCTACCTGAGCTGATTAACAAACTCCTTATCCAGGATCTCAGTCTAGGTGAACAGCCACGTCTTGGCAGATATGCATTTGTGTCATCGACTTTTCATTTTAAGATAAAGGACCGAGCAGTGTGGCATCCGATATTTAAATCTTAGGATATTGTTTTATAACTGTAATGAAGTTTCTACCAAATGAATGACATAATCCAGGCGCTCGCTCACTCACGTCGGTGCCAGTTTCTCCCCAAGCAAATGATTCTTATCCACCCTACTCTCTAGGAAATGGAAAACAGGACACATCAGGCCTGACAGCAATCCTTGATCGCGCTCCGGTTCGCTTTGATTTAAAGGCTGCTTGTCAAGGTGCCAACTACACAGCAATTGACTAAAAGCTATGTTGCTCTGCAAGCTTTGACACTTTTCCAACTGAACTATAACTTTATGTTTCAGCCATCATGAATAAAAACATTATCCTCCATCAGTGTGTGCTTTAGTTTAAAGTTTGTGAAGCGAGAGGTCGCTTCTGAATGGTGAGACTGTTTTAGCTGAGTGTTTTCATAAGCTCTATCCAAGGTCAGTATACTGTGGCCTTCAAAACTTTAATTTTATCTGTTGCTTTTTTAAACAGCATCCTATAGGACCACCTACTTTATAGAAATCTAACCCTGGCGTGCCCTTATCGAGAGCTGGCCATCTACCAAAAGCAATAACCAGCAGACTACCAAGTACGTTTCGGCGTAAACAGCGTTAAATGTGTTCCGCATTAGCATCGCTGACAAAAGATATACAAATCTGAGAAAAATAACAAAACAGGAGATTAGAGTTCCCGTCAGCTGTCTCTGGTTGTTGCCCCTCCAGCATTGGCCTCTTTAGCTGCGTGAAATACAAATGACCACGGCGAAGCCTGCCGCACACGCATGGTTTACATTACGAGTCGACACGTCGCTCCGCACATGCCCTGCAGCTTCCCGTCCCGGCTTCTCACCTCAGTGCACACACACAGCAGGAGTACGTTATTGCCGACATTTGTTCATTGCCAAAAAAAAAATATATATATATATATATATATATATATACACAGCCAACAGATGTCCGAGTTGTTTGTGGATTTGTAAAGCTTCAGGCTTACAAAGAAGCTATGGGCGCCGTGGTCGCAGGCCGTTGAGAACGAGGTGAAAACTCAAACTGATCGGTATCTGGATGGTAAACTGTGAGCAGCCCACGCTGAACACAAAACACACACGGATTCTTAGTCATTTGCAATTCATCTGGGCAAACAGCCTGATGTACTTTGACCCCGCTTCTTAATTCCAGCCTCACCGGCCAGCTTATCAGGTAGCAGTAAATCTCAGATGGAGTCGCTTTCTCATGCCATACTGACTGGTGTCCCACGACAAGGTTCAGGTGCTGCTTGTTGTTGTGGGGGTGGAGATGAGGACTGTGGGGGTATTTCTTTCCGGGAGATGCAGGAACCAGGGTATCTGTCTAATCGGACTCACAGATGAGCCCGTGTTGCGGTCTCACATGTTCTGGCCTGGGTCCACTCTTGGTGCTCTTTCTAAGTGTGTGTTTGTGGGAACAAAGGCCCTGCTGTTTGCCTGTCCACCAGTGCCGCTGTGGTTGCTTTACACCTGTGCTTGGCAACTCTCCCAGCACCCCCATCCCTACAACACACACACACATTGCCCCACTCTAACTCCCCCCTCCCCTTCCACTCCCTCCACCACAAAACCCGGTCCACTCTAGTTCTCAGTTTACATCCTGCATTAGCTTTTAGTTCTGCACTACAAAGAACAATACATATTCAACAGCCGTATCAGGTCGGATAATGCACATGCGAACCCCCTCGGGCAAATCTTATCACTTATATCAATATGGAAATTAGATAACGACACGTTTTATTCTCTCTTCCGCCTGACATTGTTTTTTATTTTTTTTATATATATATATATTTTTTTGCAAAGTCTTGCACCGCTTTTCTTTAATGGAGCCTTGAGCTCACAAATTAGGGCACGGCTAACTCCTTTTTAAATAACATTTCTACTGTTTTTGCACATGTTGTTTTTCTGAACTGATTTGCTGTATTATAAGTTGTCTGCCTTTTTCAATGTTCAATAGAATGCACATTATGTATAGTTTTGAGTCTCTTGGACTGTGAGTTTGATATGCGTATCTCTAAAACCAGTCATTTCTGTTACAGTCTTGTGCAGTACTTCACTAACACTGCTAAACTTATTTTTCATATATTGTTTTTAACACTTTAACTTTTTTGTGTGTGAACCAATATATTTGTTACTGGCCTTACACCTGAATCCCCCCCTTTGAGGGACAATAAAGGCTGTTTCTACTCTGTTCTACTTCTATTCCATAGTTGTGGAAGTGGAAACCGCTTACGGAAACTTTCAGAAAGTAGATTCTAAAAAAATGTGCCACGTGTTTGTGTTCACCTCCTTTTACTGCTACGCTAAATACAACCATCAGGGGACACAGCAAACACATGGAGGAAGGTGTTTTGTTCTGATGAGTAACTTTTTTTGGGCCACATCTAAAACCCTACCTGTGGGAGGAAACAAACGACGCACATTACACTGTAAACACCATCCACTTGGTGAAACATGGTGCCAACGTCACGTTACGCCGGTGTTTTTTTCAGCACACGAGAAGGAAGACGGTCAAAGAATCACCTTAGTAGTACTAACATGCTAATTTGCGACTCAGAGATACACTATTGTAATTTTTAGTACAGATTCAGCTAAAGAAAGAGGATCAGACTGTGTTTGTGGCAGGCTGCTGGTAGAGAAGTGCCTAATGAGCCAGGATCTTTGCAAAGCTGTCTGTTATGTGAAGACACAACATTGAGATTAGGAGACTTTCCCCCCTGAATGATTCTTGTGGATAATTAAGGTAGCAAAAAAAATTAATAAACAAATAAAAATAATGGTTTATAAATTAGTGCAAAAGCTGCCAACGTCCCAAAATAACTTTTGACACGTCCTAAAAAGTATGCCTGGCAGCTTGAAAGCAAATGGCAAAGAAATAGAGAGAGAATTAAGACTTTTGCACAGTACCACAGCTCTGGGTCTGCTTTGGTGGAATTCCCCCTTTGTGAAACTGGAGCCCCAAAAGGCATCGGGGGAGCATGAGGGTTAGGCTAGATGAAGGGGGCGTCTGAGACCAGCAGAAGCCCACTTCTCTTTTCTGGCGGAGTCAGCATCACAGGTGTTGGTGAGCAACAATGCATGTGTGTGTTTGAGAGCAAGCGAGCCGTGTCCAATCAATGACACCCCGCATTGTGATCATCTATTGTGGGGGGCGAGACTGGTGCTCAAAGGTAAACACAACCAGGAATAAATTGTTGGTAACCACGGAAGAAGCGTTGGTCGGAGATGAGGAGGAAAGGAGTTGGAGGCGACATGTGAAACATAGCATCTCCTTATCCTTACTAGGGGGCTTTGCTCAATATTTTTGTTTCCACAGTAACTGTGTGCAAAAAAACAAAAGTGAGGTAGAGACATTTTGGCAGCAATGCCTCCCTGTGACTGTTGCTAGGTAAAAGACTTTTATCTGCTTGTCCATGTTCACACTGGACTCCTCCATTTTCACTCCCACATAGCCTCCAGAGACGGAAAGAAAAATGTAGATTAAATCTTTTTTTTGGTTCATAACTTCACCACAGTTAATCAACAGGCCTTGCAGGGTGCTGCATTTTTGGGATATTTCCCATGAATTATGACCAGGCTATCAGTCCGCCAGCTGTACCGTGGAATTTTAGTATTCAGAGATGCTATTATTCTTATATGAATACATCTCTCTCCAGTTGTCACAATGATTTTACTTCTGTATGTGTGGATGCTCAGAACAAAGGGACATCGTGTAAAGCAGCCCCACTGCCCCTTTCCCTCCTCAGACCAATTCAGTGTGGCGAAATGGTCTAAATCAACAACCCCATGCAAACGCATCTGGTACCACACAGGCTTCCTGACAGGTGGGCAGCTCTCTAACCAGTCCACTTGTGCCTCCAAGTGCCCTCATTTGTCCCCTGTAGAACAACGAAGGTGCTGCAAATGAGGAAGCTGTTTGAATAGGAAGTTGTAGAAAGCGGTGAGGATGGGAGGTAGAGTAGACATTGTTGCGCTCTCTTCACCAGTCCAGAAGTTTTGGTGTCTTGTCAGTGTAACATGACAACGACTCGTTACTGTCCTGTCACTCAAGACAGTAACGTGTTCTGAATGACATCACCAGCTGCTGGCAAGTATTGATAATCAACCTCATTTGCTTTTTCCACTCCTGTTATAGTCACGAAGTTGAGCAGAGACGTATGGGCATTTTTTGTTTCTGTTGTTAAAGTTGTTCTGTTTGTCTGTTGGTTGGTTCAATCGTATTTTTATTGTCTAAAACGTAAGAGTGTTTTCTTTTTTTCAGTTTGAAAGGCAGTACCTTTTAAATCAGTTGTACTTTGGTGCTTTTGTGGACAAAACATATAAACCGTTTAAGAGTCCAGATGTAGAACGGAGATGGGCATGAGTTTCTTCATACAAGCTCTTTTAACAAGTTTCAGAAGATGCTTTAAACCCAGAAAATGGACAAGTTGTGCCTTAGTAATGTTGGTAAATTTAAAGAAATATAGAATTGATAGTTGATTTTGATCACATATCCTGGATACAAGAGATGAGGTGGGTGGGTGGAATGGATGGATGGATGGATGGTTAGAAAATTTAATTTGGAGAGCCCAATTAACGTGACAGTCAAGTTTTTGGACTGTGGGAGGAAGCTGGAGTCCTCTCAGAGAACCAATGAACGCACAGGGAGAACTTTCAAGCTTCTTGCAAAAAGACTAAGTACAATTCAGTTCTGCTAATTCATAATTTAGAAAACAAACAGATCCAACGTTTGCACATAAACACTTGGTCAGTTTAATCCAATCGTATAGACAGATTCCAAGTCACGCAGAGACATTCAAATTCAGTTCCAGTTAAAGTCATGGTGGCTATCATGGTATACTTTGGCACAATGTCAATGTTTGTCTAAATTAAGCTGCAACAAATCGCTGGTTTCTGGGAAATGAAGTACTTATTTAAACAAAGCTGTCCTTCAACAGGTCTAGTACCACACCACCCCCCTTCTGCCCTCCCCACATTCCACCAGTTTCGTCACCTTCTCTGTCATCATATGGTCCTGTACCCGTCCCCAGCCCCTCTACAAGCCTCTAAAACCTCCTAACATCAGTTTCCATAGCAACCAGAGATTGTTGTGGGGAAATGTAAATGAGGTCAGGAAAATATCCTGGATGAAATGAAATTGTTCCTTCTGGCCTTAATCATCCATGAGGATGATTGTAACCACAGTAGAGGCCCAGTTTAAATAGTTCTGGTGACAGACACAAAAGCTGAAATTGAGAAAATATAATATCAAAAATGACACTGGAAAACCTCACAAAATGCAAGCATTTTTACAACAAAATCTCAGCCAGTTCCATTCCGCTCCAGCTCAAAGTTAATTGATGCTTTGTGTTTCCCTTCCTGTAAAGGCATCTTCATGAGCTGATAGACATTGGCAAATGAAATGTTTCTATAAAAGTGGAGGAGAAGAGGCTTTGTTTCTCTTAAAGATGTAAAGGAGACCATATTCCTACATCAAGGGTATTTTACATCCAATTTCCACTGGAATTGTTATCCTAAGATAATTGGACCACTGATTGAATATTGGCAAGGTGTGTAACCTAGATGGTTGTATTTAAATTTAAATTCACATTTAAATGTGAGTCATTTCTGAAGCGATGTAACTGGTAAGAGAACTGGCTTGTACAGTGGACAGAAGAGTCGGCCCACTTTTGACCACATGTACATCCTTCTGATCTTCTTCGGTTTGGTGATCTGCATCAAGTAGGTAAGGAGTTGTGTCGTTACCTTCTGCTGTAGACGTGTTTTCTTTCTTGGGCTGCTGATTTTTTAATTACTGTAATTTATTTTTTTCCATTTGTGGCCTAACTAGTAGCACAGGAACATTGAAAGGGAGAGTGAGAAACATCTGCTTGTACTACTACTATTTTAATAGTGTTATCTAGTAAAATAGCCTAGATAACAGGCACACTAACTGTGGAGTACGTCTGCAACCAGACTCGAAGGTAAACTTTCTTAAAAGCTAAAAATGTCTTTGAACTGATCCTCTAAAGTTTGTGAGTGGCAAACGTTTAGGGAAATTCTCTGAGATAGAGCAGCTCATTGTCCAACTGGTTCACTGAGATCTGCAGGCTTACTGAAGGATTTAGAATATCTAGACATCCAACGTAAAATGTCTCATGTCTGTTTACAATAACGCACCTTGACTTAAAACGATAAGCCTCGTGAGCTTGAATCTATCTCGGCTTGTTCCAGCATGTTTCCAAAATTTTAGGAATAAAAATCTAAGGCGCGATTTGAATCCAGCCTCTTTCACTCTGATATTCTAAAGTTGAATCAGCCACTCGGGTCTAATTTAATTTAGGTTTAAATCCAGCTGTTTTCTAACAGGTTTGTTGGCGAGTGTTATTGAGCATTATGAACATTATCCTGTCCTCAGTGCACCCCTCCTGCTGCACCTTCCACATTCAGCTCCACCAGACTAGCGACAGAAACAATTAGCAAACATCTGGTGGAACCGCGCATCTGCTGAGCTTCTCGTGCAAACCACGACGCTCTTAAAAACAGTTGTAAACAACTTCATTGGAAAAGCATTGTAGTGATTGTGTGCTGAAAGGGAAGTGTCAAAAAGGGCAGAAAATACCTAATACACCCCTTTAAAACCAGTCACACAATCATGGAGAGGAAACAACAAACGCGGAAGAAAGTGTGCTGATCAATTGAGAGCATAGATTGACTTTTTGGGTTGTATACAATACACCATGAGTAAACAGAAACTTAAACTGGATATCAGGCTCAACACATGGTGATGCACACTTGACATCTGGTCAGAGTTGATGGGAAGATAATGGATGGAGCAAAATACAAGAGAATCCTGGAAGAAGACCTGAGTTGAGACTTGGGGCAGAGGCTCCTCCCAGCAGGTCCAGGACCCTAAATATCTTAAACATAACATCCAGAGCCGATCACATCCAACCTGACTGAGCTTTAACAATTTTGCAAAAAAAAAAAAAATTCACAAAACATTTGCGAAGTTTTCAAATGTGCAAATTTAGTTGATATTGCACTGCAGTAAAACGTGGTTCGAACATATAACATAACATATGTTGACACCTATCAACTCAGAGGTTTTGAATACATATTCACGCCACACTATTCAGATTTCCACACGTTGTGCTCGTGTATCACATAGTTCCTAGAACTGATTGAAGCCGTGGCATGTGAAAGTGTTCGAGGGCTGATCGTAGTTTTGCAAGACGCCGTGTGCCTCTTCGCTTACCGTCGGTTCACTGCGCATCTTTGCTTCTTCTGTCAACATGTGCAGGTGAGAAATAATGTGAAATGTTCCACAGTCCTTCAAAAGTTTCTCAGGCGACGCGTTCCGCCTTCCAACCACCAGATTCAAAAAAAAAAAATACTCCTCATCGCCACCACCACACCTTTAACACACCCGCTCACACCGGCGCGCACGTACGTACACACCACAACTGAAAGTTGCACGTGCGCGCGCGCGCTCACACAGCTACATTCCAGCGGGCGGAGTCGGCGACGCGCGCAGAGGCCGTTTGTGAATGAGCCGCAGAGCGCAGCGGCAGCCCTCAGAGCAAGCTGAGTCCCAGCCAAGCGACGGGAGCAGAGCAGAGAGGGGAAAGAAAAGTTGTTTTTTTCCAAATGGATTTCCTCGGTAGAGTCAGACATTTGCTGCTCTCATATGTACTCATGAACGGGATATTGGTTACCTTCCAGGCTAAAGAAGGTAAGAGTCCGCTTAAAAAACAGCTACGCTTTCAAAAATAACAGCTTTGTGGCGCTGAGGGGAAAACACGCGTGCCATGCGGGGAGTCTCCTTGCAAGAACTTTAAAAAGAGCAGGAAACATTTTTCCTTTACTTTTGCAACTGCTTGAAAGTTGCAGAAACTCTGATTTGAACTTCGAAAAAAACAACAACAACAAAAAACAACCTCATAAGTGTTGCTTGGTTCAACTTGTAGCTTATCAATCTGCAACCTATTATTCCTAAGTGAATTGCGACTCTGCTTGTGCGCTCCTATAACTTTATAACAGCAGCAGGTGGGGAGTTTCCACTGCGGAGTTAGCTAAGCTTGATGTTTTCTTGATCTTGCCTAATTCACCCAAAGGCATCCCTTTTGAATGTATCGGATGTTGCTTTATCTGTCATCTTCCCGCACCTTTTTGTAATGGGGGTCAAAGTTAGTCAACAACACAGAACACAGATTTCAAGCAGGCTCAAGCAAAAAAAAAAAAAATACTGTTCTAAGTTTTGCAAGTGTTTTTGCTTTTGATAATTGATCTTGAAGTTGTGTCTCCACAGAGGTGCTTTTGGATATGAAGGCAGCCGGAGGAGAGCTGGGCTGGCTGACTTGGTCCCCAAACCAGGGAGACAGGTCTGGGGTGAGTATGGTGCTCTTTGCTTCTCCTCCAGCTCCCACGTTTCCAGTTATAGGAATTTGCCCGAGGACAGATCCGCGTGGAGAAAACTTGCAGGAAGGGACTCACTCAGCTGTACGGAGAACATTTTACGTAATTCTCTTAAAATTGCTCCCTGTATATGTACATATGTGTGTGCGTGTACACATGTGGGTTTCCTATAAAATCGGCCAGTTTAAGCCTTCTTGAGCTGGGATCGACGAGGCAGTCAAGGTACCCTATCAGGAGCTGCCTCCAGAGCAAGTCTGGGCTGCTCCAAATCACATATAGGCGGATAGAATAGCTGCTCCCTCTGAACTGGGAATACTTGTGGCTTCTTGTGGTTTCGAGGCTCCAGCTCCAGAATTGTATGTTAGAGAGCAATTAAGTTTTAAAGTTTGCAGCATGTGGTACCTCTTTGCCGAGAGGAGGGGCCTCAGACGGAGCGAGTCAAGCCAGGGCTACCTTTTTCCTTACAGCAGGGGAAAATGTCTACATTTAGGGATGAATCTCTAATGCTGCGGTTGTCTCTTTTACCATGAGCGGAGCAGAGACATGTGTTGCCTTCTTCCATCATGTGGTTGCGGAGTAATTGACCTGTCAGCCACATGCAGATTCACTGTAACTAGCCTCATTTCATGTGCTGATGACTCAAGAGCATGTGCAGGCACGCCGTTCAGTGGTTCACTCGACTTTCTCAGAGATGTGCAGCAGCTCGAATGGTCCCTCTGACACATTAGTTTCACTTTTTTTCCCCTCACTAATACGTTTCAGATGTTTGCTGGATTATTTCGAGTTAGCCTTACGGGCCGGTTGTAATAAAAGGGCGGGGGGGAAATGTTCCACCAGGTTGTTAGCAGAGGTGTACATTCTGCTGTTGTTCATCAAGTTTATATGCAGACCCACACACTTCGCCAGCAAAGCACATTCCTTTAATTAATGGCACAGTGGCTGCATGCAGAGAGCCAACCGCAGCTTCTGCCTCCGTGGGGGCCGTTTGTTTCTCATGAGCCAAGGTTAGAAGTTGCTGTCACTTCTTCTCAAGCATATTTGTGGCAACATCCAGTTTTCATGCAGCAATGCTGCCTGGGAAGGCTGCCAGCAAGTGTGAGAGAGACTGAATGGGAAATAATTTTGTCTCTACGCAATGTCAGAAATGCATTGTCAACCAAAGTCCTTTGTGTTCGCGATGGTTTTAGGCTTTGGAGATTTAGAGAATGGATGTCCATGTCTAAAAAGAAGTGCTGTATTGATGTAAAGGTCTGTATTTACCCTCGTGAAGAGCCAGGGAGTTCTCTCCACACACTCTGTTTTTGTTTCCTGCTTCAGATTACAGTGGCCGAACCCTCATGGTTAAATGGTCGCTCCTTTATTTAGCTATCCCCTTAGTTTTGGTTCAGCCCCACATGGTTAGAAGCAATCCAGCCTTACTACCTCTAACCTCCTTCGGTTTTCGTGGTTCTGTTTCAGTGGGAGGTCACCCAGAAAACACTGAATGGCTCTCAGTTTTATACCTACTCCATATGCAACGTCGACGAGCGCGAGCAGGACAACTGGCTGCGCACCACCTTCATCCAGAGGCGTCCCTCCGTCTCTCAGGTCTTTGTGGAGCTTCAGTTCATTGTGCGCGACTGCAACTCATTTGACGGAGCCTCGTTGACTTGCAAGGAGACCTTCAACCTCTATTCGAGTGATGCGGATGCAGACGTGGGCACGACCTTCCGTAAAAGCCAGTTCAAGAAGGTTGCCACCGTCGCTCCAGATGAGATAACAAAGAAAAATGATATGCGCATCAACACGGAAACGAAAGTTGTGCAAAGCTTGTCCCAGAAGGGTTTCTACTTGGCCTTCCAAGACATCGGAGCCTGCATCGCTCTCCTCTCTGTCAGGGTGTACTACAAGGCTTGCCCAGCCACAACAAAGAGCCTCGCTTCGTTCCCCGAGACGGTAGCTGGAGGTCTCAACCAGCAGCTCAAGAAGGTCACTGGGAAGTGCGTGGACAATGCTTACAGCGAGGATTTACCTCGCATCTACTGCACTGCGGACGGAGAGTGGGTGGTTCCAGTCGGACAGTGCCAGTGTGATGCTGGATTCGAAGAGGTTGAAGACACCTGTCAAGGTAAGAGAATGGCCTTGAAGCGTCTTATGTGGAAGCGTTTTAAATCACCTCCGGTTTTGTTACCTTTTGTTCCCTTAGACACAGACAACTGATGATCTTTTGGTTCAATAGTTCTAAAGACTTTTTAAAAGTATTTAGAAGTTTTCCTTAGGGCTTTCTTGTTTTTTTTTTTTTTTTGCTATCTCTGGTCCAGACCTGTCCAAACATCCTTGTGCAGCCGACAGTGGAGGATAAAAGAAGTGCCATGTCTGAAAAATATTTCTACTACAATCTGAAAGTGTCTTAAAAACAGACAGAAACCAGTTAAGACCTAAAATATACCTCATGCTTTAGTTTTCTGTTAGTAGCTTTTTGAGAAAAAGGATTCTTGACACTAAACCAACATCTGTAACACTGTACTATCTTTGATAATTCTTGTCAAATTGAACTGAACAAAAAAAAAAAAACAGAAACAAACTGTGTATTCAGGATAAACTTTTATAGACATAGAAAATATAACTTTTCCTTCCACATATACATAGTGAATGTGTGGTTAAAAAGTTTATAAAGGTGCATACATGGTGGTGGGGTTGATCAGAAAGGTTAACAAAGCCTGACTTTCAGTTCTTTAAATTTGTTCCAGCCAAATTTGGATGGAACAACTAAAAATGTCCAATGTCCATGTACTTCTCTGGGTTCAATAAAGACAACGAGTCGCCAGCCTAAAATTAAGACAAGTCCACGGACATCTGGTATTTAGAAGGTTTGTAGTAAAGTTGCTTATTTAAATACCTGATTTCTCTGCTAAACCATCTGCTTTTTTTAAGCTTAGGAGCTTCTTATGGTGAAACAATTCATACATCACAGCCAAGTTGCAAAAGACGTTTCTTTAGAAACTGTCTGGCTTTGGACTTGAAATGACTTAAGAAAAAAAATCCAAGTACAAAGTACAACTCTGAAATACTTAAGAAAAGCTTCAGCAGCTATTCATCAAGATCATCAGAAAAGATTACAAGACAGCATGGCTCCTTTGTAGGAGATATTTCACTAGAGGAAGAATGAGTCAGAACTTTGATCTGTACTGTACGCAATCTTGTCCTGGCAAATTTGATGCGCTTCCATTTTACTGCGTTTTTTTTTTTTTTTAAAGCTCAATCTATCTTTGGTTTAATTACCTGGGGTTATAAAACATACCTGTATGACAAATATTTATCACGGGCGCTATTATCATATCTCAGTGGAATTCTGCCCTCGGCTAACACCAGGTCCCCCCGCAGTGGGAAGAATGCCAAGCCCTTCTTCAACATGTCCTGGCGTAATCCCTGACCCAAAACTGATACGAGTAGGAAATGTGCATTTACCTTTCGGCTTTGGCTCCAATTAGCTGTTCTCTTTTAACAGTTTGCAGAAGCAAATTGTAAATGTTGGCCTTTGGTGTTACAACGGACGCTGGACAGCATGCTGGAAAATGAAGCCTGGACCTAAATTTTGGCCAATTGCTGAGCCGTGCGCTTCGACCGCAGCCTGTTGGCGTCAGATCGTTCCTCCTCGTGCCCAGTCATTGAGGCGGCCTCCATTTTTAACGGCTCCATCTGCTCACCAGCCGAGCTTCAACCCACCTCCGCCCCGTCTCTACCCCTTGTGCTTCCGGCTCCCTTAAGCTTCCTTCCTCCCATTCGAGTGTCAAAAACCTTAATTCATTCTTGTCAAATAAAAACTTCTAATTGCAGCGTTTTGGCTGTGTGTGTCTCTCCAGGTTGAAATGACATAAAGTTGGAGGGGACAGGAAAAGGAAATTACTGTTAATTATTGTTGCGATAACATTATTAGAAAACATTTTTGTTCTGTCTTATTGTTTTGACTGACAGTTAAGGCAATAAATGTTCTTATTTCTGACAGATTTGGATGTAAACTAATTTCCATTCAACCAAGAAGTTTGTTTTGTGTGGAAAATGAGAGAGGCACAATGTAAAGAAAACAATTTTTTTTCGTAGAAATTTTAATTAAAAAATAAAAATAATTCTAAAATGTATCATCCCCACAATAAACACTAGAAAATAGTTTTAGAGTTAAACCGTTTTTATAATTGCTGACCAGCTTTCCACTGGAACTATTAATTTTGGACTTTACTGTATTTGGCATTATTTGTTCTATCTGCATTTAAGCACATTTTTTTCAGTGTAATTCCTATATACAATTTATTCCTAAACATTAGTTTGTTTAGGGAAATGTCTTAGAGCTTGTGCTTTTAACTAGGGGTGCACCGATTTTAATTGGCACAGATTTTCAGTGATTGGCCGATACCTGCATCTTATCCACCGATCTTATCTACCTTGGCAAAGGTCTGAAAATCAACAATTGTCCTCTTCTGCTCTCCCATGAGAGAGGTATGAATGAGAGAACGGCTCATGAGGTCATGTCTGCACGTTTGCAGCTAACAACAGTCACACCACTGTTACCAACTCGACGACTTTATTTCTATATTTAGCAACATTTCAGACAAAGAAAAAAAAAATTGGTACTGGCCCAAATCGGAATCGGCAGGTCAGGCTCGGTAATCGCCGAAGAGTCAGAAAACCACAATCGGTGCATCTCTGTTTTTAACGAAAATAATTCAATTTGCTTTCGCACTATATGACACAAATAAAACTCAATATTGTATGTGAACACAAAAAGGTCCATAGAGTTTTACTTTACTCAGCAACGTCTTGCTCGGCTTATCTGTTACATATCCCGAACCCTGGTAAATGAGTGTCTTGCTCTTTGACATCTCTCGGTGCATAATTTAGAGCTTATTGCATCAGGTGATTTCCTGTTCTCTCAGTATCTTCTGCTCTCTTATCTCGACATGAGCTGGCTTTGGCAGAGCAGCCATAACTCAGGCCTTTGACTTTGTTCTGTTGTCACAGTTGCGCTTTACTGTCTGTAAAGGAGACCTTTATTGTAGCGAGGGAATACGGCTGATCAAGGAAGCAGAGGAGTGGGGGCTACTGTGCGGTGATGGATTAGCATCTTCAAGGCGGATGGGAGGAAAAAGAGGGAGGAGACGGGGTGAAGCTGCCGAGCCTCACTGACTGCTCATGACATGCAGACCCAATCTGAGCCCCTGTGCTGCTGGGGCTTTTTATCCCTCAACCCACCGTCGCTCCCCCTTTGTTTTCTCAAACACACCGGAGCTGCAGCTTTTGGTGTGTGTGCGTGTGTGTGTGTGTGAGAGAGAGAGCGGCGTGTGAGGGCCTGTTGAGATCTGCTCCGCGACAAAGCACACAAAGCCATGCCGTCAACCCCATGCCATGTTCCTCCTTCAGTCTGTTCTGTTTTCGCCACACACTCTTGCACGACTTGAAAACAGAAACATCTTTTAATCATAGTCTTAGAAAATAAATGCACACACGCACGTTTTGACAGCGGGTGTAAAAACGTCCCTGCTGACATGTCCGCTCTCCTACTTAGATTCAAGCTGGATAGGAAAGCTGAGGTTTTCCGCCATTGGGTCATTTTTTTCTTCCTTTTTTTTGGTAGCTGCGGAAGAAAAGCCAGGTGAGATGATTAGGGAGGACGGCAGGAAGGAATGAGAGGGAGAAAAAAAGCGGGGGCTTGTGTTTAGAGGAGGGGTGTGATGATTTTTTGGGGGGTTTTTTAAGCGGGGAGAGGTGAGGAGTGGAATGCAAAGGTAGGAGAACAATGAAGTGCTGTGTTTCCCCGCGAGGCCGACAGATTCCACCTCCTCTCCCCCACTTTACTGGTACATTCCTGATCAGTTTGCTGAGACGGAGCCTCCCAACATTACTCCAGACCTGTGGAATTCCCAGTGAACGCTGGTGGTGATGGGAGGAGAGGGGGCTGGGGTGGTGGGGAGGTGAGGGAGAACAGGTCCGGGTCAAGCCCTCACATTAAAACAACTAAACAAACAGAATCCCACCCACCCCCACAAAAAAGAAACACACACACCAGGAAGATCCCCGGTGACAGGTCCGAGATGCATGAGGACATGCGTGGATTTAGATGGAAATGAATCACAGAGCTGCAGCGCCGACCCAGGATGAATGGTTCCGAAGGCTTAAAGAGGAATATCCTACAGACACATAGTTAATCATCCCCCCCCCCCCCCCCCCTCCTGAACGGATGGCTGCTCTGGGGTAAAACAACCACAAAAACTTCCACTGCGGTGTTTTTTTTTTCTCTTCTCCATATTTAGGTTGAAATTTTCCATGTTCGGCCATGTTTTCACTCAGTTTTATAACTCGTCTTCCCCGTGGGACCTGTTAAAGTAAAGATCTGTGACTTCATCTGGTTTCTGTCTCTGTCTCCTCTTGGCCTCTCGGTGCAGCAGTAGTTCTGGCGGAAGGATCACTTGTCTCTCAGAGCTTCTTTCTAGGGTCTTATTTTTTTCTTCCCTCCCGCCCCCCTTAAACATTTTTGCCTAAGTGTAGATTGTTGTTTGAAACTGTCTTCCCTGGTGTTCACACACCCCCACACACACGCACCCCCACACACACAGTTGTCATTGGGCGAAAATTCAAAAAAGATAAAACCGTTTCTGTGCTGCGAAGACGTGTAAGAGCTTTTCAGGTTGTACCGTATTTTCCGCACTATAAGGCGCACCTTCAATGAATGGCCTATTTTAAAACTTTTTTCATATATAAGGCGCACCGCATTATAAGGCGCATAGAATAGACGCTACAGTAGAGGCTGGGGTTACGTTATGCATCCGTTAGATGGAACTGCGATAAAGGGAATGTCGACAAAATAGTCAGATAGGTCAGTCAAACTTTATTAATAGATTACAAACCAGCGTTCTGAAAACTCCGTTCATTCCCAAAATGAACAGCTGTTGCTTCCTCCACTTCCGCACCATTGATTGTTCATGTTAAATTCTCTCTCTGCTGCTCTATGGGCTCTTTGCACCTCAGCTTAATGATGTACATGGAGCAGAAGCCCCGACTAATAAGCTGGAGAAAGGTTTCAACATGTTCGCCTTGTTATACACAGATACGAAGGTGAGTTTTACTTTCTTTAAACTTTGTGGCTAACATTAGCTTTAGCTTATGCAGGACATTTTTCTTGTAAAAATGTGCTATTTAAGTATCTAAACATTTTTCATCATTCATTAACGGACAATGTTTTTACCTTATGTTCAAGTATTACGTGGTTTATTGTCGTTAGTGTCAGAGACCAAGTAACGGGGATTTTACGGTTCAGGCTTTTTGCTTCTGAAGCACAACGAGCCCATAGCTTAACATTAGCTCTGGTGTCTGAGTTCTAGTTCAGCTGACGGTTCAGGTTCAGTTGTTGCTTTTAGAAAAATATGGCCGTGTTCCTTAAGGTCTCCGTGTTACTTCGCTTTATTAGTTTTGCATGTTTCTTGTGAAGCAGGACGGTGTTTACAGCAGTGTGTACAGGCGGATCAGTAGCTCGGCTGTCTGGCTCTGGTCTGCTCTCTCGTTCCCATAAACTCGATCATTCAGGCTGAATACAGAAGTGATTCCATGGAAATAACACAGAAAGCTCCTTTACCTTCTTCTTTAGGCTTTAGAAGTTGATCCGGAGTGAAGTGAAGGCTGTAAACTTTGCTGTGCTGCATTAGCTTTAACTGGTAGCGACGAATATTTACAAGCCATCTTCTTCTTAATTCAGGATCGTTTGGAAATCCATGAAAACTTAAAAGCCCATTATATTAGGAAGACAACAATGTTCATAGTATTGTTTTATTTGCGTCTGAAATAAGACTTTGTCTTTTCTAGCTGTCATGGTAACTCAAAGCGAAAAAAGAGAGCCGCATTTGCGCATGCGGTTGTGACGTCAGCGCGGCAGGTGCAAAGAGCCCATTCCCATATTCTACTGTGTGACTGATCGCCTTGAGCTTAAACTCTGCGTTGTAAGCGTGTCTCTTAATAGGAGCCATTTTGGGGTCTTTACACAAAACCCAGCGTGCACCGCTGGCTGCATCGGCGGCTGCTTTCCCGTTTCTTCTTCTATGGGGAAAATGAAGTTGGCGTCTGCTTTCCTCCGTTTCTTCCTCTACGGGGAAAATAAAGTCTGTGTTTGCTTTCCCGTTTCTTCTTCCACGGGGAAAATGAAGTCGGCGGCTGCTTACCGTAGTTGCGAGACCTGTTGTGGCTCAATATTGGTCCGTATATAAGGCGCACCGGATTATAAGGTGCAGTGTCGGCTTTTGAGAAAATTGAAGGTTTTTAGGTGCGCCTTATAGTGCGGAAAATACGGTAAATCACAAACAAGTGAATGTAGCAGGGCACAAACTGGACCTTTTGTTCTCTGTGATATTACAGATGGTGTTTTTTTGTAAATTCTTATGCACAACCATGATACTCACGTGATTGATGGAGGAACTTAAACAGGCTGTAATTACAGCGTCTTGCAAAATTATCTCTCACGTTTTGTCACACCACATTGCATCACATTCGAAATTTGTCGACTGGTGGCTCTGGTGTGGCAGGTCGGATAATGTGCCAAACCAAAACAAAGCAGTGAGTTATTAAGAAATAGAATATTGTTGGTGTGCATATGTGGCCAGCCCCATCAATAAAGCGTAATGCAGTTAACAGCCTGCCGGAGGTAAATAAGTGGTAATTAGAGCTCACCTATGTGTTAATGACAGTAAATCCAGCTGTTCTGTGAAGGCCTCAAGTGTAAGAAAAAATCTGTGAACAAACAGCAGCGCGAAGACCAAGGATCAAAGCAGCAGACATGCCAGGGAGAAAGTTTAGTTTTTATAAGCAAACTGTGTTTGCTTAAAAAAAAACACTATGCCAACCTCTGTATCTGTATGGTGCAACCGCACACTTAGCAAGACGTGGTTGTCTAAACCAACAGATCATGCAAGCGGAGCATTAATCTGAGAAGCTGAGGCTTGTGGTAACCGTGGAGGAACTGAAAGGCTCCAAAGCTCAGGTGGCAGAGCATCTCTTCGTCATGCACTCCACAAATTTGTCTTTTATTACCCTTGTGAAAGAGTTGCAGGAAGACCGTTGTGCATGTACACGGCAAACTAATGGAACACGGTTTAGTCAGGAGAGACTGAAGTTTTAGTTTTCGGCCTGGGTGTAAAACTCGGACCAGGGGCACGTCATTTCCATGCTGAAGCATGGGGGTGGCTCCATCATGCTATGTGGGTGCTGTTTTTTTCAGCAGGAACAGGGAAGCTTGTCAGAGTAGATGGAGACATGGATGGAACTAAACTGGAACAGAGAGTGTTAAGGGCTGCAAAAGACTTGAGACTATGGCAGAGACTGAACGTCCAGGAGGACATACGGTCAGATCTGCAACAGTGTGTTTTAACACAGCTTAATAACACGATAGAATTGCAAGCCACACTTTTTTTTCAGTCTTCTTCAATTAAAAAAAAAATCTAAACCATATATCCTTTGAAATCTACGTTACAATTAAATGCTTGGTCCCCTAAAATCCCCCACCCAAAAAAAACAAACACTGGAGCTCGTAAAACGTGTAAGTGGTATGAGTTCGGGCCAGTTAATAAACACTTTATTGACATGATTTAAATGTTCTTTCCTCATCTGTCTTGCCGGGACATATTTCAGTCCTTAATGTGAATTTTCCATCTACTTTAAAATTTGTTGCACAAACAAGAATCTATTTTCACGGAGAGAAAATAAACAGTGAGCCTAAGTGGTGTTTAACTTTAAATAATTTCCACTTGTGACTCACTCCGTTCCCTTCCTTCCCCTTAATCCACCCTGGCACAATGTAATGACTGCGTGTCACCCCTCATCTGGATCTGCACCAGCTGATCCTCGGCTTTATTTCTGTTTAACTGTCCCGGGCCCACACCTCGCCAGCTCCCCCTGAAGCCTCGGCAAGCAGGCCGTAATCCAACGCCATGGTTGCACAAGGCTCTGTGTATAAACGAAGACACGGTTTGGGAGCGTGGAGCGCCTGCTCTGGCGCTCAGGAGAAAAGGGCCTGGTCGGTGGACCGACCGTCCCTCTGGATTCCAGTAAGGCTGGAGCTCGCCAAGCAGCTTCCAGTAAGCAATTTTCTCCTCTCCCACTCCTTCCCTCCGTGTCCGTGTCGCCAAACTTGTCCTCGGCTGATGTAAGAAACAGTTGGTGACTAAGCTAGCATAGCTACACGCTGTGGCGAGTGATTTGTATGGGTAGTAATTGACTTGGGTGTGTTTGGTCTTTTTCAGTGGAGTAAGTACAGGTTCTGCTGGCTTTTTCTTTTTTGCCTTTGTGTAGTCTCTCCTGCCATCCTCTGCCCCTCACCTAACATCCTCGCTGTCTCAGAGGACTCTTTTTGACTATTTTAGCCTTAATTTTCCGCCTCTCATCTTGTATTATTTTTGTAATTTCTTATCTCGGCACATTATTCCCAGGATTATTTTCGCAGCGCCATATGCAGTTTTCTCCAGAGACACACACTGTTGTGCCACCAGCCCCCCTCCCCAAGTACAACAAGATGCAAGATCCTTCTTGTTTCGTGTTCACATTGCTCATGGAATCACACGGAGGCTGTTGTTTTTGGCCAACATGCAGGTCATGAATATGACACCAGAAGACTTTAAACATCCCGTTTCACATAGCCCTGATGGGACTATTTAGACTGTGTACGCTCACAGTATTTCTGTCTGATAAAAACAAGTCTCACTAAGTGACTCGTAAAAATAAATAGGGGCAAAATCTGAACAATGCTGCCAATCGGGGAACAGTAGCTGGCTGCTTTCACATGGTGGCTAAGGCGTAAACATTTAGGTGGAGGTACAAATGAAACTCTAGCCATTTGTTTGTGTTTTTTTTCTTCTTGATGAACTTGACAGTCGATGCGAGAAATTGGGCCGCCTACAAAAGTCTTTCATGTCAAGGATAGAGTTTTAAATTAAGGCCTGCATCCGAAGCCAGTGAGTTCATGACGACTGAAGAAACGTCTTGCGCAATATTTCGTTTATCTGATGTTATGCATGCAAAGAGACACAGCAGCACTCCTGGAGATTGCAGTGATTCGATTTAGCGGGCTTAAGGTGGATTTCACACACTGAGAATCATCTCACTCCACCCGGATAATCCCTCCCACGCTCAAAATTTTCTGCTCCACCAATCTTCCCTTGATTCTCAGCCTCTGCAGCTGGTCACAGAAAAGCAGAGTCACTGCCTTATCGGACAACTCTGCAACACAGTTTAGATAGAGAGGTTTTTATTTTATTTTATTTTTTTTTACTACTTTGCCTCTGAAACACCACTGAGATTACTTTGAAAGATCGCATTTCTCAGATGTTGTGCCAAGTAAACTTATGACTAGCGAGCTGATCTTGCGGGAGTTGGTTAGACTAATGGGGGTTCAGTTGGGTGGGGGAGGAGGGGTGGTTCTTTCAAGTGATGACATGCTGTATCTTGTTAGGCCACATTTTTACTGGGGAGTACAGTGCCAGTTATTAGAAACAGCAATCAAAAAAACAAAAAGAAAAAGTCAATGGAGTCTGTGATTATCTAGTGTTAACAGAAAACTGTACAGTTGGGGGCTTTGGAAAGTGCAAACACCATGGTGAGTGTGTCCTCCAAATAGATCAATTTGATTTTGTTTTTGATTAGATTAAATCTGATCTGATGGCAGATTTAGGTGAGAAATGTTCACCTTTAGAAACCTTTGGTCTCAAATCACATTCTGAATGAAGCAGCCAGATAATAATCGGCAGCTTAGAGTAAAAAGAATCACAAAATAGATACAAACCCAAACCTATAGAAACACACAGAAACAGTAAAATAAGTGCAAATGTAAAAAGTGTATAATTTTGTGAACAGCTTAGCGCGTTGTAGCAGTTTGAGGCAAAAGCGTGTGGTAGCCTTGCAGGCCTTACGCTGCTGGAATACCACTATAATGTGCAACACAGTGCGTCAAAATTCACAGACTGGAGTAAAATCTTTATACTATTATTACCTTAAATAAAAGTACAACTATTTTGAGGTATTGACATAAAAATGTAAAGAACATAATCTGATTGCTCTTCAAAATTAAATGGAATAATTAATCCTATGGCTTAAATAATGTAAGTAATTTTATTTTGGAACATTTTTTAAATTTAAAAAATTTTTATAATCAGCAAAAATGTAGAATAAATGTGCAGTAAATTAAATAGTAGTTACTGAGTGCTTTGTGCACATAATATTTTACCTTTTATTGTTCTAGTTTATGTAGTTTTTAGGTCATCTACTCCTTAGTTGAAGTTTCAGTCTCCACACATGGGCCTTACTTTAAAAGTTAAGCATTAACCATTTTTAGCCTTCACGCGTGCATGTGTGTGTTGGCTGTGCCGTGGAAGTCGGGACATATTTCCTCTTGGTGACATTCCTGAGCCTGAAGGCTGTGTTTATGTATGTGTGTGAGTGTTTTGGTGGGGTGAGAGGGGGGAGTGCAGAGCAATGTGAAGCGCTTTGTGTTGTACTGCCGGTGTGTGAGGTCAGCACTTTCCTTCCCAGCAATCAGTCAGTCATGCCCCCCAGCGCAGCCCAGCAAATACACCCACCCACCGTTCACTGCTAACAGGACGAGGCCTCAGCGGAAACCGGAGGTCACCTAATCCCTCAGTGACTCCCCGACCCGTGGGCTCAGGGTTTTTCATTGTCGCTCAACGCTGCGGTCTCACTCAGCTGCTTTTCATTTTGTTGTCCTGCCTGATAAGTCGTTTTGTTTATTGGTGCATTTGGTCCTGTTCTGGTCACTTCCCCTCGTCAGGAAGTCGATGGCTGTCAGCATTCAGCCTGTTGGCTCGGGGAGGTGTGGTGAGATGGTGTTGCCTTTTCCACCTGGTAGTCTGGAAAACGATGCAAACCAGCACAGCTCTGGTCTCCGGAAGCTCTGAGTCAACCCAGGCTGGCTTCATCAGATCCTTCCAGCAACGATTTTAAATCTCCTTGTCTCCGGTCTTCACTCTGTGTACCTCTCTTCCTGTTACTGAGTGCGAGGAAACTTAGAGAGTGAGAGGTGAAAGGGGATCAGGGAATTTATTGTGTTTGTTAACAACCCTAGATGAAAGCTTGGGTGCAATTGTAAAACAGATGTAATACCTTCACAGCTGCTCCATTGGTCAGCTAATCTTTTTCACTAATGCCCCCAAACCCCCTCCTGAGCCACATGCCCACACATCAGCCCCTACACCTTTATGGCTCCTTGTCTGCCCCCACCTCCCCTTCTCTACCTCTGTGACCTCTGGCTCATGTTACCCAGGCCTCCTCCCCCATCAGAGGCCCCCTCTGTTCCCTCAATCCAGGTACCCCCGGATTGCTAATTACTTGTTGTCACCCTGCATATAAACACACAGACATGACATATCTCCGTTTCACGCAGGGTTTGTGCAGCTTGGAGATGAAAAGAGAGGTAGTTAAATAAATGAGGGCAAGGACAAAGCCAGGCTCTTTTGCCCCCAGAAATGACCAGAGATCTGCCCTGATACAGATCTGACACTGTTTATTTCTCGCTTGGCTTTATTTTTACAAGATCTCCTTCGCTCGCTGGCCATTCCTCTAAGTCTAACCTTTCTCCCTTTCCTTCTCGTCAGTGCAAGCATGTGTTTGTTTTACTTGGCCAATGACTCTGTGTAAAGCCACGCACAGTTTAACTCACCCTCAGGCAGACACGACCTTTCTGCCTTCTAAAAAGCTCAGTGCCGTATTCAATTGTCAGCCCCCACCGCTCTCCCTCCCCATTCTACTTATTCGTCTTGTCCCGGGGCCGATTTCTGTTGTCAAGCCACCATGTTACCCATTCATCCATCTATACGACTGGACATTCATCACTGTCGGCATCTCATCCGTCTTAAGTTCTGCCGACACACCAGTGAGCCCTCAGAGGCTCTAGAGCCACTCCGGCTCCCTGAACGTAACAGGCCCTTGCGCTCATTCTCTATAAACAAACACGGGCCACTCAAGGCACACAGGGCCCCTAACATGACAAACAGTTCCTTGTTTGTAGCAAGTGGGAGGGGGAAAAAGGGCCACTCTTACTTTGTTAAATTTCTCAACTGCAAAGAAGGCCAGGCACTTTTGTTTATGAGCACCATCATCTCAGTAAACCCTTTTATGGGATTTGTGCCTGCGTTCATGTTGTGTCAACACATTTCAGTTTCCTTTTTGGTTATTATTCTGTTTCTCGACTCTTAGCCTCAGTTCTGGTTACTCTGTTGCTCGTGCTACCTCGTGCCTCCATGCTTTGATTGGCTGCTTTAGGAAGGAAGGCAGCGTCAGCCGCACACTTCCTGTTTCCTGTTGTGTCCAGCAACAATTCCAAAGCACCCCTCGACCTTCTCCGTGGAACAAGGAAGCTCGCTTTCCTCAGACTTTTCTTTTTTGTCGAGGAATCCTCTCGTTAAATACCCCAGCTGTACTGTCGCTATGACTCATATTTGGAATATTTGAGGTACACAAACCCATTCACCTTTACCACCAAAAGGTTGGCTGGAGCTTAAGCTATGCAGTTCTAGGCCTCCCATTGGGTGGTGTGCACTGGAATGCATCTTGATTATAGAGGGCGACACACAGTGTAAGGCCATCATCTCCACATGCCTGACCACTATGCATTGCAGCTTGCACTGTAACACCAAATAGAGGCGAGTCCTCCTCTATTCAGATGCCATGTGGCATTTCAGCTATTCCCATCTGCAACGCCTGTGTGTGTATGTTTTTCCTTTCAGCTTTTGAATGGCATGGCATTCTCCTTGCCTGCTGGTCAGTGGTGAATAACAATGTTAATGGGTTAGCTGGGAGGAGAGAAAGCAGGAGAGCAAAGAATTTGGGGATTACATAGAAGGAGAGGTAGGGAAATGAATCAGGGTTTTGGGCAACAGCTGTTCCCCTTCCTCAGACCAAGAGTTCATCCCGGCATGTCTCCTTTCTTTCTTCAGTCCTCAGCAGGATACAGTATCCCCCTCTTCCTTTCTTAGCCCTTCTGTCACTACTTCCCGCCTCTCTCCTGCCTTGCCCGTCTTCTGTCCTGTCTGCGTTAATGAGTAGTCGTATTTATAAGTGAAACAGCTGCCCAAGATAGAACGGAGATGCTGTAGAGAGATGGAGGACTAAACTCGGTGCAGGCCTATTGGCCAAAGATCCATACCCTTCTTTGTGCAGAGTAATTTTTCTTGCCACAATTGTTGTCAGGCTCTTTAGATAAAACACCTCCTCACATATGCTCTGCGTCAGCTCGGTGAGCCGCAAGTTTATAAAAAGCCGAGCAAAGTTGAAGCGAGGCTCATGGTCAATCAGCTAAATCCCCTTGATATGACTCAAATGGAGCTGCAGCCATGTGCTTTCCGTCTTCCATGTGGTCACTTGTGGCTTCCTAATGAGCTTCCCCCGAGCAAGACGAGCCGAAGGGCAAGCTAGACGGTATCACAGCGCGAGTCTGATATTGTCTTAGTCTTGGCGCTGCTTTTTTCAATTAGCCTCTTCAGGAATCTGACCTTGTTTGCTTATCACTGACTGTCTCAATGCTTTTCCCAGTCAGTGTCAATGCTGTATGTCCGGCCGCTCACGGTGAAGTCCTCATTTCATTTGGCTAACACGATCTGTTCCTACAGCGCCTAATCTCTCTTTTACCACAGTTTTCTCAAATTCAAACGTCTGTTTCCTCTGATGCATGTTCATTTAACTGCAGTGGCATTGAAATGTGTGTGTATGCATTGTGTGTGTAGCTGAACCGAATGAGCAGAGGGAAATGAACAGGTGACAGGCTGTGGACCTAATCCCTCTCCTGACGCCACATTGTGTCCAGTAGTGTGCTTTGCATACATGTCTGTGTATTTTGTGCATGCACACGACTGTGGGTTCATGTGAGCATTGCATACACAGGCGTGTGTGTGCGTGTGCTTATGATCATCCTACGGTGTGAGCAGCAGCCCCAGGAATGCTCTCGCAGAGTTAAAGGGCAGCCGTCTCAATTTCACCCTTCTTGACGGTGCGCTCTCAAACCAAATTTCACACTGTGTTAAGTTCATATTTCGACATTTCCTTGCACAGCTGGGCATCCTACCTGCATTTCTTTATTTAGAATTCAAAGCGTGAAATTAGATGTCACCTTATCTAGGCGATGCCATTTCAAAGTATCCATGTGGATCTCTGAGAGATAATAGACTGTTGGGTGCCAAATAGCACTGTTTGCTTGCTTTGCTGGTTGCTCTCGCACCTTTTCTTCTGTAGTTATAAAAACTGACTTGGGTTTCGGAATGTCGGAATACTGGTTGTGTTTCTTGAGACAGTAAGACAGAAGCAGCGGAAGAGAAGAAAGTGTGTGAAAAAGTTGAGAGTACGAGTGGCAGCATGGTAGGAGCTGTGTGATTGTGTTTCAGGGTTTGGATCCAATGAGCATCATTTTATTTGTAATGACCAGAGTTTTATTGAGTGATCTGAACACTGTGCAGACTCCTCCTGCCTTGTTTCCCCCCCTACATCTCTCTATCACCTGTCTAAATGTGGTACTTAGCCATGATACAATTAAGTGTCCCCTCGACCTCTACGTGTTGCTCTCAGGGGTCAAAAGTTCAAAGCATTTGAAAGAGGCTTGAACAATCTGGAGAAACTTGCTTTGCTCTGTGCCATTTAGGATGCTGCCAGAAGTCCCTATTGTCTTCTTTGGCTGATCATTTGCTGTGAATGTCTTTTTCTCCTTGCAGAGTGTCAGCCAGGCTTCTTCAAAGCTGAGGCATCCAGGGACAAGTGTGAACCCTGTCCTGCCAACACCCAGAGCCAAAACCCCAGGTCTTTATTCTGTGTGTGCATGGATGGCTTCTACCGGGCTCTTACAGACCCCCTGACTGGACCGTGCTCAGGTGAGATTTGTGCAGAAATGAATGCTAACTTCTATAAATTACTAGTTATACTAAAAAGTAGAGAAGCACTGAGAAAACTTCTGTTGATTGCAATCTACAGAAGTTTATGCCAGCCAGATACTAGCAACGTGTCCATTACAAATGTGTGCAAAACTTTGGTGGTAGTCCACTAATGGTGATTAAAAAAGAAACGCAATAAGTACTTAAAAGAACATGCCGCGCCGTCATCCTCCTACCACTTTCTGTTGTCTTCTTCGTCTTTTTCTGATTGTTGATCACGTGACTTGTGTGATGCAAAAAAAGTGTTTCCATTGCAATTTAGCAAAAATACATTCATTTCAATGTAGCTGATAAACAACCTCATCCAAGTGCAAAAACATTTTATCCAAAAACATGAAGTTTTCACGAAATTGAAAAATTTCAATTTAAGCTAATTTATTTGCGCAATTCCAATTTGCACAGTTATATAGTCAATTCAAGCGCACGCCATACACTCCAATAACAAACAACAGCTTAGCGATTCTGGCTTGCATTACTGACAACACTCTTTACTGTAGATGAAGATACAGAAGGAGGATGTTGGATCTATTAGCCATTTTCACCATAATTGATTGAACTATGACAGCTGTTAGAAGCAACAAGAGAGAAAAGACACATTTCTACTAAAAGTGATTTCCTTTTGACACTACATTTTCTTGTGTAATTGGATTTATACAGAATAAAATGTACTCTGACCATTTTCATGATTATGAGATCAGTAAATGAGTTCATTTGAAATAGCATTTATATTCATAACTGTTGAGAAACAAGCATTATTCAGAAAGTGTCTTTGGTCTTGTATCTACTATATAGTCTATGCTTTTCTGCTCTGTCCCTGTTAGGCCTCCCTTCTGCCCCTCGAGGTCTGGTGGCCACTCCCAACTCTCTTACCCCAGGAAAACTCCTGCTTTCCTGGCAGCCCCCTGAACACACCGGAGGTCGAAGCGACATTACCTACAGCGTTGAGTGCCATCGTTGGGAGGGCTCGTCACACCTGCCCTGTGGAGAGAAAATTCGCTACGACCCAGCGAACACGGGCTTGCTTGACACGAAGGTGTCAGTGAGTGAACTGGATCCTTACTTGAACTACACCTTCACCGTGGAGGTGCACAGCGGCGTGTCCATGTTTCCTAGTCAGGCAATGCCGCGCAGTTTCAAGCCGCAGTCCTCTGCCGCGCTGAATACATCCCTTCACTACACAGGTGAGTGCTGGTGACATGAAGCAGAGCTGTGATGCTATCTGTGCTGCAGTAATGGCTGATGCTATCTGCGAGGTAGTGACGGCTCTGCAGTCCGAATGAGGCCTGGGGAGGGGAGTGAATTGTGCATTTTATCGTTTTAGAATCTTAAAATTAAATTGTTTCCTCCTCCATGTATCGTCCTCAGACCCACCCAAAATTACATCAATGCGTCTGGTCGAGCGGGACTCCACCAGTTTGTCGCTCTCCTGGGACGTTTTCCCTCGTCCACGGGTCCAATCCCAGCCAATCCGCTATGAACTCGCCTACCGCAAAAAGGTGTGGAAACTTTTTAATACACCCTGACAGCACACAAAGATTTTAGAGCATAACTTCATGTTTACATTTAGTCCACATGGCATGATTAAAGCTATTTGGAAATGCATTTTGCGTTTAATTTTAATGGACATGCAATTTGAATGAGTTTCTGATGACTACTTAAAAAAATAAAGAGAGGCTTTTTAATAGGTGCTACTTTAACGCTGGGGTTATTGGTGGACTTTTCTCTTTTTCCTAGGACAATAAGATCGACGTAACTACGTATGTGGTGCTGAAGCTGGAGAAAAACTCTGTGCAGATCAGCGATCTCTCCCCAGGCACAGCTTACCTGGTCAAGGTCCAGGCCCTGGGCGATGACGGGAACCAAGGAGTTTCCAGCTTGGAGGAACAATTTGAGACGCTGTCTGAAGGTGCAGGGAGAAACCGCTCTAGGAAAAACTTGCTGGCTTTGTTTGGGAATCGTCTCACTGGTTTATTTTTCTTGCAGGTCACCTTAACAAGACTGCAGTTATCCTTGCTGGGGTGGTTGCAGGAGTAATCACGCTGGTCATTCTGGTCGTCATCCTTTTCCTGCTCAGACGGTGAGTAAGCGGCCCACTCTGCCGCTTTCCCTCCTTCTTATTCTGTCCCGATAATCTGTCACAACACGACATCCTTCGCTGCCTTCCTCTCTCATTCTTCTGCTTTTCCTTTGTGGGGCCTCCAAATGGCCTTTGCATTCACTCTCTCCTCACCTCTTTCTTTCACTCTTCCCTTAGCAAACCGTCTTTTCTCTTTATCTGGATGTGTGTGCCAGCACTCACCGGGGAGGAATTTCTGCTGAATGTGTCTTGTCATTGCGCAATGGTTGCAATCTACCAAGTGTTGGGGCCTTTGAAAGGAAATTAGACATGAGTGGCACATTGTTGTCGATAAGAGGCGCTCGCTTCTTTTTTGTACGAGGCCGTGGGCGCTTTGTGAGGGTGACCCAGGCCTGTACTGTAGCAGATTGCAACCACCTCTTTCCCGCCTGCTGGCTTTCAGCCTTTGAATTGGCTCAGCAAATACAGCCCATCGCCAAGGCTTTGTCAAAGAAACGCTTCTGTCTGAATGAATGCATTGCACCAGAGGTCTGGAAAAAAAGAAAACAAATCTGGAAAATTTCTTAAAAAGGTTGCTGAAGTTGGGTGCTGCATGGATCGGGTTGGGTGCTGCTATGGCTATAAAAGCCATAGCACTCCTAGCAGCTGTCCTGGGTTCAGTATTTGTTTTATTTACTGCCACTCGTCCCCTTCTCTCTCTCTTTTCTATTCTGATCATCATCTCCTACTGATGAGTAAAAGGCCTACCTGCAGTGCCGCAGTAAAAGATATGTATTACAAAAGTGTTCATAACTGTTAAGCTTTTCTATGTTTTGTCATTTTACAACCCCTGTACAAAGTAATGACCTATTGTACGGCTTCCATTGAAACCATTAGAAATTTGGTTCTAATGGTTTTCACCCCACACGAATCAGTGCTTTATGGAATCAGCTTTTACAGCATGTACACCTCCAGTTCTTTTGGGGTTCGTCTCCACCAGGTTTATACGTGTAGAAACTGAAACGTTTGGCCATTCCTATTTGCAAAATGACTCAAACTCAGTCTGACTGAATGAAGAACATCTGTCAACATCAGTTTTAGTGGTGTGTTCAGATCTGAAAGTTCAAAATTAGACCAGCATTTGTTACATTTTCAGCTTGTGCAGTTCAGTTTCACTCAGCACTGTGTCAAATGAACCAAACGCTAATTGAAAAACCTGGCCTTCTTCACAAAATGTAAACAAAAATGAAGTGCCGTAAAATTTTAGTGGCTGTAAGGTTGCTTTTTTTAAATATCTTTGACTTTGACCCAGAATGCTCAGTACTATAATTTGCTTCTTGGTTTTGGAGCTGTCTCCGGTCCGCTTGCATTCACATATACAAATCGCACCAGAGTTCACTTGAGCTGAACCGAGACCTGGGTTTTTAGGTGGACCAGAGTTTGATTACGCATTCACACCTCCCCCAAATAAACTGGGCATTCTAGAGAAACAAACTAAAGTTGAATTAAAGAAGGCTGGTGTGAATGCAACCTTAGTCTTCCCACAGATTCTCGGTTGAATAAATTAGGTCGGTACTTTGACTGGGCCATTCTAACACAAGAATATGCTTTGATTTAAACCCTTCTGTTGTGATTCTCTGTAACATCCTCAAGATAATTTCCCAACTGATAGGTTTGCAGTATTGTCTAGTGCAGCTTCCTTATTCCTCTCTGAAAATAGGCATTCCCACAACATCATGTTGCTGCTGCCATGTTTTGTCCTTTGAATGTTGCGTTTAGGATGATGTGCACTCTCAATTTTCTGATAAGCCTAGAAATATGTATGCAGGGCAAAAATTTTAACTTATCATCTGACATAAGTACCTAATTCCGGATGTCTCATGCATCGCCTACACACAGCTTTAAATTTCTCTGCAAATTTGTATCTTGCCTGTGTTCCTTGAGCCTCATGCAATAATATGATCAAACAAACCTCACAGCATCACTTTCCTTTAACTTTATACTTACAGTATCTATGTAGGTCAAGCAAATAACATATCACAATAAAATCTCTTTGACATATGTTGTATCATGACAAAATGTGCAAAAGTTCAAAGGTTTGATTTAAAAACTGTGTTGCTGTTTTTTTTTTTATTCAGAAACAGAAACACACATACCAGGCAAGGACCAGAGGACACCTACTTTTCAAGTCCCGGTAAAAAAAAAATTGTATTCTTGAACTCTCTTTTTTTTGCATTTAATTATATTTGTCTTTCCTCATTTGTTAACATGCAACCATCTCCCTGTGGCTTGCAGAGCAATTAAAACCACTAAAGACGTATGTGGATCCACATACGTACGAGGACCCCAACGTAGCCGTCCTCAAGTTTGCCACCGAAATCCACCCGAGCCACATAAGCAAACAAAAAGTCATCGGAGCTGGTGAGTGACAACCCTGCTGAGTTAATCTGCGGTGGGGCTTAGATTTAAAATCTTGAAAGGTCTGTCCATTTGCACACCCCCTCCGCGTCCCCCAAAATATTCCCTGTTTATACTGCACACCAGTATAAACAGCCTAACAGGCTAATGGGCGGTTTTTACTTTGCTGAGATTAGGATCTGTCTGGCTTTTTTTCTTCTTCTTTTTTCTCACCCGACAAGCTGAGAGATCTTTTTGTTCTGCGGTTAACTCTTGGCGGTGACATCTTTATGTTTTGGCCCAAGATGACATGAACATTGCGCAACAGAAATGGCTGCAGATACACAGTTTTGAAAGAACATCACAACACCTTCCTGGGGCTTGTTTCAACGTTCCCATTGAGGATACGTTCGTTCAAGTGCGACCACCTTTAGCCTTTGAACCAACAGTCCATTTGATCCCCCCTCCACCCCAGCTCCCACGACCAAATGTCCCCGTTCCTTCTCATGTGACAGCTGATTCCCATGCTCCCACACAACAGGTCGTCAACTATTTACACAATGTTGCTTCTCTCTTTCTTTCTTTCTTTTTCTCCCTCTCTCTCAACACCGAGCCAGAACACACCTTGGTGGGAGCGCCTCAGGCAAAACAGCCGCAGAGACTTCCTTACTTCTTTTTGTTGCTCTGCCAAGCCCTGTGGCTAGAAACTTAAGAGAACCCATCGCACCAATATATACACACACGTTAATTTCAAATATCTTTTCTAAATCAACTGTCCAAATTATGATTTTAAAAAAAATAATTTTTCCACCTACAGGCGAGTTTGGTGAAGTTTACAGAGGCACCCTGAAAGCGCCTGGGAAGAAAGAGGTGGCGGTGGCGATAAAGACGCTGAAGCCCGGCTACACGGAGAAGCAGAGGCAGGATTTTCTGAGCGAAGCCTCCATCATGGGACAGTTTTCCCACCAGAACATCATCCGTCTGGAGGGAGTGGTGACCAAATGTGAGGCTTTTTCTCCACTTTGTTTTTTTCTGCATATCTGTTATAGGTCAGTTTGGGCTTACAGTTTGTTCTGCCTCTGTGCAGTTAAACATGCAATGATCGTGACCGAATTCATGGAGAACGGAGCGCTGGATAGATACCTGAGAGTAAGATGTTTTCCATGGTTGTTTTTTTTTTTTTTGACATATTGTGATTTTTTTCTCACGTTTTCTGAGAGTATTTACAGTAGTTATGTAAAAAAAAAAAAGACAAAAACAAAATAATTCTCTAACTCATTTTTGCATCAGGACCATGACGGGGAGTTCTCGTCTCACCAGTTGGTGGGAATGCTGCGTGGCATCGCCGCAGGCATGAAGTACCTTTCTGAAATGAGCTACGTTCACCGTGACCTGGCTGCCCGCAACATCCTGGTCAACACAGCCCTGGAATGTAAAGTTTCGGACTTTGGCCTTTCCCGGGTGCTTGAGGACGATCCTGAGGGGACGTACACCACCAGCGTAAGTACCTGCTTTGATTTTCTAGGAGTTTTGAGGAGTAAAATTCACTTCAGTTTGGTGTCTTCTTTGTTCTTCATGATGATGTTTGTTAACAAATGTTTTCCAATAAATCTCTGAGGCTTGTAAATTATAAATAATTTATTATTATTTATTATAAATAATAAAATAGTTGACTCATGACGGCAATCGGTTGCACAATTTATAGAGCATCACCATTCCAGTATTTTTGTGTTTCCATTCTGATATGAGTATTTAAATATCTATCGATTAGATAATACAAACATCTGCTAGTGTACAAATCATGTAATTACTACAATAATTACATATAGTGACTACTATATGTAATTACTATACATGTAGTAATTACATGCATTATTATATGCATAGTAATGCAGTACAAATTTGCCAATGTCAAATTTATTTATAAAGCACTTTGGAAACTGTTGAAAGTGCTCTAAAGAAGTCAATAAATATACTGTAACAACTTTATCCCAATAAAGGGCAATTGAGTTCACAGCCAACATAACAAAAGAAAATACAAACAATCTCATTCAGCCATTTCAGCTTCAGAACAATGTCAGTTCAAAAAAGACGATAAGACCAAAACAAAACAAAAAACAGCACAAGCTCTTTGGCTGCTGGGTAACAGAGTTTAAAAGCCCAATTCTTGAAGGAATACAGGAGTTTGAGCATTGTAAATTGTGGTCACGGTGTGATAAATGTGAAAGGTTAGAGAGACACTGAGTTATGGTTTTTGCAAGCATTTACGTGGATCTTTTATTTTTTTTACTATCCTCTCTGACTCAATGGCTTTCCTTGAACAGGGAGGTAAGATCCCCATCCGCTGGACGGCCCCAGAGGCGATAGCCTACAGGAAGTTCACCTCGGCAAGCGATGTGTGGAGTTTCGGCATTGTCATGTGGGAGGTCATGGCGTTTGGAGAACGACCTTACTGGGACATGAGTAACCACGAGGTTAGTCTTCATTTCTCAACTGTTTTAGACAGGAGATCATTGGAAAAATTTAACAATTTACCAAAAAATAAATAAATAAATATTGTCTGCAGGTGATGAAGGCCATCAATGAGGCTTTCAGGCTGCCAGCACCCATGGACTGTCCATCGGCCGTCTACCAGCTGATGCTTCAGTGCTGGCTTCAGGATCGCGCCAAGAGGCCGCGTTTCGGAGACATCGTCAGTCTGCTGGACAAGCTCCTGCGCAGCCCAGAGTCACTAAAGACCATCGCAGACTTTGATCCACGGTAAAAAAAAAAAAATTATACCAAGCAAACTGCCTTTAATTAGATGTCTTTTCTGGTGATTATTCAATCCCGAGTGTATGAAGTTCTTTGAAACGAACTTCCTTGAAAAAACTACGAATCAGGAGTTTTAGTTTGTGATGAATATTAATTCTATTAATATATAAAGAAAATTGGGAATTTATGGAACTACATATTAAAATAAAATAATAATACTGAAGTAGTCCAAATTGGGTGAGGCTGCAGAGTAAAAAGGTTAATACACGCTACACATGTCCCTTTTGTTTCTGATTCTGTGAATGAAAGCGTGTTTTGCCTACTGAGACAGAGCACAAACACCAAAGACAGTGAGAAAGAACAAAGAGATGTCATCCTCGTACCTTAATCACGTCTTACCGCGACTCCCTCGACCGGTTTTTCTGTTTTATCACCAGCTGGTTTCCTACACAGTAATTACAGACCTCAGTCATCTGTCTCTTGTTGTGGGAAAGCATGTAAAGAATTATCATTAACGTTTAGATCTGCTCCCTCTCTTTTCCCAGGGTTTCCATCCGCCTGCCCAGCACCAGCGGCTCGGACGGCTCCCCCTTCAGGTCGGTGTCCGAGTGGCTCGAGTCCATCAAGATGAGCCAGTACAGTGAGAACTTCACCCGTGCCGGGGTCGTCACCATGGACCAGGTGCTGCAGATGAAGAATGAGTGAGTGCCGGTGTTGGTGACAACACGTCAACTTTAATATGGATTGTGTTCATTTTTTTGATGCGCATTAAAAAACAAAAAACAAATGATAAATTAAAAAAACAAACATAAGAACAGAAAGTAAGGTACTTAATATATTTGTTTTTATTAATTAAAACTGCCGTATCTAACTTTTAAAAATATACTTTTGAATATTTGTTTAAATTGTCATTACATTGTAACACTGTACTACAAGAAAAATTATTTACAAAAACAAAAGAGCTCCCAGTGCTCGCGCTGGTAGGAATACACCACTCAGTCAGAAACGACCAATCAGAGCCAGGAGGAGGGCTTTAGTGCTGTCAATCACCTCCTTACCCCTTTGCTCTTTACTAAGCTAAAGCTGGTTCACCACAACACAGCCTGCCACAAATGCTAAGGCTAGCTAGCATATCCATCTATAACAGTGGATAAACTTTGTTTTCCACCATTAGCACATTGAGCGGCGTACAGGAGGTTGATTGACAGCGCTAAGACCCTCCTCCTGGCTCTGATTGGTTGTTTTTGACTGAGTGGTGTATTTCTGCAGAACACAATAGTAGCTCCGGAGTTGGAAGAACTTTTCACAGATTATCTGTCTCATACCGTACTGCCACGACGTGGTGACATTTTAATATATATGGGGGAAAAAAAACATATTTTTATAAAAGTCACATACAGGAGTTTTAAGGAATCTGATTAGCTTAATCAGTTAGGTGTGGTTAAGCTAACTGACTACAAAACAGTATTTTTAAACTGTTTGCAGCTTGAGAAAAATTTCTAATGGAAAATCTAACGGAGTGAAGGAGCGGTGGGCACATTTTGTGGTGGAGTTGTGGTTTCTGTTGCTCTTATTCAGCTGCGCCCTCTCCATTCTCATCCTGCCATCAGTCCAGACACACATAGGCCAGCACTTTTGCCGGAGCCCTTAAAAGCCACCAGTTTTGCTTGTCTGGGTCAGAAACCTTTTGTGGCTTCTCCAACATTAAAGGAGAGCGGTGTAGCCTACAGCCAAGTGGAAAAAGATCGACTTGAAGCTGAAATAGATGGAGCTGCTCCGAAAACCTAAAAGGACATGGAAGAAGTGGGCTTGTGTGCCCCCTAAAGTTTTCACAGTGCAGTTTAAGGGAATTACACCTTCCATGATGTGTAGGAGTGCTGCAGGAGGCAATTTACCCAAACAGGCGCAACCGTTGGGGGGTTTAGGGGAGGGAGTCTATGGTAAAACACATAATTTAAGGTTCCTTTTGAAGAATAATGAAGGCCAGAGAGTTTCTAACCACATAGCTAAAAAGAAGCCACCTTTTTTTTTGCCATTGCACATGCTTAGGTTTGTAACCATGAGAACAAGACAGGATGAGGTTTAAAAAAAAAAATCCCAAACTGTGTTAGACAGAATGTAGGAGCACTGTAGAAAATCCCAGGACAAGTTTGACTCGTTTATAATTTTAGAGTTTCATGCCTGTCTTGTTCTAAGGTGGTCCTAATACCAATTGTTTTCGTAAATTAGGCTTTTAATATGTCACATTTGATTAATTAATTACATAAAAAATGAAAAATTATCGAACAATTAATCACATTCTCTTTTTTTTCTCCACATAAATAAGTCGGAATGTTTAAATTGTTTTTCTGGTACGTCTGTAAATCTGACGTGCAAACGACATCCTCAAACGAAGCTGCTTTTCTTGGCCCAGAACTGGGTTAATTTTTGCTGCAAAAAATGATTTGATGGAACGTTACAAAGACTTCTGTTGTGGGCAAAAAGGAGTTAGCCTATTGGCTAAGCTATTCAATAAAATAGCATCTCAATGCAAAACATGTTGCAGTAAAATGACTTTAGGTTATTGCTGATGATAACTTTCCTGCAGTTGGTTAGTGACCGTGCTTACAAAATGCAAACCACTAGCTCACTGCTGCGCTAGCAGCTCCCAACCCACAGCGGAGCTTGCCGTAACTCGCAGAGGTTTGTTACCATGGCTACCGTTGACGTCAGTCACAGTTTTTCTGCAATGTTTTGTTGTTTCTCCGTCATTATCGTAGCTGCCGCAAAATGGCAACCTTGAGCTTGTACGCATGGGGCAGGGGAAGGGTGTGAGCAGCATGTACACAGACGTGATTGACAGCGCCATCCTACTGGCTCTGATTGTCTGTGTTTTTCTGCAGATGGCTGTAGGTCCACATGGAGACAAATATGAAAACCTGTATCATTCTTACTCTTCTCAATAAGCAATAGTTGCTACCTCTTGTTGCTTTATCCTCCCAAAGCACCAGCAGGCAGTCCGGTCCATCACCCCCCAGCTGCGTAAAGAGCAGAAGATGTTCGCCCCTTTTCCACTACACTTCTAATCAATATGCAGAAAGCCAATCCTGCCTTGCCTCGATTTTTAGTTAAAAATTTAGTTAAAGGTCCAGATAAACGTAACTCCTGAACTGCAGCCTGTCTTATTTCAAAATAGCAGTTCCAGGTAGAGCATCAAACTTCGAAACACTGAGCCTCACATCCCATACTCACAAAGTAATATCCAATTGGATAATACTTTGTGAAAAAATTAACTAAAAACGTAAAAATGCTAAATCTCGTGAGATCTCGCACCACGCAATTTTATTAAGCTCCAAACATACATGTAACCAACTCTCCTGATCCTCGTGAAGACGGCCGCACCACAGAGCCGAGACGAGCCCTTTTGAAGTGCTTGTAGTGCAGCATGGTGTGATTTTTTTGTTTCCATCTCGGGGCATCTGGTAGCACTCTCTGGAAACCACCAGTCATTTACGATCCACCCTCTGCTTCCCAGACAAAGTGATTCATGGTCAACGGGGAGAATCCTCGTTAAGTAATTAAAGCTGTAATTAAGGCTTTGACTCCAGGCTGGTGTTTATGCAGGGCTTTTTGCAGGTTTCGCATGTGCGTTTTTTTTTTTTTTTGCAAAGCGAAAGCCCCACCAACACTCGTTTTATCGTGGAAGATGAGTTAAACCTTTGGCAGAGAGCGAACTTGGAATGTGCCCCACCTAGCTGGACCGATTTAAAAGCTCAACCTGAACGTGTTCAACTCTAGGCTGGCATTTCATCACTCTAAATGAGTCAGTGATTACTCCAAGACTTTGGGAGGCTGGAAGGATGCATGTGGAAACTGTTGGAACGAGGCCGGGGGGAAAATATGTGCGCAGCTCTTCCTCAACACCGTTCTGTCTCTCCTCCACAGGGATATTAAGAACATCGGCGTGCGACTGCCCGGCCATTTGAAGAGGATAGCTTACAGCATCCTGGGCTTGAAGGACCAGACCAGCACCTTGAGCGTGTTTGCTGTGTGAACCTCTTAATGAAAGGGATGTGAAATTGGACACAGGCAACCCTTTGAACTCCCAGGCTGAGCTGGAGCATTCTGCGGAGACGGCACCGAAACGGCAGAACCAGGAGAGAAATGTGCCAAGCTTTGGGCCAAATCAATCAGACTCATTTACTGTACCTACTAGAGTTCCTAATTTTTTTGCCCACAGGGAAATGGAGCACATTCAACAGATGTGTAACGTAGAACCTTTTGATATTTAAATAGCTATTTTTGTACTATAGTTGCCTTGAGTACGGAGACGATTCGTTGCTCATTCACTTTCGTCCGTTTTCCATCGCTGCTTCAGCTCTTATGAAATTGCACCCTGAGTTTGTTACAAATGAACATTGAGAACGTTTGTAAGGGCAGCAGATTCCAGTTAGAGTTCAGATTACGGTGGCGATGTCTCCGAGTCTCTCACTGATTGGCTCTCAGGAGGATGAAATGAGCTTGAGCTAGTCCAGATTTAGGGTAAAAACAAAATACCAAAAAAAAAAAAAACAGGTTGTGAATGTTTCTGCTGGTCCTGTGCAGAAATGAAGCTATGATCTTATGGGTGGTGTTTATATACAAAAAAACAAACAAAACAAAACAGGATGATTAGGTACTTTTTCTTTTTTTTACAGAGCAAGTTTTCTTTTTTTTTTTATTTCTCTTTCGTAATAAACTGTTACATAAAAACTACAACAAAAACATTTTATTAGAATCATATAATGTAGCACTTGGAGCAAGTCTCATATTTGTCATATGATTGTAAACATAAATGGGCATTCACAACCAAAAAACGGACAAACTATTTGTGTCCTCTGAACCATTTTGCCTCTTTTTGTCGGGATTTCGTGCAACAGACCAACACAGTGCTTTGTAGTGGAAGGCAAATATTAAAAATTTTAAAAAAAGAAAAAGCATTCCCACAGCATGATGCTGCCACCTACATGTTTTACAAGGAAATGTGTGTTTCGAGTGATAATTATTATTATCCTCCAACCTCACAAAGTTTTGTATCTAAGCCTGAAATGTTTTTTTGGTTTTTTTGCTGCCATAGCGACCAGATAGTCCCTACTTTTACCTGATTACTGAGTTTCCTGCATTGTTTGGGGATAAACTGTAAACAGCATTTTATATGACTATCTGGAAACAAGTGGTTTTGACTTGCCACACTTCCATTAAAGCAAGATTTTAATGTGTCTGGTAAAAGCTGTCATGTCGACAGATTCTCCTCTGTGGGAGTTGGACCTCTGCTGCAAATGGGTTTCCATCCCATTTTGTTTTATGACCTAATCTCGCTTTAAACCTGGCTCTAACTTCATCCCAGACCCGTCTGGATTGGTCCGAGTCAAGTCAAGTTCATTTGTATTCCACATTTCAGCAACAAAGGCAGCTCAAAGTGCTTTCCCCCGTAGAAACTTAAGTAGCTGATTATGAAACAGGCAATGAAACGTTACATTTTGTCAAATGTTATCATCCAAATCATGTAGCAAATATACATTAAACATACTAATGAATGTTCCAGTTATCATGTATCAGAGGCAGCTCTAAACAGGTCGGTTTTTAGCTTCGATGTAAAGGAGCTCTGTGCTGTTTAGGGTGCTGTTGGCTGGATTTTATTTCAAGACATCAGAGTAAAAATGGGCTCAAAAGGTTTAAAACGTTCCATTGTTCTTCCATTTTGCAATAATGTACTATTTAGTGTTGGTCTGTCATGTAAAATCCCAGTCAAATACTTGTAATTTTGTGTTTGTAATTTGCAAAAATGTGAAAAAGTCCAAGGGTATTAATCGCAAGGCACTGTATATGAAAGTCAAGACTTTTTCGGAATTGAAACAAGCTGGAATTCTGCAACACTTGTCAAAAATAAGTGAGAGTCAAGAAAAATACTCACCAAAAAACAAAACAAGAACAAAACATCACCGCTGAGAGATCTTAGCTATAGTCTGTTTTGCAGTTTTACCATTTTGCAAGCGTCCTTATGAACATTCAACCATATTTTGAGTGAGTTATTTACAGATTTAAATGAAATGCTTTAAGAATGAACTGCTTGACTCATTCCAGATGTTTAAAAAACTTTTTAAAGTGCCTGTTTGTGGAAGATGAACACCGGTCTGCCTACTCCTCTTTAAATAAAGCGACTCTTCTGTGTAGCAAGTAGTTTGTAGTTGAAACCCCCAGTGCTCTTAATCCATGACTGCAAATCTTGTGTGTTACTGATGTACACCTTCTTTTACTTGAATTTTTACCTTGTCGTTAAATGCGTGACTCTGTTGTAGCTCACAAACAAATTGGATTTTTGTTGTTGTTTTTTTTTTAGTTTTTTTAAAGGATCTATTTTTTGTTAATATCTGGGTTTATTGGTTGGAGTTGCGTTTTGTAAATTTTGTACAATATCCAGTATCAATCATATTTTCAGACTGCTTTTTTTTTTGTGTGTGTGTGTTTTTGGTCTACGCTCATGGCTTCCCAAAACTTCCTTCCTCTATGAGCAAACTCCTCCTTCCTTTTTGTCTGCTGTTTTATGCTGTATTTAATAGTGTATTTATTTTTGAACTGTTATTTATTTATCCTGATAAACACTGAGCTGGGTTTGTAATCGGAGGTTGCTCATCAAGCCTTAATTAAAAGAAAGAAAAACACAAAGCCATTTCCCTCCTCTTTTTTTTCCATTTCTGATCTGTTCATGCCTGTGATTGGATTTTTGCCGAATAAATAAAGTCTTAAGCTGAATTCATCAAAGGCTGTTGTATAACTGTTTGACTGCAGGGCGGACTAAAGGCTTGTTTATTGTATTGACGGTGCCAGGATGTTTATGCTTCCACCTTGACTTGTCTGCAACACAGCTGATTTTAACTCGGAAGACGGAATCCGGCGTAAACCTACGAGTGCTTCGTTACATCCTGAAAATGAAACAATCTCACCATGCAGTCACACACAAGTCTCACCGCTGACAGGCGACGTGTGCAGAGGCTCTGGAAGCAGCTGCTGTTGATGTTGTTGCAGCCAGTTTAAATGGCCTGATCTGAACAGCAAAATATTTCAATAAATAGCACTAAAAACATGTATTTCAATTTAGCATTCAAAATATAAGAGGAAGTGTATCATTTCAATGTCGGGAATATATTGATGACTAGGTGATTAGTGTGGATTTGCTAAGAAACTGATCTTTTTACTTTTAAAATGAGCAAAAAAAAGAGATTTGCTCTTCAAAGCCCTTTAATGAAGTCTGGTACACACTTACTACTTAAATTAGTACTTAATTTATTATTTTTAGTACTTAACAGGCAATCTTATAAAAACTTATATTTTGTCAAAATTTCATTTTGTCAGGGATTTTTTTTTCTCATTGCTGTTTCATCGGTATTGTACTGCATAGAATATTGTTCAAAATAATTCATGAAACATGAGAGTTAAATATTTTAGAGATGAGATTTATTTTGAAAGGTAACCTAAATTCAGTTTTTATTTAATATATCATAAATGTGCAGCTTCCTTTACAAAACAATACACTCTGTGAAATGTTGCGGCTTTTATTTTGAAATGTATCTTTAAGCCGTATTTTGAAAGGGCAACATAAATCCTGTTTTATGCAGAACTACCTTTTTAATAATAATAATAATTAATAATGTTGTGGCACATACACTAATATAAGTCCAAATTAATCCTCACTGGCTGAGACCACTCAGAAATGTGAAATCCATTTACAATCAGTTATTATTTTTTTAAATCCTTGAGTTTACACAAAGTGTGAAATTCAAGGCCACATGAAGGAAGGTGTCAAGGAAGAGTATTTTGAAGTATAACGTGTTTGAAGTAAATCTGAAACAGATTTGTCATGAAATCAGAGATAACTGTAGCCTCCTTAATGAAGAGATCCAGAGAATTTGATCTAGAGATGGATTCGTTTGCAAACTCTCTGACTCGCCCTCGTCTTCATTGTGCTTCCTGTCCTGTCAGTATTTTCTTACCGGGTTCCCAGACCTTTTCAAAACTGCTTGAGTGAGAAGCCCCTTTCAGAACTGGCAGATCTCCAGAACCGGTGACTAATTTAACTGGAACATTTTCAATTGTAAACCCAGCATATAAACAGGATTTATTTAAGGCGTTGTTTTCAGGTACGGATGAGTCATGAAACATAAAGCCCGATGGTCTGTTGTGACTAATGCTGCTTTTTAATCTAATGGGTTAAAAGTCATGCCAGAGCACATCGCAGCTATTTATTCTTATGTAAGATTATGTTTGCTCTTGTAGCAGCTACATGGGGATGTAAGGCGTTTATTTTCTAAATAATCCTAAAGGAATGCATCCGTTTGAGTGTGTGTGAATAGGAGACGGAAGGTTTTGAAAGAGGATTGCATTTTTTGCGTGCTGGGTTGGCTTTCCTTTCCTGTAAGATGAAGTCCTATCTGTTTCCTTCACTTCTTGTTAAAATGACCAAGAAATGACTTAACTAGTTGTCATTCTGGCTACAAAGATTAATTTAATTCATCCAAATAATCTACGACAAACTACTTCTTATCAGTTAGAAGCATTGCTCTCAGGTTTGCAGGAGAACAAATTTAAAACTATTGTCACAAAATTATATGTGCTCGAGCAATTTTTTTTCCTATATATCTCTGGCAGAGGGATGCTGCTTTAGCTTTTTTTTTTTTTTTTTGCATGCTTCCAGCACACGGCTCACTGGATGGATGGATGGACTTCTTGTCACTGCAGCTAATATTCACCGATATTTAGGCAAGTCAGAAATGCTGAATGTTGGAAACTTCTGATCACACTTACAATAAAGCAAAAAATATTTTCCTTTTGTTATATAAGTGCATTTTCACAACATGCAATAAACAGGAAAAAGCTGCAGAAGTTAAGCATATGCTGGACAATGCAAGGAGATGTAAAGAGGACAAAAGATACGACTGTGGTTAAAATTTTATTTTGCTTTGAGAGAAATTAGGTTATGACATTTTATATGTAAGCAAAATGTTACTATGTCAGGCTATTGTTCCTTTTTAGCAGAGTAAAATTCAAAAGTATTTGGGAAATTTAATGTTGTGGCAACTCGTACACAACTCTCTGAAAAACACTGAAAAACCTAAAGTAAAGTTTACTCTGTCCGTTCTTGTGCAATATGTTGATCATGTCTAAGGTGCAATGATTCAAGAAAGAATTGGACCCAAAACTCAGAAATACCCAGGAAGAGTGACAAGACGTTCACTGACAAGCTGCAGAATGTGCGATGTAATCGACAGGTTCTCCTTTACTCTCTAGCCAGGCTCTGCAGAGCAAACAAGAAGTTGAGTGGCTCGTTAAACAAACTGGGAACATTCCAGGAGCAGGAAGTAAGAGATAACCCAGGTGGTTTCCCAGGAACTCCTCCTCAGTGAATCGGACCACGAGAAACCTGCAACTTTGGACATCTTAACTGCAGAGGAAAACTAGATTGTCCATTTACCGGGGATGATTGCTTCACCCACAGGAAGACTCTACACATGGAAAACTGGAAATGATGGTGCAACTGCGTGGAAAAACTCTGGCAATGGGTTAAAGACAAAGAGCAAAACACAGGAGAATCAATGATCACAATGTCCACAATCCAATATTCAATGGTCACAGAAAAAAAATCCAAGTCAGCAACACAGCAGGCAGACAAGGCAGAACAAACCCAGAATCTGAACGGCAGTAATCAGGGACCGGGTAGATGAAGCAAAGTTTAGCTAGAAGTGATGGTCAGGATGCAGAAAACAGGTCAGGTGCACAATCACGAACATTGACTTGGAACCAGAGTTTAGATTTATGGCCCTAAATTCAGGCCAGAATTGTTTGCTTGATGGTCGGGTTGGGTTGGGCTGGGGCTTCTGTAGCAGGTTTAATAAGCCTGCAGTACATACAGTACAGAGAAAAGCACACAAGAATGACCAACATAAAGTTGTAGCTAATCTAATTAACCTACTCATAGGTAGATTAAGTACTCCTTCACTTACTACTTACTATAAGTAGTGAGTGGAGGAGTGGACAGTTTAACCTGTTGAGAAAATAAAGAAAGTAAGCAGGGTGCACTCAAACTGCAGTTACAACAAGCAACAAGATGGATCTGGAAGACGCTAAACAAAAAGCTAAAAGCAGGAGAAGTTACACTGCTTACTTAAATGCTGGTGTTAAAATGATATGTCGGGTTCATTTTGGGCCTGTAATTAAAGTTGATCAGTCAAGTCGGATCGGGATCAGAAACAATGCCAATGGGCTCAGGCCAGGTTGTGTTGGGTTGTTTTTAGACCCCATCTAAACTCTACTTGGAACTACTTCAGGTTTGAGACATGGACGATGACAGCAGTGAGTGACTCCAGAGCAGGAGTTTACAAAGTCGGCAGCACAGAAGGCAGCAATCAGCGGCTAGCTGGAGTGGGAGGGGCAGAGCAAAGGTGCAACACAAAACACGACAGGAACAAGGAAGTCGTGTCATGGGGTAGGTATTTTTCTCATATCACTAAACCGCTGAAACACATGGAGGTTACGGGTCTTACTCCGAACCCCTGACAGGAATGCAGTACGTCAGCCAACACGTATAGCGTCTTCTGCTTCACTGGCACCGAGTTTAATTTCATATTTCAAGAATCACACCTGCTGGAAGGGCAGATAAAATGGAACCCCACAGGAATCCAGCAGGTTTGTACACGCCACGCGCTCCCCTCCCGTCTTTACCTTGACTCAGTCTGCTGGTCTTATCTCCCAACCCCTTCCTCCCCCCTCCGTGACCTCCCGACAGGGAAATCTCTGCTGCCTTGTGTTCTGAATAACCATCAACTTTGACAGATTGGTGCGACTTACACAGCCTCCAACGAATGTCTTTAGATAAGAGTGGCACACTACAAGGAGGATCGTCAATATGGAGGGATTGAACCAATCAGCTACGTGTTGCAAGGCAACACGGCCTTCGCATGGGAACGTTTTGGATTTGCCACTGAGTGTCTTGTGAGCCTTCGTCCTTGACTTCCAGCTGGCAGTGTGTGTGTTCTTGCCTCTGCTTTGTTAAACCAATAGGATGCCCAGAAATAGTCCTGGCTTTATGTGGCGACTGTAAACTGAGAAAGCCTTCCACTATTTTCCATCTCCAACCATCCATTGCTCTTGATGTTTCGCAGCACGTGAATTTTTTTTTTTTTTTTTTTTTTTTACCCTCTTCTTCCATCCACAATGGAAAAACAGGAGCAGCACAGTTTAACTGATGATTGCCCCTGTTAGGATTTATGCAAATCCCCATCCGAGTGCATCAAAGCGGAGTTTGGTTGTCGTCTGTGTCTTCGCCCTGTAATGGGATTATCCTTGCTCCACAAAGGCTCAATGTGTGGAAGTTTGCGTCTTGTCATTAGCACTGTAAATGACAGAGGAACACGGGGAGGCAGAGAGAAAGAGCAGGAGGAGAGATGGAAGCCTGTTGATGATGGTGGGAGTACGGGGAGAGAGAGGGGGGTTAGCTGGAGATTTGAGCCATACCAGAGCTTTACAGCAGGCCACAATAGCATGTGTGGTGATTGTGTTGAAGGCTTGGCGTCCGGGGCCAGCTTCCCCCTCTGTGGACCGTTGTATGTGGGGGCCCGCGGCTTTTCCCTCCTTCTTGTGGCCCGTTAGATGTCTTTGTTCCCCATGGCGGAGGCCGATTGAGAGAAGGAATAAGGGAAAAGGGAAAACATTACCACAGCATCGCTCGTGTATGACCTCTCTCTACACCCCTGCCCTTGGGTGTTTTTTTTTCCCTCTTTTTTTTTTACATGTTTTATTCTTTTCTATGTTATGTCCTTTTGGCAACCCTCAGTGTCACGCGCGAGTCTACGAACTGGCAACGCTCAGGAATCTACATCCTGGCTAATTTTAGCGTTGGGTTCCTGACCAGAAAACACATCCTCCAATTTCTGTCTATATCGGTCCTCCTGCTTGCGTCTTTCCGTTCCCGTTTCTCTCGCAAGCAGCCTCAGGCTTTTTCTTTCTTCCTTTTTTTCTCTTTCTTTTTTTTTTTTTTTTTTTGCAAATTATTCTGCGAACTCACTCTCTTCGGAGACCCTTCATTTTCTGAATTTCACCGTATTCTCGAGATGAGCCATGGCCTTTCTACGTCCTGACCTGAGAACCCGAGAGGCAGCCGAAAACTCCATGCCCTGGTCTGTAAAAAAAAAAAAAAAAAAAAGCAAAACAAACCGACCTCGTACTGCAATGAACTTCTCAAATACTATAATAGGGAGGAAAATAATCGTCCCAACATCAGGCACTTCCCTCGGCCTGCTTGCCGAGAGCTGTTTGATGTCACCACAGACGACATGAGGGGGAGCGGAGAGCCGTAACACAAGCCGCTGTTGACACAAGCTTTGTCTCCCAGCAGACAGTTTGTATGTTTTAAAAGCGTCCGCCTAACTCGCTCCATATTACTGCTGATGTCACCCGACGCTTTAAAATTTCCCACAGACTCCGCCACACAGGAGACGGCTCACGGTGACGCTCAGGTTCTCCGGAGGCTTCGAACAAGAAGATTATCGGAAAGAGCTTTACAAATGTTTACAACTCATCGGGAATGCGGTGTTGAGGAGATAAATGTGCAACAAGTTGAATTAAACTATTTAAGACGAAAAACATTTCCCGTTGAAAATGAGAAATGTTCATATATGTAGCAAAACGAAGGCAGCTTAAGTTTTGAAAAAGGGGGCTGAGTCTTCAAAATGGAAAACACAAGAGAACATTTAATTCAGGTGAGTCAAATGCAGGTGGATCAAGAAGATAATTGCTCACCTAAAGTTATTTAGTTATTTGAAACAAGTGGGAGCTTTGATCATCAAGGCTGGACAACAACAACACATTTAGGCTCTGCAAGAATGATGGGAGGTTAAAAAAAATCTAGAAAGATTGCAGTTTGAGAAAACCAACCCATTTTCAGTACATGTTTAAATAAATGCTGTGGATTAAAAGATACTCTTATCACACATTTACAGGTGGTGCTAAGAGTAAAATAATGTACATGTTTTACTTCCACTAACTAAACACAGATTTGGATTTTATAGGGAAAAAGGAGAAAGATGAAAAACGAAATAGAACAAACAAATAAAGCAAGCATAAGAAAAAAAAGTGGAAGAAATTAGTAAGAAAATTACACAAAAATAAAATCATTAGAAAACAAGGAAATGGGCAAAAAGAAACAAAGAAAAAAAGGAAACAAAAACATTGGAAATCTTTGGCTGCCTGATGGGATTTTTACATGGCAGAATCACAACAACAACAAAAAGAAAAATGGCAAATTATGCACATGGATTTTGTATTTTCTTTTACTTTGAACATTTTATGTTTCAACGGTAGCTGAAAAATAGAAAAACCAAAAAGAAAAAGTAAAAAGTAAAACGAAACCAAAAGAGAAAAAGAAAAAAAAAGGACAAAAGCTAAAACAAGGAAACCATTTAATCACACAACTCCCACACAACAGACCTTTTGAAAGTCTTAATCTGATTTTTCAAACCCATCTTGTTTGTTGTTGTTTTTTTTGTAGGAAGATGTGTGAGTAAATGACAGACATTGAGAGGTCTGAAAGCTTGAGACATAATCCAAGACAGAAACGGCGCGCCAAAAATGTGTCAGAACTGAAAACAAAAGGAAAGACAGATCCTCCAGCAGCAGAGCAAAGATAACAAGGATAATGAAAACAAACATATCTCTATTTTACACTGAAATGTTTGAATACCGACTTGCTGGCTGAGATGGTTGAGTGACAACTTTTTGTCTGTCTAAACAGATCAGCAGCTCTACTCTGTTCCTGTGAGAAGTTCACTGCTCCAGTATTAAAACAAGAAGTCTTTGAGGAACAAAAGCAGTGAAAAAAAGAATGATTGTTGACCATTTGTGTGGTTAATACCGGGGCTTTTGTCACTCACATAAAACACAAGCCCACTGCAGCCTTGATTCCCTCCCCACCCTCCTTTTTTTTTTTTTAGACATGTCACCACAAATGTCTGCGGCAGAAAGTGACTTTCTGCAGACGCTACCTGGCTCGCTGCTCTGGAACTGAGTCCAGGAAACATGTGAATAGTCCATTGTGTGAGTAAAGCAGGTCGTGCTCTGGAGAGCTGACAGAGAGGGATTGAGCCTCCTGATGATGATGATGAAGTTCTTTACCGTCTGCCTTTGTTTTACTTTCCACTTTGTTTGTCAGGGAAGCATAAACATGTACAAAGAGAATAACAGTGATCATCATAGATGAATTGGTGGCCTCCGCCTCCAGGCTCAGTGCACCATAAACACAACTCCAATTTCCACAGCAACTAAATCCAGTTGTGAAAACACATTTTATTCGAAGATGATCCCCCTGCATGCTGCTTGTATGAGCATGTAACTCGTCACAATGTCTTTTTCATGATTTTCTACATGTTTTCATGTGCAGGGGCAGAGTTAGTCTATTTGGGGCCTGGGGCAAACACCGTCAGGGGCCCATCGTTTCCACCAGTTTAATTTTTTTATTTATTTCTCTTTTTTGTTGAACTACATGATGTTTATACTCTGTATATTTATTTATTCATTCATTTTCATTGAATGAAAATAAATAATAAATTAACACATATGTTTGTTGACGTAAACAAGTGTTTATGTCAACAAAAGTTTTCATTCAAGACATATGTACAGTACAGTACACACCTTTCTAATTCAATGGGTTTTCTTTATGTTCATGACTATTTATAAGGCAAGAAATCCCACTTATTAACCTGACAGGGCAGGTTGACCTATGAAGTGAAAACCATTTCAGGTGACGACCTCTTGAAGCTCATCAAGAAAATGCAGAGTGTGTGCAAAGCAGTAATCACAGCAAAAGGTTGTTACTTTGAAGAAACTAGAATATAAGGGCTATTTTCAGTTGTTTTACACTGTTTTGTTTAGTGCATATTTCCACATGTGTTATTCATAGTTTTGATGCCTTCAGTGTGAATCTACAATGTCAATAGTCATGAAAATAAAGGAAACTCATTGAATTAAAAGGTGTGTCCAAACCTTTGGTCTGTACTGTATGTGTACGCAAGAGTGTACATATACACTCTTGTATATGTAATTAATAACAAATTTAAGAAATTGAATGGAAGTTCACTCTTTGTGAGTGAACTTCCTGTCTTTTTTTTTTAACGGATCTTTGTGAGTCATGTTTTAAGCTTCTTAGTATTTTTATTTATTTTTTATTTTTTTGCATTCCTCATGTTCACCTTGTTGTGCCCCTTGCAATAATGTACCATAATGTACAGTTTGTATGATAATAATAATAATACAAACTATGCAAGTTCGATTATTAAGTAATGATAATTAATTAATAATCATATTAATTATGATTATTAATAGTCATGATAAACCTTTGATAATAATCAAAGCATATTTTAAAATGAAATTGTCTTTTTTATTTCAAATCTCTCAGAGAGATAAATTATTTGAAAATGTACTTAACTGTACTTTCAACTTTGGCCGTGCCATTATTAATAATGAAAGAACAATGAATTCCTCTTTCCAGAATTTGTACCTGGTTCATCTTTTCTGCACCGGTTTCTGTCCCTTCATGCTAACTGCTGCGCTTGACCGGCACGGCGGTTTGTTGAGGTCTTAAAATTCGATCTGGGTATCCTTTTCCAGTTAAGAACATCATCACCACTAACAGCATTTGAGAACAGATCTGATGGAATCTGGGAGAGAGTGGCAAGTTGGAGCTTTAAGGAATCAAAGATAATTTGTTATTTTCCGACTGGGATGTATTTGAACACTCGGCTCTCCTTCGTACTTTTCAACTACAGCAACCCAAAGATCCACCCAGAGTCAGATGTGTGATTACTGAAGACTTCTTAGTGCTTTGATCATAAATGCTGCCTTTATACCATGTAACACCATAATGAGGTTTTCATCTATAATCACATTGCTCTTCCAAGGTTAGGCAATATATTACTTTGAAAAAACAAGGAATTTTGAAAAATTAAAATGAAAGTAGATGTTCATTGAGGACAAACAATACAATTTCTTTTTTTGTTTTGTTTGTTTGTTTACCGTAGCTTGCTGTGTATTCAGCCTCTGGGTAGTTTTATCTGTTACCTCAGCTCTTTTGACATAACAGTGTCTTGTTGCAGTTTAAGTTCAGGTTACAGATTTTATGGATTCCTCAGTGTAAGAGCAGAGACTTTTCACAAGCATGAGAAGTTACCAAGTTGGTCAAATTTAAATAAAGTTTTTTTCTAAAATTAAATACAATTAAAGAGCAGTATAAATACACAAACTGCTGTAGATGTTAAGAGCCATTTTTGCTTCTTGCAAATTATGAGGAAACTTAAAGGGGGTTGGGGCAGCTAATGTAAAATCACCTTTTGCCACACTTTCCCCACTCAGTTTCCAACAGACTAGTGGCAGCAGCAATTATCAATCACCTGGTAAAAATGTGAGCTAAACATAGGAACTACTTCTAAGTCCAACACTATTAAGAGTGGTTGTAAACGGCATAATGAGAAGCATTGTTGTGATGACGAGCTGAGGGCAGAGCGTCGGAAATGAGCAAGAGCTTCTTAAAGAGACAGAGGCCAAATTTCAAGGCATCAAGTAATGAAGATAAATTTCGTTGCAGTCATTTTTGATATATGGCGCATTTTTAATACAGCGGAAAGTAACATAGTTATTTGATTTTGCTATGTGGCTAAAAAAAAATACATGACACCACTTTTTCTGATGGCTCCTGACCTTTGACCTTCTCTCCAAACCAGATTTGGACCTTTGAATATGACATTTGAGAGTTAAAAAAAAAAAAAAAGCCCCAAAAGATTTTATTTACTTTGGAACCGTTCTTCGGCTTCAGTGTTAATGCCCCCAGATAAGATCTTGAAGTCAGAGCAGAATTTGAACACCTTACCTGCTCCACAAAAACAAAAGAAAACAACAACAACAAAATCACTCCCAGCCTTGTTTATTTTATTTTTTTAGTCTCTTTCTCACAGCAGGCCGTGTCTCTTTCTCTACCGCTTTTATGGTTTCTTTCTTCTGCACAGCTATTCTTTGTTTTGCCCCCCCCTTGTCTGCCCTCAGTTTCCGCCTGCCTGCATATGTTTTGGAGGCCATTAATCGTCCCCTGCACAACATGCACCCCAGCAGATAATTACAGTCATTAAACCAATTAGGAAGCACATGGAGGGGAGGCCCTGAGGCCTCACACTCCTGTTCTTCTCCAACAGGACAGCCGAGGTGGTCCGCCGAAGCTCTGGCAAAGCCTTCAAAAAAAGAGCAGGGAGTGAATTACTTCAGCCCAGCTTTGGATTAATGCAATTTCCTGTTGGTGTAGCCTTGAAAGACCTTGCCAACTTCGCTGCAGGCCAAGTAACCAGAGCCGTAGGGCAGCAGAAGTTCTGTCCCATTTTGAGAATTTGTTTTATTTTTATTTTCTTTCTCCGGGGCGTAGCAGCCACTGAGGTTGGTGTCATCAAAATATGCTCTTTTAAAAGTTAAAGAGGATACTTTGGGGCTAAAAAAAAAAAAAGAAATCCAAAGAGGCAGGAAAGGGAGGGAAGAGCGGTCAATCTGCAGACAGTGGTTTTCAGCAGAGCCGGTCTATCATGTGATTCAAAGCTAATATTATGGTTTCATTGTGCCTGACACAGTGGGAGTTCTGGCAGAGCAGGACCGTAGCACCGTTTACAGGCGATCATGGTTCCTTAGCTGTGCAGACAGATAAAGGTGGGACTTCCCGTCTTCGTCCACATGTGCAGTCAAACCAGGAGACTCTCACACTTCCCAAAAAACGACTGATGAAGCAGTTTTCTGATTAATAGAATGATAAACGTAGAGGCCTGTGCTTATACACTCACTGTACACTTTCAGTCTGGGAAAAACTACCAAGCAAGACTGTGTGCATTTTATTGCTTGCTTTTTATGTATTTTATTTTGTTCCTATCTCTCTCGTCTCATTATTTCCTCTTTTATCTTGTATTTATCCATTGTTATATTACTTTTCTTCTTGTTTCAGCTTATAATGTCGTCACTTTCCTAAAATATTAACCCATGTCATTTTTTTTGCCAAGAGAGATTTTATTTATTTATTATTTTTTTGCCTGAATCATCTTTTGGGGGAAAAAAATGACTTAGTCAATTATAGATAAAAGACTGCATCTATAGAAAAGCGTCAATATTTTAAATTTTATTTATTGTTAAAAATGAATAAAAACGGTTTTATTCATTTAAGTTAAAAAATAACAAAAAAAAGAAACAGTTTTCTGTTCTATTGCTGCGAAGCAGCACTTGATGCTGGCACATGTGATCTTCTGACTTCTTTCTGGTCGTAAACAGCGGGAGCCATGCAGGTGTCCTCTCCTGACTTACTGACGGCATGTAAAAGTGGATCGCACACAGAAAGAAAAACATATTAAATACTTCATGCTGAGGGTTAGATCGTGGGACACGTGAGCCTAATGGGGCCCACCCGGCACTGTCGGCCCCGTCGATATGTGATTTTAGAAAATGGATATGAAATGCGATAGGTTCTTAGCCGCAAAGGTCACCCTTGGCTGTGGGGAGGTAAAGTTTAAGTTTCTCCTCAATTAAATAAGGAAGCGAGATTCTCTAAAGCTTACTGACAGGTTGAGCCTTGTCAATGTAATCCGCAGACAAAAGAAATATAGAAATGACATTTCTGTGGCTTTAGTGGCTGTTTAATGGCTTTTCAGCACAAAATACTTTCCAAGCAGTTTGGTTAAGCCAGGATTAAATCTCCCCAGATAAAGAAACAAAAGCATCATGTTTGCTTTGGAGACATGTGTCTGCGTATCCACCGTTTATGCATGGAAACTCTTTCCCGCACTGCCTTGCGTACGTCTTCATAACCCTTGATGTCTTTCGCATTTTCTCACATTTCAACTAAAAGCCGTATTTTCATGAGGTTTTATTTGATAGATTCAGGCAAAGTCCTGGATAGTTGTGAAGTGGAAGGGAAACGATCCACTCTTTACTTAGTATTTCTTTTATATAAAACATTCAGAAAGTCAGGTTCATTTGCACTGCACAAGTCATAAAGGACGTCTCAGAAAAGGTGGAGGAACAGGAATAGGAGATTCATAACAAACATGTTCAAAGAAGAAAAGTAAGAATGAGAAAAAAAAGATGTAAAATACCAAAAGCAAAGGCTGGCTGTGGGGTGTGCATGGTCTCCCAGTGACTGCATGGATTCTCTCTGGGTACTCCGGCTTCCTTCTACAGATAAAACAAGAAAACATCCATGTTTAGTTTTCACACTAAACATGCAGTCATGGTTGTTGTGATGGACTGCTGACCTTTTCAGGGTGCACACCCCGCCCCCACCAACAACTCTACAAAGACAAGCAGAAAAAGGAAAAACAGCAAGTATAATAATAATAATAATAATAATAATAATAATAATAATAATAAACAGATGAAGTCATATTTGATCTAAGTAGGAAAGCGATAGTGAAAGTCCAATCTTCATTTAAGCCAACCTTTCCTGCTGGTCATGTTTTCAGGGTATTCCTCTGAGATCTGAGGAGTACAGGAACTTTTTAAAGTGTCAGAACAGAGTCCAGAGCTGCTTCGTGAGCTCAGAGGAACAAATGGTTTTATAGCTGACCAGCAACTCTTGATGAGATTTTTAAATCTATACTTTTGCAAACAGAGAGCCTCCGCAGTGATTTAAAGACTGGTGTAATGCGATCCACTTTCCTTGTTTTGTTCCCCCCCCCAGGAATCTGGCAGCAGCATTTTGAATGAACGGCAGATATTTAATTGATTCACATAAAGACTTATATATTAACTATGCTGCAATAAGCTAACTACAAAAAAAAGAAGAAAAAAACAAACTGTTTGTTATACACTTCACAAATCTGGCTTTAGATTAGTGATTAGGAGGATGACTGTGGTCAAAGACTGCAAGGAGTATCAAAATTAAACAGATTTTTATTTAATTATTTTTATTTTATCTGGAGGTACTTTCTTAATTGTTTATATTGTTTTTAGATATTTTTATATTCTTTTTGCTGTAACAACACAGTATCAATAAAGGACCATTCTATTCTATTCTACATGCAAAAGGATCATGAACTTGATGTGAGGATGCTTTTCTTCAGCTAAATGTTGTCAAAGATAAATCCATACATAAATTCAGAGTATGAGTGATGTGACATAGGAACCCTTCAAGAGGCGGAATAATGTATTTTTCAAGCCTATAGTGCCATTTCATAGCACAATCAAGTAATTATGTCTCCTTGAGTTGTTATAAAAATGCAGTATATTTTATTTATTTATTTGATATTGTGACAGACACACAATAACATAGACACACTGAGTAAGACAGTATTAGGAGGTGAAATAGTAATAATAGTATAAAATAATAAAACATGTTATTGTTAACATATGCAAAATCATAAATATAAAGCAAATAAAAAAATGACAATAAAAAGCGAAACATATTTGATATATTATGACTTAAAAGAAATTTGATTTCGTAATTTAGCAACTTGAAATTGGGCCTCTGTGTCTTTAAGAAGCTCCTGCTGTGTCTGAGACGCCATCCGTCATCACAACACTGTTTCTCTATCGACTCTTTAACAACGTTTTTACCAGAGTCACACTGAGAAGTAGCTCTTTAATGAGCTCAGCAGATGCGTAGATGTGTTTGCTAATTGCCGCTGGCTAGTCTGAAGGAGACACAGGGGAACGGCGCTCTACGAGGCAGAAGCTCGGTAGTTTGGACACTGCAGGTCCGAGAAGGAGCTGCGGCTTGAAGGGTGCGGCTAGGTTCACCCAGGCGTTTTTTGGATAGCTGAATGGTTGCCACGGGAGACTAAAGGATTTCTCAATCATGCATGTTTTTGATGAGGGAATAACATTATAACATGACGCTTAAAAAAGCCGATTTCACATATGAGTATAGGATATCTGCCAAAGACATATTTCACATATGAGTTGATGCTGACTTTCGCACCAAAACAAAACAAACTGAACAGACCAAAAGCAACTGATTAAGGCCTGGCTGTGCATTACCCTCAACCAGCCATCTTCCCAGGGCTGATTGCTGCTGACTGTACATTCTGCAGCTTCAGCGCAGCCAAACCCCGTAGAGGTAAATAAAGATTCTCCTGGAGTAAGTACATTTTTGTCAGCGCCCGCTCACCAAAGGCAGCAGGTCTGTACAAGGAAATGTCAAATAGGAAATTTAATGCATGGGTTGGGTCTATAAAAAGCACGGTGGTCTGTCAGCTTGACCTTGTTAACAAGACAAAGTTTCTTCCTTCCAGAAAATTCGTTTCCATATTTTGTTTAGACTTGGCCGTCCCTACACAAACACACAGTGGGGGGAAACTAAAGGTCCACAGAAGCCAGAGTAAACTTTGTTTGTGATAAGAAAATGGAGGTGATCACATTTGTTTTCCATCAAAACCTGACAGTCGAAGCGGAAAAAGAAAACCTCGTGCCTCGTGGAAACTTTGCTTCCAGCTCCTGGAGGACCACAGAGATGATTGTTGCTGAATGGTTGTGGCTTCCCACTGAGGAGCATCACAGACTAACGAGGATGCTGAACATTCCTCCCACTGCCTTTTTGGTCCTCGACGGAAAAAATACGACTGATGCAAAAAAAAAAAACAGCATCTGATCAATCTCAAGGTTTATTATACATGACGGGGGCTCTAAAATGACCAGAGACGGAGTCACACAGAACAAATTAAGAGCCATTTCAAAAGTGCACAGGGTGTTAGGACAGCGTGTCCATAAGACAGAACAGGGACACATGGACGCTTCATGATTAGCTGACAGCACTATGATGGATTGTGCTGGTTTTTCAAGGTGAGAGGCAGCAGTAAACCCAGAGGAGGCTTGTGAACACTTCATTCTGAGTTTACTAAATTACTCATAAAACAATTTTCAAAGCAGTTTTAAGCAGTTTGTTCTTTGTAAGACTTCCTCCCCCCCCCTAAAAGAAACCTAAACACTTCACTGAACTCCTTCAGAAATGTTTGTTCTTACTGTGACTGTAAAGGAAATCCATTTAAAAGTGCCTTTTCAAGGTACAGTAACTCTCAGGTGTCTTTAAAAGTGAATTTTATCAGAGCTGCACGGACAGCTCATGCTAAAGCTTCTACCAATCGAGAAAAGGCATCTATTCTTCAGTTAAACTGAAAACAAACACATTTACAAGAAGGAAAAATGTAAAAATGAAACAAACAAAAAAAAGGTGTAATGACCTGCTTGTGTGAGAACATCCTCGATCGAATGCTTTGTTGGATTCAACTTCCCCCAAAACAGGGCCAAAAGTTCGAAATGGGAGAAAAGAAATATCTAAAAACTTTGTCTCTGAAAAGTAGTTCCAAGCTAATTTTTTCAGTTTCAAAATTCTTTTTCAGTTTCGATTTTTCTTTTGAGCAAACTTTATACCAGTGCCAGAGCATTTGCCCCTCTTCCTCTGGACAAAAAGTGCCCTTCTGATTTATATTTGATGTTGTTGTTGTTTTTTCATGTGGGACTTTCTAATTTCAACTTGACCTATTTTTATATTTGAGCACCAGCCTCTGAAAACATCTGTGCACGCCAGCGCATCAGGCCAAACCGTGACATGTTCTACCAGACGTTACCCTGGACAGCATGTTGTATATGAAACGCTGATCTTCCGGCACACAGCTCAGCTCTTTAATTTAAACAAGCACCGACTGAATTTTCAGCATTTTTTTTATTACGATTAGAAAAAATGTCTTCATTTAACAATGTGACTGTCCAGTTGACTGTTGTCACTGCGTCACAGTACTGAGAATGATTTATTTTATGCTCTTCTGCTGAGCAATTCCTTTGTACAATGAAACCTTTCGTGACTTATTTAGCTGTGGCTTTAGTGAAGGATGCAAATTTAAAGAAAATCTTGTTAGGACAGTAAAACTGTATTTGTGGTTCATCAGCTTCTCTGCAGTTAATAGAAGGTGTGAACTCAAACAGACTGAATCCTTAAAATGAATCAAGAAAACATCTAAAACCATATTGTTGCTTTTCAAAAATATATATTTCACACTTTTTATTTACTATCCAGGATAAATGTAGTTTTGAAAAACATTTCAAAATTATTTATTTTCTCCATAGCAAACAGTCATTTTGTTTACTTAACACTAATGGACCGCATGCACTTCTACCGTTCTACCAGCAGAGGTCAGACAGATCCTGAGCTTGTTCTGTTCTGTCAATAAGAGGCGCTTCAGCATGAATCGCTGAGACAATGAACAGACTCAAAGACGGGATTTCACTGGAATGTTTCCAAGTCGCTTCAGATTTCCGTCATAACAATTAGGAAGGTTCTTTGATTTCATGCACAAGCAAGGGCATAGGGGTGACTCAGCATGTTCTGGGAGATTTTCCCATTTCTACAGAGAGATTTTTCCAGAGTTTCTTGATGGTTTTCCTGGGTTAGGACATATTAGGTTGGATTCTCCCTTTTTCTTTTCTTTTTTTTGTCTTTTCAAAGTTTTCCCCAACGGAGTACAATGAATTTCTGGGGGGACCAGCTTTTCTTAGAGGTGCTCTAGTGTTTTGCAAGTGTGTACCTAGACTAGAGGTTTCACAAACACTCCAGGGATCATTGGTAGCCCACCATAAAGCGTTTTATATCTGTTTACTCTTTCCCATAATGTCTTCAAAGAGTCCCAGATGGCGACACATTTTCTGAGGGATTGCCACAGAGTGCTGATGAGGTCGTGGGGTTCGCTGAGGTTTCCAGGAACCGGAACGGCATCACATCCGAAGCTGTGTTTACTGGTGCAAAGGGGGGAGAGAGGGCTGCTGAAAGACTTGTGAGCTCAAGGAAACCAAGAAAACATTTCATCTTTCACTTTGGTCGCAGGAAACTGAGAGCTCAGATTAATCTGCGTAGGTCAACAGAAATATCAAGCAGGTTGCCATCAGATAAACTAAATTAGCTGTGGAGAGTTTGGGCGTTTATTAATGTTTGCTGTGAGAATGATTTAATCAGATCTAATCTCTGTAATCACTACCAGTTTTTCCAAGGCCTTTTTCATTATTCACTTCTGTGAGAATTTACACTTTTCTGTCATGACTCCAGCCCTTCAGCTCTGCTGTGGCTGTGCTGATTACTCATTTCCCTCACCTGCACTGTGCTGCTCCCTATTTAAACAGCTGCTCGTCACCAGCTCAGTGTGAGATCATCTGTTGCCACTGTCACAGCTTTCAGGCCTTGTTGTCTCATGAGCTAAAGAGTTTTCTGGTTTCTGATCCTGCCTGTTTTTGACCACAGATCTTTGCCTAATCCTTCTGCTGTTGAAAGTCCTGTTGCTGAACCCTGCCTGTTTCTGACCCTGCCTCCTACCTTCTGGATTCTGGATTTTCATTGGCTGAGACCCTCCTGTGCATGACCCTGGACCGTTTCACGACTCAGCCTCTGGTTGGTGGATTTTGTCCCTGTCGTCTGTTTGTCCCCTGAGCCCCCCCTCACCTCGCCTTGTCCATTCACTCTACCCTCCCCCTGCTGGCCTCCTGACCTCTGTGGATCCCCCATCCCTGACTCCACCAGTGTGACCAACACCCTTCTACACCAATTACTTTTGTAATAAAACTTTTGGTGAAACATCCTCTTGTTGTGGCTGCGTTTTGGGTTCTGGCTGATTCTGCTTTTAACATTACATTTTCTTCTGATTTCTGCTCTGGTTGAGAAATGGTCTCTGGCCTCGCTTAGAAAGGGACATTAAACACGTGGCTCACATCTTTTCAGTAAATTCCTTTAAATAAATAGCCTGTCTGAATGTCGACCAACGTCTTCAACTCAGACCTCCAATATCTAACAAAATGTTTCCTTTTTTCCTTTCCGACTTGTCTGGCCAATTACTTTTGGCACAAGCTGCAGAAGCATGGATGCGGTTACCACGGCAACAGGATTTTCCTTCACCATGGAGGGAAAGGTGCTGTTGCTCAGTGTGACGTCACCATCAGCTAAAACGCCAGGATAGGAACCACCAGAGCTGGGAGAGGAATACAGATTGTGTTGCATGTTGTATTAGATGGTACGTCACAATGTATTTGGTCCAGATTTAAGTCTAAAGTTGTTGGAGATCCACTTCTGTCTTCAGTGCTGCTAACGTGACTGTATCCGCTTCATCATGTAGTCATAACACTTTTAAGCTGCAAGTGAAAATTTGCTGACATGATAAGAAGGTAAGCAATTTGGCAAGTAGAAGTCCTTGATGGTGAAATAGATGTCAAGATGTCTATTTCTTCAATAGTCTGGCGAACTTAGGAGCAAACGTCTCAGGGGGCAGATGGAGAAAATGCATAAATTAAACCAAAACCTGATGCATCAACAGAAAGACCAACAGCAACCTCCTATTGAGCATACAAACATTTTGGATCACGGCTGGACCAAAACAAAGAGCTTAGCTTGGACGATGACCAATACGGACAAAAGAAACAAAGATGTTCAAGAAAACAAACAAAACCCCTGGAGCATTTTTGCTGAGAAGATAATGAGCAGCACAGGGCAGAGGTGTACTAATTAGCAATGTCGGACCAGATTAACCAGAAAGCAGGAAGCCACTTTTGAGACGAGGAACCTGACTGGGCAAATATTGCGAGGACACAGAACGGCGTGGGGCACAACGTTTCACAGCACGAGGAAGAACATCAGGGTTAGAGGTGAGACAAATCTAGAAACAATTTATGTTAAAAAAAATTCCACAGAATGAATCCTTCTGCTTTGGAAAATAAGAAGCGGTTTCTTACACTGACGACAAAAAGCAATTGCAAGGAGGCACGTCTGGTGTAGTGAAGAACAAAACTGAAAAACAGGCAGACAGTGAATAGGAATGCACCTCCTTTTGTGTTTTTCTAAGTTGTTTTCTCCCCGACCGCATTTATAAAATAGTCCCAGGAGAAACCTGCAAGGACCAGAAACAGGACAATAGAGCTACATGTATGCAGGGACACCAAGCTGAGATATGAGTCTGCAGCACTGAGAGTAGAAATGCTTCTAAATTACTCAACAAAACACACACTTCATTGTTCGCTTCATCAAATCTTATATCGCAGTGGATACAATAGCTAAACTCGAGCAGTGAAATAATGTGTTGTTATTACTAACATGAATCCCTCAGAAAAGTAAAGGAAGAAGTCTCAACACAGCAGTGGAAGCAGAATGTGGAGATCTGACTCCTCCCGGGTGAAGCATGGTGGCGGTGGGGTCATGCTGGAGGGGGATTTTCTTTAGCAGCTTATCAGACTTGATGGGTGGGACTAAATACAGTCACAGAAAAACTGTGGGAGAAAGGCTTTTATTTCAAAATACGTAATGCAATTAATCTGGATTATGTAATTAACACTTTTAACTTTTTAGATAATTCGCATGCACTAACGCCCAAACATCGACAGGCCTTGTAAACAAAAAAAGAAACGAAGACAACAAAAATATTTTTACTTCAACTTGCATTTTTACTGGTCTTGTTGAAAAACAAAAACAACAACAAATTAAAGTGAATATAAGACCAAGAACCAAAACCAAAACAAATCTTGAGAGCTACCAGAGCGTAAATAAAAGGCAAACCTTAAGATGATCAAAGTGACCTAGCAAATGTTTTATCGGCTGCTGAGCTTGGCGTCCTTCATTTAGCCTTCTTCATGCCCTCGGCTCCCAGTGAGGTTGTGATGGATACAGTAGCATGGAGAGGGAGAACACAGTGGGAGGAGAACAGGAGACAGAAGGGGAGGAGATTCGCACTCGTCAGCAAACAGGCACTCATGCTTTCTCCCCAATTTTCTCTCTCTCTCTTTCCCCCTCCTTCTCTCCCCACACTCTGTTAGTGTCACTCTCTCACCTCTTGCCTCCCATACAGAGAAGTCAGCCGGTGCATCAGTCTCCAGCTCATCCAGCGTTCGCTCCCCCTTCCTCCCCCGACTCAGCTGATACTTCTCCTGCCTCCGCCGCATCTTTTCTCTCCTCCTTCTCCTCCTTGTTTCCACTCTTCCTCCTCCTCCTCCTCATCCACCATGGTGAACAGATAACCAGTTGGCCGCTGCTTGTCAGACCATGGGTGCCTGCCTCTGCAAAGGTCACAAAGGTCAGTGTCAGAGCCCACCTGTTTGTGTGTGAATGTGTGAGGATTTGCAGGACAAGTTGGTGGATTTAAACATGAGGACCGCAGGTGAAGTTGTACGTTAAGTTTGCGAGAGTTTTGCTGACACCCGACCGAGACGGAGAGCGTCAAGTTTGGCACGTCGGAGTTGACTCTGTTACGGGAGCGATTGCTTTGAAATCAGAAAAGCCTGCTCTATAACCAGCAGTCTGAAAAGCCATTATATTCGGCCCCATGACAGCTTTTCTTTCTCAAAGCAATCTGTAGACTTGAGGGCAGCAGGTTGATGACTGAGGGAGAAAAACAGTGAGAGCCTCATCTGACTGTCATCCCAGATTTGTCAGGACTTGAAGATGTGACTCGAGTTGCAATTTTCTCTTGCAGGAAAAAAAAAAAGGAGTGTTTTTTTACGGATCTCGAATGCTGCTCGACTGTAATGGTTGGGAACGTTTAAGAAGAAACAGGAGTAATGTAACCGTGTAATCCAGAGATGATCAAAATTTAAAGCTCATTTGAGGTTTGAGGTGTTTTTGCCGCCTAACATTCAGGATTACAATCTGCGGCATTATTTTCGGGCGGATTTTGTGTTGTTAGCTGAAAGAAAAAAATTATAAAAGACTAATGTTTTTATTAGAAAGCGCCCCTTTCAAACAAGGTGGAAGGTATTGAGCGCAGATGCGATTTGGAGGCAGGCAGCAAGGAGGCTGCAGACAGACAGATAAGAACAACACAGCAGGAGAAAGTGTGTGTGTGAGAGAGAGTGTCAGTCAGGGTGTCATTTAAATCTACAGAGACAAAGGATTGGTTGTGGAATAATGAAGGCGATTTCTTGACCTGCAGAATAAGGCTGCAGATCAGGGTGTGTGTGTGTGTGTGTGTGTGTGTGTGCGTGTCTCCATCAGTGTGTGACTGGAAGGGTATCACCTGGCTTTCCGTTGCTGCGGTGTTTCCATCGTGACAGCCGATTGTCTCGACGACATCACCCACCACCCCCTTCCCCGCCCCCACCCTCCTGGGAAACCCCAAGCATGCGTTTGTATTCCTGAAAGTGTGTGTGTGTGTGTGTGTGTGTGTGTCTGCTGACCTTTTAAATGATGTCAATTCTCCATAGCACTGGCCGCCACTTCATTTCCTCTTGTCATTCAGATGAGCCTCATCACCATCAATTATGAAGCAAAGAGGCAGAGCGTGAACTGATGCAAAGCTAAATATGCCGAGGGGCCTCCGTTAAATGGCACTAAGGGGATTTAAAGCTCTCTCTCACACACACATGGAGCCTCTTCCATTATGTGTGAGCCTCACTTGACCCCTGGACTTGTATTATAAGTCTATCCAACACCAGTTATTTATTTGTGATTCCCCACAGAACTCCACCTACCATCATCATCACTGCACCAGACTGAGGAAGGTCAGTCGGCTTCCATCAAGGTACGACTTGTCTGTATCTGCGTATGGCTAATATCACGCTTTGTTAGTGTTCACAAATGTACAAGTCTCGCTGTATATCGCACGTCAGATCTAAAAGAAATTGATTTTATCCTAAGAATGAGTTATACTTTTCAGATCAGCTCAAGACCAGATTTCTATTCCTTCACATGGTTTATTTTTATTATGTTTTTGTTTATTGATATCCCCATTAGCGTCAGCGGCCTGCTGCATCAGCTATTCTTCCTGGGATCAGTTTACATTAAAAAAAGACAGATTATGTTTACAAAAACTCACATTACAGATGAAGTTTTAAAATAACACATTCTATTTCCTGTCGCTTTTAAAGGAAGGCACAGTCTTTAGTTTCAGACAGGAAAATGGACTCGCACCTCAGTTTAGCTTACAAAGGTTATTTTTGCTGCATATTCACCTTACTAACACTTCCTTTTGGGTACCACTGAAGGCAGCTCAGGCGCCACCAGTTTTAAATGAATAATTAAACAAGTAAGTAAATAAAATGTAGCCTCAGGCATCACATTTTGGTTTTCCAGATCTCATGTAAACGTATGAAGGAAATTCTCTCTTGCCGGCCATTTGTCAGAAAAGAGAGGAGGACAGACGCGTTTAAGCTGTTTGGAGAGGGAGGAGGTTCCCAGATACAATCAAAATGAACATGATCGCCAACCAATCAGAGAAGGGCAAACCTACTCTTGTCTAAAAGAAAAAAGAGAATCAATCTGTAATAAAAAAAACCCCACTGATTATGCTCTAATATAGAAAAACCAATCCAGACCTTGCACTTTCTTAAAATCCTTGAAGTCTTTGCAGTCAGCTCAAGAACATTCAAACAGAGTTAATCATTTAGAAAAAGCATTTCATCTTTTTGTTCTGATTGCACCAACTCGGGTGTTGGGATCGCGCCTTCTGTTGTTAGCACCTGATTCAGGCTGAGTGCGAATGCCGAAGACTTCTGGCTGTTAACTTCATTAACATTCCTGTTTGCCTGGAAGAAAATAACGCGGCAAATGTGTGGGTTGAATTGTTAAAAGGGAGGGGAGATGTGAATGTTCTTCTTGTGGCTCTTGTTTTCAATTACAAAGTTTGCTGTTGTTTTGTGCCGAATCCTAATTTCTCCTTTTACGCACAGTTATACACCTACACAGACCCTCGAGTCTCCGTAGTGATGTTGTCCTCCGTGGCTCGAGCTCACAAACACGAACAAATCAGAGGCGACGTAGGGTTCAGGATCTTTCCCGAGGACGCATCAGTATGCACTGTGAAGAACCCATTTCACAGCTGCATTACTTTGTGTCGATAAAAAAAAAAAAACAGCGCAATTATGAAGTAGAGGGAAAATAATACATGATCTTCAAAGTTGAAGACCAAGAACTGCTCAACCGCTTTGCTGTGATAAATTGGCAAATAAAGCCCTGATGTGTGACTTTTCTTTGGAAGAGTGGTAAAAAGGCAAGTAAGAGCAGATGAGGCCAAAATTTTACTTCGTGGCTTGCATTCTAACTAAAATTATGGAAAACTATGGCTAACATCTGACCATGAACGCACCACCACTTTTTGTATTATGATGTGGGGTTGAATCATTTTTTTTCTGAAGAAATGAGGAAATTAGTCAGAGTTGATGGAAAGATGGAGGAAAAACCTCCATTCTTCCACAAACTCCAGACTAGGGCAGAAAAGAAAAGACAAGTATAGAGCTAAAATGGAAGGGTTAGAGCTATTGTTGTAAGAATGGTCCATTTACAAAGCTACAAAGTCCAGACCTATATCCGTTCAGGAACATATAGTTCAACTTAAAAATGAATGCTTACAGCAATTTGAGTGAAGTTAAGCTATTTAGCAAAGAAGAAATAAAAAACATTTGATTCTCTAGGTGTGTGAAGCTGGAGGGAGAAAATCAATGCTTTGCCAATAACGATGGGCATTTATTGTATCGTTTATCACTTATCGTGATACATTTCTTATCATGATAATAATTCTGATTCATTGTTGTCGTGAAAATTCCAATTAATTTTGTTTAAGAAAAACCCAGAACTGTTCTGGATGGTAATTTTTACTATTGTCTCCTATGTTTGTTCAATGAGAGCATTGATAAATACCAATACATTTGAAAATACTATTAACTGCAGTGGCTGTATTTACAGTATTTGTGTTTGTAGGGATATGAGTGAGATCACAGTCAGTTACTCAAAAAATAAACAAATAAGTTGATATCACAATAAAACTATAAGTCCATATTTCTCACCTTTATTTGTCAAATCGCTCTTATAAAGAACTTATTCCAAATTCAGTTCAGGATGAAATGAATCAATTCAATGTTGAAAGTTAAGCTCACAGCTCCAGCTTCAATTGTCTCTTATCAATTATATCATGTATAAATTTAGGTAAAGATGTCACTCAACAATTAGCATATTGATTAGCATATTAGCATAACATATCAATTTAATCCTGATTGGGTATTTGTAACCTCTGCTTTGCCAGCATATTTACTTTCCTATCTGTCTCTCTCTTGCCTCATGTGGTGCAGGATGGTCAGAATCCTTCCAACGGCACAGTGGCAGATAAGTCCAGTCGCTATGACATTGCAGAGCTGGCTACATCCTCTCTGATAGGTGAGAAACACAAAAACAAACATGTCTGATTCATGTTGTGCGCTGCCTTGTAAATCCATACCAAGGGAAGTAACCACAAGGGGTTGGAAATGCAATTTTCCTCCTTCCTTAATCTTTTTCTCTTACTCACCCAAACACCATCTTCAATTGGATCGTCTGTCTTTGCCTTCGTGTTTCTCTTCCTGATCTCATGTTATTACATCCTCTTCTTCCCCTTCCCCCTCCATATATACAGCGCCTCTCGCCCTCCAGGAGGCTCGTTATTTTTGTTAATGTGTTACGCTTTGATGAACTTTTCCAAGCGGAAGCTCCTTTATTAGACTGACAGAGCAATAATCAGCAGCATAAAACCCTCATGAATAGGTTAGACGAGTACATCCAGGCGCACGGCTGAGATGATGACAGATTCAATCCAATAAAGTGCGTTTAAAAGGCTTTTTAACATTTACTCAGACATAATCAACCCTCACAAACTGCTGCTGCGCTTTCAGGTGAGGCGTGACGGCTGCTGTCAAACAACATAACATAGCTGCTAAAAGCACACCGGGGAGCTTTAACACAAAACAATGATGTTAGTGTTTTCATGCACTTTCACTTTTATTCTACTCGCTATGCAAAGTCATTGTCTCATATGTGAAGAATTATTTCTACAACTTCAACTTTTCACATTATAACTGCAAACTTTCGTCCATTTCGTTGGGATTTTATATGAGAGTCCAAAGCAAAGTAAAACGTAACTGTAAATTGGAAGGACAGTGACGAATCTATAATTTTATTTTATTGGTAAAATCTGAGGAGTGTAAATGTTAATCGTATCCGATGCTTTCTATGAAAGAAAAGCCTCCACGTGGCATGATGCTGCCACCGCCGTGTTTCACAACAGGGATGGTGATATACTGTAACATCACGTTTCCCTGATATGTTGCGCCTGTTTGTTGCTTTTCCAAGTCTGAATTCATCTGAGGGCATTTCTAATTTATTCCCCACATCGAGTTTTGCTGTTAACTACATTTTACAAAGGTTTTTATTTTACAGGGTGTTTTTAGTTGTACTCGTATGGTTTTATTAGTTCAAATAATCAGTGTGTTACAATTGATATTAAATGTTTACCCACAAGCGTAAATGGGGTGTCGTCTTTGAAAGTCACATTTTAGTGTGAAGCAAAACCAGGCTCTAATATCTCCCACTATAGACGCTTCAAAGTCACATTCGCCATTTAAGTTTGAGGATCTTGCTGGATTTTTTCTTTTACATTTTAGTTTTCCTCATTTACGTAATTGTCTAAACCTCAAACAAACATGCCATCACTTTTACACCCTTCGTCTTTTCCCCTCGAACATTTGATTGAATGCCAAAGTCGTGCAGGTGCAGCTTCTGCAGCAGGTTTTGTTTGTACGTAAACATATATCCACATAATGTAATATGCAACTAATTGTACAAATGGCCCATCTTGTAACTGTTTCAGTTTACTTCATTGAACTTCTAACCTGTATTTACTGCAGTAGCTTTGATAAACGAGTCAGTAAAACATTTCTGTACAACCTGTGGGGGTCATTGTGGACTACAGTAGAACCAGACATTACCAGTCCCGATCAAAACCACATTTTTAAGTATAACTGTAATATTTAGCCTGTATGGTTGTAAAATATTTGTTGCTTGCTTACTTTCAGCCAAAACGGGTTCATGCCCCTACCATCACATTTTTAATTGCTGATTTTAAGAGATAAGAAGTGTTCTCACGTTGCCATTTTCCTTCAGAGTAAATATTGTAATATTGACAGAAATTTTATGTTGTCTTTCTTACAGTTACATTTTCATTTAGCAGTTTTCTCCCCCCTGATGGTCCTGTACACTAGAACCTAACATAATTAACATCAATATTAACCTATAAATGATGACTGCCTGGTGTCTGTAGTAGGATTATTTGAAGCCCAACATCGTCAAGCAATGGCTTAGTTAATGTAATTGTTGCTTTTGAGCTGGTTTACATCTCAGGCTGTGTGTCCAATAGTGTTTAGGATCCACTTAGTGATAATATTTGCTGAACACTTGATCGTATCAGATCAAGGTTGATTAAAAACCGTGACCTTCACAGCACTCGGCTCATGGCAACTAAGCTAAATGAAATCAAATTCTCTTTAGACATCCTAGACAGCTTCTGACTGCAATACTAGTGCGCCATATACAACCGCACACACAGAGAGAGACTCAGTTGCATAGCTTCGATCTTCTTTGAAGCTTTCTGGATAATATTAGCTGGAAATATTAATAACATTGTTATTACTCATAACAATGTTTGAGCTGATATTGGTGATAATACAATCTCTGCATTTTAGGCAAAGCTTTAAAACCGTCAAGTATTTTATTTTTCTAGTTGTGCAGTGTGTTTTCTGAAAACAGGGAGAAATTATTGTTGTTTTTCACTTTGCCATTTATTTATAAGGCTTGTGAACCATTTGGGCTGCAGGATGCTGATACAAATATGTAACCTGTAGATATCAAGTTCTCTTTAAATATGTATCAAGGCATAAAAAGATTGATGAAAGTTCAGGTTAGAACATTTTAAATACATATATAGTGTTTACAACACTTTCTTTTCAACTGCATATAGTCATGGGGCTCATGAATGGTACATCGTAGGTTGCAAAATCGTTATGGCAAACATGCAGCGGCACCATGTTCCCTGTTTAGCTTTGAATTCCTCTCCACAGGACTCAATTTTCTTGAGAGTCGAACTAATTCTGCAGAGTTTCAACATGAGAGATTCATTTATCATTCATCATAAGCGGGCTCACACCAATCTGTCCTCTTGAGACTAAACTTTGGGGAAAATGACATATCTCTAACAACATAGAGATGTAATAGGGTTTTTGTGAGGACTTCTCAACTATATTCTTATGAAACGGTTAACAAATAAGCAGATTATGCAGTGCTGTTGACAAAATACTAGATTTTTGAAAATTGCAGACACCTGCGAGCTGATTAGCATCTTTCTAGTTCAGACGCTTGCAGTCATCAGGTGTTTGCAATCATCTCGCATCCATTAAGATGATGAGCTTGCTATGCTTTGACATGTGGAAATGTTTGTTTTTGCTTCACTTAGAGCATCTTCAAGTCAGTTTCCTGTCTACGAAACAAACAAAAAACAATTTAAAGAACAAGGAAAACGTGGGGGCCTTTTCTGGTGCGTTCACGTTGCCTGAACTGACGCAAGCAGATATTTTCCTCAACTTGTTTTCACTCAACACCCCTAACAGAGCCGTCGCCGTGTGAAAGCGGGGTGAGGCAGCTGTGGGTGACACAACGCGCGATAAAGCGTGCTGTGAAAGCTGCAGGTATTGAGCTCAAACGAAAATAAAGTGGCTGTGATGTTTATCTCAGCTTCCCAGCACCGAGGCAACCAGCCTCCTTTCTTTAAGTTGCCTATTTCCTGCCATTACACTGCTGACATTTTTCCTCCCGTTTCCCCATCGATTCTTTTTTTTTTCTTTTCTACATAATCAGTTCTGTTGACCTTTTGTCTTTTCAACCTTTGCAATGTTTCCCCTCTGATATGGCTTTAATTTTCTCCTCTGAAATATGAGCAAGGCGTCCTGTCACGTTCACTTCCGCTCTTCATTTCCCCGAGACCTTTCTACCCTTGTCTCCTGTGATTACATGAAAGGATGGCTGCTTGTTGTTTTGTCCAGTGATTTCAGCAGGTCATGAATAACACATTAATGTCTGGGCTACAGGAACACAGAGAGACTCAGCTTGAATGCAAAGCTGAAGCAGATGATTCCTCTCGGATGTTTTACGTTTTAATTGAAAAAGCAATGACAACGGTTCTGTTATATTTGTTTGCTAATCTTGTAACGGTGATTCTTCTTGGAAATATTTCATGACATTTATTTCCTCTATACAGAGAAAAGAAATGATGTGAATGAGTGACAAGGAAATAATTTGCTAGTCCAAATGTTTTTTTTAAAAAAAGATACAAGAAAATAAAGCAGCTTTTTTTCTTTTTTTAGTGAACAACTGAATGTTTCTATTCCTTCCGATGTAGAAAATCATAAAATATTGAGAAGGCAGAATTAGAAACCAGCCTGACACTTTGGGCAACAGTATCACTCAGCCAGCCTGCGTTTAGCGTATCCATGGTAACTGACTGTTGCCTTGGCCGTTGGATGGGTGCAGTTTCCACCATTTTTTAAATTCAGTTCACTACACCATGTTGAGGTGGACATTTATTGTATTGCTTACTATTTATCAGTACCAATTTCTTTTCATGATGAAAATTTTGAATTATTGTTCTCACAATAAATTTGAATTAGTGATTAAAAAAAAAATTCTGTATTGTCAGGATTGTTATTTTTACTATTTTCTCATTAAGTTGGTTTGTTCATTAAGGACATCAATAAATACCAATACATTTGAAAATATGACTAAATGCCATAACTGTGCAGCTTTGTGACACAAATCAGACCTTTTTTGTCCTAATAGAGCAGAATTTGTGTTTGTGGGGCTTTGGTTGCTGGGACACAGCAACACAGCTACCTAAAAAAGCAGCAATAAATAGTTATTATTGTCACTTTTATCAACATCGCAATAGTATCACAAAATATTACGACAAAGCTTTAGGTCCGTACTGCCCACCCTGATATAAGTGTTGACTGATGGCCATATTTGGCAGCGTATTAGCAACCAGTTAGAGACACTGCTACAGAGTTGGTCAGGAACAAACAATGTCTTCATTCTTGGTATACATACTAATTATGTGCTTACAGTGGTAAATATTTTTGTTTTGTTAAATAAACCTTAACAGAAACATCCTGTGGTGTTTCCATGCAGATTAGATTTGACCCCAGTTTGCAAAAAAAAAAAAAAAACACATAAATGGTAGCTGTCTAGACAAACATTTGTATCTATTTGGTCTAAGATGTTTGTGACCTCTTAGTTTGACACGCACAAAATAAAAATCTGCCGACGAGTTGAGCTCGAACTGCACCAATAATCACACCCACCGACATCCACAAATGATGTATGAGATCAGACAAAATTGCATCGTGTTGCACAGAGATAAACATACACATGTCCTTTCTGTAGCCCTGTTACATAACTCTGTTTGTTTGAATAAGTGTCAAAACGGCATCCTATTGAGAATGGATTCTAAATTGTAAAAAAATGGGCAAAAGTTTTGTTTTCACTATTTTTTATGTACTCACAATGCATCTTATTCACACTTCATTTAGGAAACTGCTGCATTGTTTGTTTTTTGCCAGTCTTATGTTAATATTTATCATGCTATGCCATTATTTTTTCCCCTCTAAATTGTCAATCTGTATAATGGTAAAATAAAAGTGAAATGAACATAGCATAACCCAACTGCAGCAGAAAACATCTTCCCCTTCTGCTTTACCTCCCTCATCAAATTATCCACTTTGCTCCTCTTCTTGGCCAGCCTATCATTTTATCTAATAAATTCTATGAAGATGAATTTCTTCTTCTCTTCCTCTCTTTGTTTAGGCCTGGTGGCCACGATAAAGGAGCACATCACCAAGCCCACAGCGATGGCCCAAGGGCGAGTCGCTCACTTGATCGAGTGGAAAGGTTGGGGTGGATGCGGCGAGGGTGGAGGAAACAGGGCCGGGTGGAGCGGAGGCTGGAGCAAAGGAGGCGGCGGATGGGGGGCCGCGGGGACGGAGCTGCAGGAGGATGAGCAGTTTTATTCCCAAATGACAGATGAAATCAAGGAGGCCCGATTCGCTGCAGGTGAAGCAAACGGATGGGTTTAATTTAGGTAAAACATAAGGTGGTCAAGCAGAAAGGTGGTGGCGAGGGATTGGGGGGAAATGGGGGCTCTGACCTCTCTGGCATTGTCTCTGTTTGATTACCCCAGGCCACATAGATCAATAACCCTAAGGGCTTCCAAGGACAGTGGCTTAAATCTACTGCGCTTATTGAATATCCTCTAATTTGTGACGTCTGTTAGACCTTTTGAGAAACGACGAGGGGCGGTGACTCACGAGAAAACCGATAGAAAACATGTTTATGTTTTTGTTTCCCAGGCGTGGCGGAACAGTTCGCCCTGGCCGAGGCGGCGATGAGCATGTGGTCCATGAGCGACAACGTGGAGCAGCCGTCCACCAGCTCACAAGGTTGGTGAGTCACCACAACTTTGAAGCCCTGAGACGTTTTATCAGGAGACCCTGAAAAGTTCACAGAATACAAATGAAGCAACAGATTAAAAAAAACCAAACAATCGCAGGTCATTTCTTCTCTAATGGCTTCGGCTGATTACAATCACAAGCTCGTTATTTGAAGGCTTCCATTTTCTCTAATAGATTTTTGAGTGAAAAGATTTTCACATGGATCGGAGGGTGAAAGAGTCTTTAAAAGCATAACTGGGTTTAATGTTTGAATGAAATCGTGATTCTATAAATATTGTTCACGACCTTCCAGTTTGACACGCTGCAGAGCGAACACGAACCACACCAGCTGAAAATGTAACAAGCGTTGCTGTTTTGGACTCCAGTTGAATCTCCACTGGACTACCTGGTGTGAAAAAAACACTTAGAGCCTTTTATGGGTTCTGCTTTTGGAGCAATTTTTGTTAGGTAGGCCGCTCCTGGGACCCTTCACCACTCTTCCATGTTTTCTCTGCAGTTCACTGAAAACAACACCTTCTTTTAAGAAACTAATTAATTACTTAAACTTTACCTGGTGTTAAAATTTGTTTGATCTGAAACATTGAAGTGTAAAAAAAAAAAAAAGCAAATTTTTCAGCGCACTGTAATGCGCTGGGCCAGTGCCACGGGAAAGATAACTTGTTTGATGGCTGTGCTGAGTTTGTATTTATTCTCATTACTCAAAGTGCCGTTCGAGATTGCAGCCACATGCTGCTGTGCGACGAAGTGGTTCAAAGCGGTGCTTCTCACGCAAGCAATTTTACTTGCAAATGTAAATCATTTGAACAACCTGAGAAGCTCCAGCTGGGATTGTTTTCACCACTTATTAAATTTTTTTGATGTATTTTTTGACCGACTCACTGACATTGTTTTTCAGCCGCAGAGGGCCACTTCTTGTCCAAGTATTTGCTCGACGGAGGGAGCGTCGGCGTGCCCCAGCACCTGTACAGCATTCACACCCAGACTTACGGCGACAGCGACGCAACCAGCCTGATTCACCCGCCGCTGGCCAACTCGACGCTTCCCCCGGCACCCGGCGCTCAGCGGGACGCTGACCGTCCCTTTGAGGACCGGAGCATGGCGATGGCGGAAGCCGCCGTCCGCCACGTCGACAGCAGCTCTCTGTCTGAAGACGACGTTTTTTACAACTAGGCTTGGGAACAAAAGACGCCGGTCACCGCAGTGGAAACGTCCAGGAGATTCAGCGAGGTCCCGAGCCTCGTCCACCAGCAATGATTGTTCTGTAAGACATTTCTAGAAGCGAAACTCTTCGAAATGCTTCAAACGGAAGGATTTTAAAGGCCTGACTATAAATACTATTTTTTGCATAAGCGAGGGCAGGCCTATTCTTCGTGTGAATGTACAGTTTAAATGTGACATTTTAGTTTTTTATTCCATGTAGAAAACAACTGGAGCTGAGCTGTAAAGAGTCGCTGTAAATATGTTGTTATAAAGCGTTGGTTTTAACATAAATGGGACAAATATGGCTGCCTGGTTTTGTTGGTCATTTTATTTCTCCCGAATTCAGTTTAGTTCAGTTCATTTATATAGTGCCAGTTCACAACAAATGTCACTACAAAAACATTTTAAAAATCGCTTTAATCACACACAGATTCCGATCCCAGTTATCAAAAATTACAGTATCTAAGAAAATCCAGCAAATTGCATCGAGTCATTGACTTTACAGCAATCCCTCACGCTGAGCATTCATGTAGCAACAATGGAGAGGAAAATTCCCCTTTAACAGGAAGAAACCGCCAGCAGAATCAGAGCTGCTGCGGCTTACAAAAGACAGAGAAGAGATACATGAGAAACAGATGAACTTTACGTAGGATTATTTTCAATGTTCATGAAAGTAAAAAGATAATATAGCAGGGGAGGGAGAACAATGAGTTCAGTCCTCACTGTGAAGGACTAAAGAGCTGACCTTGACTAAGTGAGAATAACAGAAAAAAAGAAAAATCTGTCCTCTAAGATTTCTCAACTGGAAAAAAAAGTCCTCCATCCAATTATCTGTCTGAGTCAGAAACATGATTAGCTATAATTCACACTTTTCCTTCTGAAAGCCCCCAGGTGCAGCGAGGAGAAACGGCAAGATTTAGGAAATACAGCGAGGGAGGAAAGGAGCCGCTCACGCATCATTGGTTTGTGTTTCTGTACGTACGTCAGCAACCCTGCGTGTTACAGAGAGAGAGAGAAAGAAAACGAGAGGGGGACGCTGAAAGGAGCGGTTGGTGCGACCTGTCATCGTAATCTTTCGAGGGACGTCTTTACAAAATGACTCTGTGCTGCGCATCGTGGCTGCTTCCCCCCTGTTGTTTGAGATCAGACGGCAGATGCACTTGAACAAATGGTTTCCAGTGACTCACCACAGCCCTTCAGCAAAGTACAGAAGTAATGATGGTCTATTTCCCCTCTGCATCATAACATGTGGGGTTATTTAGGAAGCAGACATGACACTGAGAGGCAAAGGAAATATGTGCATGAAAAATATTTTGGGCAAACATTGTGAAAAAGTTTTAAACCATCTTTAGCATTTAAAAAAAAATTCAGATGAGAAATTTTCCTAAAATCTTTACAGTACTTTTGATCAACAACTTTTCCAGGCATCTTGAGGATTTTCAACATTTTCCAGACTCATCTACAGACTGCGCGAATGTCGCTGGATCGGTTCAGAGTTGGAAAAGCTCATCTTATCGCGAAGGCAAGTCTGACACCACTACAGTAGGATGTTACCTCACAGACTGAAACATCTCTAAAATAATATGAGGTCTCTGCGCCCTCACAGCCACGTTCAGCCAAATAGGCAGAGAGGAAGAGTCCACAGCAGAGCACACCTCTGTCATTCACACCGCTCTGTCATGTTACAGCCAAGTCCTTCAGTGCATTTCATTGGGATTTTATGCAAGATACCAACGCAAATAGCGCATAATTGTGAGAAAGAATATACAGTATATAATATACTTTATTTAAAAATGCTCTGTTATGCGCTGTTCCATCACACAAATGTGTAGCACAACAGCAAACCCTGAGTGAGACTTGGTTATCAGAAGAAGAAAACAGCACAGAGTTCATTGTGGGAACTGGTTTATAAGCTACTGAAATAGCCTTAGTGTTCACATCTGCTGAACATTATCACCGTGTGCAAACGTATTTATCTCATTACCATGTCAAACAGCACAGATCGCTGAATGATGTTGTGCGCTCTCTCGTTTCTGGACCCATCACCACTGATTATAATTAAAGGCAAAAATAAAAAAGCTTTAATGAATATTTACCGTCGGAGTCGACGGTTAATTGCAGTTTTGTTGATGTGCAAACATCGTTACACTTGGGGAATGAAGAAGTGATAACCTTATCGGATGTGGGCTTTGCCGCATGCTAATCGGAGAGAGATGCTATTCATGTGGGGTTACATTTTATGACAGGAAGTGCTGATCGCTGCTTAGATTTCCTTGGCCAAGCCCTCCAAAATTAGTTTCATCTGAAAAAATAGAGAGAGAGAGAGAGAGTTGCAAAACCTTGATCAACTATTTGCTCTCTGATGATCAATGTATCAAGAGGTCAGAGTATTTGTGGGGAACAGTAAAAATTCACATATTCCTCAGTAGTTCATACCTCTGACCATGTGATCTGTCCCACCAGCTTTCCTCTCTCAGCCACAAATATGGTCTGAGCTGGAGCAACGCTCAGCATGTTGTAGGCCTGAAATAGAAGAAAAAGAAACTACAGATTTAAAAAAAAAAAAAAGTTGTTTGCATCATCATTTTCTGCTTATGAGAAAGGAATAAATCTACTGATGCGTAGAAATGTGTTGGTATTCCTCGTAGCATCTTGTGAAAACCTTACACATACATTTTTAATTGTTGTACCACAGTTTTGCAGTAAAAAGAAAATCCAACCCATAAATTTAGTCCATATGTGACAAAAAAAATCCTTGTTAAGAAATACAATTTCTTAAGTTTTTTGTGGTTTAAAGAGTTTGCAAATTAAAAACTATTTTAAATTTAATGTTTACTTTTTGTAAGCTTCTTGAAAAATCCTAGTAATTTTATCTTTCTGTTTACCTGGATCATAAGCATGACCCTAATCAGCCAGTCTTTCTTCTTTTTTTTCCTTTTTTTTTTACCTCTGATCACTAGACTGGATGATGTGGACATCATGTTATGATGTCATAACACGATGGAGTCAGCAGGAAAATAAAGAAAAAAACCTTAACAGAATATCAAACGCCATTGAAATGCTTCCTTGGCCACCTTGGTCCCAAAGACCAAACCTTACAGACAACCTGTGATTTTAAGTTGTCCTTTTGTAAGGACCCTGCAAAGGGAAGACTGCAAAAGTGCTGAGGATTTTTCTTTAAGGCCAGTATTTCTTAATATTTCTTCCCCCCCCCCAAAGAGGAGAAATCAATTAACGAGTGTTTCTGTGTTTCAAGTTAGCGTCTTATGATTTTAACAGTGTTTCCGATGACAGACATTCACTCTAAAAAATATCAAGACTATATTGTCCTTTTCCTCACGGATTTCAGACTAAAATGAGGTTGTTTTCATCCATCCAGCTCCTGAATACAATTACTCATCTTTGTGTCATGCTGTTGGTCCTCAGAGTCCAGAGGAAAATGCGAGCCTTGTGCTAAAAGCTGCACTGAGCTCTATCAATCTGCTGCTTAGTGCCCTGCTGTGCAAAGATGTTTCTGTTGCTCAAAGCCAGCTGCCTGCCTGGACCGAAACATGAAATGCTGCAAAAAACCCGCAGATTCTGGGAATGATTCTCAGAAGGCTCGCTTTGAATCCCAGAGAAGATATATGAGCATAAATGAAAAACTGTGAGCAGTTCTATCAGGAGCAATGGGCAAAACTACTACAACTTATTGTGAGAAATGTGAAGAATACCCAAAATATCTAATTCAAGTGATAGAGCTTACACTCTTATCCCTAGTGGGGCTTCAAGGGGTGCTGGTGCCTGTCTCCAGAAGTCAAAGGGCGAGAGGCGTTTGTCCATGGGTACATCCTGCCTCTCGCAGGATGTACCCATGGATTAACAGGACAAATATCCATGCATGCATACACCCACACCTAAGGAGAATTTGGACAGACAGTTATGTTTCTAGACTGTGGGAGGAAGCTAGAGAACCTGCACATGCACAGGGAGAACATGCAAACTCTATGCTGAAAGACCCCGGGCCTGGAATCGAACTCAGGACCTTCTTGCTGAAAGGCAACAGTGATACCAACTGCACCACTGTGCAGTCCGGAAATAATGCCCATTTAAAAAATAAACAAACAAAAAAAACATGTTCTAAAGAAAGCTTCAATATTCTCTAATAAAATCCTGGGCTTTAGTAAATAGAGATTATTTTGGTAATCCTAACCGAACTGGTAATCCAGGTCAAAAAGTATTTGCCAACGTTTCCAGATGCAACAGGAAAAGCTGCATCTGATTTCATGTCAGAGTGAGAGAAAATGTCACGTTTCTTTTTGTACGTCTTAAAATCTAAACTCGGCAGTAAAGTAGGAATCCAGGATTTAAAAAGCAAAGTCTGACTTATAGTTTTGGTTTTAGTGATGGGGACAAAAACATGTCCCCATCACTACAACCAAACCTCGAACAACCAAAGCTTTGAGGAAACGAGGAAGATGCCGCTTGCATTATGTACTTTCTCTATCCTCTGCTGCTTTATGGCAATTTTCTGCTGTATGCACAGAGTCTCCATAAATGACTTGTTTTTGCTGTGTCTGTAGCCTCGCACTTTTATTCAAATGGCCTACATACGCTGAGTTTTTCATTTTGTTGTCTAAATCTGCAGTAAGTGTTCACGCGAACTCACGTCCCACAGTTCCAGCCAGTCTGCAACGTTAAAAATAGAAATGCAAACGCATTTTGTGTCTTGGCTTGATAAACGTGAACAATACTTGAAATCATGAGACGAACTGAAGAAGTCATTTAAAACGCATCCTGGCCATTTGTCACCATCTGATCACCAATCTGGGCCAGTCAAGGATCAGATCGACTAATTTTATGGTGTGTAGCGGCTGTTCAGAAGACGCCTAGCAGAGACTTCTGGTCTTCTTCCACACAGCCGTTACTCAGTCTGTCCTATTCACATCCAGTGTGTGGTTCTGCTCAGACACAAACCATGACAGGACCAGACTGCAACAAGGAATCGGGTCTGAAGAGACGATCATCTGGGCTGACAATCCCCCCCTTCCAGGATTTGCACGGGACCCTACACATCCTGGACACAAACTGTTTGGATTTATACCTTTTGATCAGAGCTACGGATCGCTATTTGCTAAAACAAACCACTATAGGGACTGTTTCTTCGCTAAATTTGTCTCTGCGATAAGCACTTGCGAGTCCCAGAGTACACAGATTGATAATACAACACTCAACACTCTTCTTTAGTAAGAAAACTGTGCATATATACATATTTATGGGAAGAAAAAAAATGTTTTTTTTGTATATTTTGTTTATTTCTACTGCAAATGTCTTTGCACACTTGAAATAAGACAAAGCTAACTTACAAGACTCTTCTTGTAAGTCCTTTAGGAGCTTGATTTTAGTCAGTAATTTGTTAATATTGATAAAATGCACTGGTTCCACTGGCAGATTTCTCCACTCATTACAAAATATTTTGCTAATGCTAAATGTGAAATGATCTGCCAGTGAAACTAATGCTTTTTATTGTTGACTTAAAATAAACTCCTGTACCTTGCTGATAATTTACGTTTAAGTCAGTTTTGTCTACTTGAGTGTACTAAGATATTTGCACTAGAAACTAGACAAAAATACTTGGTAAGATTTTGTGTTTTTGTAGTGTGGAATCTCAGACTCGGTCTGAAGTTGATTTGGTGTGTTATGCATCTCCTTACCTCCTGCACTGTGTTGTGAGGCGACAACATGACTGAGTTTGGATGTATGCTGCAAACCTCGTCCAGTCGTCCCTCAATGCACTGAGCAAAAGCAAAAATCATCCAATTTGTGAAGTAGGATTCAGCCTCAGCTGTTCTCACTGACCTCTCAAAAGTCTCTTTTCATATATTCTTAAACTTAATCCTTGACCAAAGCTGTGGCGCAATTATTTGATAAGCAGCATTTACTTGTGAATAGATGTTGCCTTCAGATGGATGAGCTGTAATAAAATGAGTTTTTACATCAGACTCTCGGCAGCCCTGTCTGTACATCACGCTTCTGTCCTTTTTTTTTCACCCAAGGGGATTTCAAAGACAAGGATTGCTTTCTAAACAGCTTTCTCCACGCTTTGCAGCAATCCCTGTGTTTGTGTGCACCCGTTTACCTGAGTCTGACAGCGATGCAGGAACAGCAGCAGCTCCGACCGCAGAACGGAGCCCAGAAAAACTTGCGACTCTGACAAAAACAAAGCAGAACCAAAAAAGGCAACATTTTCTTTATAGGTGGTGTAAAAGTAAGGCAATCAGTATTTTGATGGGTCAAAAGTTCCAGACATGAAAATTGCCCCATTTGATTGCTGCTGAGAGGCTCAGAAGTCTATTTTCACAAAATTGTCTTCCCTGTGAGGACTTTCACTCCGCTGAACTGCTTCAGTCAATCTTGCAGATTAATAGTGACTTTCACAACACTTTCTAAAGAACGTTGTAGATTTTGTGTATGTAAGCCACCACACTTCTCCTGTCTTTGCTCTCTGTGGGTGTGGTCTGAGTCAGTAGAGTGTGTGTATATCTACAGCTCTTTGCGTACCGTGTGTGTCCACCACAGGGATTCGTGCTTCATTGCTGTTGCTGACAGCAGACTGAACCTCTGCTGGCCCAGCCGCTTTCTGAAGCTGCACTGAGTTCACCCCCATAACCTGCCCCAGTGGTGTGGACGGAAGCCTAAAAGGACACAAATTACATAAAACCTCAGACAAAACCACCTAGGGATGCTACAAGTGTACAATCAGACAGGAAAACAGAATATGTCTTCCACCCGTTGATTTGACTGAATTCAGATATTGACACAATTCAGCTGTAACAGCATATAACATATCTTATATTCTATATTTATGTTTTCTTTTTTTCCTTAAATAAAGAATAATGTGTAGAAAAACTAAGACAAATAGAGGAACGGGGGTAGGGTAGGATTAAGAGTAAGTTTATTCTTCTGCATGCCTCCTTTTCAAACAATTTGTTATAAAAAAATTATACTATTTTTCAATGGTATTTGATTTGTGAATGTGAATATGTTTGGAATAAATAAATAAATTAAATTGCACTCCATTTTTTCTGTAAATTGTAGGTTAGAGCCCTCTATCTATCTATCTATCTATCTATCTATCTATCTATCTATCTATCTATCTATCTATCTATCTATCTATCTATCTATCTATCTATCTATCTATCTATCTATCTATCTAGCTATCTATCTATCTATCTATCTATCTATCTATCTATCTATCTACTTGTATATATATGTAGATAACAATAATTAGTATATTATTAATCAGTGAAGATGTGAAAATAAATTCTTACTGTGAAATACATTTATTATTTCTGTTATTACAAAAGTTTACTTTTTAAAGAAACTATTGTTCAGTGGTTTCTGCAGTGGTACAAACTGACTGAAATTATCTACAAAGTTTCATAATGTTTGTGGTCTTATCTGGTTAATTAAAGTCCAATTTCATTTTGAAATTGCTTATTCAATTTCGACTATCCATTTAGAGAGTGGCTCTTTTGAAATCAATAAGAGTGCTCTTTCAAAGCAGATTTATTGCAAAAATAATTTAGTTTATAACAATGTGTGACTGTTGGTTTACAGAATCAACTTTTCTTTATAGCTTAGTTTGCTATTCATTGATTAATTGCTGAGAGACATGCTGGGACTTTGAGAGAACACATTTGGGAACATTTTATTCAATAGTAAAATTTTTTTATTATTACTTATCTCTCCTTCAGTTAACAGAAATGATCAACCGTTGGAGATTTGTTCAAAAAGAAAATATTTTGGAGCTTGTTGTCATTAAATGAAAATGAAAAAGCAAACATGCATTACTACTAATAATACTACTATTACTACTACTACTACTACTAATAATAATAATAATAATAATAATAATAATAATAATTAGTATTATAATAACTATAATTATTATTATTTATAGGTGTCTTTCTCAATATTCAAGGACAAAATACATTAAATCAATTAAAAAATACAATAATAAAATAATCGTTTACCTATGTGAAAGTTAGAGCACCTATCTTTACCTTTCACAGGCAGTAATAAACAACACACCTGCTGGCGTCAATCTAAAACATTTTGAAAGCATTTGCTGTTAGTAAAGTCTGAAAATAATGTAAAACAAATTAAACAAATCTCCACCTCAACCTCTCCTCAGCCAATAATCCAGATTCTAATTGGCTCTCAAAGTTTAGAATTGAGGTAATTATGGTTAAATTTGTCATTATTGAATAATTTCCCCTCTGGTTCTCCTTACTGTGGACACGCCTTCTTCAACGAGGGCAGGTGCGGGAGCTTCTTACTGATAGAAAGCCCATCATAGAAAGACGGGAGGTTCCTAGAGCGTGCCAGGGCGTTGGCCAGCAGAGTGGACAGGAGGGCAGGGACAGCGTGGGTGAACTGCCCTGTTAACTCCATGGCCAGCAGAGCCGGGGACAGAGTGTGGGTGACAGCACCAGAGTAGGCAGCTGCACCTGCAAGGCAGAAGCAATGATCAAATTAACTGCTTATCAATGTTCAATGCAGCTTCCACACAAGTATGGCAAGTTTTGTGTTGAACTGTTGGCTATTTTAAAATAATGCATGCAATTTTATGCATCCAGATATAAAATCCATTTAAGTCTAAAAACATACAAATATAGAGGATAAATTAGACTGTTCAAATCTGTTAATCTAATTTTTAAATCTGCTTGAAGCAGATGAATCAGAAGATATATTTAACATGTTGCAGACTGTTAAATATACAACATTAAGAATGGAAATGAACATACTTAATGATTGGCTGACTGTCTTGGGTCGAAAGCTCAATACTTTATACACAGTCTTGGCAATGCGGGTAAATAATTCTTGCCCACTTTGACTATGTTTGTCAAACTAACAAGCATATTTTTATACTGGTGAATAATAGTGGATCAAAAGAATTTACCCCCCTTAATGAGTAAGTTTGGATTTTTTTTAACTGATCTTCTGGGAGCTTGTTATAGGCAATCATTTCCATAGCTGTCAAACGAAGATGTCACATCGTACTTGTGTAAATGTAATCAGTCCTCAGAGTGGTGGAAGCTAACAAGGCTGCTGTGGTCATGCTGTCAGACTCATAAGAGGCTGAAGTGCAAAGTCGGCTGATGTTACAGAATGATACAGTCTGAGTATCTTGGTAGATTCCACCTTAATGAGGATTTATTTACATTCCAAAAAACTCACGGTGTTATGACATTTTTCTTCTACAGGTAAGAGAACTATTATTGATAACATCTCAGAATATCATATAAAAAAATAACTAAAAGTCGTACAGACAGACAGACAGATAGATCTTCATCTGGCTTTGTTTCTGATTTCTTCTTAGCGACAATAAACATTTTTGTTTTTCATTGGCTAATATTTACTAAATTATCACATATTACTACTTTTGTCCATTTCTAGTTATTTCAGTGACAACTGTGGGTTTTTCAGTCAAAAACAGAGAGGTAGCAACAATTTTGTCCACACATGTTTATCAGGAGCAAAGAAATATAGATGATATTGTTTTCTACCTGCAAGAGCATAGCCTCCAGGATTTACAGATGTCCACCGTTGTCCTAAAATATCTCTACCAGTGGTAATGTAGGCGACTCCCTCACCAAACAGACGACCCAAAGTTGCACCTGAGGAAGAACAAAAAAGCTCTCTGAGTTTTTACACACACAGAATATCTGGTGAGTTTGCACTCACCAGTTCCTGGTATCAACATAAACCAAGGTTTTCATAAGTTTGTTTCAAATTCCATTTTATAACTCAGACTACACTTAGTACCAAAACCAGCTGCAGTTTTAAAGGTTTTCTGTCATTTTTACAGGAGTCAGTGGACTTTTCTCTGGCTGTATTAGACACAAATGAATACAGATTCATCCCTCCTCCACCTGTTGCTGCAGACTTCCAGTCAGATATTTGAATGAAGGCTAGGAAGCTTCATTCAGATATAAAGGCTTCTTAGTCTAACAACATGTCATCCCCTTTCAAACATAACGGCCAAAAGTGTCTTTTTTTTTCTTTTTTTTTATCAAAAGATGATTTAAGCAAAAATAAATAAATAAATAAAATAAAATCTCTTTGGCAAAAAGTGACATAGGCCAATAAGACCACTTTACAATAAGGCTCCCCTTCTTAATCTCTAAAGCCTTTATCAATCACAAATAATTTATTATGCTTTAATTAAGGATGAGAAGGAGAAAAAATGTGCTTGTTTCTTGCCAGACACTGAATCAGGAATGTTCACATATATATCTTATCTAGAGTTGTAATTCTAAACATATTACACTAATTTGTAAGCACAATTAACATTTATAAACATATGTTTCTAGAATATAGTTTCCTTCTCACGCTCAATTAATGCATAATTAACAGTCACTAATGGTTTTTGTAGCGCTTATAGATGAACGGATAACATATCTGCAAACTCTTTAGAGGAGCCTTATTGTAAAGTGGTACCCAATAAGCATTTGAAAATTACTGCTGATTTCGTGGCTGTTTCTGCTCTACATTTTGCTTCATTTCAGAATCACAATTTCATGTTGATGCAGTGACGCAAGTATTTTCACTCAAGGTTGTCGTACTGCGAGGATCTCAGTCGTGATTGGACTGCCAAACTTAAATTTAAACATGACCCATTTTTTTGTGAGGGGGGGGATCAAGCTTGAACATCTTATTTAGGTTGTGTCCCGTAACTCACCATAGACAAACACAGGCATGAAGTATCCCGCTGGCAGAGGCAGCGTGCAGGCCAGGACCAACATCCACATCTCCGAATCAACAACAGAGGAACAAGACGGTTAAATCCTTTCGGCTCTGCTGACACCTGCGCCGATGACGAGTCACTCGCAACTTGCACATGTGGACGTGTGTGTGCCAACTCAGTTTTTGCTCTCATGAATACTGAATCTGTCTCATTTCCATTTGGATGCAGTATGAAGGAGACCGTAGTAAACAAATCCCAAACGAACTGCACTCAAGTGTGTGTTGAATGTGTGATTGAGAGGGCGTCTGAAATTCCTCAAAAGGAACAAATTTCTACATTTGAAACATTTCCTTTGCATGAAGGCGTGAAAAAGAGTGAGTAAAATCACTCCTTGTATCCGCAGCAATGGCGTCTAAATATTACATGTCAGACAACATTTCTGCCTAAAAGGTTAAAATGGCTTTTGTTTGCGTTTTCTATTGTGAAAATGTTAATGCCTTTATGCCTTTGAGGAGTTGGAAGGCTGGTAGAAAAGAGCAGATCCATAATTGACCTTTAAATTATTTGTACCTTCATGAGCAGAAAGAAAGCCAAGGGCAGGAAAATGGGGGCGCCTGACGAGCCCCAATCCAGCGTTCCCAGCTCCAGTTGCACAGATGCATTGTGGGACTGAGAGCTCCATTGTCTGCTGTCCAGGAGGGAAGTGAGGAGCTGCTTTGTGGTGCACTGATACACAGATAAGTGACATTTAGATTACAGTCTGGCCTTGACCAAAGCTGGTGTGAAACAAACAAACCCATAAGCATTTTTCCCTGAGATTTTTTTGGGCTGTAAACTAAAATTAATTTGGGGCGCATCCACCACAGATCAGCTGCTTCATGCTGTCCATGTTCAAAAGATTATACATTACACAAACACCCGTTATTGATCATTTCGGAAAATGTTTTACAAATGAAAATCTGAGAAGAGAGGGATGCACATGTATTCAGCCCTTTTCACCCTTTAAAATCCAATTGTCACCGTGAGTCACCTATTAGTAAATAGGATCCACTCATGTGCATTTTCACCTCATTGAAACTCCAGCTGGTCAGAAGTTTGTTAGAGAACAAACTGGAAATGGAAAGAGTCACGAAGGCCAAGGAACACATTTGGTGAGGAGGCTGAATAAATACAGTATGTACCCCACACTTTTATCTGTAAAACAAACTTGAAAAGCACGTATCTTTCTCTAGGTATAGAAAAATCAAAGAACACCCCTATTTTAAACAATTTACCCATAACAAACAATAGATCCAGCTCATTGATTGTGTGGCTCAGCTTTTAAATGCTTTTGACTCTCACCTTAGAGGCCAGGTATTGACCTGCAGAGTAGGGAAACGTCAGCGATGCCAGAAAGAAAACAACAAGACCAGAGTACAGACCCTTCCTGCAAAGAGGTTTTCACACAACACAGATATTTGGTCCTTTTTTTTTTCAACCGTGAATCATTTAGATGCTCTGTGTGTTCTAGAAAAGGAGTTAGTTGATGAAAAATAAATTAATAGTGTCATTATGATGCTTTTAAAAGACGCTGCAGGTGACTCATCGCTGCCTCACAGCCACATTGTAAAGAAGACTCACTCTGTTGTCAGCATCGTAGAGAAGACCCGATTCGTTTTGGTGAACTTCAGGATCCGGCGGTGGCAGAAGAGGTAGCAGCAGCTCACAGCCCCGCACAGCAGCCTGTTTTCAGACAGCGACAGCCCAGAATGAGAAACCTGGGAGTCATTTTCATTCAGGCAGCAGACGATGATCGGAAGTCATTAGACCTGGGGAAGGGTTGCAGAGGAGGCCAGGAAATGATATAAAAGAGAAGGGGGGGGGGGGGGGGGGGGGGACTAGAACTGCTAATTAAAACTGAAGGAAAACACAGAGGACCTTACTCTCCGTGCGACTGATATTAATATTAAAATCAAATGTCAGTTTTTATTAGGCAGCCAAAGACAAATTGAGGTTTTGTTTAGCTAAGCAGAAGCTGTCATAGTCAACTAACCCCAGCAAAGCAAACAGCAGCGTCTCCAGTGGGAAGAAAGGTGAAGCGGTGGGGAAATTGGTTTTGAACAACGCCTGAAGAGTCTCTGCAGACACAAAGCAAATCAGAATCAAAAGTCGGGGAAAGATCTAATATTCACTCACATTATTGCACTGATGTTTTAATGAAATTTACAGTTAGCCCAAATGTATTGGATAGTTTTTTTTTTCCAGCTAATTGACACTGCAAGTTATTTGATTATTTACAACACTGCCGACAAGTGAACATGTTAAAGTGTTACATTTACCTTGTTCTTTGAAATAGGTGACTTTTCTGGTCTCCGTTAAAGGAATAGTTTTGAATTTTTGAGGTTCAGTTGAGAGGTTAGTTGGGTTGTAACTAGTAACATTTACTCAGTGATATTTACTTGAATAACATTTTGGAAAAATGTGCCCTACCAAATACATTTTACCACGCTGCACCATTTACATTTACTTGAGTAACATAAGTACTACTCACTTCAGCCAAATTTCTGGTTTCCTCGCTCACTGTGAGTAACTTCACATCATAAACAATATTGTTTTGTTCAAAAACTCACCAGACATACACACACACCTACAGTTTTTTTTAGTTTCCTACTGAAAGAAATAGATTTTTTTTTTGTAATTATGTCGTTTATGTTAATTATTTCATTTTTGATCCTTAAAATACATTCAAACATACCGGCACATACATACAAAAACATTTCCATTTAACTGGTCCATCTGATGGTGCATTTCTTAAATATTAAATGGTTGATGTTTTTGATTGTTGACTCAGTTGCCTATTTGCCAAATACTCTTGAGTAAATTCTTGGATGTCTACGCTTTACTTTTACTTGAGCAAAAAATATGCTCAAGTAGTGCTACTCTTACTTGAGTAAAATTTTTGGATGCTACCCACCTGGTTGTTGGTAATGTCTTAAATAATACAATTATACATTCAGAGTATAAACATAAACTGCAAAATGTACTGGTGTTTTAATGAAACACCCCAGGCAACTGGGGCATTTTTCCCCAGTTGCCTCGACTCCTTTTTCTTTCCAGTTTAAATTAACTTTTTACAGTACTGCTTTGCATTCGTTCTTTGTCTGATCCCTCCATTGTTTCACCAGTTTGCTTCCTGCGGTTCTTTCTTTCCTTTCCCCAGCCATTATACGTTCATTTTTCCTCATTAAATACACCTTCACAATGATTCAATGATACACCTTCTGCTTGCACTTGGATCTTATTCAGTAGCACAATGTAACATGACTGAAAACATATCGCTTTCTACTTCCATTTTTTGCGTGAATGATTCTTTGTACATAACTTTCCTGAAACAAATACAGTAACAGTTTAAAAGGTTACAAAAAAAAGCATTTCCCTTAAGTTTCAACCTCCAAGAACAACTAAACAGGATTTATACACAAAAAAAGACACGTTCTCATTTACTGCTTATGCAGCTTATAACCTTAAATAACAGAACCTCAGTTCAAACACTTAGAACAGTGCTATAAAATTTGCTTTCTGAACTACAATCACATCGAACCCAGATGACACTGATGTTGCGTTTCGATTGACAGACCCTTCACCTCCATCACTGCTCCACATCGACAGCAGGTGGAAGGTCAGAGCCCCGCAGGCAGCTGAGAAGAAACATGGGCAGTAATGCCTCACGGCAAAGTGAGAGCTCATCACCTCCACGCTGAACAGCACACCTACACCACAAACGGACAAAAAGATATTACAAATATGTGCATCTGTAGTGTTTTCAGATAGTTTTCTGCGTTGAGAGTCATGCATGTTTTATTTCAGGTACAACAACACAACCTATTTTAATGTTGGTTGTGTCATGGCAGTGTTTTCTCTCACACTCTGGCGTCAAGAATTGGTCTGAAGGACAAAAACACGAATAAACAGACATAGAGGAAAAAAATTTGAAAGAGTGGATTTAGAAAAATACCTTCTATTACTTGGAGGGAGAAAGTATATTTAAAAAAATAAGATATTTTTCCTCCTTTTCTATAAATATATTTTATACAGAAAGCAAGGCTTTCTTGTTGCGTATTAAGATTTGCTTTATCAATATTTTTCTAAGTCCTCTGGTAGTCTTTCCAAATTTGTCGATGTCTTGTGGCTGTTTGTCCCAACATCATTATCAGATGATTGGCCTTTGGTTCTCTGCCCAGGGCGCCATCAGGCCATGGCACACTCATTCAAAAAGAGAAAACGTTTTTTTCATCGATTACTTGCATGCGTCAATGGAGATGGGGCGCCCCCTTGTGTTTTTACAGCGTAAGCACTGTAAGCGTAGAAACGTTGCGTTTATCATTAGTTTCACAGCATTTAGACAACATGAGACAAAACTCTCAACCAAAATAAATAATACTTTGACAGGTGAGACCTGAACCTAAGTGCTCTACTATGAACACAGATTCTTTGCAATGTATTGCAAACTTTTTTCTAGACTTTTATCTGCACTGAAAAAACGAAAATGGAGCTCCAAATGTAAAAATACATATGTTAATTTGCTACATATAATTAAATTAAGTTTGCTGAACTTTATTTATTTATGTTTTGTTTAACATGATCGCTTCAGAAACTTCATATATTTACTTGGATAAACTTAATTTGGTCACTTTACAAAATTAACTACAATTTTTAAGTTGGATCACCTGTTTTTTTGTTTTTTTTTGGTTTGTTATTTTTTCAATGTGTTTTTTTTTTTCCAAAGCAAAATAAATAAATAAAATTCTCATTGTGTTTTGACATTGGGACTACCTTACAATGAGACTTGCCTCAAAGCTGTGAAGTGGAGCACAGTGTAGTTACACCTGGGCTTATTGTTTCTTCACTGATTACAGAATATGTAAAAATGTAAAACCAACAACAAAAACAAACAAAAAAACAAGAGTACTGTGCACAGTAGCAAGGGCTCAGATACCTTTCCTGCAAGAACCATCATAGTTTCAAATTGATACTGTGTGTGTTGGTTTATTTTGAACTCTATACATTTTTCAAAAAGACTAAATAGATGAGCAAATGCTGTGTCAATAGAGGGAAAAAAAGGACAATTTATTAAAGAATCTGTTTTAAAATGGAACTTTAGGAATTGTTTTAAGCACTATGTATTCACTGATCTATGAAAAATACCAAAGACAGAATCTGAGACATAAAGTATGTATTTAGAAGAAATTACTCACTACACACAGTTAAGACACAGTGTGTAATGCTCCAGAAACAAAATAAATGTAAGATGCATTAAATTTATATGAAGGAAACCAATGCAGCACATGCATTAAATATGTTCTTTACATCAGTTTCTCTCACCACTGATGGGCGCTCCGAAGCAGCTTGCTACTCCAACCGCAGCAGCTACAACCATCATCTCTGTTCCTGCCTCCTGGAAATGATACAACACTTGTTGTGGTCACTAGTTCTCACGCAGACCTCCACATCTACACAAACTAACTGCAGCTGATATTTCGTGTTTGCCCAGGCAGAAAACCATAACTTTTATTGGTGAAATATTGAGAAAAAAAATGGTGGGAAATCCTAAATGATTTCCTGAAAATCTGTGGATATACAAATTATATGGATTTACCATGTGTACATATAGACTTAAATAGAATTAAACTATAGGATTTACACATTTGAACACATAGCTGGTTTTACCTTCTTTTTGCCTTCCATGAGTCTGCAAAGCCTGTCCAAATAGGCCCCTAACATGGTGGAAAGATGCACAAATGGACCCTAAATTTAAGAAGTTAAGAGGCAGAAAGTTGCATGAGTACATCTATGTTTGGATTCCTGTGTAGAAAATTGTTGCTCCAAGTCATTACTTACAACTTTGCCAAGGAAAACAGTGCTGCCTGCAGCCAGTGTGCAGATAAGACCCAGAAACTTAGTGAACATATGAGTGAGAGACAAGTAATGAGGCAGTTCAATGCCAGACAGCATGGTTCTCACTTCTGGTATACCGGAGCCTGAGCACAAATAATAATGGAACATAAACCAAAAGGCAGAATAACGATCGAAAAGGTCCCACTAAGGGAAAAACCAGATTTAGCATAAAATAATACTTCAGGGATTCTGAGAAAGTCAGGGACATCAAGGACAGTCAAAGAGGCTGAAACTAACTTTGTATAATATTTAGTTTGCTGATGTAAAGAGGTTTCTCCAAATTTCATGTCATAATCTTTCACTGGAAGAGAAAGATAAAGAAGAAACTACTTAATTTTGCCGAGATATGCTATGTTGTCAAAAGTATTTGCTCACCTGCCTTGATTCACATATGAGCTTAAGTGACATCCCATTCCTAGTCCATAGGGTTCAGTATGACTTTGGTCCACCCTTTGCAGCTGGAACAGCTTCAACACAATACAGTAAGACAAGCATCAGTTCTCCTTGCATCCGCCAAACCCAGACTCGTCCATCAGATTGTCAAATGGAGAAGCGCGAGAACGCGCCTCCACTGCTCTAGAGTCCAGTGGTGGTGTACTTTACACCACTGCACCTGATGCTTTTCATATCACTTGGTGATGTATGGTTTGGATGCAGTTGTTCGACCATGGAAACCCATTCCATGAAGCTTTCTGTTCTTGAGCTAATCTGAAGGCCACATAAAGGTTGGAGGTCTGTAGTGATTGACTGCAGAAAGTTGGCTATCTGTTTGCACTATGTGCGTCAGCATCAGCTGCCCTCGCTCTGTCAGTTTACGTGGTGTACCACTTTGTGGCTGAGTTGCTGTCGTTCCCAAACAATTTTCTTATCATACAGCTGACCATTGACTGTGGAATATTTAGGAACAAGGAAATTTCACGACTGGATTTGTTACACAGGTTCCTATCACAGTTCAACGCTGGAATTCACTCAGAGCGACCCATTCTTTCACAAATGTTGGTAAAAGCTGTCTGAATGCCTTGGAGCTTAAATTTACACACCTGTGACCATAGAAGTGATTGGAACCTGATTCAGATCATTTGGATGAGTGAGCAAATACTTTTGGCAATATTGTGTATAACAACATAAACACTAACATTTCAGCAACAAAGCCAGATTTACTGTGATTACATGAAGCTATGAAAGATTTTGACAGGAGTTATCTTGTATTTTTTTTTTACCTCAGTGATATTTGATTTTGATCAGAAATAGATATTTCTAAAAGAAACCAGATGACAGGGAAAATACATTTATTTTTCTTCTATTGATGTTTTCCAAGACAATACTGATGGTGACGGTGTTCAGACCCCACCATAGGTTCATGGAGGAATCCCTAAAGGGAGTTCCTTCAGAGATATAGGCAATGTATAGTAATTGCTTGTGAACAAACCTGTGGAGAAGGGACAGATGTTATGGGAGAAAGTTGAGGCAAAAGCAGAGATGCATGCTGGGTATAGTGTCCAGCAGAGGAACTGCAGCAGAACGTGGCCTTCCAGCTTCGCATAAAGCCACAGATGAGCTGAGGATGTAACAAAAGACCACATAGTCATCCTCCTCTGCATTTCCATTTTGTATTTGCTCTATATTCAATAAATATTCCTCCTCGTTTCTCACCAATAAAGTCCAACCACAAATCAGGACTTTATGGAATAGTGTCAAGGAGAAACTTGTTGTCGAGATAAGGATTTTCAAAATACTGTTTCAGTTTACCAGAGGTCAAGCAGGGACACGTTAAATGTAAAACAAACTTTCCTGGTCAGATGAGACCAAATATGAACTGTTTGAACACCTTTCAGAACACTTTGCGTAGAGGATAATTAACACTACACCTCACCCTGAATACATCATCCCCAAAGTGAAACATGATACTTGTTTGTACATGATACTCCATAATGTCTGGATGCTTTTCCTCAGCAGGAACAGGGATGTCAATGAGACTTTATGGGAAGACGGAGGGAGCAAAATACTAGAAAATCTTGGAAGTCAACCTTGTGGAGGCCACAAAAGACTTAAGTCTCTAATTCCAGCAGGACAATGGCCCTGCACAGAGCCACAGCACTGCAATTAATATTTTTGTTGTAAAAAAAAAAATATTGAAAACCATTTAAGCTTGTCTTTCTGCCTCACAATTGTGTACTGCTTTGTGTTGATTTGTCACATACATTTCCAACAAAACACCTCGAAGCTTGCGTTTGTAATGAAAAAATGTGAATACCTTTGCCAGAAACCTTCTTATGCTGTCTTAGAATCACAGAAGCGGACAATGTGTGTGTATGTTTGTTTACCTCGTAGCAGCTTTGCTACGCTGAAGTCCATGAGGAAACTTAGGACAGCTGTCAAAATGCCCAAAATGGCGAATCCATACCACTGAATCCGACAGACGCTTTCCAAACAATCTCTCAGCTTTAACAGCTGCTCTTTAAAGACAAAAAGTCATGTGACATGTGACAAATCGAAACACCTTTAATGTCTGTGCCACACAAAGATTTCATTTCTATTTGGAAAATTTCTCTCTAGCTTCTTGATTTGCAGTATGAAGCAGTTGCAGACTGACATTTAGGTAGCGGGCGACATGAGAGCAAACAGAACCGAATGACTGAAGAGACTTTTTCGCAGTTCTTGAAAAAATGTTAATGCAGAAAGATAAGTGTTAGAGGCAAATTACCATTGTAATAGCAAAAAAATAAAAAATAGAAGAAAGGAGATTCATGCACTCTGGTTAGCAAGGAAAATTGTGAAAAGAAACATTTGTGGTCAGAATCCTTAACTTTGTTATACTTGTGCATCACTTATGCATTTCAGAAAACATAATTAACCTCTTTTGACCTTAAGTCTATGTTTGGAAATTACACATTGACAAATCAGAAAATATTATTTCTCATCTTCATAAGTTTCATATTGACTAACTTGTACTTGAACTTATCAATAGCTAAATTGAAATATTACAGACACTTATCCAGATTATTAGTCTTTGAACTAAAGATTTGCTCGTTTTCCACATCACTAACCTTTAACATTTGCACGGGTTCCCTTGTACGGCTTCCATGAGTCCCGCAGAAGTGGGGTTATGTTATGGGATGCTTCTGAGTTATTTTCGTGCTTCTGGACATTATCTTCCTCCTCTGTTTCTATCTCCAGTGACTTGTCAAAGCTCTTCATATTGCCCTGAAATATAGTAAAATGCAGCAATAAAAATCCCCAAAATATATTCTACATGAAAGTGAAATATGAGTTTATGAGGCAGGTGGACTTACCTTCAGCTTGGAAGTGCTGAGTTCTATCATTAAAGTTGTAAACAGAAGTGTGTGTGGTGTAGCTGGGTGTGTATCTGGGTTGTGACTGACCTCCATTAAGGTGTTTGCATAAATGTGATAGAGCGGTCATGCTTGAAAGCGTAGCTAATATTAACTCTTTGCAGGAATATTTGAAGGTGACCTTCATTTAAATGCAGGAACATAGTCAGCTTGTATAGTTTTTCACAGAATTTTATTTCACTCTATCATCACTCTATGATTTTTACATATATAGAATGTTATATTGTAATTCCATCCATTAAAGAAAAATAAATGTATTGTAATCATCTCCTTTTTTTTAACACAGTTGTGTTTTGCTTTTTAGATCATTTGAATAAATATAATATAGCATGTGTTGGTTCATTCATTTATTCACTTTCGATTATTAAATTGAGAAAAGTGACCAAACTTTTCTGTATAAAAGTACTCACTTATTTGTGATCAAGGGAAATGTGTAAGCTGTGTATTTTTGGTTTACAGTATCAATATATGTAAGTTAATCTTCATAAAGAGTTTCGTCCTCTTAAAATTATTTGCAGTTTTAATAGCTTGTCAACTCATTTTATTCTGACAGATTTTAAGGTGGATTTTTTTTTTTTCATTTCCTGAATGAACAATTCAAGAAATGAATACAATACAATTCAAGAGTGACATCATCATCCTACTACGAGCCTGGAAGTCGAGTCGATTCAGTGAAATCAGCTGCTTGTTTGTATTTTTTAAAGCTTTGTCTCTGAGCCAGATCTTTCTCTTCCTTTCATTTTAGTTTATTTTATTTGTTTCTTCTGATGTTTTGCTCTTTTCTTGTCAGGGGGTTAAAATACAGACGGTGCCTTAAACTGATGGAGCTTTAAAAAGAAAAGAAAAAAGGGAAAATATTTTAAAATTGACCAAATTTACTTTATTAGTTTAAAGCCAAACTTTGTGATCAGATCACCTTTAATATGTCGGAGATTTATTAAAGTATATATATATATATATATATATATATAGAACTTATTCCAATACTTTTAGAAACACAGTCTTGGACATAAAGTATTATCCCTGCCTGGGCTTTTCCGAACGTTATGGTTTCAAATACCTTTTTCTAAGAATAGCCCCAATCCTGTAATTGTTTCACACTTCATAGGAAATCAAAGTTTAGCCTCAGTAACCTGTGGAAGGTCAATGTAATCATTGTTCACATCATTTGTCTTCTTTTAATGAGCTCCTAGCTAATGTTTATCTACCTCCGTTATTTATTCCATGTATGCTTTTAATTAGCACTTGTGTTATTTTTAGAGCCTTGAAATCAGCATGCTGTGAGCATCAGCCCTCTCACATCCATATATACAAATACACAGACAGAGAGAGAGAGCTCTTCTCAGTGTAAAACTTGTTTCCATGGAAGCGGCACACAAAGAGCGTGATGAAAAAAGTAATTTCTTTGCTGAAAAATAGAATGTAAATCCGATTCATTTTTAAACACCTTTCAGTCATTATATATATATATATATATATATATATATATGTATATATATATATATATATATATATGACAAATGCTTTGTCATTTGGTGAATATCTACGGAACAAAGAAAGAAAGTTAGAAATTTAAATGCAAACTGTACCTGTGATCACCCAAGGTTTTTCTGAGAGAGGGAATCAAATGGCATAAAAAAAGAAGAAAAGAAATGGAAAAATAAGTAAAATGGAACCCAATTTATAAGTTGAATTTAACTCTTAGTTGCATTATAACACATACAGTATATGTGCCGTTTAAAACTGTCCTTAAATTGAACTGCAACTGAGTGTCTAAGAGGGGACAAAGGGAGCTTCTGGCTCTGCAGCTCCCCTAGCGGTGACTAAAGGACATGCAGACTTTACACTAGCATCAGAAGAGAACATACAGTATTTTGTCATAAGTAAAGTCACTCAATTTGCTTATACCAGCAGTTTGATTTAGAGTAAGACATAGATAAAGGTTAGGCTAAGCCAAAAATTATTAATAGCCCTGGTAAGTTTAGTTTGTAAGTATTTTTAAAAATTTATTTTAAAACCTTTTTCCGTTTACAAAAAGAAAAATGAACATTTGGTGAATGGTTTGAGTGCTGTAATGTCAATAAATGGTTTTCCAGTTACAGTGGACAACCACATAAATAACTTTGTTATTGCTTTCATTTTATTGTTTCATTACCGTTAGAGAGACTGTGGTCTCACTTCCTAACAGAAACAAACTTCCAAAAACTTCTTAAATAGAAAAAAAATTGTTCAATTAAAAAAAAAACATGAAAGAACTTGAATCTCACATTGCTGTTTCTGTCTAGTATCAGTGCTGCATCACAGCTAACTGCAACAGGAAGCTAGAAAATCTCTTATAGAGGCATAACGCAACCCTGTATAAACTCTTAACTACATGGATCAAAAAACAGGGAGCAGGTGGTGGGCCAAACGAGTAAACAGCATGATGAAAAGCAACAGTGCTTGAAACATCACTTGTTTGGTGAAGGAGATAACATTATTTTGGAGCCCTGTGATGTTTCAGCTTTTTTTTTTTTCTTTGTACTTTTTCTATTTTCCAAGAGAAGCAATTCGACTGCAAATTATTGCAATTGAAAGGGAAGATAAATCACATCTGACAGTGTTTGTAAACTCCTTTTCCTGAGCTGCAAGGCCAGACATGTGGGAGCTGGAGAGTGAAGGTGACATCAAAGCAGCTTGCAAGGACAAAGTGGTAAATGTAAAGCACAAAGTCATTTGTAGTTTGCTCAACTCAGTGTTTAATTTGAAGCTGAAGCTGCCTCTAATCAAGAATACACTGCATTATTGATTTCTTGTAACAACATGCACAATGTGAGGTCTATTTTTAATGGAAAACAGAGCAGTGAGACACATACATGCTATTTCAATCCTACTCAGTTCGACTCGCTATCTGCCAGAGCTTCTTGATTAGATGGTTGTCAGTCTAGTCTAGGTTAGATTTTGCTTTTCATCCTCTGGATCAGATTTTTTAATAACTTTTATTTGCAATACAGTGCACCCCTGTACGGAGCTAAATAGGTGCCATAAAATCTGTTCGAAAGAAACTTTTAACAAACTTTTTGCTCATGACTTGGAATTATTATGTGCCCTGTTTTAGATTGGTGAAGCGCTCGAACCTTCACCAACGACAGCTTATCCAGACTCAAATATGTGGTTCACCAACTCTGCCCAGATGTGTTCTTGGCCTGCCGCAGATGGTTGAATCTCTGGTCACAGAGGTACTCAACTCAATGAGCCATAACGAAAAGGGTAAAAATGGGTGTTTGGAAGAAGATTTTTTTTTCTTGAATGAAATAATTTTAAAAAATCTTTACAAGCATTTTGAGATAAAACTCTAGTATGGAATATGGAAAGTTGTCAAAAATATTAAGGATCATGTAAGTTTACTAAAAACTACTTAAAGTCAGTCTCCATTGACATTATGGAAACAAGCCTGTGTGATTCAGTATTTTCCCCCAGTCTATTATAAGCCTGGCAGGCCACCAGGCTTTACTTATGCCCCCACCAGGCTAGTTTTCTGGGGGAAACCTCGCATAAGCACGAAGGAATGCATGTACACACACACACACACACACACACACACACACACACACTTATAGCTTGAATATCTGATAACTGGATCAGGGTGTCTTTTTATATATCTTCCTTTTACTTGGTTGCTTTCTCATAAATGTTGTTTTCTTTTTTTTTGTCCCAGAAACAATTGCTATCCACATTACAGTTTTATGTAATGTTTACTTTTGCAATGTTTACTATAAGTATGTTTATTTAAAGTGATGATTTGGATAATTTCTCAGAAAAAAATCCAACAAACAACGTCCCTCTGTTTAGTGTCAAACCTGATTACAGAATAAATAACCTGGCATCAGCCGTGCAGTTTGTGTTTATTTCCACTCACTCCAAGATACATAATCTTAATGCCTTCAGGTGGCAACCACACTGGCTGCCTAGATAAGATGAACCTTTTTATTAAAGGTGTAATGATTTCGGGAGCTTGGCAACACACGCCTCTTGCATCTTATGATTTAGAGTGTCCTTGAATCAGGCCAGTTGCTATGATACAATCTTTTCTGGCTTTCCCTCCAATTGCTCTTTTCTTCATGAAATACAACAGGACAGGAGTTCTTGTCAAAGGCTGAGAAACTCATATTTTGGGACAGTTAATATTTGTGATTTTAAATCAATTTGTGTGTTTTCACATGTTGCTAAAACTAAATCAGGATCACTGACAAAGAAATACAACTTTGAGAACGTTGAGATCTTAGGATACAGCATCTATCTGTCTATGCACCCTAAGAATTGCTAGGTAAAAAATGTCATTTTTCTCCAGCCTTGTCCTTAACTCAGGCAAGGCCTGGGAAGGAAACATAGCAAGGTTGGGTTTAATCCATCATACTTCGTTACACCCTCAAGAAATTATTTAAAGTGACTAACGTGCAACCGAGTATTTTGAAAATAATAACCCAGAACCTGGATTTGTAAACAAGTCATAATTAAATTAAAGTAAAAATCCATTCCTTGCAGGCTCACAGTTGGTACCAATTTCCAGAGGACAGGGAAATGCTCTGGCAGGATGCGAAGCCAGTAGCTTCATGGTGGAAAACAACGGTTCTAAGATATCATATTATTGTTGAACGTGACATTCAAACACCTAAACCTTACATAAACATACTTGTTTTGTTGTTTTATTGTTGCAATACCTATGGCCTGATTCCTCCAAACGGGAGATGAGCTCTTGTGGAATGGATAACGGCGCATTCCAGTTGTAGTCAGAACTGGGAAATTCCGATTCCCAGTCAGAAAAAGCACTTGCTTATGTGGAGTACAGCTAAAAATAATGTTCCTAAGAGGTGTTGCGAACATTCTCGATGATGAAATCCTGACTTCTCCGACAATGTAGACTGGAACACTTTTATGTGCGGAACACAACTCCGACATCGGAGGCAACAGAATCCATGTGCAACATGTTCGACATGGTGGATTCTGAAGAAGGAGGAAGCTTTTTCTAATCACACATTTTCACTAACTGGTTAAAAAAAACAAACATCCAACATCTATCCCAGCAACATAACCCAGCATTTGTTTTAACGGAATAACCCCGCAAATTTTAGAGTGAGTATTCTCAGAAACCATTCCAGCCTTTCTTGCTCGATAATCTCCCATCAAAGTCACATTTGTCAGCCTGTCATTTTTGCTCAGCTTTTGAAGCCTCTCCATCAGCACTCATCTGCGCCTCACTGGGAAAGCAGCCTGGTCACAAGCTTGACAATGTACTGGAAAATACCCAGAGGTTGTTTGGATTCTGTATCCTGTCGAGTCATTTTTATGATTCATGCACCGACTCGTTTAATCATGGCGGCTGTTGAATTTCTATTTAAAAATGAACAAAATAGCAGTCAGTGTGTGATATAAATGTGGGAAGCGTGACAGATGTTACTGATATAAGTGAGAAAAAAAAATATTCCACTCATAAATCCTTAATTTTCTGCCCACCTGATGGCTTGAATCTTAATGGTGGCTTAAGGTTCTCAAGACGAAAGCCACAGAAAATCAACAATATTCTTGTTGTTAGGGAACTGAGGGGGCCCGACATGTTCCCTGTTTGGGAGGAGGTGAGTTGCTAGGCTGGATTTAGACCCTGAGCAGGGGCCTCTCTGCTCTACGGTGATAAGGTTGAAATCAAATAATACTTAGTTGAGTGATCTGCAATGTCTGGTAACCTTAGAGCTATCTTCAATAAAGAGGCCTCTATTTGGCAGCAGGCACCGGGGGGGTTTTCAAAAATAATAATGGCAGATGTTTAATGACGGGTAGAAATCACTAGCAAATCAATGGAAGTGTTTGCCTGTCTTGAATTCTGTGCTGCATACGGCATAATGAAACACAACATCAGAGAGCCCATAAATGGATTTAAATGGATTAGCTGTCAGCGGCGCTAACTAGGAAAAAAAGAGTAGCGTTTCCTAATCATGACCGGCTGCACACCTCACGCAGATATTAATAGTCACCAAGTAATGTCACCACTAAGTCCTCTGTTCCTGCCTGTGGGCTTTGTTTTCAAGCACATTCTTTCCATCTTTGTTTTGCCCTTAACTTATCTGCAGAGATATGAGACAGGGCGTTCCCATTTAAAGAGACAGAGGAGACAGTATTTTTCCAGCTGATCTGTAGCAACTAGCCTTTAGAGCTGGTGAAGTAGAAACAGTCAGACTTGTTTTGTATGTAGTTTTGTCACACTGTGTTCAGTTTTTGTCATGTTACAGCAATTAGTTTATATAAAATTTACAGTTTATGTGAACAACAATTATTAGATTGTCTTGGGGGGGAAAAATGAAAGGTTCAGATTAGGATGTCAAAAGTTTCTGATCAGTTCATTTGAGTTTAATTTGTGGATGTATTTAAGGACAATGCCTGGAACTCTGTTTTCTTGTGTAGCAACATGGAAACATTAAATAAAATCAGCCATGACATCAGGAAGCCACGGGTGGTTCTAGACACAGGGGTCGGTGTCTCTATAGAGCTGATCCTGGCCAATGATGTGACCCCTGTACTGAGCGGACACTAAATGCATTTCTTATGATGATATGTGCTGGCCCTTGGACCAATTAAATGTTTTACTTTTATGGTTTTACTTTACAATTATTTAAAAATTAAGGTTTTACAATTTTAGCTTCAGCTGCACTGAGACAGAATCACAGCTTTCATTTGCTAGATTAAGGATCTGCAACTTGCCACAGGTGACTTTTTGGCTCTGTAGCTTATATTTAACAATGAAATATTGTCCTTGTTTTTGCTTGTCTGTTTCATTCTTTTGTTCTCTGCCCTCATGAGAAAAATTTGGCTCTCCTGTAAATTTAATCTCAGACCACCACTGTCAGAATTCATTCTTGATGGAGCAACTTTTAGATGTCTGAACGTTTTATTTATGTCTGCTTAAGTAAATTATATTCAAGTTTGACTGAAATGTCAGTGACCAGCTGTTTGGTGAAGCAGTTTCTATGTCCTAGAAATTGACATATTTTTAGTGTGAATGGTGTGAATTAACACACAGAACCAAAGCAAAAGGCCTCGTAAAGATGCTGGTTGAAGCATTTAAGCTTGTCATTATTCAATGACTTCTTCCTAGCAGAGACAGAAAGATGGAATTTCAAAATATACTGTATGCAGAGCGCTGTGAACTTTTTGTGTTTATATTTGTGATAACGTCTAGGTCCATTCATCTGGAATGGAACTTGATTCGTCTCAGAAGATCTGTTGAAATCTGTCACAAGCATAGTGTTTTACTCTATTTTGCCTCTTATAATTTCATCAACTATGCACTATGCACCAAATATGCACAAAGCAGAATAAAGCGTTTACTTTTTATTCAGTATGCTTTTTAAGAGCTAGTAAGCTCACCATCTGTTTTGACTGCCATCGGCTATTGTGTACAGTTTGAATCAGACCGGTGCATTAACTCCTGAGAATCTCTGTTTTATTTCTCAAATAAATCATACTTTACAGAAACGTAAACAAAGTTTCTTATTGTTGGGAACAGATCTGTTTTACCTTTCATTGCCAGAAAACTTCTTTTTCTCCACACTTGGTTACGGTGATTTTATTTACATGAACGATTCTTTCTGAAACTGTTGGATGCTGTCTACCATAGTGCTTTAAAATAATAGTAATAAAATTAACCTATAGTGTATAACTGTTACCATCATACTTGACGACTATTGCATAAACAGTGCAGCCCTCATCCTGGAACCAGCTGCAGCTCTGAAAGTCTCCAATCGATTCAGTTTTTAAAAGAAACCTGACAGTTTACTGGACGTGTTTTATTACTTTTTATGTTTTCATTTGTGTTTTTAGGGTTGTTGTTAGGGATGGATATTCATCGTATCATTTATCGTAAAAATATTCTTATCATGGTGAGAATTTTGATTCATGTTTGTTACAATAAATTCCCATTAATGATGTTTTTAAAAAAAAACATGCTGTCTACATTGTTGTGATTGTTAGCGTTAGTATTTTTTTTCCACTGTTTACTCAATGAGGGTATTATTATATATAATTACATTTGAAAATATGATATGCGAGCAATTTTAGTGATTCAAATCACGCTTGTTTACGTGGCTGGTGTCCTGAAAAAACGTTTTGCAAACGAATGTTTTGGAGTGCAGTATTTGTGTTTGATGTATCATGCAGTCTCAGCCATACAGTTACCTAAAAAATAAGTAACAAATAGATTTAATCATCACTTTTATCGTTTGCACAATAGCACGTCAAAATATTGTGATAAAACTTTAAGTCCATATCGTCCAACCCTAGTTGTTGTTTTTGTCCCTCTTGTAGATCTGAACAAAGGTAGACGGTACAAATAAAATTGATATAAACATCTAAAAATGGCACTTTCAAAAAATATTGCGTTTTACAAAAGATACAGATTTTTTGGTAGTGACAAAAGATTCACTGCTGGATCGCACCTTTAATGCTATGTGTTCATTACACTAGAGACGAAAACGAATAAACACATGATTAACAAGTGATCAAAGAGATGAAATAAACCCTCTCTAATGAGATCACACTACCCTGTAAAAACACTGGACTGCAAGTCATTTGATGGCAGAGCTGTCTCGGCTCCGGTTTCAAGTCAAAGACGTGGGGTTGAATGTTAAGAAAGCTGAAGATCCAGACAGAAGAAGCGATGGGGTGCAGTGAGAGTCAGAGAGTGGACGGAGAAGCTATTTTAGGGATGATGTGCCTGGAATGACAACTGTTGTGCCCCTCACTCCCCTAAACCCCCTCTGCTCATTCCCTCACTCTCTCTACAAATCCCTCTCTCTTTCTCTCTCTCCCTCTCTCAACCTCAGGCCCTTCATCACGCAAAACTTTTCCAACCACAGACTCTCCTCTTCATCCCTCTGTGCGTCTCGCGATAAAAATAGAACAATATTAGCCTTTTCCAAATGAGCTGTGACACATGTGCCACCTCCCCAGCATGCGTGAGTATATAACGTCGAGGAGTACTCTGCTGTCGGAGAGCAGGACAATAAGTCCTAAAGAAAAAAAAAACCAGACATAAAAGGAAATCATTCAGGAGAACAAAGTAGTTGTGTGATTTATTTTTAATATCCAGACCTGCGCCAGGAACAATCCGCTTCTCTCCGCCTCCTTCTGCTCTCCTCCTCTGCCTTATCCAGCACTTGCGACCATCCATGAGTGTGACCAACTCCTCTGCCTATCGATCGGAGCGCAGTTTCCACCAGACTTCGTCCTCGACCTCGTCCTCTTGCAACCCTTACATGGAGAAGAGCCGGGGGCTTTTCGCCGAGGATTTTGGATCCTTCATGAGGCCTGGGAGTGACGCCTTGGGATTTTCCAGTAAGTTGGGAGGGAACCTTATACCCTTGGGGCTCATTTTGTCAGCAAGAAAAAGTTGATCAAGAAAGAATAAAAGTGCACCTGGATCTGTGAAAGTGATTTATTCTTCTTCCAAACAGATGATAAAATATGTAAGTAAGGCGGTCAGAGGCAAGAGGGAGTTTGATGTGGCTGATGTGAGTGAACAAAAGCTTTTGTATGGGAGACAGCAAAAAAGATGCAGCTGATGCAAACAAAACAAATGCAGAAATGCAGTTTTTTCTGCACTTTTCTGGCTGAAATACAGAGTAAAGTCATGAAGTGTTGCACTTTAAAGTATGCTGTTTGTTCTTGGACTCAGCAATACCTCCAGGTGGTGTGAGCTAGTTGGATATTACTGCATATACAAAATACAAGTGTCAAAATATGACATGGGAACTTTAAATAAAGTCACACCACAGGCTGGTGTCCTCTATAGGTCCAAGGTCACGGTAGGATTGTTTGAAACTCTATACCAGCGCCATCTTATAGGATGGGTACACACTGCATAATGATATAAAATGCCTAGTTGACGTATTTAAACATCTTGACCTGGAAAGAGGGAAGGGTTTTTAGGGTTAAGTACAGCATAAATGTAAAGTGGAAGGACAAAATGCTTTTTGATTCCCTTTGAAAAAGACCCAGATTGAAAAGTCATAATAACATAAGTGAACAAGCAACAACATGAAGACAAAGGAACACACAGCACTCAGGTCAAAAATGAAGTTGGGGAAGTGAGAGATTAAAATAATATCTACTTTTCCCTACATGCAAAACTTCTGCCTCACCTTAGGCATACCATCTCCACGGTGATACTTTGCCCTTACTGTACAATATATATGTTTTTTATTCTGTTTTTATATATATATACATATATATTCTATCTTTGTGTGAGTCTATTTGATGTGTTGTCATTTTGCTGCTGTTGCACAGAAATTTCCCCACTGTGGGAGAATAAAGAAGTATCTATTCTTCCATTCTATTCTGTGCGATGGCGGCAGCATCATGTTGTGAGGATGTTTGAAAGCTTTTCACAGTTGCTGGGAGGCTGAATGGAGCCAAATGCAGGACGATGCTGAACAAAAGTCACTGTGAGGCTGCATAAGACTTGACACTGGGGTGGAGGTTTACCTTCCAGCATGATGAAGACCCAAAACATGCAGACACAGCTACATTAATATTGTTTAGATTAAAGTACATTAATGTCGTGGGGGTTAGGTCTAGTCAAAGCCTAGACCTAAAATCCGGTTGTGAATGTATCGCAAGTCTTCTCGGATGTGCGCTGCCTAATCTGACTTAGTTTGAGCTACTTGTTTTAAAAACAGAATAGGCATTAATTATTGCACATGGTAGAGACATTCCCCTAAGTTCTTACCACTGTAATAGCAGCAAAAGTTGGTACTACAAAGTATGGCCTCAGAAGGGATGAATACAAAATCACATTATTTTTATTTATTTTTTTTAATTAGAAAACCACAAATAATTTGTCTTCCACTTTGCGTTCATGTTCTACTTTACGCTGGACTGTCACATAAAACCCAATGCAACAGAGGAACATTTGAGGTAGCTCCACTTGCAAGGCAAGAGTGTCTGAGCGCAGCAGTTCTGGACAAACTCCTGACTGTTTGACTTCACATGCTGAGTATCTGGGATGACGCCTGCATAAGGAATGAGCAAATGGTTGCTGGGTGATCAGACTCTACACACAACACACACACACACACACACACACACACACCCTACATGCACAGAGTTAAAATGATGTCATGTACTGAAACTGACATGTGCAGTCAGAGTTCACACACTGACACCGAGAGTCACGTGATACTTTAGTGAACCCAGAATCCACCTGGTTTCTGGGTTCACTAAATAAACTGGATATGCCAAACAGGAAAAAATATTTTCTACTAAAACATTAAAACTAACCAGCTTTTAGTATTTAGTAGATCAGATCATAAACAAAGAGCATGCATAGTGACAAATCCTGAAACCTGGGTCTGACAATCCTTTCACCTCTACAGATTTATTTTTGCTCTTAGCCACATTGTTTTCTATTGGAGCTTCTTTTAGATAGACAAAAGCAGTGCATGTGCAGGAAAAAGTCTATACCACTTTGACAGATCAATATTGGGAAAATGACCCATTGTTGAAGAGCGCCATGGTGTTGGTAAGGTAGAGACGGAGAGAATGAAGCCAGTTGAAGCCACTGAGTTGGTGGCTGATTTATGCCTCATTTATGTTCGGCTGAACTTCACAGCAACTCTTATCATTCAGCTGATTGATACCAGCTTGTTGTTTTAATCAACAAGCACTTTGTATTGCCTTGTAGCTGAAAATGGGCTATACAAATAAAATTACCTTTACCTTTAACATCACGCCCAGTGATGGCTTTTAATACTGGTTATATGGGGACTTGGGGGGCTACATAGGGAGGTGCTCAAGTACCTAATTAAAATAAATCTCTGCACTGCACCCTGAACTGTTTTTTATTGCTCCTAGGTAAATGTAGTCAGAGGACAAAAGGCAACCCCTGCTTGCTGGAGACTATTTTATATGCTTTGTGCAGCAGTGGACTTCATTATATCCTATCATAGAAATTAGTTGATTGTCTGGATTTTGATAGTTCAGGTGGCAACAGATAAAGGGGCTCATCCAGGGTGCAGCTAATGGCTATTTTTGGTTTGTGTGCACAAACAAGGACATAAAAGACACATTTTGTTCCAACGTCACAGCTGTTTGAAATGTTCACAGAAAATGTAGTCCTCGACGGCCGGTATCTTGCATGTTTTAGTTCTTTCTCTGGTGGTAGTAACAACCTCCTCAGCATGTCAACGTCTTTCTTAGGCCTTCTAATGATCCAGGTGCGTTAAACCGGGGACAGAACTATGACGGCCCTCGAGGACCGACTTTGGACACCACAGTGAATTGTTTTATACAGTTAATGTGAATATCTGTATCTTACATACACACTAGTTACATGACATTTACTAAATACAAAAAAGATTAAAGGTTTGCCCCCAGTGGTCTTAGAATAGAATGTGTAAATTGTATTTACATTTGTGGCAAATTTAAAGTATTTATCCTTTAATCTTTAGGGGTTGTGGGATTTTTCAATTGCATTCTTCCGTCAACTAGTGCATTCTAATGCAGTAGTTAATAAATAATAAAAAGGATGTTGGGTGTGTGATTTGCTTCCTGAATTCTTTTTATTTGTTGTCTTTTTCATGTTTTTAACATCTTTTAAAGTTTTAATTAATAGTTATTTTGGTGTCCTGAACGCCCTTTTACATTTTCTCATGTCAAGACTGTCTGTTTTTTTACTCCAATACTGGACTATTTTTTGTTTTAGTTTGCTATTACTTAGCTATTATTTTCAAGAGTCACTGGTGGCATAATTATTGCTGTCGATCCTTCGCGATGGTTGCTCTCTTCTGCTCCGCTCACCGCACAGATTTTCCGTTGAATTAAAGTTTGAGGACAGTGATCAGAGAAAAAAAGTTGACTTCGGATCTGGTGAACCAAGCCCACATTTGAAATCGCCTGGTATTCCTACGGCTCACAGCTTCACAGCTCCACCAATACTTAAAAGTGGAAAGGAGGCTCTTTCCTGATACTAATTGTTTAATGTCAAACTTATCTGTTAGGAGTAGAAAAGCTCAGTATGGTTTCAAACCGTTCCAGAGAAGTTAGCCAACTATGCATGTTTATGTTTTTAATAGTAGGGCAAAAATGATGTTTTCTTGGTATTCTCCCTAGACAACAAGCTGCAATGTAGATGATGTCTAGAGCAGTGGTTCCCAAAGTGTGGGGCGCGACCCCTAGGGGGTGCGCAGTGCCATTGCACAGTTACACAAAAGTGTTTCACTGTACAGATGGTTTGTAGTTTTGTTGCAACCTGAAGTGTGAAATAAACTTCAGTGGAATTTGAAAACAAAATGTGTGTATAGGTTTATGTCTGGTTGAACGATGTGTGTGCCCAGTTAATTTTTTTTTTTTCATGTCATATCAATAGTGCATGGTAGCAGAACGTGATTTTTCTATAAGTTCCAAGAAGAGTAAAATTTTTCCTATAGGAATTATTAGTGGTGCCTATAAATAATGCAATTGCCGATTTTATTAAAAACGGTTATTCCTTCACATGATATTTTTTCCCAATGGCACCAATACCTGTTAACATATGTAACTATACTTCCTTTTAACCAAACATATTTTCTGCTTTTTGTTTGGTGTTTTCAGGTGGGGCTGGAAATATCAAAACTATTGACGATTCGTATCAGTTTACAGTTGACGTCCGAGACTTCTCTCCAGAGGATGTGATCGTAACAACATCCAACAATCAGATAGAAGTCCGTGCGGAAAAGGTGAGCAGTGCGTTGGATTTTTAGTGTGAGAAACAGAAGCATTGGTCCTCCATAACATTCAATATCTCTCTGCAGTTGGCCCAAGATGGTTCAGTCATGAACACTTTCACCCACAAGTGCCAACTCCCTGAAGATGTGGACCCGACATCGGTGACGTCGTCCCTGGGCCTTGAGGGGACTCTGACGGTCCGGGCGCGCAGACAGCCGGCTAAACATGAGCTCGCACAGACCTTCCGCACTGAGATCAAAATCTAGAGACAGACCGACTTCCTCAGCACAAACTCACCACTTTTTGTGTTTTTAGAGTTAATAAATGTAACTTCAATGGATGAGGATATGAATTGTCGTACGTAGACACAAAAACGTCAAATTACCTGTTCCTACATACAGGTTGGAAACAAAAGGAGCACGAACATGAACTTGCAGGTACCAGGAGAATACATAACTTCACTGACTCACAAACATAATTCAACAGTTCTTTTAATACTTATTATATTATTATTATTATTATTGTATCCCTGCCACACAGGTACATATTTGCCTTTTGCTTCAGTGGCATCAGAAGACATGAGTCCATGGAAAATGAATATTGTAGCAGACACAAGTTTTTCATAAGCTAATCTGTCCAAACACTGCTAAAAAAGAGAGCCACAACTTTCACACACCATGTAAAAACATACATACACAGCACAGTTACACACCTCAGCATAACACAAAAAGTGAAACGGATGTCATGACCTAGTTTTTGATTGCTTCAGCAACTAGTTCTCTGACCACTGGGGCACTCACAGCGCCTTCAAATTTCATAGGCAGATGGTCAGTTGATCCTTAAATATAAACAAACATAATCTAAATGGTGATGTGTTAATAATCACCCCATCCTCACACTGCAGGGCACAGCCTTGATCCCAACACACATGCCCTATTCAGAATCGATGCACACATGCCTCAAATCAGTCTCTCTTTTCAAACAATATTAATTCTGATGTGTCATCCATATTAATTTATTGTATTTTTTTGTGTGACAAAACTTGCAATAAACATGACAACAAATAAATACAACGTTCTGTTTTGCTTTTTTTTTTTTTTTACAGAATATATCAGCTAAGAAGTCACTCAAATGAAAATAAACTTACCAAATTTTATTTCATGATCATTTTTTTTAAAAATAAGCAACATCAAGCATCATTATTATGTTTCTTCACGCTCTATTTTAGGACATATTTACAAATTTCTCATTTCAGCTCAGCAATTTAAAACTACAATATGTTGATTTTCATTTGAGTGGAGTCAGAAAACAATTGCCCCAAAGCTAAAGCTTATCACGAACACCACATGATTCTCTCCTCCATCCAATTTATTACAGTCTGCCTGGTACAGTTTAGCATACAGCTGGTTGGAGCCTTTCCTAGTTCACAGGAAGTGACAACCACAAGGCCAGCTATTTGCAAAATCGATCTGAAGCTGAAAAATGATTTAGTAACTGCTTTTATCATGTACCCTCTACTCATGTTGTGATAAAATTGAAAGAAGCTATTCAAAGTGAAAATGTTAAAAAAGTATTTGTTGCACAGCACCCTCCAAGCTTATTGCCAATGTGAACAAATATTAAAACAGGTATGTTTTATTGCAGTAGCACGATTTAGTTCAAAATGGCTTGGAAAAATCTATATAAAATTACATAAAATTAGTATTATTCAGAACAACAGTGGCTCAGGAGGTAGGGGTTAGACTTGCTGGGTTGCTGGTTCAAACCCCTGCTTGGCCTCTCTGTCTTGCTCTCTAACTATATTTATATATATATATATATATATATATATATATATATATATATATATATATATATATATCTGGTACATAGAGAGAGAGATCCCTCCATCCTTTTTCTGTACACACTTGTCCCTAGTGGGGTCGGGAGGGGTGCTGGTGCCTATCTTACTTATATATAGATGACCGATTTTATTAACAATAATTTACGAATCATTTTGCGCCATCTTGTGGTCATTGTTTGCCTAACAAATGCTCCTACTGCGCCTGCTCGTCCGGCACATCCGGTTGGTCCCTATCAATCGATCAGAGAGAAGAAGATGGCGGTGGATGTGCTACGCAAGGAAGGATCGATCACCGAAAAACTCGATTGGGTTCGTTTTTTTCTCGTGAGTTAGAAACCAAACGCTACCACGTAAATTACTACTGTGAAGCCGGAGTGAAGAGGTCGCAACAAATTGGTAATTATGGAATTTTCCTTCTCATGTAATAATGGCGCTGAAAGAGGGCTTAGAGACGGAGCTAGCCGTGAAAACAACAAGACAGGAGAACAGGCCTGACTCTCCGCTCCGACATCTTGTTTCTTCACTACACATGCATGTAGGCACGCTAAATTAATCCCTGATAGCAAAGCTGCTAGGATGGAGGAATTGTAATCGATGCGATGCACTGTCAAACCTAAAACTGTTTACTTTAATGTACTGCATTCATGTTCATGTCTGTAAGCGTGTGCTTAACCAGTAGGGCAAAAGTTGAACTTTAGTGTATTGCCACTCGTGTTTTTGCTGGTATTTCTCACATTGCGCTCTATGCTTTTGTTGGCTGCAATGTGTTATTGTTTATTAAAACTTTCATTATAATAAAAAAAAACTAAAGAAAACCTGTATTCATTCCACTAATTGCGTGGTATGAATTATGAATAGGGTCACTACAAGGTGTTCAGAGCAATGATTTTTAAACAATGGTTTTTGCTGCTCTGTTTAAATGATCCCCAATGTAAAATTTATTTAGTCAATTTATTTTGACTTGTTTACCTGTATTCTTTAGGTTACATTTTCTTTTCTTTTTAGTATGTACACTTAGATGTATATCTGTTTTATGTCCCTATTTTCAATCATTTGTTAAACTTGTCTTTTTTTTACTTGTATATCTATTCTTTGCTTTAGAGATATTTACTATATAATTGTATTTATTTGTCTTTGTTGTGTATTTTTATTAAAATTTACACCATTCAGCTTTTTTCTTACATAAATATAGACTCATACAGGGTGAACAATTCACATTAACTGAAATGAGTTCAGGTAAAATTAAGAAGCTTAAGCGTTCCTTCTGTTGCTTCAGATACACAGCGACTGAGCTCTGTCTTCGCCCTTTGACCCTGACATCAATGGAGTTCCCGTGGCACAGCGGGGAGGTTCTGGAGCAGCTCAACCGGCAGCGTAAGCAGGGGCTGCTTTGTGACTGCACCTTCGTGGTGGACGGCGTGGACTTCAAGGCCCACAAAGCCGTGCTGGCAGCATGCAGCGTCTACTTCCGAACCCTTTTCTTGGACCAGAAGGATGTGGTGCATTTGGACATCAGCAATGCTGCTGGTAGGATCCGATTGTGATGTGGAAACTTTCTGACTATTTTAGAAGCAACTACGGCTGCTTATTCGTCATCGGCTCCTAACCAAATCTTGTATTTCTCTGTGTTTTCTTTTCCTTATGCAGGTTTGGGTCATGTCCTAGACTTTATGTACACCTCCAAACTGTGCTTAAATCCCAACAATATTGAGGACGTGCTCTCTGTTGCCCACTTCTTGCAGATGCAGGAAATCATAAATGCTTGTTCTGCATATCAGTCGATGTCAAATCAACCTCCATCCATCATAACTCTGGATCTTCCTGATGATCAACCAGGTCTTTAAGTATTTGACTGTTTGTGTGTGTGGAGAAGCTGAGAATAATCAGATTAAGGCTGCACAATTTGAGTTGTAAAGCTAATGCTGAGTGTTGGGATGATACACTTCTTTAAGGCAGTCATATAAAGAGGTTTGTATCACTAAGCAGTAGAAAATAACTGTATTTAGTCATATTTTCAAATGTTTTGACATGACGCTTTTGTTGGACCGTGGAGAAAATTGTAAAACTAAACCCTGACAATACAAACCGTTATAAGAAATTTATCATGATAAATAGTAATACGATGAATACCAATTGCAGTAACAGTTGCATTTGACGTATTGTGCAGCTCTACATTAGATGACTTTATTTACTCTGAATTTTGCTCTGTACCAGAAAACCCTGTTGTCTTGAAGAGAGAGTTTGTTGATGAACCAAAATGCAGAAAGGAGTTGGAACATGGATCATGTTGAAAGTTTTAAAGAAAAAACAAAAACTTACAAAAACAAGCCATGGAGAACACATGGAGCCAGAGCAGAACTACATTAACAGGAACAACAGGGAGGCAGCAGGATAAACAGGATTTAACAGGAGGAACAAGCAAGGCGTGTGAGCAGGAGAAGGGTTTAAATACTGTGAGGGTGAATTCTGGAACAAAAGTGCCTGGGCTGATTAGCTAATGGGTTGCAGGTGTGAGGAGAGACCAGTGAGGTGGACAAAGGAGGGGGAAAGAGGAACCAACAGGGAAACTGACTAGACCCCAGGATGGGAGTCAGTGGGGCTTAATGAAGTAAATGGATGAAGAAAAAAAAAAAATCAATACAAGGAAATAACAGCAGCAAAGAGTCCAAATAACACAGGTTATGACACCTGTAGATGAATGTTCGGCTAGTGGTTTTAAGCTCGAGACCACTTGGCTTTATGTGGCCTTAAAAAAATTTGGGCTTTGGGCCACTCAAAGTCTGGAAAAGTCAGCAAAGTCGATTCATTCCTGTAATCCCTCAAATTCTGCTGAATTAAAAATAATGCTGTAAAGAACAGTTGGTTCACACTGATGCCAGTTATCGCCATTGCTGCTGCTCAGCGTGGCACAACAAAGGGTAATTACTTTTTCACAAGGGGTCAGGATTTGGTGTATACATTTTTTAATTTTAACAGTAGAAGCAGTATTTGAAAACCGCATTTTGTATTTACTACATTTGTTTAGTCTGAAGTGTAAAGGTATAAATACATGTACATTTTTGTTTTTACATTAGATCATCTTACAGTCTGCGGCTTAAATTTGAATCTTTGTTTTTCCATCATATCCTTATACCCTAACACATCTGGTCTCATATTTCCTAACAAACCAGGTGAAAAGGCAGGTGGAAGAGAACAGAAAGAAAATCAGCTGTCAGAAGTTGCAGGACAAGCGGAGGAGTTTCCGTCTGGCACACCGACAGAAGATCTCAAGAACTCACAGAGTGAGGATGTGAACGGAGACATTTCTGCTGATCCGGAACAAACCGCTTCTCAGCCGAATCCCATCAGAAAGCACCCGGGCCGGGGAAGACCCCCCAAAAGCTCTCAGGTTTCTGCACAGAAGACGGTGTCGGTGAAGGAGGAAGAGGAGGGTTCTTTGGCAAACACGACAGGATTTCAGGACGACCCCTCGGATGCTGACTACGCACCCAGTAAAAACATTTTTATAAGATTTTAAGGTCCATAAATTTGCATGTAGCAAATCTTATAACCGGGTCATTTATCTGCAGAACCACAGTCGAGATCTTCAGGCAGCTACTTGAACTCGCGTGGAAGAAGGATCAGAAAACCTGCTCGACGTAGGAGTTCACCTGGTGAGCTGTGTGCTTGTACCAGCTTCCTTTGATATTTACCAGGCTGTCCGCGCATTACATCTTAAATCAAGCGTCATTAACACTGTTAAGACCTTTATGAATGAAACTTAAGACTAATGTCATAAAAATGTGCATATATAAATGTGCAGCGAGAAAATAAAAAACTACATAATACATACGAGATTAAATAGCCCTGTCATGACAAGACCTGTAATTAACGTATTCAAGGTCAACTTACATTTTTTAAATAAATTTAAGACACTTTAAGGTCTTAGATTCATTTAAAAAGTGTTTAGTTTGAGTTGGTGAAACCTCCAGAAACCCTGTCTAAACTTGGGACAAAAATGTATAGCATAGAACTGTTTTACTTTTTGTCTTTTGTTTATAAGACAAAACGCCTTACATGCTTTTGATTATAATCTTTCCAGAAAATGACTTGGAAGACGAAGGTCCATCGAAGGGAAAAAAGGAGAAAAGGGCGAGGGAGGACGAAGAGGTGGCGGACAGACAGGAACTACATGATGGGGAGGCCAGTGAGGGAGAGGAGGTGGAAGAGGCAGAAGACGACATCGAACTGCAAGGGGAAGGAGACAGCGAGGAAGACGGAAGACCATCTCAGGCATCATCTATGAGCAACCGAACCGAATCGAAGCCGTACAGCTCTGTGACGCACAAATGTGGGGTGAGACATAAAGCGTTTGTAGGAAGTGGCGTTCTGACCGTGTCTGACTTTAATCTTTCTTAACACTATTCATCCAACTTGAACTTTTGTATTTTATTGGGAATTTAGATGAAAGTATAAAACAAAGTTGTGAGTAATTGTTACGTGGAAGAAAATTACATCATGGTTTTCCAAATTTTTTAATGACTAAAAATCTAAAAAAAAAAAAAGTCATGCACTTATTTTCAACTTACCCAAGCCGATGCTATCTGCCCTCCAGTTCACAGGATGTGTCTAAATCCTGTGTCTACCAGCATCAATTTTGATGTGAGCATTGATTTTCAGGTATCGACGCAATTTCCTAGCTGATTTCAAGTTTGGACTTTGACTAGGCCATTGTTACGCATAAATATGCATTAATCTGGGCAATTCTACACCTTCTTAAATGTATGCCTTAAATGCCTGACAGCAAACCGGATCTCTCACTGTTTTTTTGTCTTGCTGCTCTTCCATGAAGAGTTGGGCCTTAGAAATAATGATTTTGTTCATAACTTCTCACACTTTAGTTTTGGATCTCCAACTCCTCCAGAGCCACTTCTCTGATTAATGTTCTCCTTCACTTTCTTTATATTTGATGTGGACAGCTGGTTATGTTCCAGATGATGGATTGAGAAGAGCTAAAGTTTTTGGGGTATTGTTTTGTGACCCCACCCTGCTAGAATTTACACTGAGAGCTGTTTTTAGAAATTTATTTGTTTAAAAACATTGAAAACCATGTCTAACTTTTCTTCTACAAATATGCATTACTTCATGCTGATCTATCAACCGTGTGCAGACGTCAGTCAGGGTGTATTCACAGGCTAGAAAGTTCAGTTCATTTGGGCAGGTGTGAATGCATAATCAAACTGTGATGAGGACCAAAAAAGCAAAACTCTGATTCAAAAAACATGGGTCTTTATTCAGTTGAAGTGAACACTGAACGCCAAGCGGACCGGAGACCGCTCCAAAAGCAAGAATGGACTAAACTGCAGGCATTTTGGGTGAATGTCTAGAGCGTAAGCAGGAAAAAAAGGCTCGTGGTCTTTTACCAAAGACAAAAGAGAAATCGTACAACTGCTAAAATCTGACTCTACTCCATTTTTGTTTACATTTTGTGAAGAAGGAAGTTGCGCTCAATGTCTTCTTCAGCAGTTTTCGTGTCGTTGTCTTCATTAATTCTTGGTGCAGCGCCACCACTGGCAAGAGGGGGAACAGGTTTTTCAAAGGGTCTGCGTTATGTGGCACAGTGCAGAGAATGTGTACTGCACCAGCTAAAAATGTGGCAAATGTTGCAAGTTTAGTTGCCTATGAAACTGAATCAGCCGGAATATCAAGATTTTTTTCTTTTTTAAATGCCGGATAAAAAAATAAGCTAGTTGTTAGTTTAAACTCCATTGAGTTTTGCACACTGTATCATTCAGTTTCAGTGTCTTGTTTTTTTATGTCAGCTCTTTTCTTTTATTCTTGTAGGACTGCGGGAAGAAATTTACCCACACAGGTAATTTCAAGAGACACATGCGTATCCACACTGGAGAAAAGCCATTCAGCTGTCGGGACTGCAACAAGGCTTTCTCTGACCCTGCCGCTTGCAAAGCCCACGAGAAAACACACAGGTGAGGTTCACATTTTCATACATTCTTCCACCTCTTTCTACTCAGTCAGCTTCATATCCTTTGTCGCACCATCGTCACCCCCTGTAGCCCCCTGAAGCCGTACTGCTGCTCCACTTGTGGGAAGAGCTACCGGCAGGTCAGCCTGCTAAACCTGCACCGGAAACGGCACACGGGTGAAGCGCGCTACAGCTGTGACGTCTGTGGCAAGCTTTTCACCACTTCGGGGAATCTGAAGCGCCACCAGCTGGTGCACAGCGGGGAGAAGCCGTACCACTGCGACTTCTGTGGCAAAGCTTTCTCCGACCCCACCGCCAAGATGCGACACCTGGAGACCCATGATACGGAGAAAGGCAACAAGTGTCCGCACTGTGACAAACGCTTCAACCAGGTGACAGTATTGCATTATAAAGTAAGGTAATTACATTTGCAATTTTTTGTGACGCATATTTTATTTTATTTTTTTAACCAGGTAGGAAATCTGAAAGCTCACCTAAAGATTCATATTGCAGACGGGCCCCTGAAGTGCAAGGAGTGCAGCAAACAGTTCACCACTTCAGGTAAAGAAAGAAATTGTTTTTTAAGAAAAACTTTTAAATAAGTAAAAAAAAAAAGTAACAAAATCTTTACTGGGAACATTGGTGTTTATGCTGAAACTGCATTGTCCCTGGAACTTCATCATGTTTTTTTACACCATTGTAGTGCTGAAATGTGAAGTTTAAGGTTAAAAATACAGGATATTCAAAAATATGTAAATTGTGGATCTTATTTGTATTTAGGTCCCTGAGAAGAGTTTAGATCAAACCCAACTCAATCCGACCTGATTAACTTTAATTACAGGTTCACACTTAGTCTCTGCTTGTTTCCGAAACATGGAACTGCCTTCCATGTTTGAGCGTGAGGAGAGGTTTTGATTACAATCATTACAAGTTTTAAGAAGAAAGACATGAAGTCCTGGTTTCAAAATAAAATAAAAATGTAAGCAAAAGTATTAAAAGTTTTGGGGACAAAAGACATGAAATCCTGCTTTCAGACTAAAAGTGTGTGCTCTTGGATTATGGCAGAAAAATTCCCCCATGAGCTGAATATTATTCAGATTATTCCAGTTTACTGGTGCACCCCTAGTATGTGTATTGATCAATGAATCAAACTTGGAGCCAGTATTGGGGGGGACGGGGAATGTAAAACATATGTATTCATAAAATCAGCACTTTTCATAATTGAATGTCTCATATGTTTAAGTTTTCTAAAACGTCATTTTTAAACAAAGTTGGCATCATTGTTTGGTTTCTTTGAATCATCTGATCTCACCTTTGTGGGTTGGTGTGTGCTTTTTAGGCAATCTGAAAAGACACCTGCGTGTTCACAGCGGGGAGAAACCATACGTGTGTTCGCACTGTCAGAGAGCTTTCAGTGATCCCGGAGCTCTGCAGCGCCACGAGCGCATTCACACAGGTAATCCTGTCACGTTCTGAACTGTTATTCTTTGCTTTATCAGCTACATTTTCTCATTTTCCTTATTCCCCAAAGAAATTCCAAATTAATGTTGATTATTTCCCACCAACATGAGACAGTGTTGTATGTGTTACAGGAGAAAAACCCTGCGTCTGTCTTGTGTGCGGCAAGGCTTTTACTCAAGCCAGCTCCCTCATTGCTCATGTCCGGCAGCACACCGGGGAGAAGCCCTACGTCTGTGATCGCTGCGGCAAAAGGTGAGATTTAAGCCCTATGTCAGTGTGGAAATAATTTGCACGTGTTTTATTTTGCATTTAACTAAGCTTGGAAATCTGAGATTTTTCAATGATGATAGATGTGAAAGAGAGAACAGAAAAGTAAAGACATCTTGAAATATTTTGTAAAAGGACAGAATGTAAACATGTTTTTTTCTGATCCCTATGTTTAGTTAGAGATGCAGCAAACCAAAATTAATATCTGTATCGGTCCAGATATTGATAAAAATTCTAGATCGGATATTGTGACAATGGGGTAGATCTTTTTTTTTTTTTCCTTTTTTTTTTCCGAAGAGTTTTTGCGGCGCTAGTGGCTCGTATTTTTTCTACAGTAGGCAGACAGGAAACAGGGAAGGAGAGGGGGGAAGACATGCGGCAAAGGTCGTCGGGACCGAGAGTCGAACCCGCGACGTCCGCGTCGAGGACTAAGGCCTCCAAACGTGGGGCGTGCTAACACCCTGCGCCACCACAGCACGCCCCGGGTAGATCTATTCAAGCTTTGTGTTTTGTGCTCTGAGCAACTATTTACTATTTATTCTGCATTATATTTAGAATTTCTAATGTCACTTTGTGAACCATTTGAAAGTAGGTTTGTTGCAGTTTAGTATTTACATGTTTGACCAAGGAAGTCACCCAATTGTTTTAGTCAGTTTCTTTATTTATTTTACATTGGCTACTATACTCCTAATTGCACTGACTGAACAAATTAAAGTTGAGCTGATTTTACATTTTTGACCAAGTTTGTACTTGAGTGTGCTGTACTGGTACAGAGTTAGCAAATAAATTTGTAATTCAGTACATTTATGTCTCTATTTAAAAAAAGAACAATATTTTAAGTCGATTCAGTTTTTCTGTATCCGATTGTATCGGCCGATGTTAGACCTCAGATATCAGTATCGAAGTGAAAAAGTGGATCGGCGCATATTTATGTTTAATGATATAATATTTCATCTTCTGTAATAAAGAGTAGGTCAAATTGACCCCAACAAGACTTCTACAGCTATGTTCTCTCTGCCCATCCTGTCGCAGGAATACTGACCTGTTCCAACTTAATTCCTCAACAGGTTTGTGCAGTCCAGCCAGTTGGCAAATCACATTCGACACCACGACAACGTGCGACCACACAAGTGCCAGATGTGCAACAAGGCATTTGTGAACGTGGGGGATTTATCCAAACACATCATCATTCACACAGGTAAGAACTAACTTTGGTACGAAACTCAGTTTAGAGTAACGCTGGAAATCTGTAGGCTACTTCCTCTGAAAACATTCTGGCTTGTAAAATTTCGTCCGTCTGGTTCCAGGTGAAAAACCGTTTCTTTGTGATAAATGCGGCCGTGGCTTTAACCGGGTGGACAACCTGCGCTCCCATGTTAAGACTGTTCACCACGGCAAAGCCGGCATGAAGAGGCTGGTGCTGACGGGGGGAACCATCGAAGAAGTTAGCGACGACTGTGCTGAAGCTGGGTCTTCGGATGAGATCAAGATAGTCACTGTTACCACAGAGGACATTGTCACCCTTACGGCCGAGGCCCTGGCAGGAAGTGCTGTGGCTCAGCTCACGGGTCAGTATCTTTCTCTGAACAATGCCTCAGACAATAGGCCCCATCTTTTATAGGAAATGAAGATAGACGCTTGTCCTGTTCTGGTTAACAGTCCTCCCAGTGACTGCCTCGGTGTCTGCAGATGAAACGGAGGCTTTGAAAGCTGAAATCACCAAGGCAGTAGAGAAGGTGCAAGAAGAAGGTAAAATCTGAACTGTTCTTTATCTCTTAAAATTTGAAAAACGTCAGATAAACTGTAAACAGTGATTCCACAATCCTATGATTCTTCCATACAAAGTTGGTTCATGTTTTGTGGGGAAAAAGTCACATTTTTCTTACACTTGCAGTGATTTTCAAAAGAATTCATACACTTGTAATTTTTCCACAGTTTGAATGTTACAACCAGTTTCACTGGGATTTTATGTGATATACTAACAAATGAAAGGGACACATGGTTTTCTTTTTTTTTTTAATACTTATTTTTACGGGATGTAAAATGAAAACATTTTGTGGTAATAAATAAATAAATTAGCTCTTAATAATTAATAATTGTTTAGAATTATGTATTATTTGAAAAATTTGTCAGTACACAAAAATGTTGAAAATCTTGAATCATTTTCCCATTCCTACGCTACATCAACCTAATAATCCACATTTTACTACCATTATATTGTAAGTTACTACGTTTAACATAATTAGATTTAATCATCAGCATCAACCATAAACACAGGAAGCTGGAGGATGAAAACTGGTTGAAAATTGTGATATTTCATGTCTTAAAAATTTTTTTAAATAGATTTTAAAAAACAAAACTTAATAATAGGCCTTTATATCTTACAAAATGACATACAATTAGAGACATGATTTGAAATGACAGTACAAATTTTCTTCTGCTCAGACCCCAACACCCAGATCCTGTATGCTTGCGACTCATGCGGCGATAAATTTCTGGACGCCACCTCTTTGGCTCAGCATGTTCGGATCCACACGGCCCAAGCCTTGGTCATGTTTCAGGCAGATTCCGACTTCTACCAGTACACCGCGGCAGCCGCCACCGGAGAGGGGGATGATGCTGCTGCCGCTGCAATCTGGCAACCTGCGCCCGGACAAGTTATTCAGCAAGAAGAGCTGATCTTCCGTACAGACGAAGAAGAGGGGAAATCAGAGGAGATGCATGGAGAGCAAGTGTCAGAGACTGTCATTCATGTGGAGGAGGCGGTTGAAGTGGAAGAAACTACTTCTGAGCACCAAACAAATGAGAGGGATGGAGAAGAAGAAAAGGAAGAGAATGTTAAAAGTAAAGATTAGACGTAGTGGAACAGGTTCATCTGTGATGTATAAAATGTTGCTTTTGTTAGAAATCTAATTTATACGAGAGGAAATTAGGATATTATGTTTCTTGATGAATTATACATTAGGTTATAACATGATGTTTAAAGAAAACTGATCTGGATTCAATCATTTTAAATAAAATGTATTTTAACCTAATTTAATCTTTAGTGATGCATTTGCTTTACTCTTTACAGCAATAGTTTGGTAAAGAGTTGCAGAGATGATTAAACAAGTTTGTATAGTTTGTTTGTTTTAAGACTGAAATGTAGGACTGTGTTTTGTCCTTTTATGCTAGATTGTAAATCTAATAGAGACTCGTATTTTTCCATTTTTTGATTAAATATCTACTCTTTCTTCAAACGTGCACTGTGTTTCACTGTGCTTAGTGTACAGTGCTTAATTTAGGATTGGTAAATAAACATGAGTCTACTGAAGACTTAAGTGAGAGTTAAGAACCTTTAGCATACAAGGTTTGAAATTTTTTTTATTTGTATTTTTTTTTTAGCAGGTTTCACCCATCCTGTGCTTGCATAATTGCAAGAAAGTCCTAATATATCAGATTTATAATCCTGTAGTTTTGAGCTGATTTCAAGGTGTTTTACTCTTTATTTGATATGTTTATTTTGCCACCTGTAAAAATAATTTGCAGTAAATATGTGTTGAATTGCTCAGACTTGGTGTCTGAGTCACTTCTGTTTGATATGCAAAATTCTTTATTTTTTATTTATTTTTGGCTTAGTTCAAGAATAACATGTACAATTTGAACTTATTTCTATAAAACTATGCGACAATAACAGATATTTAATAAGTGTGGCAATTCAAATTCCTTCTTTCCATATTCCTAATAAATAACACTAACTTAATTTCATTGGTGGAGTGGCTGTCAGCCCCGACGCGTTCCTTCCTGTGATTGGCTGGATGTTGGGGTCAAAGTTGAGTATACCTCCGCTAACGCTGACGTCGACTTGTGTAGCAAAATGGCGGCGTTTACAGCAGTAGGGCAGGCGGACCGGTTCGGTTCTTTATTATCTAAAAAGCGAACCGGAATGAAGAGGACAAGATACTGGACGCTTTTGGACTGCAGTGTCCTCGTGTTGCTTTCGTTGGCCTCCATGCTGCACGGCGCTATGGCTGACGGGAAAACGCTGGTGCTACTGGACAACCTCAACATCAAAGACACCCATTCAATCTTCTTCCGCAGTCTGGCAGGTCAGTCAAACGATGGCATATCTTTACATTTGTAGTTTTAGCATCATAAACCCAATTAGTCCCACCTGTGTGCGGTTTTAAAGCGTTTTCTAGACCATTTGAAAATGCTTGGACAGAACTGCTTCCGTCATTCAGCACAGCATGGCTGCTAACCTTTGCTAAACCAGTTTTGGTTGTCACCAAATTCCATAAAAAAACACTATTAAATTTCGGTAAAATATGTAACGTAACTAAGCTCAAACATACTCGATCAGGGTTAATGTTTCCGAGTGCAATTAAAAGACTTACTCACAGATAAATCTCAATTTTTATCATAAACCATATAATTTATTGTGCAGAGTTTCCTGCTAAACCACAAATGAATTACATAAAGAGATAATTGTCAGTAGCAGCTGATCAACTAAATATTTTTAATGTTCTTCATTCAAATGCTGAGTGCACAGAATTAATACATCTCTGTTTCTGTTGTTGTTCACAACATTTCCAAAAACAAATGGATAATTCAGAATGGAAGAAAAAATTACTACTTGTTATACGTGCGTTACAGTATTTACTTAGAGGCATTTCTATACATTGATTGCTTTTAGCTGCAAAATAATGGTTCAGGGAGATTCAGAGGTCTCCACAAACCTTAATTTACCAAAGGAGTAGAGAAAAAGGAAAAACAGAAACTTGTTTTATTTTTCCAGATCGTGGATTTGACCTGGCATTCAAGACTGCTGATGACCCCTCTCTGTCCTTGATCAAATATGGGCAATTCCTCTACGACCACCTAATAATCTTCGCACCGTCAGTTGAAGGTAAATTTCACTTGGCTTTTTATACCTTGTGTTAACTTTTTAACATGAGAAAAAGTTTTTAACTTTAAAAACATTTTTTCTGGTTGTTTTTGCAGACTTTGGTGGAAATATAAACTTGGAGACAATAACATCCTTCATTGATGGTGGAGGCAACGTCCTGATCGCTGCAAGTTCAGATATTGGTCAGTCGACAGATAAAATATTTACTTTATAATTAATATATACTTGTTGAAATGCACATTATTCATAGTAATTCCTGTAATGCAGGGGACCCTCTGAGGGAGCTGGGTAGTGAGTGTGGCATTGAGTTTGATGAGGAAAAAACGGCTGTTATTGATCACCACAACTATGATGTTTCTGATCCTGGAGAGGTAAACAGCTTGGTCTTCACAGTATTTATATTGATGTTGCTCCAATCCCAAGTTTTGACTCTCTTATTTTCTGGTTATTGGTTTCCAGCACACCCTGATTGTTGCCGACCCAGAGAACCTACTCAAAGCTGCCACGATTGTTGGCAAACCAACCAGCAAGCCTGTTCTATTTAAGGGTGTTGGGTAAGTAAAAAATAATAATTAAAAATCAAATTGCAGTGTCTGCTTGTAAATTAAAGACATTATTTTAATTGGAGTTGAATATACAAGAATGTTGGTTGAATAGTTTTCCCTTTCATGGTGGATTTTCAATTGGTTTTTGTTTTTTTGGTGTGTTTTTTCACCAATGAACTTGTAAAAACAACTTGTAACTAACCTGTCACTTAATTGAACGTGTAACTAATTTGTTAGTTTTTGTATTAATTTGGAATTATAACTTTTTATTTAAAAAAAAAGAGTCTTATTTAGGAATGTGAAGCTTTAAATGAACCTTGTGCTGTATCATTCCAGCATGGTTGCTGACCCAGACAACCCACTCGTCCTCGACATTCTCACTGGTTCTTCAACTTCTTACTCCTATTTCCCCGACAGACCCATTTCTCAGGTAACACCACCTCTTACTGTCCGGTCTTTTTTTTTCTTTTTTTTTAATTGAGACATTTTCTTAAATCTGAACTTTGCTCAAAAACACTGGATATATAAATCCAATATGATTACCAAGCCGCATCACCTAGAAACTAAACTACATCTAAACGTTGTGGTCCGATTCTTTCTGAGATTCGTGTGGACATGCAGAATTAATATTCGACTATTTATTATTTAATATTTTCAGAATGTCATATAAGAGAAACCTTTGCATAAAGATGCACCAGTCAGTCTGCAAGAGAGCAGAATCATATTTTCCCTTGACGTCCTCGGTTCAGTGATCAGGAGGTAAATCACAAAAAACAAAAATAAGCATTTCTTTTCTCCACAAATGAATTAAATTAACACTCCCAAGTGTTTTAAGTTTTTAAATGCATCAACAAAAAGCATATACTTATATTTGTTGAGTATAGCAACATTCAGATAAAGGTTAGTGATGAATGCTTTGGTGTAGAAATTGGCAGATCCTGATATTCCTTGATTTGCTGTTGGACTCAACTGCTAACTCTTTTGGATAACTTGCAGGACTGTCGCCTTTGTGTTTTATTTTTTTGAAAAAGCAAAGTACGGGCAGGTCAAACCTGCCCATAGAAATTAGTGTCAGCCAGGGAGACACAGATCAGTTATTCTCTTATTTGTCCATGGAAACAAATGTCACTTAAACGCTTTTTACATTAGCATTGCGGATGTTTTAAAATGACTAGTTTGTGGTTTTATTTCTTGTGACTCCAGTATATGTTGAAGGGCAGAAACTAAATGCGTGCGTCAAAGAGTACACTCTAGTTTTGAACTAGTAAAACCTAACCTAGATTTAGATTTTATTTTGTTCTGGTCAACTAAAAAAGGAGAACGTAGTGCACCCCATTGGATATAAAACAAAAAAATCCATCTGTCTTGTAGCAATGCTGCTTGGCAAAAAATATATTTGGAAAGCTTGTGAGTTTTCTGGGCGTTTTTATTTTTTTCATTGGTACTCCATTTGTAGTGAAAGTACATTTGCTGCTTGAGCAGCATAATTGAATATATAACAATCTACTGATGCCAAGCTGCTTATTCTGCTATTAATTCTTGTTTGGTGTCATTTATGGGATTGGAAACTTGAATAAATGAATCATTTGGCAGTTAAAAATTTATTAATTTAACAAAATAGGATCACAGCAGTGTGTGGGACATTCATACACCACCTTGGAATGAAGCCTGGTTGCACTTTTGCAGAGGCAACATTTTGTTCTTCAGTTTACTACAAGCTGTTTGGCCTTAGCAGTGACAAGCTTTTCCTGGGTGCAATTAGCACAACGCTTCTCAACCCACAAATCAACAAAACGTTTAATTTCAGTTTTACTTCATAAAATATGCCTTATTTGCTGTTTCATTCTCATAATCAGCCTCTTTTTTTAGGTTAAAGCTAACGATTTGAGGAGTGTAATTTGTTGTAGATGGCATAATATTTTCTGTTAGAAACTATGGGGTTGTTGAAGGGAGCTTTTTACCTTTGCAGTACCCCCATGCTGTGGGGAAGAACACACTGCTGATCGCCGGGCTGCAGGCCAGAAACAATGCCAGAGTGGTTTTCAGCGGCTCCCTGGACTTCTTCAGCGACGCCTTCTTCAACTCTGCAGTGCAGAAAGCAAGACCAGGCTCTCAAAGGTATACATCAGTTATTTTTGCTTTGTTGCTTATGTAAGACATTACTTTGATTTTTGGTCTTATAAAACCCCCCCAAAACTAACTTCCCCGTTGTCTGGGTTTCCCAGGCACGAGCAAACGGGGAACTTGGAGCTGGCTGTGTCTCTGTCCCGCTGGGTGTTTAAGGAGGCGGGAGTGCTTAGAGTGGGAGCCGTTACCCATCATCCTGTGGGAGAGACGGCTCCTCCTGCAGCGTACACAGTTACTGACCTTGTGGTGAGTTTAACAGCAATCGGTACAGTTTAAGGTTTGCATAAGTGAGGAGCTGTGGATGCGAATACAACCTTCTTTCAGGAATACAGCATTGTCATCGAGATGCTGTCCGAGGGCCGCTGGGTCCCCTTCGACGGCGACGATATTCAGCTCGAGTTTGTGAGGATCGACCCCTTTGTCAGAACTTATCTCAAGAAAAATGGTAAACTTGAACACATTCCATTATATAATGTATTTTTATTGCATAAATCTGTACGTTTTCTGTTGATTTTTACCGATATGTTTCATGGTTTTTCATCAGGAGGTAAATACAGCGTTCAGTTCAAGTTGCCTGACGTGTACGGAGTCTTCCAGTTCAAGGTGGACTACAACCGACTGGGATACACACATCTCTACTCATCCACTCAGGCAAGCTCAATAAACTTAACCTACCTGGGTTTACACTCATCAAATTACTTGGATTGTTTGCGCTTTAAGAGATTACGTCACAAGGATTTTATTTGAAGTAATTTTCTGTTGGTTATCTTGCCCATTTATCCATAAAAGATGATTAGGATTTAATTATTCTGTACGACTTGTCCTCTGCAGGTTTCAGTCCGGCCCCTGCAGCACACTCAGTACGAGCGCTTCATTCCCTCAGCCTTCCCGTACTACGCCAGCGCCTTCTCCATGATGACAGGACTTTTCGTCTTCAGTGTAGTCTTCCTGCATATGAGAGAGAAGGAGAAGTCCGACTAAAGCAAAGACGACAAAAAGTGTGAAATTTTAAAGTGCGAGGGGAAGAATTGAAACTGAAGGTCCTTATGGGTCAAAGGTGTCATTTTGAGATTTTGTTCATATTTTGTTAAGGGCATGTGGCTGGTGTGTGTGTGTCTGACAGGGTGCTGGCTGCAATTTAATGCAGTAGTTTTTCTTTTTTTTTTTGTTTTAAAGATGTATCTTAAAATCTCCCAGAGCCCCGTTTGTTGTGAAGTCAGTCCGCTTATGTATAAAAGTTGCTCCACATTTGGCTAAAATATAAGAAAGAGCAGTTGCAAATCACTTAAATTTAATCTACTGTCTTCTCAGAAAATGCACTGAAAATGCCAACAATTTTTTTGTTTTTGAAAAAAGATTTTTGAAAAAGCTGCAGACCTCTTTGAAAATAAAATAACCACATTCCACTTGACATGAGTTTGCGTTTTTATTACAAAACATACTGTGCCTGTGAAGAAATATTTATACCCATTGAGCTTCTTTTTACATTTTTATGTCACCTGTAATATGATACCCAAATCCAGTGAAACCAGTCGTCTGTACAAATTGCCATCTCATTATAAAAGAAGGAAAGCATCAGCCAGGACGTTGGAAGCATAGTTATGTTATAAACATTACCTCAAGTTTGGATATCTCATTCATTTCGATTAAATTATACTTTAGTTATCCCATAGGGAAATATGTCACTTTTAATAATTTTATTAAAAGCGTTGTAGATGTTGATGGTTGTGGGCAGAAAGGACCTTCTGTAGTGGACAAGAAGAAAATCATAAAATGTCAAAGTACTCTGGTGTTAGTCTCAAATAAGATCAACACTGAATGTTATAGCTTTAACCATAATTTTAAATATGGAAATAGAATCCAAATTACATAAAAATGTGACCAACCAGAAAGTTATTAGTTCTAATAAAGGGAAGTCCTTCATAATAATAGTATGCATGTCATAAAGGGAAATGCAGGATAATACCTCTTGCCTTTTTTTTATTATTAATATACTTCTTGCCTTTCACACAAAAGTCACGTTCAGGTGACGTAACCCTCCGCCGGTTGGATTTCCGTTCACACCTCAGAAGACGTTAGCATGCTGTACGTTTCATTCATCGACTAAATAGCCAAATGCTCCCAAAGGTAACATTTAACACTTTCCCGACCTGAGTGACACGGGTTTTATCTAAAGAATGCTCTACGCTATCTGTTCTGGGCCGAGAAGTCGCTTATTAGCCTCGAAGAAGAAGAAGAAAGTGCAGGTTTAAGCTAACTCGTAGACATTAACGCTAAGCTGAAGCGACGCGCAGTTTGACTGACACGAGCGTAAACATTTTAAACTAACGAAAGAGTTTCCAGAACTGAAACCACAAGCTGTGTGTTTAGTTTAGCGTAAAAATGCAACGGAGGGTTTGTTGAGCAGCGAATGTGGGCGGCGTTAGCTTTAGCAACAAAAGAGCGTCGCTTTGGGAGAGTCAGCTGACTGACTGCCTTCTGCTGCCAACTGCCCCAGTGATGGATCAACTCAAAGTGAAGGACCGCATATTGGAAAACATCTCGATGTCTGTCAAGAAGGTAAAGCTCTAAACGGTCTGAATTTACCGTTTTTGATGTACTTATAGTAGCAACATCTACTCCACATGCTTGAGTCATTGTAGCTAGTTATTAGGTCATCTTCTGTTTGCGAAAGAGGGCAACTTTCAAGCTGGAAGGACACCAGCAGTTTATAAGGGCCTTGCCCCTGCGGGAATAACTAATCAAAGAGTGAACTTGCTCAAACGAACCCTCGGTTTGACAGCTAACACTTTAATTTGAACATTATAGTTTGTGTTTTTTGTCCACGGTCAGCAGTAGCGGCACTAACCCTCCTTGTGCTCGCACACTGCGGCAATGAAGAGTGTAAACAAAGCTGCAATCACTCTACAGATGGATCCGCGACATCACAATGAAACATTAGCAGTTTCCTCCTCCTCTCTGTTTATAAGAACATACTCCGTGATGATGAGTGTAATGCATGCAGAAATGCGCTTTTCGTCTTCTTTCTGCTGATTGATTAAGTGAATGCTCAAAACTGTACACGTTATTATTTTTCTGAGGGTGATCTGATTGTTAGTATTTTTGAAGAGTTGTCTCATTGCAGTCTGATTGGATTAGAAAGCTTCTTTTTTGGTAATGCACCTAGATAAGCTTTGACTAACGACCACCTTAACCCACCAATGAGAAGAAAAGGGTCAAATTTAAGTGTACTTGCTACTTAATTGCCTTCATTGCCCCCCATATTAATTTGGTGTTTACAAACTGTGCCTTTAGCTTTCAAGGTTTACCTTGTGCGCTTTACGCATCACATGATGCAGTTGATCTCAGCTGCATTTTGAATTGAAAGGTTACATTGATTTTCTTGATGTCCTGTTGTGCTGTCCCTTGTAAAAATATTCATGCCCCTTGCAGCTTTTCAAACTTATTACAAAGTCGTGCAGATTTACACTTCTAAAGGCAAATAGACAATAGCTATCCCTCAGCCAAATTGAATAAAGATTATTTAACAACAGTTAAGTCTTGCCACATATTCTAAGTTAGATATAAGTCTGTACTTTGACTTGGCCAATCTAATGCACCAATGTGCCTTGATCTAAGCTACTCCTGTCCACCCCTGGCTGTATGAACACCTTAAGCCATTTGCAGACCCCTGTCAATTCAACTCCCCTATTCTATCTACCACCATGTTTCACAGTGGAGATCTGTAAGTTTTTGCAGCAATGTGCATTTGGCATTTTGGTCTTCTTCTAGGGTGTTGACATTGCACATAGTTTCCAGCTTACTAACAAGAAAAAATAGAACTAAATAAAAATAATGGGTACTTTTAGTGTCATTCTACTGTAAAGATTAAATGTAATTGTAAATGTAAAAATAGCTAAAACTTGCATTTGTTATATGTCTATTTTTTTAACTTCAGTTGTAAATGTAAAAATAGCTAAAATCTGCATTTGTTATATATCTATTTTTTTTAAAACTTCAGTAGTTTCTTTATCATTTTTAGTCAAAGTTTTTAAGAGCCGTTGTGGAAGGTCCAGAGAGCCAGTTGCAGCTCCGGAGCCTTGTTGCAGACCCCTGATGTAGGGTATGAATAGTTTTGGAAGTCACATTATATAGTTAGGTTCTAAAAGTCACTTGAAGCATAATGAGCAACACAATGAGCAACACTGGAACTTTAACTCGATCACGTACAGTGACACCTATTTTCATTTAGCTGTCATTATTTTTTAGAAATCAATTTTCACTTTGAAATTCAGGGGGGGAGGAGCTGTATTTTTTGTTTTTTTGTCAAAAAAACCCCCCAAAATATATTGATTCTGATTGATTGATTGATTGATTTGTTAAAGCAATAAAAAAGAGGAAAACATACAAAGGGATGAATATTTTTCATACACATTTTATCTTTCCCTTAACATTCCAACATTGACTCTCTGTGTATCTAACAGGGGGAGTGTGATTTATCTATGTTTCCAGGAACATAGGGCAGCTAAACTGAACAGCAACTTGCTTAAATCTACAATCCACAGACAATAGTTGGCATTTTGCCTGTTTTCTAGCAAAGCTGTTTCAGGTTCGTGTTGCAGACTGCTTCGTTTACTGCTTGTATGAGTGCTTTCAAATAGCTCCCTGGATTATGTGCTAGTCAAAGTGATTCCTCTGCTTAGACCTGTGTTTTTTGTTTTAGTTGTTGTCTAGCTGCACAATTGAAATATGCAGTAAGCATCTTTAAAAGAAGCTAATTTATAAAGTTATCATTTTAACCTTGTGCTGCAGGGTTAAAAGCATACCCACAAAGTCAGTCTTCTGCAGATGACCTATTGTGCAAATTCACCAACTTTTTAAACCCATCGTATTAAGAAATGCTTGGAATTCCTACTCTGAATGCCTGAAAGACTTGCACCTTCTCTCTCTGTAAGAGCAATCTGATCTGCATGTGTCTTTACAGTTACAGAGTTACTTTGCAGCCTGTGAGGATGAAACTCCGGCTATCCGCAATCACGACCGGGTCCTCCAGCGTCTTTGTGAACACCTTGACCATGCTCTGCTGTATGGGTAAGATATTTACTGCAAGATAGCTGCAGAATGTTGGAAATTAAAGAAACATTACTTCAAATTCTTTGTGCTATTTTGCGTGGATCAGATTGTTCTGATTGTAGTGTTACATATGTATGAGAGCTGTGTACGTGTACTTTTATTGTGACGTGTCATTCGGTAAATGAGACTTTTAATGCAAAGTTGACATTTCAAATGAACTTTTAATGCAGTTTTACAGTTGACACTTGTAATGCACTTTTAATGCAACTTTTATGGCAGTTTTCTATTAAAAGTTTCATTATTTACCATATGACACTTTATGACAATTCATGAACATTTATGAAGACTGCTTCGTGTTCACAAGAGGTGTTATGACATGTTTATGACAGTGTCATGTCAGTCTTATGCACACCCCTTCAAATAGTATTATCTGTTATGCTTTGCATCTAAGGTATTACTATTACCAAATACCATGTTTCCAGATTTTAAAGACTAATCTTGATTTCTAAATTTACTGAAATAACAGTTGTTGCAATTGTTTTCCCATTTTTAAGTAGCAGCTCTTTTAAAAGTGTATTTAAGCTAGATTCAAAAACAGCATTTCAAAGTGTGTAGAATATTATCAAAGGCCTTCAACTATTTTGAAAAGTGGAAGGGTGGGTGTATAAAAAAAGCATTAATACAATTCCAACATTATGTTTTTTTTTTGTTTGTTTTGTTTTTTTTCTTTACTTTGAAAGCTTTTCATGTGCCTGCAGTACCATGTAGATTTTAGGAAATACCCAGGTCTAAGAAAAACATTCAGTCATTCGATCAAACAGCCTCAGACATAAAAGCATCACTTTTCTTTGAAAAACCCATCAGACTTCTATCTCTGAGGCCATTTGATCGCATGTCTAATGACAGTTTTCTGAGGATATCTGAAAATTTACACTGTACTACAAGATAATACATTGGCATTGATTCAACATAGTGGCATGGCAATATAGTTCTCTAATGACTTTATCAAATCCTCTTCTTAAGTCATTTTCTACAGCTATAAACAAACGGGACCAACTATATGTCTGGCAAACAGAATGACTGCACTGCGTGTGCATAATATGTTATATTTATTTCTTTCCCACTCTTCTTTGCACACACTGATATGTCACTTTGCATCCGTTTGTGTCATGTTTCATCTGATATCATTTTTTGGTTTTCTTTATGTTTGCATGTCTTCCTTCCTGTTTCACCACTTCTCTATTGGTGAAAAGAGTTGAGCCATGTCTTGCTTCTTCAGATTTTCCATTTTTTTATTATTTTTGACAGTTTCTCATTTTCTGCAAATAAATAAAAACTTTTTGCTGGGAATTTCAGAAACATGTTGTCAGTAGTTCATAGAACAATGTTCATTTTACTCAAACACATTCCTATAAAAAGTAAAAACAGAGAAACTGATAACTTTAAGTGGTCTTTTAATTTTGTCCTTAGCTGTATTTATCCACTAACAATGATGACAAAATTTTCATTCTGAATTGTTTTAAGTAGCTAACACAATGGTAGCACAACGGTTTCTAAATAATTATGTTGTTAACTGTCACTACTTGGAGGATTTCTTTATTGTTCAACAAGCTCACAGTGATATGACCTAATGTACTACAGTAAAATTAGTATTAGGCAAAATAGCTTTACAAGACCTGTATAAATCTTTAACACTGACTGACAAGCCATAAAACATAACAAAAGTACCTACTTCTAAAGATATTCTTGGTTATTCTAGGTAAGAGTCCTTTTGTGTAAAGAGCTTATACCATTAGCCAAACACTCAGAAGATAAAGGATGTTGCATATACTTGATTATGTATCAGATCCTAGCTTAATTTCTCAAATATTTTCTTCAAGGTGCTTTAAATTCTTTGTTTTTGACATATCTTATATTTGCTCAACATCAATAACAATATATAGCACTCATGGGCATATATAGCAATATTTTTTGCTATTCTAATGTATACCGAAGCATTCCTTTACAATGGCACTGATACAATGATATCAGTGAAATGTTTCCCAACTTTGTCTGAAAATCAACAGTAGACATTGTGAGGTTATTCTTTTAAATTATACAGTTTCTTGTTTGTTTACTTTTACCTTAGTATAATTATCCATGTTCCCACTTACCGTAACTTGGTGGAGGGACATCTGAATTTCCCCACTGTGGGACAATAAAATAGATATTTCTATTCTAATCTAATGACAGGGTGTCCTTAAAAAGTAGTAATTTCATTTATCTAAAATTAAGGCCTTATTCTCTTAAATTCATTTTAAACAAGTAAGTTGGCCTTTAATGCGTTTATCATTTTGTCTTGGCTGGACTTGCATTTTCTTGTAGGAAATTTTTGTTAGGCAAAAGTTTAAGTCATACTCGGACATCTTTATTGCGTTCTGTGACTCGAGACAGTTGAGGCTAACTCTCTGCTAACATACCCTTGCTACCCAGCTAGCTAGCTAGCCTTTTTGCGTCTATCATTGTAAGCGCAAATTTATTGCCATTTGGCTGCATTATGTTCGTACATTTCTAATAAGTCTTAAATTTATGCTTGGTTTCACAAGCATAATGACATTAAAACGATCTTAAGTCTAAAATTTTAATCTGCAGGAACCCCAATTGGTGCTCTGATCTTCTCAGGTCAATCTGCCTGAGGATAGATATTATTTACGCAATATTTTAAACAACCTGACATACGTTTCCTATTTGTGTTAGCCATTTCCTTTATGAATGTGTTATTGTTTTAGGCTGCAGGACATATCGTCAGGCTACTGGGTGCTGGTGGTTCACTTCACCAGGAGGGAGGCTGTCCGACAGATAGACGAGCTGCAGCACATAGCCACCAACCTCGGTCGAAGTATGACGTATTAACTGCATAGGGAATTGCATTTGAAATAAAAGGAAACATCATTTATTAGACTGTCAGATGCATTCATTAAAGAAGGCTTCAACTGTTCTGTGCAGGTCGAGCATGGTTGTACCTGGCGTTGAGTGAGAGCTCTTTAGAAAGCTATCTGCGCCTCTTCCAAGAGAATCAAGGATTGTTACAGAAGTATTACTTCAAGTATGTTAAGATTTTTTTTTTTATTACCATTTTTAAGAAATGCATGTGACTGCTGTTAAAGTTTTCTGCTTGGACTTTTACTGTTCACTTCATATGCATTAAATGCCTTAAATCATAATATCTTTGACTTGTAGAAATGCGTTGGTCTGCAGTCACGACCACCTTACGCTGTTCCTTACACTGGTGTCCGGCCTGGAGTTCATTCGCTTTGATCTGGAGCTGGTCAGCATAAGCTTAATCACAACATTATCACACACTGCAGTCATCTGTGTCCTTAACTTGTCAGACGCCTGTTCCTGGTTTAGGATGTGCCCTATCTGGATGTAGCTCCATACATGCCGGAGTACTACAAACCACACAACCTGCTGGACTTCGAGGAAAGGCTCCCCAGCTCGGACAGCTTGTCTCTGCACTCGTTTACCTCCCTGACCTCCACCAACCTGGAGTGGGACGACAGCGCCATAGCTCCCTCCAGTGAAGGTAGAGCATGCTGTATTTTGTCTACTCACCCTGTTTCTTACTATACGTCTTTACCTAAATTAGTATAGTAAAACCTGGCAGTGAGATGCAGACTGATTTTCATTTTTGTTTTTTATGCTTAAAGTAGGACTTGGCAATATTTAATTCTGCCTTTGGTTTATCTGTCTAAAGAACATTGTACCAGAAGTCGTCCTCTTTGTCTACGTTCTTTCTGGGAAACTCCAGTCTGGCCTTCATGTTTTTCTTGGAGAACGAAGTTTTCTTTCTCATTGTATAGATATTCACTTCTACATCCACTGATGACATTTTAGGGTGTTTCTATATATGCCGTATCATTTTAAAGAGTAAATATAAGGTTTATTCAACAGGGTAAAAAAAATGCTGACTTTGAATGTTCTAATCATATGCACCAAATGTAACAACTAGGAGTGTTTCAGCCATTTGAAATTAGAAGTAATGTGGGGTTGTTTTAATTTATTCATCACCAGAAATGTTTTTTTATAGATTTGGCAGAAATTTTAAACTATTCCTTTGTTTTTCTTTTTTAATTAGTTGATTTTTTTTCTGTATTTTTACAATTAGTGATAAATATATGTCAAAAGATGTTAGCTAAACATCCAGGCTGTCATGGGTTGTGCTATCATTTCTTCACATGACTGTATTTTATTTCATATGCTCACCGATGGTGGCAGAATACCTTCACTGGGGTAATTGCAGCGCTCAGCCCCCACAAAGCACTGAGCCAGTTCCCTGTTTTAGTTCCCATTTCTCATTGTTTTACCCTCATTGGTTTAGTTGTTTGACATTCCATGTATCATGTTATTTTACTGTTTCTCTGTCATTTATTCAGACTCATCTGTCTTTTGTTTCTTCAGTCAGACTTTTTCTAATTTTCAATGTTATCCCTCCTTTTCTTTTCTTTTTTTTTTAGATTATGATTTTGGTGACATGTTCCCCGTGTTGCAGTCATTGCCAAGCTCAAACTGGGAAGGTGGGACAATGGTCAACCCTTCCTTCCTGCTTACTCATTCCATATTTTCTCTCCCTCCTTTATAGCATGAGTTTGAGCACAACTTGGGATTAAATGCATGCTGGGAACCTGAACTGTAAAACAGCCACTGATGCAAGATAATGTATCTGAATTTGATAAGATGAAGTAAATGGAACAAAAAAATTAAAGGTTTTTGGCAGTTGGTCCTGAAAGATTTAGTTTTCTGTGGTATTTAAGGCAGTATGTTTAATGTACTGTGTTTACATCAAAAGCAATTATGTAGTGGCCAGCATCTGATTATTATGATCTGTTTACTTTGTGGAAGAATTCCACAGCTTCACTAAATTTAGACAAAACAATAAAGCATGACAAGCTCTGAAAGCTTTTGTTTTAAACAGAAAGAAACACAACCTTACTGCTGCAAAAATAATGTAGCATAGTGATCATTTCAGTTATAATTAAGTGTGCACCAATAGTAGTTTTCCTGCCGATCACCAATCTTGAAAAAGCCTGAACTGCTGATTCCGATGTTGTGCAGTACCAATTTTTGTCTGAAAAGTCTCTAAATATAGCTCATTGGATATTATTGGGTTTATGTGTAAGTATCAGTTGATCAGCCAAAATTAAGGAAATCTGAGCTAATTTATCAGAGAAATTTAATCTGTTTTCAAACACTTGTTAAAACCGTGTTATATTTTAACTCAGATTATTATTTTTTTATAATTTGACAGAAATATCTTTTAAGTGATTCATCATATTTAGAAAAAGAAGCACATTATTTTCTGATGTTTATTGGATTAATGATACAGTTGAAACAGATTTACATAAACTTTATATAAATACAATTATTCCTTTACTTTTTGGCATCAACTGACTGTTCCTAGTTTAAGTTAATCAGTATTACAAAACATGAAACCTTGTGAAGATGCTGGCATAAGCTTCTTAAAGATAGAAAGAAAACATCTGTAACTACAGAGTCGACATAAATAGCCAGATTACAATTTTCAAAAACGTGCCCTGTGATCTGGTGCAATTTAACTTTTTACAAAGATTCAAGAACCATTGTTACATTTGGAGAGATAAGGGGATGAGCTTGCAAGCATGAAACAACATCCCAACTGTGAAATGCACTGAAACACTTCAGGAAGAAAGAACTAGATATTGGAGGGCATCTCAAGAGGTCAACCAGGAAGTTAAAGCTTGGGGTCAAATAAGTCTTCCAAATGGAAATTTGTTATAAGGTGGCTGAAGGATAAAGTCAGTGTTTAGGAATGGACATCACAAAGCCCTGATCATAGATCCATGTGCAACTAAGGTGACCTACAAACCTGAGTCTGTTACACCAAAGCTCAGTTAACTATTGTGAGAAATTTGTGGAAGGATACCCAGATTATTTGACCCACCTTTAAAGGCAACTCCATCAAATGCAAAGGAAATGTAAGTAAACTTCTAAATTTGAAGAAAGTTAATATATGTTACCAAAACACCCCTGGCAACACTGCAAAATGTTGTTGTTATTATTATTATTATTACTATCATCATAGGTAGATATTTTTTATGTTATTTCCTAAAAGATACAATGTCGCCAATACCTGTTTATGCTCCTCTGGCAATTTTCATAGTTGTTTGACTTGGATGGTCCCTTTATTGCTATATTGCAAACAGACTATGAAATAAATCAAATTTCCAACAGATCAAGATAAAAAGTTGTTCCATTCAGTTAAAACAAATTTTATTAGATGAGGAGAGACGGTCCTTTGGGGATGCCTATGAAACCCAAGGGTAAAATAAATAGAAATACATTTATATTATCTCATACTTTTGTAGTCATACTTATTCAAATGTCATAAATCAAAATAGAAAAATGAAACAAACTGTGTTTATGCACAGTAAAGTGAATCATTAATTTGGGAATTTATTGCTGGGTGGGTTACCTGTCTGTCATTTTCTGCATGTGTTGCTTATTTGGAGAACTGTCTCATTCAAGCTTACTCTGCGTAACTGTTGACACAGCAGTGGGAAAGCCCGAAGCAGCTGGTACTCACCTTGTCCTTTCTAGGCTTCTCTCTTTACTGTGTATCTCTCTGTGTTGCATATTATGGTGTATCTTCTTCCTGTTGATGTCTTTCACTGGCCTAGGTTCAGCTAAGCTGTAGTGTTGGTTGAAAATCAGCCAATCAGTTTTACAAGTGACTTGTTTGAAATATTTAAGATTACACTTTAGGTTCTCAAATTGCTTGAGAATAAACAGTTATTTGTCAGTTTCTATCCTTGCCTTTTAGCTGTAGCTGCTCCAGTAACACTGCTTGACCTGGGCCTGTGACTCTGCAAAGAAACCCGCTGCCTGATATGTCTCATATTGTGTGGTGCCTTTGTTTTTATTTAACCCTTTAAAAAAATAGATTGCTTTGCCCTAACACTGGCTATTTCTATGCTAATGAGGAAATGCACAGTATTTCTGTATACTTGTTTGGTTGGTCAGCATTTCAACACTGCAAAAACGCACAAAAGAAATTAAAACCAAATCAGTTCCTTGTAAATACGGTGCTGGTGAGAAGTTTATATACACCTGACTTGATTGTAAATCTCCTGGGTTGGTAAAAGCATTACCAACTGAATGCTTTTTTCTGTTGGCAATTACTATACAACAAACAAATTCTTTGACTTGGCAGTAATGAATAATTAAATGTAACTATTTGAAATAGTTGATTTTTCTAGTCCACATAAGCTCAAATGCAAAACAAAAAAAATATACATATGTATTCTTGCTGGATGCTTTCTATGCAGCCCTTCGTAGGTTGCAGAGGAACCAAATAATTCATGAGCCATCAACAAGCTTCTGATAAAATTGTGGCTGGATATTCAACCTCCGTTATTATGAAATGTTACCTTTTTTAAACTAACAGATTTACCAATAGGGACCCAGCTTTTAAATATATTAAACAAATTGCCCTTCCATAGATTTAATGTTGCATGGACTGGTTTTATTATTTTCAAAAACAGATTTGAAGCCTTTTGGTATACCTGGTTTTGTCAAAGTTTCCAACATCAAGCTGTTGGTTTGAGGCAGGGGTGTCTTGATACAGTTTATTCTTTTTCCGATACAATACCAATATGGCAGCTTTGACTATTGGCTGACACAGATACTGACTCAATACATTATCAGCACGAACCATACATACATTTATTACTTATTTTGTAGTGTGGGATGTTAGAAAAGGCTTGATTAAGTGATACTACTCGAACAGAGAACAATTGTCGACAGCAATAGGTATGAGAACAACTAGCTAATATGTCTGACAGTGAGATACAAGCACTGAAGTATATAAATGCTGGAGTGGATTGCTTCTATCAGCGTCCTTATATCAGAGATTTTAAATTTCCAGAATATGCTTAAAAGTGAGTTCTGTGCCGAACAACTCAACCAGTTTAAACAAATTATCAATTCTGCCATTGAAAATTCTGCTGGAAGCTTGTTGATGCTTCCAAAAATGTGTTATTTTACTGCAACTTTCAACACATAAGCATATGTTTTACCATGTAAATTCAAACTTGTGAAGACAACACAGCTCAAATATTCTTTTAATGAGTGTAATAAAGTTTTCATTGGCACTGTAACTTTTGTCAACAAGCCAATTGACATAAATTCTGCTGCCACCAATGCAGGAGAGGCAGTCTGTGTATTTCCTTTACTCTTTAGATATAAACCTGGACAACAGCTGCATTTGCATTTACTCAGTTATCTTTTTGCGGCTCTTGACAATAGAGGGTGACTTGACCGACCAGGCCAGCTGCCCACGGTCGACTGGCTCTGATCCCCAGACGGTCGTCAGTGACACAGTAGTTGTCACCAGCACAGCCGTGGGGAAAACGGTTGCTCGCCTTTCCCCGAACAGCCCCACATCTCGACACAACCCGTTCAATGAGGACTCTGACACGAACACCTCAGCGGACGTCACACCAGTTCATGCAGCCAGCTGTCGGAACACCACCGAAGATGAGACCGAGGTCAACGGCAATGAGCTTGAAGTCATCAGGTAGTGAATGTTTTAGGGTCTTACCTTTAAGAAGCATCTTTTGCTTATGCGGGAAGCTAAATTTACCATCTTCATTATCTGTCCTAGGATGGCTAAACGAAAGAAGCCAGCCAAGAAGCGACGTGGCAGGGGATCTACGGATTCCAGCAGCAGCATCCATGCCTCGCTCTCCTCTGAACATGAGGAGATTGTGAACCACAGCATGTTGCAAGAAGTTGACTCGATAAACTCCACTGTAGCGCTACTGGACAGTGAAGGAGAGCAAAGCAGGAGCAGAGTGGGGTCTGCGATTGTAGAGGAAGGGGGCGAAGAAGGGGTGGAAGGCTTGCTTCGGCTCCCAGAGATGACAGACACCTCCATGGACACCGTTGGACAACCCCTCCGGGATGTCATGGAGAGGCTCAACGGGTCCTGGGTACCCCCTGAAGAACAGGATCACAATCAAAGCTGTGATCAGAGGTCCCTGACTCCGGTGCAGCAGCCCTTTCGCAACGATTCCGAAGGAAAACCTCCTGACCCAACTCCACAAGAGACGTTTGACTCCTCTCTGGCCGACAGACCAGACTGCCTGCAGACCTCTAGTGTGTCTGCGGACCTATGCTGCATTACCACCGACAGTACAGACTCTGCTGACACAAGTGGTGGCCACAATGACTCTACAGAGCAAAGCCAGTCACAGACTCTTTCAGGTAGCCTTGAAGATGAGGAAGAAGCAGAAGAGCCAGCAGGACGGAAGCTCCACATGAAGGAGGAGGAAGAGGAAGAGACCGTAGAGGGAGATTCAGCAGGCAGAACATCTGTAACCGAGGAAACGGAGCAACAGGAGAAACTCAGTCCTTCTGAGATTTGTCACCCAGCAGAGTTCAAGTAAGATGTCAAGATATGACCAGATATTTGTTCTGGTGCTGGTTCTCATTGCAAATCTAATCCTCTTCAACCACGTTGCAGGGTGGACAACAATCACCTGCTTCTTCTCATGATCCATGTTTTCAGAGAGAACGAGGAGCAACTTTTCAGAGTGAGGATGGAAGAAGCTTTCTTTTCTTTTTTCAGACTTTTTCTAAACCTCAAGAGAGTCACGTCTCAATTCATTGTTCAACAATTAGATTAACAGATTGATTTGGCATCACAAATAAAATGTGTAGAGAACAAAAATTCCACTCTGTCCCTTTAAGAAAGTTGAAAGTTTTGATGTTATGTCCTCTTAGAAGTGGCTATGAAACAGTCTTTCTTTGGAAATGTTGCAAGGCCCACTTTGTCAATGCCTTTTACACTTCTTCCTTATAGACTGACAAATTACAAAAGTTTGCTCTTTTACAACCATGAGGTGCCTATAATCAGGGTGCCTGCACTTAAAGTCTTAAATTCATTAATCTAAAAGTAAGGCTTTAAAATGTCTTAAAATTATTTTAAAAAGAAGTCTGTTGGCCTTTAATCATATGTCTTCAATTTTGCCTTGACAGGATTATTTCATTTCATATATTCAGTGTATTTTTTTTTCTAGACTTTTCTGTCAGGCAAAATCTTCATAGCGTTCTCATGAGAGCCTCAGTTGTCTCTCATGAGACAACTGAGGCTACCAGTAATTACCTGCTAATACCCTTCCTAGCTAGCTTATATGTGTCTATCGTGGCTAAGTTCAAATGTACCTCCTGGATGACATCCACACTTCTTCTGTGGAGATGTAGGTCTTAAATTTCATTAAAATTGGTCTTAAAGATTTTTTTAAAAGTCTTAAATTTGACTTGGTGAAACCTGCAGAAACCATGTTTAAAATGTTCTAACTTTGCCACATTTGCTTCTAAGTCTTCTCAAAAAGCAGGAAGAACAATCTGCCCATGAGGACTACCTCTGTATATAAAAATTGTCTGCTTTCCTTCACATTATAAAAACATCACAGTAAATCCTCCATGGAGATGCTAACAATAGTAAATGCTTCATTAGAGACAAATAAAACTCCCTAAGGATTTCTCTGCCATTCATTTTGTGTTTTCCAGATGTTGAGAATGAGTACAGGTCACATGGAGGGGGACCTGCAGCCTCTTTATCTGCTGCTGACTGACTGTTACATCTACTTACTAAGAAAGGGTGAGTAAATAACATAATCAGCCAGCACCTCTGGCTCTGGTATCCAAAACTGACACCAGCCCTATGTCATGGGAAACCTTAGAATTTGTGTGCTGCACAGAGTTTTTTTCATGGATCATATATTTTGCGATTCATTTGGCATACATTAATAACTGCCTATTATTGTTAGGAGCAGCTGAAAAACCCTACACAGTAGAAGATGCTGTTTCCTATAATGAGCTCGACTATCTCTCTGTAAGTCATCTGCACCTCACAAGTTTATCTCATTTTTTCTAGATAGATTTCAATACATTTATATTATATTTTTCTTCTAAACTTATTGCTTTTGTGTTATTGCTAATGCAATGATTGACAATGATAAAACAGGAGATTTACTTAATATGTTTTAAACAAGATAGATCTAATTTTTTCCCATTAGGTGGGCCTTGACCAACAGACAATAGCACTGGTTTGCACCAACAGAAGAAGGAAGTTCCTGTTGGATACAGCTGATGGCTCGCTGACTGTGTAAATTCACTTATATTGGTTTTTATTAATATTCTTGACTTATACGTTCTCTTTGTGTATTAAAAGAGGTCGCAAATGCAATTTCATTCTGTTCCTTTTTTTGGACAGATATTTACACCATTGGCTAAATTGTCAAATTAACTTTTGTTTTTTTTTATACATTTCTTGCAAAGTGCTCCTTTTTATTGTAAAATGATGATCTAACAAGATTTCAGTCTAAAACTTTTGATTCGATATCCCATGGTGACCTACTCCTCCCCTACGACGCTTTTTCTGGCCGTTGACAAGCTTCCAACATAATTCAGTCTAAATATTATCCACTGCTAGCAGTAGATCTTATAAAAGCCAGATGTTTTGCTGGTGTGTGAACCAAGTCTTACATTCACAACTGTTCATCAGGTAGTCCATTGCAGAAGTTTAATATTACACTGCTTTACATATTATCCTTTATTTATACAGAAAAAAATCTCTTGAGTCAATGTCTCATTTACAAGAGAGATCTGTTACATACGTCACAAAAGCATAAAAAGAACAATACAGTCTACTAAACACTTACGCATTCTCTAAAGTTTGGAATCATTTTATCTTGAACACAACCAATTGTGTCAGCGTTTCAACTATCTCGTCCCAACTGTGACCCTTACATGAAAAGAGATAGATTATAAACCTTAGAAACGACCAAGTATCCGGTCACTATTTTGAAACTGCTGGAACATCAGTGTGACCCTATAGAGAAGGTTCTGATCTGGGAGATCTCAAACATTTCTCCATTCATCTTTTCTGACTTGTCTCCTACTTCCTGCCACTGACAAACATTCATCTTGGAAAACTGTTGGTTTCCTTCTCACTGAGTGATTGCCTGTCCACTGGCATTCAATCTCCTTTCTCCTTCATTTTTAGCTGGTTCCTGTCTGTGCTGAAGTCCGCCATGGTCCACGGTTGTCGAGAGCCTCCATATCCAGCTGTTCTGACAGATGCCACCATGGAAAAACTGGCCTTGAATAAGTTTGTCTCTCAGGAGTGTCATTGTGAGGTAGAATATTGTTACAACTGATTTGTGCTGTAGCAGCTTTCGACAACCAAACCTTCCAATCATTATGACATTTGTTGCTGATTATTCTCAGGTATCTGAAGTGTCTATTATTATTCTCAGGTATCTGAAGTGTCTATCCAGCTTTATTCACTGGTTCACTGGGAGGACCCAATGGATATGACCATGTCTCCCCAAGGAGGCACACCCACCTCTGGTGTCCCTTCCAATATCAAAGAAGGTTCTCTGCAGTACAGGGCTGGGATCACGTACCTCGGTAAAGAGATGTGGAAGAGCTGCTACGTCATCCTCGGGTACAGACCATACTCATGTTCATATTTTCCTTTTCAAACTCCCCTCCAGTTGTTTTTATGCTGAATAGCTGAGTCTTTGTCTCCTCGGACCAAAACTGGAGTTCTCTAACATAGGAGATTAGGAGATTTTCCATCTCCTTCTACTGGGAAGATGAGCTTAAATTGCCATCCAGCCTTGATTTTCTCCATTCCAGTTTGAATCTAATTCTTGCTCTGACTGTGGCTATGGGCAAAATTTCAAAACTGTAGTTGACTCGTTTTGGGTTTTTTTGAGTTCCTGAATTAACAGACAACATGCCATGTCTAAATGGCATGTTTTAATGTCTTATTCTAAAGTGTGACTAAAGAAAATGTGACATTTCATATTTCTACCTCTGTGAAACAGGAAGTTCTAAATTACAGATTGAAAGTTCCTACATAACATCATCAAGTAAAGTATGATTTAAGTCATTGGGATATTTTTATATAATTTAATTTTGCCACCAATAACCATATTTTTGGTTTTTGCTATTGCGGGATTTCTCCCCACTGAATAAATGTACTCAAAATAAGATTTTTTTACTCATATTAAAGTTGCAGTAACTTTTATAAACAATATACATCTCCATATTTGTTAAAACTGTTACCATGTTGTGACAGATAATATGCGAAAAAAAACTAGCTCCTTCATCTCCTCTTCGTGCTAATATCACCATCTACAGAAGTGCACCGCTCTTGGTCCAAAAACAACCAATCAGAGTCAAGAGGAGGGTCTTTGCGCTGTCAATCAAGCTTGTAGCGACACTGCTCAGTATGCTTATGGAGGAGAAACAGCTTACAGTTGGAGAAAAACTATTTATTCTCTGTCATTGGTGGTTATGCTAACTGCGCTGAGCATTCATGACGGGAAACCAGCTGTAGCGTAGCAGAAAGAGAGAGAGTGTGAACAGCATTATTGACAGCACTAAGACCCTCCTCCTGGCTCTGATTGGTTGTTTTTGACCAAGAGCGGTGCATTTCTGCAGATGGCTGAAGGACCACACAGGGAAGCAGAGGAGCTTGATTTTTTTTTTTTTCACAGATTAACAAACATATTGCTTATTAAAGTTACATACTGCACCTTTAAGGCTTTTTCACATTATAGAAGTACTTTATTCATCCCAGCAGGGAAATTACTTAAAGAGGGGTACTAATGACAGCGAGTGGTGCTGTATCATTTGAACAGGTTTTATTACATAATATAATTTCTTGTATAATTTGTTTCTTTCATGTTTTACTGAAAATATTAATCTGACAGTCTGTCCAAATGTCATCCAGTATATGAAGCTAAATGTTTGTTCTCTCTTTGTGCAGCAAAGGGATTCTGTACTTGTATGCAGAGAGGACAGATGTGACCCCTCTGATGTCTGTCACCATGGGGTAAGTCTCAGAAAGCTCAACTTCCAGATTGAAAATGATGCCCTCTGAGGGGCTCTCCCTGTTTAGACAACTCTTTGTTTGTCCTCAGGGGGGAACACTGTGGAGGGTGCCGTCGCTCCAACAACACAGAGCGTCCCCACGCCTTCCAGGTCATCTTGACAGAGCGCCCCCCACTGGTACTCAGTGCCAACAATGAGCAGGACATGGCCGAATGGATGCAGCTTCTCTGTCAGTCTGTTTCCAAAGGGGTAAGTGGAGAAAGTTGGAATAATGCGCTGTTCATATTACAAATTTTGCATCCATTGGTTTTAAGTTAGAGATTTCTATGGATAAACTTAGGAATGGTGGAAAAGAAAAACCTTATTATGGACAGGATTTATTTAATGTTTGTACAATTTTCATCTGTATGAGACATTATAAGCAAAGGTTTCTCATTTTCTTCAGCTACCTTGCTAAATAGGGTATTTCAAAAATATTTGTCCCCTTTCTATGTTCTTATGAATAGCTTTTTGAACCTTGTACTCTTGTTTTCTTCCATTAAACATTTTCATTTGCTTCTGTTATTTTTTTTGTTTTTGTTGGATTTAACAGACATTATTTTGGTTGCATAATTTCCTATTGAATATGGACCTATGAAAACTACAGCCCCTTTACCACAGGTTATCCCTCAGGGTGTGGCCCCCACCCCATGTATCCCATGTTGCCTGGTGGTGACGGACAAGCGGCTGCTAACTTGTCATCAGGATTGTCAGACGAGCTTTTTCCGTTCGCTGGGCAGTGTCGATATCTGTGATGTGACCACTGTGAGCTTGGAGTCTGACAAGGAATACTGTGTTATTGTGAGTGATCTTCTGCTTACCTTTGTCTGTGATTGGTACTTCAGAAAATTACTATGTGTATTTTACTAATACTTTAGGTAACGGCTATTTCCGCTGCCAAGTGTTCTTCCCATATCATGTTGATTCCTTTTACAGAATAAATAAGGACTGTTGGGGATACTTCATTTAAACAGTTTCTATGGTAACCATATCTACTTGAGTTATCAGAAAATAGAGCAGTCAGTAACCAATTCCTTTGTATTCAGATATTGGGTTTAGATTTTCTAATCATACGTGATGCGTATTGAGTTAACATGGTTCATACATAGGTCCTGAATTGTCTGGATCTTTATTTGACGATTTTCCAGGACTTGAAAATGAAATGGAATATGGAATAGTGTTTTATTTTTTAAGGCAATACATCTAATAATGTTTATGATGTGCACACTATGGCTTTACATTAATTTATAACAAATTGACATTCTTCAGCTCCTATTTGCTACATCAAACCTTGCTTTTTGGCATTTTATTATTTCGGTTTCTTAACTTTTTCACAAAACGGCAATTACTTTATTTTTAGTACTTCAGACAACTTCAGACATATGATCCTTCGACTTTGGCTTTTTAAAATACAATTAATATCAACTAACATACTAAAACTGCTACAGTAAAGATACCAAGGTTCTCAAATTGTGCTTTGAATAATTTCCATCTAACATATGATATCCCAATCCATAACTGATAACTAAAAACGTTACAGATTTTGAAATAAAGCTTGAACTCAACAATGCAATGGTGCTAATCAACCAAACTGGTTGAGATTAACTTGTTCTCATGGTACAGATTTAGATGAGAAGCAAATTTTTCTTTTACTTGTATGGCGTGTTTTGTCATCTAAGGAAAATTGGACGTTCTGTGTTGTTTTTCCCACTGATCAAAAATACCCAAATTAAAGATCAGATGTTTTGATGTTTCAAACTTTGTTCTAGAAATTGAATTCATTTGAAAGAATCTTTACAAGCTGTGACAATACCTGTGGAATTGTTTCTTGTCTTTGTGTTGCTTTTCCTAATGAAAATCTTCCCATTTGGGCTTTTTCCAGTGCTGTAACATCGGCTTTTGCTCTCTACAGGAGTTTGCAGCAGATCGAACTCAGTTCCTCCCTCCATGGGTGTTATACTTCAGCGGCTGTGAAGAGAGGGATCGGCTTCTAAATGCATTAAACAAGACATGGAAAGACATTTTTCAGGTCAGAATGAACTGTCAACCTTGTTCTTGACGGGATAAAATCAACATGTAGTGGTTTTACAAATCCAGCATCGGTTAGGCAGGAAAAAAAAGAGTTTAGAAGATAGTTTATCAGGGCTTCCTTCAAAAAACTTGCTAAGCCCGTTGGCTGCTAGGCCACTTCACCAACAGCCAAGATGACAGAAAATATAAAAATATTTCTTAATAACTATGTTGTTGGAAGATATTATTGACAATACTTAAACACTAACTATAGATTTTAAGAAAATTGCAAAAACAAATAAAATTTCTTTAATATCTTTTCTTTTTTTTTTTTTTGCACTTCGATTAAGCAAGTTGTGCCTAGCAGCCCGCCAGGCTTAACTTTATATAACTTTATGCAAAAAGAGCTTTATAGCATGTTCTCTTGCGCTGTGTAGTTAAACATGTTGCCTGTTGTCGTCATACACAGGTTGACCTCCCGCACCACGAGCTGTTGGACCCGCTGGTGCAGAAGCGCTGCGGTGAGGCCCTGGAGCTGATGAAGAGTGCCTGGCAGAGGGCAGACAGCCTGGCTCGAGGCAGAGCCCAGCGGGAACCCTGGTGCTGACACACACACACACACATATCCACACCCCATCATCTGTGTGTGCTTCCCTGGTACGACACAATCCAATGGAGGGTTACGTATCAGAATACTCAGAAGTAACATTCTGGTCCATCAGACATGCGGCGGTAATTTTGCTGAAGCCAAGTTTCAGAACTACTTCCATTTAAAACATTTAATGCTAAAGTTGTGGTGCATGTGCACACAGAGATATTGATTCCACTAAAATAGCTACATTTGGCAGAAACGGTGAAGGTTTGTTGTCATAAACCTCTAACCTTTAACTCTGAAGATTTTGCTAAGTCTGAAGCATGACGAGAATCAGCAGCTAGGAAGTTTTCTTTTATATGTCTGCCAATCTGAGTGCTTCATATTATACACATCTGGATGGATTCACAATTTTATCCTGCACAAAAATTTTTTAGGATACTCACCGCTTGCGTAATGCACACAACTGTGTGAATTTGAAGGTCTTTTGACACTGATGCTAATGCTAACTGTTAAAACGTGTCTTGATAAAGCTGACCTGAAGTGCAAACGTACAAAACTTTACGGTGTCGGTGCACGAGCGCTGACGCTGGTCTGATATTCAGATTAGCTGTGAGCGAGAGTACACACCTTCACAAGGAGTAATTCTCACATAAACTTTAGACAAGACCCTGCGGGAATGAAGATCTGAAGCAGATGTTGATATTTTACACATATCAAGCACTCTGGGAAACACACTCATGCCTGATATTTGCTGTTCTAGAAGTTGAAATGTTTCCACCTAAATTTGCCTTTTTTTTCACGGTGTGGAGACAGATAACATTTGCACATTATTTTTGCTCTTTTTTTTTGGTACTAGGTTTATATTTTTCTCTTTCCAGAAGTATTGGAGGAGGAGGATTCAGATGAATTATTTAAATTGCTAGTTGATTAGATTAGTTGGGATTTTTCTGATGTTTGCATCTATGTATATTAGTGTTGCAGTCTGTTTGAATCATATTTCACAGAATAATGTGTTATTTGACCAGACTTCTTCCTTTGATTTTTGTGTCAAGTGTTGATGACATTGAACTTTTATTTATAAGTTTATCATTATGCTCACTGCAATGCATGATTTCTAAGGAAATCCTCACCTTTTTCTGATTACTTTCTTTTTTGATGTAATACTAAGGCTTCGCAGAACATAAAAATTGCAAAGATTTGAATCTCAATACAATCTCTCCTACACAATAAAATATTGGCTGTCATTAAAACATGAAATAATGTGTTGACAATTTTGCCTTTTATGATCTGTAATGGGTAAATTGACTAATTTCAGCTAAATTAATCCTTTTGACATTTTAAACAGATGCCTTTTCAGGTATATTTGCTTTCAGATCACTGAAATTTACATTTTGTTTTAATTTTATCTCAGATGTTCTCTTCTTCCAATTAAATTTTACGTTAAACAGGCACATGGATGTGAAACCTAAATACTCTAAACGGACTTTGAAGAACTTCCACCAGGTGTTGCATTTTAGGCTAAACAAGTTTTATCAGAAGTGCTGTTTTTATACAACTTAACTCTGTGGTTAAATATGCACTGCATTAACATGCCTCTTAGCCATATACATACATGTGTACATCTTGTACAATTTACAGTGTGTTACTCCTGTGTTAGCATTAATTAGGTCAGTAAACCTTTCTAAGTGCCACTTGGTCTTGCTTTTTTTTTTCTTTTTTTTTGGTAACAAAGAAATCTCAGGTGAATAAAGGTTCCAAAACCTTAAGAGTCACCTTGTGTGTTTTTGTTTTGCTACAGCGTCTCTTGAATCTCAGTGCAGTATTTTTTAAATCACAATTTTCTTTAAGCTTTGGGACATTGCAAGTCTCAGTGCAGCGTTATGAAGCTATGTTTACACACACATGGGGAGGAACATTTGGAGAAGGTTTTATAAAAGGTTTTGCTCTTTGCAAGAAAAATAGAGTCCGAATTCCTAAAGGATCCGTTGGTTTGGGAGCGTAAAGTTGGAGATGTTGAAGACTTGAAATGTTTCTTCTGTGCTTTGAATTGTGCCTGTGGACTGTATATGAAGAAAAAGTTAAGGAAGTGTTCTTGAGCGTTTGAAATTCAGGAAATTGCTGGTCAATGATGGATAATACCTTGTAAACGATGTGCTGTCAGAGTTTTTCTGTTTTTTGTTTTTCCTGTTTGTTTACATGCACATTGCATAGAATATTTGTATTATTCATTGGATTTATTGAAATGTAAATAAAGCACTAATAATAATAATAACAGTCTGTTAAGTCCCACTTAACCATATGCATGTTTTGAAAGTTTTATATTGTTCTGAATCTCAGAGAATGTACAAACAAAGCTTTGGAAAATGCAACTAAATAAACTGCAAAGAAAGTGGACTCCTGCGGTGACTCTGTGGATTTTAAAGATTCTCGTGTTTGGTTTCAACACTTGCAAATATAATCAAGGATGAAAGCTGCGGCAGTCATGTTAGAGCAGGACCAGAAACTTTACAAGTTACTGCAGCTCAGTCGAAATGTTTTTTCTTTTTTTGTTAAATGCAACATTGTAATCTGGAATTACACTGCAGCACACAAAGCAGAAGCTCCCTGTCTTTAGGGCAACAGGACTTTGAGTTTGTTGTTTATTGTATGTCCTTAAAATATGAACATGCACTCTATTGGTTCTACATGTTTTGTTGAAGAATACCTTGTAATTATCTTTTCAGTTTTTAGAGAAGGCAATGAACAGAAAAGTCTAAATCCTACGTTGTCGTCTTGCATGTAAAACATGGTGATAACTGCAGAAAACACAAAAGAATAAGATTATTTTCACTTCTGACATTCAATATTTCGTTAGTTCTTTCTCATGCCGCTGCAGTGGATGGACAAACTGCATCTAGTGTGTATGTAGTCATACATACACACACACACACACACACACACACATATATATATATATATATATATATATATATATATATATATATATATATATATACTGTATATGTATGTATACTGTTAGCACTATGTTATTACTAGATTTCACTGTTTGTTTCACTTAGAGCAACAATAACACAGTGAAATTGGGTTTGATGAAATTCCTAAATATAGGTTCTATAAGTGAAGGTTAATTGAAAACATCAGTACTGTCTGCTTCAACAATTTATTTCTTTGGCTTCTTGTTAGCTTCTTATATCATTTATTTTGTCTCTTAAGTGGAATCAAAATGCCTTGAGAGCATCACTACAGTGACGGAACCATGAAGCACTTAGCATATTTTTTCATAAAACATAATGAAAATGATGCTTTTGGGGGAATGGGAAAGATACATTTTAGGAGATCTGAGGGCTCTTGTGCTAATTTATATATATAAAAAAAATACTTATTAGCATTTATACATCCCGTGGGGAGGGCTATTGCTATAGTATTTTCATTCTTGCCATACTGGTGACGCTGCCAATGTTTTATTTATTGCTGGAGGAACTTGGCTGATAAAATGGAGTGTTTAACTGGTATAACTGGTATATATTTAAGAAATATATAGTAGCATTACAACACAAAGCAGGTAAATTTTAAACAGGCACTTTTCTAACTTCCTGTGTTAGCTACCTTTGCCGTAGTACTAGCTTGTACAAAAGCAGAACCAAGTACAGATTTAGTTTCCCTTCTCTATTTAGTTACTGTTTTCATCCTCTATAATAGTGCTGAAGTGGAAAATTGTCTTTGCATCTGTCCGTGTGAAGCAAACTATTCTCTAGAGTTGAGTTGGTAAGTTTCTTTTTACCACAAGAGGGCGCTGCATGTCATTTTACCATATTAATTAGAAAGTCAGTGCCGTCTGATCTGTAGTTCAGATTTTATTAAAGATGCATCAGGGGTCTTTTTATTTAAAGTGTATGACTTTTCATTTTTTAGAAAATGTGCTGTATTTTCTGCAGCATCTATTCGTATCCTGAGTCTTCCCTAAGGATTTGTGGACAAAAGATTCTTGGATGTTCTCTTAATCTAAACAGAATAAGCAGACAGGTTTCTTTTCTTTACTTCAGTTAATCAAAACTTAAGAGTTAAGAGTTTTGTGGCCTAGTCAAAGTCTAAACTCACCTGCACTGGTGCCAACTTAAGCAGGCTGTTCATCCTGGAAAACTTGAGGTTATAGAAAAGAAGAAGACTCGCATCCCCACAGCATGGTTCGCACCACCACAGGAATGTTTTCATTTCCCCCATCAAACTTATGTGAAATCCTCTAAAGTCGTCACAGATCAAATTGCATACAGATTAACTCTGTTTACTAATTCAACAGTTTCTCTATTTTTATATTTGGGGGCACCAGAGTAAAGGGAGTGGAAAGGCTTTCCTGCATTTTTCATTCATGATTCATTAATTTCATTAAAAGGCCAAAGTTAAGATTTTGTTGAGATCTTCTATTAACATTTTCTTCACTAGCTTTATGGCTCTCACCAAACTGAAAAGTAAACTGTCATCTGATTTCTCTCTCTCTTTTTTTTTCGTCCCCTCACTCCTGCGTTAAAGTTACAGCCACGCAGGGCGTAGCTCTCCTGCTGATGTTCATGCTTAATAAATTATGCAAATGTTTGTCACGTTCAAACCTGGCTGTGAGAATGCACTAAATCTTCTCTCGTGGACACAGGAAAACGCACTCAACAGATGCGTTTTTATCTTCTATTACAGTCACAGAGGGCTTCTGCTCCTGACTCCACATTCAATTATTTATGCCTCTGAAATGTGCAGGGTGCGTCTCTCATGCTGGGATGCAGCAAAGCAGAGAATGTGCCGCTGCCCCTGAGTTGGATGCATTACGGTACTCCACAGCTAATGCAGTGGCACTGAAGTTGGGGGTGGTGTGCGTGTAGGTGGGTGGAAGGGGGGGGACTTGAAGGATACTGAGATGAAGAGGAGGAAGAGCACAATGGAAGCACAGACTGTTACAAATCCCCCAGCCTAGTTTTCACTGCAGAGAAGGTATCCATTCATTTATTTGGCTTGCTTTGTTATTTCTTTAAGATGCTGTTTGCACAATTCTACTTCAGAGAAAACTACAGATTTTGTATGTTGTTGCACAAGTTTCATGTAAATCATCAGTATACTGTGTTTTGTTTTGTTTTGTTTTTTTATTTATATTTTTGTAGACAGCCAGCAGTGCGGTTTTTTTTTTCATTATGATGAAGAAGAGCTGGGAGGTGCGGAGTGGAGACAGAGAAGTCCTTCTGGATTTGGACGCCAGGGGTGAAGCTCACACCACAGACGGCTACGGCAGTCTGCAGAACGGGGACTTTTTCCCTTTACGATGTGTAAGCACCTTTCTTTTTTCTTTTTTCTTTTTACTTCTCTCACATAATTGCATACTGTGCAGCACACCCGACATGTGGCCAATACGTTGCTCTGTTTCTCTGCCTCATCTTTTCGCACTTCACTAACTTCACGCGTTGAGCTGGGAATCTGGATCTGCAGTCTCTGCTGCTGGAAATTCTGATGCGCACACAAGAAGTTGCTTGTGGGCTAAATGACTGTGCCGTATATAGTGTGTATGTGTGTTATCATGCAGAAAGCACAGGGACTGCTTTCTGTCTCCATGTTTCCGGGCTCATTACTGCAGAGTGCAGGCTTTTATGGTGCAGTGTCTTGCACAAGAGTGTGGGGTTTAATCTCATCCAAAGGCAGGGAAGTGTTCGCCAGCAAAGCCTCAGATTAGTGATCTTTGAAAGCCAAAATAACAGTTTTCCGCTTTAGAAGGAAAATTATGCATGGTCTTCAAAACACTACAAATAAAAAACCTGAGAATCATGTGGTGCTTTTGTCTTCAGCCCATTTTACTCCGATACCTCTAAATCAGTAGTGTCCAAATTTGTTTTTGCGCCTGGTGCCAAAACTGCCAATTTCAAACTACTGGCAAGCCACAATATTCATGACATTTAAAATGCAAACAAATATTTTATTGTAACATTTTTTTTTTTTGGTTTACCTACTTCAAACAATTTTAAAAAAAAATCTATAACTCCTTAAAAAAAAAAAAAAAAAACATAAAATAAATGCATTGGATATCATCAGCAGCTCGGTTTCTGCTGCCCCAAGGTTGAGCTACTGGCATGTCAGGAGAATCATGAGACCAACATTAGGGCTGAAACAATTAATTTTATTAATAGTGATGAATTATTATTGGAATAATCATCAATCAACTTAGTAGTCCATTAATTGCTAACTGTCGTATACATACTCAAAAAAGGCCTTTTGCTGAACTCCCGCCCCAAACACACACATTCAGAGCAGTAATTAAGCCAAAACTGTACAATATATATATATATATGCATTTTGCATTTAAGATATAAAATGTATTTAAAAACATCTTTGTTTGTCAATGTGTTTTATCCAAAACTTCTCAAGTGGTTTTTTTTTTAATATATATTCACTCAGTTCAAACTGACTGACGGAATGCAATGGTTTGCTTTAAACAACAAAATGTTTATTAAAAAAAGTTAATTATTTGTTTATTTCATACTTTTAATGTATTTCTAATATTGCATAGCAAAGGCCCTATGTGGTCAAATGAAAAACCAGCACAATAGTATTTTTTTTTATCTGATAATCGATTAATTATCAAAATAATTGATAGATTAATTGATTACTGAAAGAATCATTATTTGCAACCCCAACTGCAGCAGCAACAGCCTCTCCAGACTCCTATCATGATACGAGTTACAGCAACATTTAATTTCCCTTTGGGATAGATAAAGTTTCTTTGAGTTGAATTGCATTGATTTGGGGGTGGAGATTTACTTTCCAGCTGGACAAAACAATAAGTTCAGATCCAGTGCTGCAATAGGACATTTAAGATAAAAATCAACTTGTTTTAGAACAACCCAGTTCGGTTGAGAATCCGTGGCAAAGCTCGACAATTTCAGTCTCTTACTGCGCAAAGCTGGCAGAGACGTATCCTGAAGACTTGCTGCTGTAACTGCAGCAAAGGGTGACTCTAGAGAGGAGGGAGCGCAATACAGAGGCAGAAAAATGCCAGGATAATTTTTATTTTCATCACATGTTGCAGTTTTAAGCTACTTTGTGTTGATATAACACATAAAACTCCAAGAAAATATGCTACAGTTTGAGGTTTTACATTGACAAAACGTAAATAAATGATTTAACACTGCAAGTTACGTGTTTGTCATATTGGCCAAATCACGTTCCTTCTCAGTTTTCAGCCGCAGCTTCAAAGTGCCACGTCCACGGCGATGATCCAATTAATTTGCACTGTATGACAAGAGATAACCAAGCGGTCTCAAAGATGGGCAACCACTTCAGAGATGGACGAACTAAAATTGGTATGCATCACCAGTGTTGTTTTGAATCATGTTTGGGCTTCCAGTTAATTATTTTAGAATTTAATGTTGGCTTTCAGATTTTGTGCTGGTGTGGGAGATCCGGTCACGGGGCAAGCAGCGAGGGAAGGGGAAAAGCAACGGGAACTGTGAGGATGGGGAGTCTGCACAACAGGCAGAGTGGAGGGACAAGTTTGTCCAGAACCTCCAGAGTGCCGGACTGCTCTTGGAAAAGGTGCTGTTGTTTATTTTGTTAGTCCAGGAGGACTGTCAGAATTCATGTTCTTTAATGTCACTCACCAGCTTTTCTCTTTCCGCTCTCTCCATTCAGGAGGAATCTGCAAATGAAAAGAAAACCATACATTTTCTTAAAGTCAGCGCCCCCTGGGATGTGTTGGTTTACTATGCTGAGGAACTTTGCCTCCGAGCTCCACTGCAGGTCAGCAAAGCTGTTCCTTACAATCATTTAATGGGACCATTTAAATATCTCTGTCCCTTTTTTGGAAACTAATTCATATTAATCCCATTTGCCGTGGAGCACACATTCATTTGCTACAGAGAGATGGTATTAAGGAAAGATAAAACTTGTCTTTTTAATAAATTCACTGCCATCCAAAACTATTTATATCCCCTTAACCTTGCCCAGGGTCTCTGTAGGTTTCACTAACTCAAATTTAAGTCTTTTAAAGACCCATTTAAGATCATTATGAATGGAATTTAAGACCTATATCGCCACAAAAAAGCAAATTGTAAGTCTCTCGGGATTTCCAGGCCCAGCAACACCTGGACCTTAACACATCTTCCGTTGTTCTAAGAAGACTCTGCGTTCCCAACATAATGATGGAATCGGTGCCAAACAGGCCGCTGGACTATTACACATGCGCCTTCCGCAAGTCAAAGATGAACAGGTGAGTTCCACTTGATATCAGCGACCCCAAGCACATCAAATTCAGACCCGGTGTCTGTATGTTCATGAATGAATTGCTTTTATGTAGATTCCTCGGCTCCGAAGACCAAGACAGCTACTTCACTAACACTCAGAGACACCAGGTTGTAAGTAAACACTCCTGTTACCGCATAGCAGTGTTTTGGGATGGTTGTGTTTCCCACATCCTACAGATGAAGTATTGTGTTCTAACGTAGGTTTATGAGATTCTAGCTCGGACGGTGTACGGCAAAAGAAAGAGGACGGAGGTTGGCGTGGACAGACTGGTAAATGAAGGGGCCTACACAGCAGCTTATCCTCTGCATGAGGTGAAAGATTGTTATCTGCTGGGTAATGTTTACCTTAGCTGTGTTTCCCTCTCTAATAAGCCTCGTTTTTTGGCTTGCAACAGGGACCTTTCAAGCTTCCGAGCCACGAGATCCATCCTGACGAGCTCAACCAGAGGCAGGTCCTGCACTACTACTGGGCTCGCTGGTGCAAATGGTTCAAGTACCAACCACTAGATCACATTAGGGAGTACTTTGGAGAGAAGATTGCCCTCTACTTTGCTTGGCTAGGTATAAAATCATTCTTATTTTTGGAAATATCTGAGTTACTCTGTATACTTGCTAGAGCTCCATTTTCAGAGTGAAGAACGTAACTTAAAGGTGCAGTAAGTAACTTTTAAAAAAATATATGTTTTTTTTTTATATATATTTCTTAAAATTGTCACCATTTTGGGACAATATAGTAGGAAACAGATAATATGTGAAAAGATTGATCTCCTACACCTCCTCCTTGAGCTACTATTGCCATCTAACACACACACCGCAGATGAAAACTTTATCCTTTTAAAGTGTCTAAGCAAGCTCACTTCAAATGGCCTGAGCTGGGGCACCAATATGTAGGAATATTAAAAGTACATTGCACTGTATTAGTGTTGCTGAGTTATTTAGTGTCATAATGAACTAGTGTCTTCCTGCTGAGCTAACTTTATCTCTCTTTATTTCTGCTTGTCCTTGTGATCTCTCTCTCTCCGGCTCAAAACGTAAACATTTTTGAGAGCTGGGAACTCTTAAAATCAAAATGAAATTAGTCAATTAACCAACGTTGTCCTTCAACTGATGAACTAAAACAAAACTTCAAAACTCCTTTTAAAACCTTGAAGGGACGACACTGCTGAACTGCAAAAAATAAATGAATAAAAATAAAAAATCGAGCTTATAGCCTACTGCAGCAGCTGTCTGGCAGATACTGTTGACAGAGTATCATGTGTTGAGCAAACAAACAGCAGGTGGAAGTATGTTTCATAGGAATAGATGAACAACAGGACCAGAGCAGCATCAGCAGAAGACATGTGGATGTGTTTGGGACAGTTAAACCATTAGAACCGTCTCTTGCAGCGCAACATCAACCTCGGAGCAGCTTTGTAGTTTCATTTCCCCTCCATCAACTGAGAGCTGCACTCTAATGGAGCTCTGTGTTCCCTGCAGGTTTCTACACAGCCTGGCTGCTGCCGGCGGCCATAGTGGGAACGCTGATTTTTGTGTCAGGAGTCATGTCCATGGACACTAACACACCAGCGTGAGTCTCCAATGAAAACGCAAAGAGTACCACAGGAAATACTACACATGCTTCACTGCAACATAGAGCAGAGCGGCTTTATATGAAGCAACATTTAGAGATGATTAGCAGCGATTATTAATTTAGCCGAGGTAATGATACGACCACAACTTCTGGCAAGAAAGATCTGTTCGTGCAGAGAAGTTGATGGATTTTCTACTTCTGAGGCTGTCGAGTTCGATATTTGGCACCAGCTGCAGTGGAGCACCTAATGTACAGATATGAGATTAGCATTGATCCTCTGAGGAAAAAGCATGTTATAGCTTTCCTCCAAGGAATGCTGTGATTTGCAGGGAAATAAACCTTTCTAGAATCTTCAACACTTATTTGCGAATTAAGCGAGACACATTGAAAGGGTAAATTTCACCAAGCGATAGTAGAGCTTTGCAAACTTACAGCGACAGCCCATAAACATTTTCACATTTTCTCACTCGATGACAAACTATAGTGTGTTTTATTCCAATTTTAAGCCAAAGTGATGTGCATTTTTGAAGATTATTTGGGACTGTCAACAGGGAGGACATTTGTACCAGTGGTGCGAAGTATCCGATGTGTCCCCTTTGTAAAACATGCGATGCTTGGAACATGTCTGATATCTGCACCATGGCAAAGGTAAGCTATATTTACTCCTTCAATTGCTGTGAAACTCAGTTTAGTCACAACATGAACAAGCTCAGAGCTTAAACCTGTTCCTTGCCACTGCGTGCTACAGCTTGGGTACCTGTTCGACCACCCCGGTACCGTGCTCTTCAGCGTTTTCATGTCCTTCTGGGCCGTGACCTTTCTGGAGTTCTGGAAGCGCAAGATGGCTACTCTGGCCCATCATTGGGACTGCATGGATTTCCATGAGGAGGAGGTTATTTGTTACATTAGCATGAGCATCCCTATGCTGATTTATTCTCATGGTTCCTGCAAATGGAAAGACTGAAAGATGTTGTGGTGGAGTAACATGAGAAAATGATAGTATTTAAAAACTTGTTCCATCCATTTCCTGACGTTAATTTATCACAAAACACCTTCAGCAGTACCTTTTCATTTAGAGAATGCACACTAACAAAGCTTTGCTGAATAGAAACCTGACCTGCTGGTTCCTCTCAGGAACGTCCCCGTCCTGAGTTTGCCGCCACGGCCCCAACTGTGGAGGAAAATCCAGTGACTGGAGTCAAAGAGCCGTACTTTCCAGAGAAGACGAGACTGTCTCGCATGTTCACTGGCTCCATGGTCATTGTCCTGATGGTGAGTCGTGTCTGATGGCTTCTTACTTGACAAAAATGTAGAGGTGTGCAATACTGAGAATTTTGGTGTTGATCTTATTCCAAGTAAATTCAGGGATATTGTCGCCGATACCAATACTTTTTAAAAATAATGCCATCATTGTCATTGAGCGTTTTGGCAATCTGACTTCAGTAGGTTAATTATAAGTGTTAGCATAAGTGTTTTTATTAACTAAATACATTAGAAAATAGTGTGTATGTATAGAAATAGCATAGCTACTGAAACCTTTTTATTGGCAGTTTCAGGACATTGGAGTTGTCTCTACTCAGTGAAGTTAAGAAGAGGTATAACAAATTGAAGTGATAGCCTCATTGAACTAAAGATGATCTGATTATCTTTGTCATTGTTCCTACATTCTTCTAAAGAGAACTGGGACAATGGTAAAAAATAAAATAAAATAAAAAATAAAAATCAAGCAGCTCCACCATCAATAAAAACCTCAGAGTAAGGCACAGGATAGATCATGAAGATTGCTCTTCAGTCAACTTTCTGGCTGTGAACTATCATGGTAGACGAATTGCACTTTCTGAACATTTTTTTTTTTAACCAAAACAATTCCTCTGCAACATAATGTCTCCTCAGCTGTGTGTGGTGATAATCTTCCTGGTGACAGTGGTCATGTGTCGAGGAGTCATCAGCGTCATGATGTACCAGAGCGGGAGCCCTGTGCTGCGTACAGAGGTATGTCAGATCTACGCACAACATGTCAGATTCCTTTGTTTGATTTAAAATATGTTAGAAACTTTAGCGCTGATGTCATTTCCTCCTCAGGCTGGAACCATAGCTAACATCTGCAGCAGCATTGTGAACCTGGGCTTCATTCTGGTAATGGGTCAGGTTTATACGGCCTTAGCTGAGCAGCTCACCAAATGGGGTAAGAGTCAATGCAGAATTGGGAAACATCTGAGCTGTAAACGATCAACACTGTATTTGTCTGCAAGGAAATGTAAGCTGAAAGTTTTCAAAAAAGAAAAGATAACATTCTGTTTTTGTTTTTTTTTACTAAATGATGAAAACACCAAATTCATCCTTTTAAAGGCTGGCTTTTGTTAGAGTGAAATCTGCTAGTACCTTACTCAGATACAGTATTTAGCAATTCCCCTTAAATCTTTTTACATGTCTTCAACTTCATCACTGCATTCCTCTGCACTCACATTACAGAGATGCACAGAACCCAAACCCAGCATGATAACGCTTTCACCCTCAAAGTGTTCATCTTCCAGTTTGTCAACTTCTACTCGTCTCCCTTCTACGTGGCTTTCTTTAAGGGAAGGTAAGACATGGCCCAGTCACATGAAACACTTGATCAGACGTTCATTCCTCTAGAAATATAAGCGGTTCTCTTTTTGTCTCCGTGTGTTTAGGTTTGTAGGTTACCCTACAAACTATGGAACCTTGTTTGGGATGAGAAACGAAGATGTTAGTGCTTTTTTAATATGAATTCTTGGGATGTTTCACACTATCTTCCTGTGTTGCTGCATTGAGTTGTTTCTGTGCGCCTTGTGATTTCAGTGTGGTCCTGGTGGCTGCCTCATTGAGTTGGCAGAACAACTCTTCATCATAATGGTGGGAAAGCAGCTCATCAACAACATCCAGGAGTTCATTATACCGTATGTTGCCACTTGTACAACCATGCTGCTGTTGTTAGATCAAACTGAATTCATATCTGTGTGGTTTCCAAAAAGGCCATCTTGTTCATTTACAGTGACGTTGCTTTTCTTTACATCCAGTCCAACTGATAAATGATTATTTACATGTTAACCCATCTATTATTCCTTGTATGCAGCAAAGTAAAAGCCTGGCGGCAGAAAAGAACCTTGGCCAGCGTGTTGGGAGATAATGAACAAGACGAGCCTCGGCGCTGGGAGGAAGACTACAAGCTGGTACCGTGTGGGGGCCTGTTTGAAGAATATCTGGAAATGGGTAATTAGATAAGAACTTGTTCTTCTTTGGATCAATTCCCAGATCAATAAAGATGTTATTAATACAAAGCCCTTCTCACGTATTGGCACAGCTGGTCAATATGAGAGGAAATGGGTTAAAGGTATAGAACAATCTCCTGAGTTTTTAAACGTGAGTTTATAAGGAGAGTAGTTCATGATCTAAAGGACCTGAAGGTCATCTGGGGTACAAATAAGAACCTGTTTTTATCCTCATTGAGCTGGAGAAAGCTAAATGGAGAAAGTTCATGTAGTTTACATGTTGAATGAGGGTTAATACTGATTAAAAGATGAATATCACAAGTTCCCAGAGGCTGTGTGGCATCCTGTGTTTAGCAGTAATTGGCTCTTGTGATTAAGATTTTACCGGAAAAGTATATTTTTAAGATAAATGAATGACAGACCAGTGCAAAGTTGTGTAAGAAATGCTTGCCTTACCCCACAGAATTGGAAACAGAGCCAAAGGGTTTATGTTCATGGCAAAATCCCATGGTTAAAAAAAAAAGAGTTTTCACAAAATCAATGGGGGCATGTTTTTTGGCACTAATTGATAGTAGATAGTAATGTAGCTGATTTGGTTGTTAAAAAAAAGAGTCAATGTCTAGGATTTTTTAATATGTAACCCTTGACTGTCTGTTTTCCTTGGGCATAACTACAGCATGATGTGATACAGAGGCCTCTTTTTCAAACCAAGCCATTAAAAATAGGAGAGACAGGAAGTGTTGATCCTCATAATTTATTAAATGGCTGCAAGAAGACAGAGAATCTCCTAAATTTCACCAGATGTACAGTTAGCAAGTCACCAAGCCTCTATAACAACCCTTTCTTTAAGGCCTTTGAACACACCTTCACCAGCAGGACCCATAGTTCTGGAGGGCATTAGTTGTAATTTTATGTTTGGCTGCTCAGAGTAAAACTGTCTCCCTGTCCTCCAGTCCTCCAGTTTGGGTTCATCACAATTTTTGTAGCAGCGTTCCCCCTCGCGCCGCTCTTCGCTCTCCTGAACAACTGGGTGGAGATTCGCCTTGACGCCCACAAGTTTGTGTGCGAGTACCGCCGACCGGTGGCTGAGCGGGCTCAAAACATCGGAGTCTGGTTCAACATCTTAGAAGCCTTGTCCCATCTGTCTGTCATTGCCAACGTCAGTAGATCTGTAGTTATGCTTTTACAAGATGTTGCATAGTTATCACTAAGATGAATATGTGTTTAACAAAATGGTGATGCTTTTATTTTCTCAGGCCTTTCTAATCGCCTTCACATCAGATTTTTTACCACGCCTGCTCTACCAGTACAAATTCAGGAATGATCTTAATGGATATGTTAACTTCACCTTGGCCTATGCACCACTCAACTACACTGACTACCCTAGGTGCAGGTATGGTGGCAACATTGAATTTATAAGTCAAGGCTTCTCGAAAACATTGGAAATAAATTAATTCAGAAAGTTTTCTACATTTTGGTGTATTTTAGAGAAGTGTATAAACAGGTTCAGCGTTATTTTCTCATTTATTTATTTTAGCTAATGTAAACATTGGGGTGAGTCTGAATGCCTTGCCGTGTCGGTGGCAATTACTCTTTACAAAAGCCGGAGGAAAGTAAGATATACTTTCTGTAGCATCTTAACTTCGTGGTTTGTTGGTCATTTTTGTTCTCAAGATTTATTTACTAAAACTTGAATGACTCATTCAAGAATGTAATTTTTCTTTTATAATCTCTAGTAACAGTTATTCAAAGTGTTTACTTTTAGTACTTCTAAACTTGATTTGATTTTTGGATATTATCCGAAGAACCCCGTGTTGGTACTTTATGACCCACAGATTAGGGGGCCGTCGACTTAATCCGATTGATTTGAATGTGAATAAATCATTATACCACTACTAATTTTTTTTGTTGAGATAAAATATTGTTGAGTTCATTTGAATGTAAATGTTTAACTGAATCAGGATTAGGTGTTTAATTATATTTCTGTTCAATACAAAAGTTGCATTTTTCTTTTGCGTTTTTGAAATCCTAGACTTGACCAGTAGAGGGCAGTGTAGGTCGCCTTCCAAATTGAATTTGTTATGACTTCTTGTTCTGCAGCTGTACATGCTCTGCATTGACTGTGCTTCATTTATTTCCAGATATAAAGCATTCAGAGACAATGATGGAATGTATACACTCTTCTACTGGGAACTCCTCGCCGTGCGACTTGGTTTTATCATTGCATTTGAGGTTTGAATGGAGACACTTGAAATCCACTAATGTTTAGCTTAAAACTATGGGTTTCTTCAGTTGAATCATGTTCTCCCTGCATATTTGTCTTCTAATACAAGTTTTAACGGATCATTTCCAATAGTCAATCCAGAGGTTAGAAATAATTTAATTATTCCTCAGTGTAAAGGGTGCCATCTTGTTGTCTTCTTTCTTTTTTTCCTTCAACATAGCATGTGGTGTTTTTTGTTCTGCGAGCCATTGACTGGATCGTACCTGACGTACCCGAGTCCTTGGAGCTGAAGATCAAGCGAGAGCGCTACCTGGCCAAGCAAGCGCTGGCTGAAAACCAGGAGGCACTGTTGGTAAGTTGAGGTCAACGAGAAACCCGACGCTGTTCAGCCAGATCCAACTCAGGTCATTGAGACAGTGAGGCACACAAAGTTTTATGTACTAATAATAAGACATTCATATATTATTTAATAAACACTAAAGACCAAAATCCATCAGCTGAATGTTTTATGGACAAATGTTAAACCTGTGTTTTTGAGAACATGTCAAGAAATGTGTTGCTGTGTTAATGTTCTAACATCTGGGGAGCTGTAGCAGTTATAAATCACAAAACACCAGGATTTGCTAATTGTTGTTGTGCTAACTACTATTAGCATTGCAAGCCAAAGCCATATAATTCTCTTCAATCTTTCAATTTAAACACAACACAAATATCTTGCAAGTAGACATTTTAAATAACTGTGTATGCCACTGGCCTAAAGAGATTCCAGCTGCCAGAGGTTCCAGTAAATAGGTTCATTACATTGTATGTGCATGTCAGTCAGACTGGATGCTAAACTCCTGGATGCTCGGAGAGTTGGAATTCTGACTACAAAGGCTGTTCTTGTTTTATTTCCAAATGGGAATTTGGAAAATCCCACTTCTGAGCACAAAGCGTTAGTTGATCACATCAATTGTGTGATCAACTAATAAAGCCATGTGTTTATTTTAGCACTTATTAGCTACATCCTTAACAGAGTAATTAACAGAATCCAGAAAACCTACTGTATTTTTGGTTCAATTTCAACTTGGTTTATTACACAAGACACAGTGTGCTATCTGAGACACAATATACTGTACATCAATTATACAGACCCCAATTAAGCACAAGTTATGTTTGGTGATTTTCTGCAGTTCAAACAAAAAGTCAGATTCAGATATACTGTCTACTTTAACTCTAATTCTTATACAACAGCCACATTGAATAGGTACATCATGTTCCACATTATTATGCAAGTGATATTTTCTCAGATTTTCTTAAATGGTCAATGCAAATGATGCTCAGTATAATTTTCAAGTCATTAACTATTACAGTATGAATCAAAGTTTACTGAACAAAGCTCCCCATGAGAACAGTATTTTTTTCAAAAATAAAGAAACTCAAAATGCACTGTTCCAAATTATTATGCACAGCAGATTTTCTAAACATTTTATGGATTATAAAGAACTGCAAACAGTCATTCTTTGAATGTGCAGCATTAAGTGTTCACATGTACTAAAATCAAAAGCTATTTCAATCAAAAACATCTTAACAGACAGAGTTACATGTTAACATAGGACCTTCTTTGATATCACCTGCACAATTCTTGATCCATTGAACTTGTAAGTTTGTGGAAAGTTTCTGCTTGAATTTCTTTGCAGGATATTAGAAAACCTTCCCAGAGCTGCTGGTTTGATATGAACTGCATTCAGATCTTCTGCTTGAGGAAACTCCAAAGGTTTTCAATAGGGTTGAGGTCAGAGGAGGATGGTGACCACACCATGAGTTTCTCATAGCAGCCAATGACACAGTGGTATTCCTTGCAGCATTCATTGTCATGATGAAGATGATTTTGCTACTGAAGGTACGGTTCTTCTTTTTGAACCATGAAAGAAAGTGATCAGTCAGAAAGTCCATCTACTTTGCTGAGATCATTTTCACACCTTCAGGGACTCTGAAGGGGCCGACCAGCTCTCTCTCTCTCCCCATGATTTCAGCCCAAAGCATGACTCCACCACCTCCTTGCTGACATCACAGCCGTGTTGGGACGTGGTGGCCGTCCACCACCAATCCACTACTGCATCCATCTGGACCATCCAGGGTTGCACAGCAGTCATCAGTGAACAAGTCTGTTTGAAAATTAATCTTCATGTACGGCTGGACCCACTGCCACCGTTTCTGCTTGTGAGCTCTGGTTAGGGGCCCAGTAGTAGCTTCATGCACCGCAAGCCTCTGGAGGATCCTCCACCTTGAGGTTCCAGAGGAACCAGCAGCTTCAAATAACTGTTTGCTGCTTTGTAAGGGCATTTTAACAGCTGCTCTCTTAATCCGATGAATTTGTCTAACAGAAACCTTCCTCATTTTGCCTTTATCTGTACAAACCATCTTTGTTCTGAATCAGCCACAAATCTCTTCACAGTACGATAACGCTTCAGTTTTCGTTAAATATCTAATATTTTCATATCTTGTCATACGGCACTACACTATCTGATGATTTTCGTCAGCAGAGATCCTTTCTCTTTCCTATATTGCTTGAAACCTGTGGCCTGCTTAATAATGTGGAACATCCTTCTTAACTAGATTTCCTTTAATTGAGGCCACCAGACAAACTAATCAACCAGCTCTCTGAAATTAATTATAGTGATTCAAAGAGCCCTGACACACAATACCATCTATAAATTTAATAGCACAACAAAAAATGTTATCTTTATGACACTTTAATCCAATTTGCATAATAATTTGGAACACGGTGTAGTTGGTAAAACATTATCAAGGGAAGATAAGATAAGATAAGATAAATCTTTATTGTCATTGTCACAAGGACAACGAAATTCAAAGGGTGCCATCAGTCGGTGCACATGCCCAAAAACAAAAAATAACTGTCTCACAGACATCTGAATCATTGACTTTGCAGCAATCTTTCATTCCCTGCAAGGATGTGGCAACTGTAGGGAAGAAGAACCACTCCATTACTTAGATCTAATTCTGAATTTGAATCAGAGTCTGTGCCATCTCTTTATAGAACCTATTAAATACCAAGTCACTTATATCATAAAAGCAAAGAATTGACAGAGAGTATACTTTCACTTCAGAGTAGCAGATTCCACAGTAGCATCCAGGTGTAGCTTTATGAAGCTATATAACAAAAGAGTAAAATCAATATGCATTTAGCTCGGTACAAACACAAACACAGGTGAGTATAAGAGATTTACAGGAACCTGATTTCAATGAATGCATGGACAGAATGTTTAGTGTTCCACTTTAAGCTATAACATAAACTGTCTGTATAAACAAAAACTAGCTTAGTAATTCACCCGAAGCAGAGTATACATATGCTCAAACATACACATCCACAACCACACCCGATTAGGAAGCGAAACCGTCTGTCATCATCAATAAACCTCTAGCGTAATTCTTTCTGACTGGATACTTCACCACTCTTATCAGAAGTAGAAGAGTAAATTGGTTGGCGTCCTCGAATGAGCTTGAGTTTTAACAAGGTTGACGTCAGGGCTTTGGTAATTCATTCCCAAATGTTAAAGTCGGCTGGCTTTATTCATTCTAAAACCAGTTTTATTGGTGTTTGGACTCACTTTCCTAGTGGAAAACCTGTTTATGTTCAAGTTTCAATTATCAAGCTGGTTTTTCTTTTTTGCAGGAAAGCTGGAGAATTTTGAAACAGACTCCGTTTTTTTACTCTATCGTCCTTGTTTAATCTACCAGTACCAGTGGCATCAAAACCGTCCCACAGCATGATGTTACCATCACCATGCTTAACAGTCTGTACAGTTAGGGTTAGTCTTGGGTTTGAAAAGCATCACCATGACTGCATAGAACATATTCACCATCCAATAATGAAGCTTGAAGGTATTCGGCTTGTCTGTGTGAAGCTGCGAAGGTAAGTTGAGCTTGAAAATGTTGGTTTTGCAACATCACCTTCTGTCTTGAGCTGAATCTTCTTGATCCATCAGAATATAAAACTGGTTTTGATATGGAGACAGACAGTAGCACCGGGTTGTACAAGTTTGCAGTTCTTGCTTTGCTTGATGCTATTTGCCATCATCCTTACTATTTTCCTTTCTTCTCAGATTTTTTCAGACCATGCCAAAGTGCTGACGCATTACTGAAGTGTATGTTTACCTATTATTTCAAACGGAAGAACTTCTGCATTTATTGGTGCCTGCAGTAGCATTGTAGTAGCCCTCGTGCTAACATTAGCATTTTAGCTAGTTTTTATATCTTACTACCTTTGTGAATGAAGAAAGTCAATGTTAGTCAGTACGCTAGTGATAGCCCACATGCTAAAGATGGCCTTTTAGTTAACCATTGCATTGTCGCTAATTCTGTAAATGTAACAAAGAATGACATAAACAATCTGTTTTGTAAATCTTTTTATGCTTTAATGGTCACACTTCAGGCCTACTAGACCTAACTTTTCATCACAGCCTAACATTTGGATCAGAAAACCACAAACTTTGGCAGACCCCTTTTAAATTTTTCAGAAATATTCTACTTTAGAAAATGTCCCCTAAACTTCCTTGAACTCCTTGAACTTCCCCCTGGTTCTTGGTAATGATTGAGTTTTGTCAAGCAAATACTTTTTATGCTGCCTTTATCTGCAATGACACATTGACATTTCTGAGCTTTCATCACCACTTACGAAAAGATATTTTTGAAAAATGTATTTATTTTAGCCTTTATGTATAATTTGGATCCTGTAAGACTTTCTGTAAAGTCCAAGTGAATTTAAATGCTGGTGGCTCCTTTTAAAGTTGCAAGGTATATAACTATACGACCCTGAAGGACGTAATGTTCAAGCACAATATTAAAAGCTCAAAATTCTGATGTAAAACTATTTGCTAGACAATGTCAAACATTGAGAAGTTTTAATTATTCTTTTCAAACATTATCAAACTCGCCATTTTGTAGCCAAAATACCTCAGAAATATACAGAGCCAAGCAGGAGAATCAACTAATTTCAAGTTAAAACCCAGCTTCACACAAAGACGTTAGCATAAATGTTTGGCTGTTGAACTGGACCGTTCAAGGTCGATATAAAGCTAATTTTCTATTAGCAGCTTCACAGATCTTTTTTACAAACATTATGAAGACATATTAAAATATAATTTTATCTTGGCTTTTTTCTATTCTTCCTCTTTTCAATCAATCAATCAAATTTTATTTGTATAACACATTTCAGCAGCAAGGCATTTCAAAGTGCTTTACATCATATCAAACACAGAGACACAAAGCAACATAGAATCAACAATCAAAACACGACATTAAGTCAGGTTCCATCAATAAATTTGTAATTGATTATGTTGCAAATACAATCCTAAACAGGTGGGTTTTTAGTCGAGTTTGCATCCATAAAAGGTTTACCTGTTACACTCCTACTGTGTTGTATGGAACAAAATACCTATTGCTATTTTTATTCCCACTCACAATCACACAGTTTAAAATGATGTAGACAGCATTTTAATGGGCTTCTGGCACAAGGCTCCATACACCTCGTTCACGGAATTTCGAGCAGGGACTCCGCCGTCCCTCACGGATTTTTGTGCAATTCTATGGTACCTGTTAGTGTCTAGAATTTACAGGGTTTGTGTTACGCACAGTGACCCTCAGTCACTCGCTGTTTTTCTTCCGGCACTAGGCTTCGTACACCTCTCACAGAATTTCACTCTGGGACTCCGTCGCCCCTCACGGATTTTTGTGCAATTTCAACATAGAACCAACAATCAAAATATGACATTAAGTCAAGTTGTGTCAATAAATTTGTAATTGATTACGTTTCAAATACAATCCTAAACAGGTGGGTTTTTAGTCTAGATTTAAAGCAAGTCAGTGTTTCAGCTGTTTTACAGTTTTCTGGAAGTTTGTTCCGAATTTGTGGTGCATAGATGCTGAATGCTGCTTCTCCTTGTTTGGTTCTGGTTCTGGGGATGCAGAGCAGAACCAGAAGACCTGAGAGGTCTGGAAGGTTGATACAACACATTTCCATAATAGGAACATTCTCCAAGGTTTCCCATTCACTGATACTAGAGTTTTTAAATTATAGGGTTTATTAAAGGTACCAACAGCTGAAAATTACTGCATCACAGCAAAACTAATCTGTGCCAGCACTATTCAGTTTCCATAGAGCAGCCGCTGTGACAAAACTAACTCTCATCTCTCTTCCTTCTTTTTATGTCTAAATCTAATTGCACCGCCCCACTTGAAGCAAGCGACACGTCCTTTGGATTGATGAATCGGGACTGGAATGGAATGCTGGGAGGAAACATTCGAGGAAGACGCTCCTTTGAATTTAGAAAGATAATTTTTTCATCATTTGAAAGTCAAAAAGCCAGCTCCAGATGAGATTCTTGATGCTGCTGCACGCATACTGAGGCAAAGGAAACTAAGGTCACTGGGTGGCTCTTTCACCAGGAGGATTCTAACTTCAGTTGTTGGATATTTGAGCTATAATTTAGATGGGCTTTCCTTTTTGGAGCAAGGCGTAATTCATCAAGCATGAGGAATAATGACGCCGCTTCTCTGCAGATTAACTTGATTTATGACTACCAGCAGCTACAGCATGCATTGTTGATGCAGATGTGTACAGAGTCTCGCAAACGTACTCACAGCCCCTTTATCTTTTTTTTTTTTTTTTTTTACCCTTTGTCACATTGCAACCACAAACGTCACTGTTTTACTGGGATTTCATCTGTCAGAAAAAAACATTTGTAAAGTACAAGTTATATTCAAAGTAAAATATGTAGTTTATCATATTTTTTTGTCTTAAAAATAAAACTCTGAAGAGTGTGGCCTGCATTTCTTTTCACCCCTTTTACTCTGACTCCCCTGAAGATACAGTTCATGAGAAGAAAATAAATCTCTTTGGCCTAAAGGCATAACACTGTCCACCCTGAACACACCACGACCCCACCGTGAACCCTCTTTCTAAACTCTGGACATCCGTCGGCATCTTTGTTAGCCGAGATCAGTTGGCTAATCTTTATTTAGCCCAGAAAATGCACATATCCGGTCCAGATTTAGCGCAACCAAAGGCTTTATTAGCTCAGCTATGTTTTTAAGCATGATTAGTCTCACCACAGTTCAACGTTGTTTTGGTGAAACCGTCTTCCTAGCAAAATAGTTTTTTGGGGGATATCAGTGGCAACATCATGACTTGAAATGTTTTGAAAAGTCCCAGTCAAAAAATCTGAATAATCTAATCTAATCCACTGCTACTCTTAACGGAATCTAATCTAATCTAATCAGTGGGAAAACAATTATGTTTACAGATGTTCTGCGGAAGGTTTGAGCAATTGAACGAGCAAAAAGGTCTTCAGATGAAATGTGGTGGAGACATGGCCTCGACAAACAAATTTTGTTTGTATCAGAGTACAGGGGTCTGAATATCTTTGTTTATGAAGCGTTTGGTGTTTGTCACATAAAATACCAGTAAAATACTATGAAGTCTGTGGTCTCACACGACGAAATGTTTATTATGAAAACATTCTCGTGGAACTCTATGTTACCTTTAATTAAAAGCTGTAGTTTGTGTCAAACCAAAATATTTTTCACTGGTAGGAGTTTTTGTTTTTTTCCTGAAGGATCCGTCGGGTGAAAACCTGACTCAACCTCGGTCTGCAATGTCAGCTCTCTGTTAATCATTTGTAGTCTTTAACCTCAAGCACAGATAACCCAAATTTTTCTCACACTTGAAAATGCCTCTGCAGAGACATGAAAGACAATAAACATCCGACTTCCTGGACTCAGTCGGGGTTTCCCACTGCTTGAAAACCAACCGCAATCTATAAATCGGAGCTTTTGCTCTGACCTCAGCCTTGAGGTCAAAGTTTGCCTTCCATTTTTATTGCTGGCTAATACTGTAAGGCTGCACAGAGGGCCAGCTTTTCTTTACTCTCCTTGTTAACTTTCAGAAGATTGTAAAATTTGTTTTCCCTCATAAGCACGTCAGGGGGTTTTTTCTACTTGAATGAACTGAGCAATATTGTATTAACAGTATTGTATGTACTGCTGAACAAGAAAGTTTTTCATTTCAGAGTTGCTTTTTTTTTTTTTTTTTTTGCATTTTAGACCAGAATAAAGCTAGTTTATTGAACGCAGCACACTGCTGCTTGGTAATTGTCTCTGCTGAGCGATGAAATGCTGCAGGGACGAACGTTCATTGATCATCCCCGAACCAGGCTCCTTCCTTCGTTTCTCCTTTTTCTCTCCATGTTGCATCTTTCTCTGCTCTGCAGAGACGTATGAAGAAGATCCTGATTTATGAGCAGACAGAAACAGACAGGCGTTCGTTAATGATTTCTCTCTTCCTCTCACACTATCCACCAATGGCTCCAACCCTTGGGCAATTTCTGACTTTTGTTTGATCTCCTCTTCTCCGCCTCACGTTTTTCTTCACTCGTTTCCCCTCTTCCCTCTTAGAATTGTTTCTTCTTCTGCTCATTTAATTCCTGGCATCATCTCTCTTTAATGCCCTCTCCCCCTCCCTCTCTGCCTGTCCTCCCTCTTTGCCACGTTCATCTTTTGAATTGTTGTGATTGCTGCGCGTTCCTCTGCCATGGCCTGCAGGAAGAGTGAGTTAGTACATGTCTGTCAGTGAGCGCAGGTATGCGCTGTGGACACTGGCTGGATCGCTACACCGCCTGCAAGGGCGAGGAAGCCAACGCTCGCATGCAGGAGCTGCTGAAGGAGAGCTGCGAATCAATTGCCTGGGGGTAAAGATGCAGCAAAGCCAACAAAGCATAAGACGCACCAAAACTCTGCTCTGTTGCATTTGTGCCGTTTTGAAACACACTGTAGATACTAAGAAATGACTGGCACCGAAGCCGTTATCTGTTGCTGGTGTTTTGTTCTGCAGACTATTTTTTTTCTTCCTTCTTTTTTTGTGCTCCAGCGAAAACGCAAAAACAATCAGCGCATCCAGCACTGCAGAGTAAACTGCTGTCCCGATTGAACCCGCCACCCTCTTCCCGTCATCTCTGATAAGTGAACACAGTTGACACACAGCAGCGAGCGCACCGAAATAGACGAGAGCTGAAGAAACCCTGGGCAGCTCCTTCCTATCGCAGCATGACGTTTGGATTGGGAGCAGGCTTTCTTTTTGGGGTTGGGGGGGGGTGCTAACAGTGCATAAAAGCGCAAAGACATGCAAATTATTTTTCTGCAAAGTTTTTTTTATGTGTTGAATGTGCTTGCAGTCAGATAGCACAGAACAGTCCCTCCTTGAATGTAAGAGCTTTGCAACTTTAACGTGTTTTGATTTGATGCAGACTGCTATAAATTAGTAGCACAATAACAGGGTGGATTGAATAGATAAAAAATCTGTAATGTGTGGTGTGGATTTATATTCTGCATCACTACCATACTCCAATATTAATAAATCGAATCCAGACATTTGGACCAAACGTTAGAAGATGCAGAACAAAATGTGACAGAAAGGCTGACGTCACACGTTACCCTGACACGAGTCGCCATCATAACACATAGCAGTGGCAGGGTCATGCTGTGGGGCGTCTTCAGTAGGAACAATGAGAAGGTGGATAAAGATAAATACAGCATGGTCCTGGTATAAATGTATTTTATGTCCTGTATTTAGCATTATTGGGATTGTGTAGTATGTGTAAGACCAGCACAATGTGCAGTGAACATACAGAACAATATATTCTATATTTAAAAATTCCAAGATTTTCAATTTCATTTCATTTAATCTGTAGGTGTTAATATATGGTTGTTTGTATTCTCGCTAGATATTTTCATATTCAATGAGGTCCATTTTGTTACTGTGCTGATGCAACAATATAATATATAACTGTGGCAAATGTCTTTCTAAGGTTTTTACAAACACAAATCTCAGGGATCCTAATCAATTATTCACGTCTGAAATTTCAGCTTTGCTCAGGCTCAAATCTACACTTTCTTGTCCTTTAAGTACCGTTTTAAAAGAGCAACGCCAATGTTCATGAATTTTCTCAACATTTAAGTTTTAAAAGAGAGAACATGGAAACACCACACAAACACAGAAATGCACAGAGGAGAGGGAAGGAAAGAAGCAAGAAACAATAAGGGAGGAAGAACAAGAAGATGGTAGAGGGTGAAAGGACAAAAAAAAACAATCAAAAAAAAGAACAACACAACAAAAGAGAGTATAAAAAGAAGGATAAACGAAATGTGGAGCAAATGAAAGAAAGAAGTGAAAGAAGGGAGGACAAAAAGTCAGTATGAAAGAAAAAGTAAAACAAAAGAGATACGAAGACACAAGGAAGGAAACAAATCTTAGAGCATGAGAATAAATGCAAATAATTTTGAAGACTTCTCCAGACCTGGAAAATCCTGAAATCAAACCTCAAACTTTTCCAGCCTGCATAGGACTCGGATTTATTTAGCCCCCCTTTAATCTGACACATCCAAATTAAATGAAGGTCTGGCCTCGCACAAAAATAGCAGTTTCAGGTTAAACAGTGCAGATACTGTACACTCATGGAGTATGAATCCTTTTTCAAGGCACTGCATACACTTTCGTATCGGAGGGTCATCATTTTTCGTCCCTCTCCCTTTCTCCTCTTTCTGTGTCAGGGCAGGTGCTGAAATGAGACACTAAATAACTATTAGAGGAAGGGCAAGAGAAAGGGAGGAGAATATGAGAAAAAAAGGAGAGCTCTTCCTCAACAGTAGCAGAGAGAGAGGAGAAAGAGAGAGAGAAGGAGGGTGGGAGGGTAAAGAAGCTCAGAGAGAGACTGGATCTGCATTATAAGTAGCTATGAGAGCAGCAAGTGTCGGGTGTTTTCAACCTGTTTTTTAAAATGCTCTAATGCGAGGAAAAGAGCGAGCGGAGCAAAAGGAGGAGGAACCAAGAAGTGGGACATCAGTTCTGAAAAGTCTGCTGTGATTAGGAAGAAAGCCAAGTGCAAAGAAGGGAGGAGGGGAAGCCGAGAGGAACACAAGGCAGCAATGGATTGCAGAATGGCTCGGCCTGACCCTGGGACGGCCTGCTGGATTCACACACTGCCGCTGGACGCTGTCCAGCACACGCTCTAGGCTGCGAACGGCGGAGAGGTACGGGACCGGTCGTCCCTCAAAATAACTGAGCACATAAATCAACATTTTAGCACCTTCAAAACACATGTCATCTGAGCACTTTGTTGCAGCAGCAGGGAGTGAAAGGTGAGCTGTGCTGTTTGGGACCAAGGCTGTGCTTCCTGTTTGTGTGCTTGGTGCAAGCGAAGCTGTGGAGCTCATCCAGGTGACCTGCAGGCTCAGGAGGAAAATTTAGGATTTGTATTTGGAGACAAAAACTAAATTAAAGTCCCTCTTGGATGGAGAATGTCAAATTATCCAGCTCAAGCAGATGCATGTTTGGTACATGAGAGATGATTAGCTTCCCTGTGCACTTGATTCCCTTTGAAGACGCTGTTGCTTCTTGCATCGGTAATGTTTCCAGCAGCTCCTTAGGCAGTGAGGCTTTAAATGCGACGGCTGCAGCGCAGCAGTGAGCCGCTGCAGAGCGAGGCAGGTAAGTGCATGCCTGGAATATGTTAGATGAAAGGCTGGTGGGGGAACTGTACGTGGCTAAAAGTTGGCGCTCGCCTCTCTGTGGAATAGTTCAAGGTAAGGCTGAAACCTGCGCACTTACCTGTGGGCACTGCCAGGCAGAGCACTTTTTACTCACCCGCAGGGGTGTGTGTGTGTGTGTGTGTGTGTTTTGAAATGTGTGAGTCATATCTTCACTCAAGTTCTCGTCCAGTTGTCGTGTGCATCATCCAGAGGTGCCTTGGTTGTTCAAACTTTATCAGAGAGAAGGTGAGCTGAGGTGAGACCGTCTGCCCACCTGATGACTAAGAGCTTTGTCATGTGAGGCGTCTGCAGCCATGCCTGTATAAAATAGTCTGGCGGTAAATAGGCTGGTGCACAATATGGTGGTGTAAATGGTCGGATTTACTACCTTAGGTCCAGATATGTGTACAGTGCCCAAAAAGTAGAGTGAAGTAGGAGTAGTACTACTTAAATATACAGTATGTATATATATATATATATACACACACATATATATATATATATATATATATAAATTATTAAAGTATTAAAGCAGCTGTCCAAGAAATTACTCAAATAAGAGTTCAAAAGTATTTGGTACAAAGAATATTCAAGTACCGAGTAACAAATCATAACATAAAGCATTCAATGATTAAAAATGACATCATCAGAGCAACCGAAATATAAAGTTATAATGTTGGTACTTTAAGGAGCAAAATGAAAATAATTCCTATAAATAATTTTAAAATAACACAATCAGGCAAATTTTTATTTTGTTTCCAAATTTATTTGTTTCAATATGAAACTTTAACACAAACTGAAGATGTTTTTGTTAGTCAGTTTTGTCAGTGTGTGTTTGTGTCTGGTAATGTTTTGGTTAAGCAAGCTTGTTTTTCGTTTAGTGAAATTACGCAGAGTGGATAGAGTAACCAGAATTTTGTTTTACTCAAGTAAGATCAACAATATTTTTATAAAGTTACTTAAGTAAGAGTAAAAAGTGCAGTGTAGGAAAAATACTCCTAAAAGTCCATTTTTCCCCCAAAAAAGTTACTCAAGCACATGTAACTAGACACTACCTAAACAAGTTACTGCTGACCTGAATGCACCACCTGCATGTTGGGTAAATGTGTAGCAGCACAACGTATAAATCTGGACCTTGAACCACTTAACTGCTGTTTATCACAGCCAGTTGGTCCTCTGCATGATCACTGACCGCTTGATAACCCTTTGCTTTGAAATCCTCTCTTCGTGAGAAAGAGATCAGAACCAGGCCAAAAAGCTGTGAATGAATTTCTCCACTATAGGCTGCTTTAGATTTGATTTCTTTACGCAAGTCTGCTCACATAACACTCAGATGTAAAGTATGGCCACCCTCCCACTTCCTTCTTCCCCCGCGAGTGTCTGGAGAGCACCTGCCCCCATCACCTGCCAGTCAGACGGCGGCTGTCTGAGCATGTAGGGGTGAGTCTGTGTGTGCACCATATAGGAAAGCAGGCGGGATACACACATCAACTCAGTTCCGTCATTTAACTAAAGCTGCACTCAAATACTCCCTCTGCTGCATCTTCGGTTCATACAACTCTTTGTAACAGCGTCGTATGTTTAGGATGTTTACACTAGAAGCTAGATCAAAAATACTTTGAAAGATTTTGTGTTTTTTGCTGGACGTACGTCCGTTTTCAAGTCCTACCTTAAATTCTCTTTTTTATTTACGTCTGAACTTTGACTAGGCCGTCCAAACATATAAATATGCTTCAATTTGGACCATTCCACTGTGGCTCCGGCTACATCTTTTTTTTTTTTACTGGAAGTCGAATCAAGTCGAGTTTATTTGTGTAGCACATTTCAGCAACAAAGCAGTTCAAAGTGCTGTACATCATAAAAAGATAACGCAGCAACCAGTTATGAAACAGGCAGTAAACAACGTCTCTCGTCTAATGTCATCATCAGAATCACAAAGCAAACAAATCGGATATAATGATCAATGTTCCACTTATTATGAATCAAAGGCAATTCTAAGCAGGTGGACTTTCATTTGCGCTAGATTTTAGATAGAGGTGTCAAAGTAAAGGAGTCTTTGATGCTTTTCAGATTCTTGTTTGTAAGACATTTAAAAAACCATTTAGAGTTTTCATTCCACATCAAAGCGTTCCACTATTATTCCCACCTCACAGTTTTCCAAACCATTACGCATCACCGACTTAAAGAAAACAGCAGTTTCAACACAGGCGCTGGAGTTATTTTAAACAAACTCGGTCACTTTTTCGCCGTTTTGGCTCGCGGCCCAGATGCCAGCAGCTTTAATAGTCCATAATAGCAGCTTTTGCTCCTGCGCGTGCATAGTTTCGGTGTTTTCTTGCTTCCTGTCTCAGCCCAGAGTTCAGTTTCAGAGGAATGAGCATGCCAAGTCATTCGGGGAATGTGGAATAGAGTCTCAGTGTGTCAGAGAGGCTCATCTGGGACGGTAGCTGGACATGCCCTTGTCATGAAGCCAAGACTGTAAAGCAGACCACCTACTGAGTTAAGAACCTCATGCATTCAGGTGGTAATTATTAAACCGTGTAGCAGCAGATGTAGAAAGGTTTGCTCTTATCTTCCAGAAAGCAGGAGCTTTGACACGTTCTAGGCAGCAGTTCTCCTTCTGCTCCTCTCAGGATTATTTTGTCCAATGCACGAAGGCTGCATCAGTCAGAATCTAGACATTCGAGCCTCCGGCTGTGAACACTGCGGACAGCCCTGCACACCTGTCTGGCTCTGCAGCCCTCAGGTTATTTCACATTCAGCCTCGGCCAATTTAATGCAGTGTGTGCTGCACTTTTTTTTTTTTTTCTACTCAAACGGTTTGCTTTTGGAGGTTGACTAACACTTCTTCAGGGGAATAGTTTGTTGTTTTTTTGTTACCCTGTGTGTCTTTGCTTCTCCGAGAAAAACTAAAACTCCAAACAAGTTGCTACCGGTCATATCAAAACACTTCTAGCTTCTTTTTTTTTTCCATATTCTTTCCAATTGAAGCTGTGCAGCACCCATAGCTGCAAGGTTGTCAGTTGTATGTGTTTGGTGTTCATACTTACCCAATCGCATTTAGAAGACAACACATGACTTTTCCATCCATGTCCAGATAAGAAACGTTGGGAATGGGGAGTTGCTGATAGCGTTGGAGCAAAACGGAGTTTGAAAACAGGAACGAATAGCCAGAGTTAAAACTTGAGCAGATAAATGCAGGGGCTGCATCAGAAAAGTAGGTCACGCTTTTGGAAGGATCTGCTGCACAGGATCAGATTTGAACCAGAATGCTGTGACTGACAGTTTGAGCCCAACAAGCCCAGCCTCTTCCTTTTTGACAGATCAGGACGGAAATAAGGTGCATTGGAGTCTAACAAGCATGCAGATTGAGAAAAACAAGAGTTTGGATTTTAGAAAAGCTTTCACAGAAAGCAAACTGCATTTTAAGACACTTGTAACTATGGAAAATGATCAATCCCAGCCGTCATTAGTGCATAATTTGCAGTTATAAATTGAAGTTGCTCATGATGCCAACAAGGATGTAAATCACTTGCTTATTGTTTTAGCAAAAAGAAAGATTTAATATATGTCAAAGTATTTTTAGATCATCTCTATCCAACGCAGAACCGTCTACGTCAAACCAACGCAGATCACACTGGAGAAACTGTGAACTAGCCCTGATTTGTACAATTAATAGAAAGTTTGACTTAGTTCAGTTCAGTTTACTTTCTTTTTATAAACTTGTTTAAAAAGAGTAGATTTTTTTGCAAAGCAAGAAAGATAAATAAAAAATGTAACAAAAACGATTAAAATTTAGAAAAATAAATAAAAAGCTAAAGTTTTTATTTAGCTTTTTATAATAGAAAGTTTGACTCAGTTCGGTTTAGTTTCTCTTTATAAACCTGTTTAAAAAGAGTAGATTTTTTTTTGCAAAGCAAGAAAGATAAATAAAAAATGTAACAAAAACGATTAAAATTTAGAAAAATAAATAAAAAGCTAAAGTTGTGAAGCAGTAGCTTGGAACCCCTTCTGCCCACCAACGTTGTGTTTCCGCAGTCATGATTTTATATCAGACCAGGCGATAACCTGAGGAAACAGAAACATTTTCTTAATTTTCAAATGGTGGAAATTAAGAGATAGAAAGCTAACCAAGCCAACCGTGCCCCATTGTGGGAAGTAATTTTCTCCTAAGATCTAATAACAGCTTTCGTCGTTCTGGCAACAACCACCACCATCACAAGTTTGTGATGACAGGCAGTGAGTTTATTACACCGTCACTCCGACTCCTCGTTGCAGAATTGACTTCAAGCACGAACACTGTCTTCAACTCATATCCATCATACTTTTCCAGAATTTTACTAGATCTGTTTTCTTTCTGTTTTTTCTTTTCTTTTCGTTTTGGGAGCCAGTACGGTGGCACAGTTGGTTTGGTTCTCAGTCTGGGGTCTTTTTGCATGGAGTTTTCATGTTCTCTCTATGTATGCATTGGTTCTTATTGGGTACTCCAGCTTTCTCCCACAGCCCAAAAACATTAATTGATTTCTCTAAATCGCCCCTTGGTATGACTGTGTGTGTGTGTGTGTGTAGGTGTGTGTGTGTGTGTGTGTGTGTGTGTGTTTGTCCTGTGTCTCTGTATGATGCACTGTAATGGACCGGCGACCTGTCCAGGGTTTTCCCCCTGACTCTCGTTCAATTACCACGGGAAAAAGTCCCTGGCAACTCTGTGAAATAAGTGGGTACAGATGATGGATGAGTAGATGTTTTTTTCTTTTCACTAAGTTGCGTGTTTACTGGTGTGTTTCAGACGGTGCTCTTTTACCCATGTGTGTTTGACCTTAAGGTCACAAACAGATTCTCCTTCCAGATTTGCTGCTATACAGCAGAATTCCATACTTTGTTAATTACGATGCAGCATTTAGTTCCTGAAGAAGATAAGAATACCCAGTCATCACTCTACCACCACAATGTAAGCCCATGGGTATGAAATGTTTCTCTGAAATGTTGTTAGTTTCACACCTGGTGTATCTTGAGACTACAGCTTCTTTTACCTGCTCAGTCTGCTGCACATCTTTTCAAAACTCTAAAGGATCATCAACATGTTTGGAATGTGAGAAGAGGCTTTGTTTGTGCTTTGGTCAGCATTTAGCGTGATTGTTTCTTATTGTTGTGTTGTGAACTTTGACCTCAACTGACACGATTAGGTCTGCAGCATTTTCTCCTGGAAGAATTGTTGGTGTGGTCGTTAAGTTAATTTTGGCCAGCCTCACCTGGGAAGAGCTTATATGGTTCCATGTTTTCATCGTGTCTCTGTGGTTTACTGGTGACCCAAAAACCTTAGAAATGGCTCCGTGGGGTTCGCCAAACTTTAGGCTAGTGAAACTGGACCTGATGAAGGTCAGGAGCCAAAACATGTTAGTCTGCTAATGAACTTGTTTGCTTGCACTTCTGGAGTCTTCACTTAACCAGATTTTTCACCCTCTCCATGCCGTGAAGTTGAGCCAAAAACTTTTGACTCACTTGTGAAACTAAACACAAGTTTCTAAAAACAATTAGTGAATTTATGATTTAACAAGATGTGCAATTACTTTCTATTCGTGCAGGGACAAGTTGGTTTGAAAAGCATTTTTCCCCTCAGTACATGGCAATATTGTCTGAACTCTGTTATATAAACACACTTCATTTTTGAATGATATTATTTTTGGGGGGGAGGAAAGGGGGATCAGAAAGACTTGTCTCAAAAAAAGTACTAAAACAATGAAATAATTTTTCAAAGCACTGTGTTTCCTTTCTTTCTTCAAAACAAGGGCTTCAACCACGCATAACAGTAAAGCACTCAGCAATCCAAAACCATGCAGGATCTAATTATACCTCTATAGTTGTTGATGATTCTGTAATTTCTAAGCAAACGTCATGAGAACAAACAAAAAGCCAGCCATTAGACATTTACTGATTATACCATCCCAAGGCTTCCTGGTGCCCAACAGAAACTTCAACCTTTGAAAAATGGATCATAAAAAGCAGTTAAATCATTCACTAAAACAGCAAAGCCACTCACGGCTTGAGCAAACATTAATTAAAAAAAGTAAACAAGGCATATATTAGACTCCATTTTTAGCAGTGGGGTAATACAGTGTTTGGTATTCTACTACTTACACTGATAAGTGCACTCAAGAGATAGCAAACAATGGAAACGTTGAGATTCATGAGGGGTTTGTTTTGCACGTTTTCAGCCAATAGTGTGTAAAAATGTCAGCTGCTGTTGCCACACATGTTAGAAACTCCAATGACACAGGGGAGGTTTCTACAAAAATGTTATTTCTTATTTCACCCACGCATGAGATAAAACGGACAGAACAGGAGTTAACCAAGTACTGCGTCCGAATTGAAACTCAAGGCAAAGTCTCATCATTCTTTACGGTTCAGCGCAACAACCTGGTCAGACTTCACTGGAACTCTTTCACAGGATAAAATGGACAATTGTAATATTATGTGGTATAATGATGCTAATACCAGTTGTTTGTGTTGATGTCTTTAATCCGATTAGGCACTTCTCCACGGTTCTATCCCAGTTTGGAGGACTCCATTGCGGTCTGCTCCTCCTAGCTGTGGTCGACTCTTTGATTATGTTTGCAGCGACACTCAGCAGTGGAGAACCTCGAGGTTGTGTTTCTGATGGTCTCACATAAACCCAAATATTTCATTTTGTTTTATGGAAATTCCTTGCTGGCCCAAACATAATGAGCACAGTTCAAGACAGCCGAATGGTTTGCCATAAATATATCTGTATTACCTTATTTTTTACCATGTGAAACCATTAGTGCAACTGAATTAAAACAATCCTGCAAAGAGGAGTGAAAGAGATGTAAAAGACTCGTTGTCTGTCACAATGAGCGATTAATTAATTAGTGATTAACAGAAATGAACTTGATCATTTCTGTCCTGATCATTAATATTTTTCAAGGGAAATACAGTGACAACATAACTTATTTTTTGTTTCTGTGGTATGTGTGTATTTTTGTCAGTGTTATTTATTGTTTTTGATTGTCGCATTTTACTTTGGATATCACCACCTTCCTAAAATAATTGCCTTAGTCTTTTTTCTTTTTTTTTTGCCAAAAGTGTTTTAGGCCAAAATAAATAAATCAACCCCTGATTTACGCCAATAGATGGCAAAGTAAAAAAAAAAAAAATCACTTTTGGCAAAAAATGACTTAGGCCATTATTTTAGGAAGGTGATGATATTTAAAATGTCTTCCATTTCCTGTGCTAAGTGTTCTTTACAAAATTACAGGTTATTGGTTTTTGAGATGATGAAATTGCATTGTTATTCCATTATCAACATATCACTTAAAAATATTTCAAAACAACAATATTATCATTTATCGCAATCATTTCTGGAACAATGTATTGATTTATCGCCCAGCAGTATATATTATTGTGACAGCTCAACAATTGCTGGTTTGTAAACACTTAATAGCAATTGTGTTGGCTGGCTATTAGGTTTAGGAGGCTTTGTCTTTGTTGCATAGCGATTGTTTTGTGTAGCTTTGCTAGTTTTTTCCTTTTTTTCTTAACAAATGTGTTTATTCCTGAAACTAAATATGATTTATTCTGGCAACCTCTCTATAAATTCAACTTGTCTGAGATAAGGACTTCTGGCTAAACAAACCCGCGAGCATTACTTTTGATGCGAGGATTTAAATTATATTTTTTGAACTCGGACATCTTATTTAAATAAAGCAGGTCTCTAATGCCAGAAAACATCTTGTTCCTTTCAATCTCATTGCTTACAGACACCCCGAGTCTGTCTAAAACTACTGATTATGGGATTTTCAGGCTTTACTACCTGTTCAGCTCGTTATTAACATGGCAGCTTTTGCGACTTATGACAAAGCGGCATAATTGGATCAGGTTGTTGCAACAAGTTTTGTCAATGGCTCCTTTGTGTCCTTCCTAGTCACAGCGTGCATCTTCTGCTGGAGTGGAAAACTGAATTTGCAGGGAGTCGGGGTTAAAGGTCCCGAAGCTCTTGCGTTTACGTGTGAGATGGTCACCATTTTTCCAAGTCTGGAAGCAAACTATTGCTGTTTGTCTGGCACTGTAAGCGGGAATCCCCTTGGGCGGGTCAGGGTCAGCTTGTTGCTTTCAGTCAGAAGCTGATGGATGCTCATGCTCACTGTCACCCAGGTGGACCTTGCATTGCGGCGTTCTGTGGGTGTGTAGGCAGGTACCATCATGGTGTCCCAGAAGGTTCTGACTACGTAGCCTGAGGTCTTGGAGGAGGATTAAGACAACCAGAGGTATATTCAAGCATTTGGGTAACCCTCCCCTCGGCCTTCTCCATAGCCATGCTCACCTGTCTCTGTAGGCGAAAGCTGGAAGACAAATGAAGACATCCATGACCCGACACAAAAGAGGATGTCCAACTTCAGGCGAAAAAGGTGGACACCACCTTGACATCAGGTGTGACTTCTCTAATTGGAATTTTGGAAGAGTTTGTTTTGGCAAGAAATAAAGAAACCCATTAGTACGCCATGAAAGTTTTTGTTGGTTTTCATTAATCCATTTAAGCCAACTCATATCTACAAAGCTTGGCATGAGTTAGCATTCTCATGAAGTTCAAGTAAACAGACAAAGATACGTTTGTACTTCGGAGGACACAGGTTGAGTCACATTATTAATTAATTACTCAACCGTAGAGGCCAACAAAAGGCGAGATTCAGATTTGTGAGGTGGTGGAAAGTTACCAGAACCTCACTGCTTATCACCCGTCGACGAGAGCAAAATGAATCACAAACTTGTCTGTGTTAACGGAGTTCTTTTTCCAACAAGTGAGGCTACATGACATCATGTCTTGTCTCCGCCGACAGAGCTGGGCTCCTTAAATCCACATCTTGGCAATTAGTGGTCTAACGTGACCAAGTAAAACTGCGATTTTGCACATGAACGCCAGTAGGTCTCACCACACTGCGAGGACACTCGGCTTTGTCTGACCAAACACGCTCAACCTGAGCTCATGGAGAAAGTTGTGTGCCAACAAAGGGACAAACTGTGAGATATTTTTTTAAAGTATTTCCTATTACTGTTTGAGTAACAGGATTTGATTATTTCCATTTGTACATTGTACACTTGTGTCAGTTGTATCAATTTGTGTTCAAAGTGCTAGAAATATATTGTTCTCTAATGTTATCTTTGCTCACATGAACTTGTGAATAATGGGAGAGGTTCAAACGCATCTGCCCTTTTTGTGTATTCTAAAGTTTTTGTTAGAAAACAAATTGTTCTGAACATTTTAACTGAAAAGGTAACCCATGTAGTTTTCACGTCCTGCACATTTACGTTTGGTGACCTGTCAGATCCGGTTTCAAGTCTTCTACATCCCTTTATCAATGAATTACAGCTCTACAGACTTTATGAGCAACCCTTTGATGAAAATGTGAATGTTAAACACAGGTATCCCTTTTTTTTTTGGCTCAGACGGCTTTTATTTGAGAGTAGTTGGACAGAAAAGTGGGTAATGAAAGAGGGGGAAGACATGCAGCAAAGGTGATCAGGCCGGGAATCGAACCTGCGACTGAGGTCTCCTTATGTGGGTTGTGCTCTACCCCAGAACCACCACAGCACCCCGGTCGGTACCGGATCTGTCCCTGGTGAAGCTTGCATCATGACGTCAGATGTAGGATATGAACGCAGCATTTAACTTAATTGTTTCAAGTAAAGTCAAAGTAAAAACGTCCTTTAAGTTAAAAATGTGTAACTTTTAAGTTAATTCGACGCAAAAAGTAAGATGTCATCACTAAACCTAAAGAATTAAGTGAGATTAATGTAAATTAGTCCATGACATGAACTACAGCTCAATTACACTTTTTAGAGTGTGGTTCAAAATGGCCTCCAGTGAAGAGTGACACACCTGCTAGTCTTCTTCCATCTGAACTGTGTTCAGACCTTCAGGCTTGTGGGGATACTTGTTGTGCGATCTAATCTTCAGTTCTTTTTGCATTAATTTTCAATTAAATAGAAGTTAGATGATCGACTGGACTATTTTTTTCCAACAGTTTTACGTTCTTTCTCCGGAAACAGTCAAGAGCTTCCTTGGCTTTGTGTGTTTGTGACTATTTTCTTCCTTGGAATCTTCATTCATTTCATCTTCACAGTTTCATCAAGAGTGTACACTTCTGCTTTCATCTTCTTCTTCACTAGTAGGAAGTCTGCCAGTGCGCTTCAAGGCAGCCCACACAACTATGCTCCCACCTTTAAGCTTGTCCTTTGGTTTGGTGTTTCTGCGGTAAAGTGCAGAGCCACTCTTCCTTCACACATGGTGTGTGCAATGACGTCCAAAGCTTAGTTTTGGTTTCATCTGAGCAGACTGGATTTTCCCAGTTTTTCACTGGTTTGTCCAAGTCTTCTGCAGCTGATCATAAAGAAGGTTCAACATCCTTTCTTTACAAAAGTGTGCATAAAGGACGTTGCTGTTGAGTTATTTCTTTGTTTACTTGAGGAAAAATAAAGCTGCGATTTCATTGACTTTCTTATAGTCTCGCTGGCTGTTGGACAAGGTCTTTGGCTTTTCTTTTGACTGCCAGAAAGTTTTTAAGAGGAGGATTTGGTGAAATGACGTTCTCTCCCCTTCCTGATTGAGGCTTACGCTGTTTTGATTTTCATATTGTTCAGAGCGATATTTTAGGCATGAGGAAACTTAAGGCTATCAGTCAATATTTAGCCAGCTGGTACTGATTTGCACATACCAGCAGGAATGTTTTCTAAAAATAACTGTAAAGTGATGTTTTTGCCAATCCAGCCCTCTCCCAGTGAGAGTTGTTGCAAACTGAGTAAAGAATATACTTTTTGGAACATTTTTAAATTTGACTTCAGAATAAAATGCTTCTTCTTCTCTGGTGGCTATTTACCGTAGAGTCATGGAAGATGGAATTACTTTATCAATGGTGCCTTTAATCAGTTGGATTAATCTATTGTCTGTGGCGGGCTGTGTGTGTGTGTGTGAGAGTTTTTTAAACAAAACACAACCTTTGATCCGAATAGTGAGTGAAAAATATAGCCTAGAGTCAAGGTAGGAAGTGCTTTGTGGGGCATGAACAGAATATGACTTAGAATTTGAGCTAAAAATAAAAATCTGCAGGTAAGTTGTGAAATGTCATTGAGAACCAAATATATAAGGATTTCTTTAAGCAGGGTTTTTTTTAAATCTTGGAATAATACTTTAGTCTCTGATTGTCAGACATAAGCAAACGCATTGTAATCCATTTTAACTGTGTAGAGGATTAACATGATCATTTTCCACTCACATGTTGCCTCTTTAAAACGCTGTTAGTGTAATTCTCCCAAACGTTTGCAAAGTAAACGGAGCAGACCTTTGCGTCCTCATAAAGCGCATTATCTCCTGCCTTAAATCCGTTTGTTTTAACATTCTCCCCTCCGCCCTGGGAACCATGAAATGCGCTTTAATGATGTGATTACGTAACATTTTGCTGCGTCAAGGAGCTGAATCAGCAGCGGGTTCGGGCTCCCTCGCGTGATCCACGAAAGGATTATTCGAGATGGAAATGTAAAACATTGAAAAGTGCTCCTCGTGTGACTGATGGCATTAATGACGAGTCAGAAGGCCGTTCGTTAACTTCCCTACGCCAGACGTGGCGTCTTGGATCAGCCTGGTGAAATTACAGGGGATGAAACTATGGCAGCAAAGTCCTTAACAGTCACAAATAACAGCCTGGTGTGACAAGCAAAATTACACGTCTAAGGAGTAAAATTTTAATGGCGTGATATAATTGTATCAATGCGAGGAATGTGCAGTTTAGCTTGATGCTTTCATGTCTTGGTGGTGAAGCTTACTGTGATTTTTTTTTATGATCTTTTGAAGCTTTTGATCAAATAAGAAAAATGGCTAATTCTGTCTTTAAGATGGGGTTGGTTTACGATGGACTTAGAGTTAGTGCAGGATTGAGAGAAGAGTTATTCACTTAGATTGCAGCATATAAATCTTTTGGTCTGGATAATATATTGCAAATAACTCAGCTTTGATCTCCAGGTTACAGACGGTAGCTGCAGTTAAGCAAAGTTTGCATAATGCTGAAAACAGAGCAGGATTACAGCGTAAGCAGTGGTTGATCACCTGCAGACACCATTAAGATCGGGTCATTATGCAGCCGTGGTATGGATGTATTTATATGGCTCAGTGGCTGCACTATATGAGTGGATGATTGGAAGTAGTTCCCACACCCTCTCAGGTGTCCTGTGCTCAGGGCAGCCTGGCACAGGTAAGCACACAAAGGTTTTCTTTGTGTGCGGCCGGGAACAGGTAACCATTTGTGCCAGCCCTGCAATGTGCATGAGTCTTTCTGAAACAAAGACGGGTAGGATTTTCTGGCCGGCCTACCCCACAAGAGCAGGTGTGGCTTTTCAGTGGCTTCGTATTCGCCGAATGTGGCACAAGTGCGCTCGGTAAACAGAAAGATAAAACTGTGATTTCCACCCTGCGATTCCCAAGACAGCTAGCAGCATACGGAGACGGATAACCTTTGAGAAACAAACGTTTAAGTATGCTTTTGTGTTCTTCAGAGACACTATGTGAGTGTATCTCGCAAGTGCAAAAGAAATTTAATATAATATTAATAAAGGTAAACGAATAGGAAACAGTCATAGTTTGTTAATATTTGCGGCCTTTGAACATGAATATGAATGGCGAATGATAAATGACCTCTATGGTTTAATAGCTCTCAGGTGCATGCTGGCAGGAGCAAATAGTTCAAAGATAAAAAGTTAAAAATTAACATTCAGTCGGCCTTTTTGTCTTAAAGTGCTCACTGTACACTGTTCACTCTGTTTTAAGCAACTGCAAGGTGAAATTAAAAGGAACATTTGCTTTTATTTCTTCTGTGCAGCTCTTTTGAAATGACAGGTTCACTAAGGAATACGTTGTAAAATCAGTAGACTGAACTACGTGAAGCTTTATGAAAGATATCTGACTTTGTTGTGTTGGGTGTTGAGCGGATTAGATTCACAAAGGACGAAGTTGGATTACGTCATGTTCAGAGTCCACTGCATATTGTAAATTAAACTAAACATGGACTAGTCTGCGGGGCCTCTCAGGACAAAAACGATGTTTTGTCTCTCACACACTACTAAAGATTCATACACACTCACAAAATATTGAAATTGCACATATATACTACTAAAATGTCATACACTATTTTCTCTCTCACACACAAAATACTAAAATTGCGCATGTTCACTATTAAAATATCACACGCGCATACAATATTTTGTCCTCACACGCACACATAAAAGACTAAGATTGCACATATAAACTACTAAAATATCACACACACACACACACACACGAAGCATACAGACACACTATTCTGAATGATACTATTCAGATCGCGCATGCGTTGATACCACAGTGAAGTTAGCTTCAAGTTGGGTATTGGCGCTCCACGGTGTAAGAGTTTAGCTCAAGGTTGATCCGATTTATGGACGCTAATTTCGGCCAGCCGTTCTCTACCGCGCCCTCACCTCCGAGCGCTGGTATTTTGTGTTTGTGAGAGAGAAAAATTGTATGTGTGTGTGACATTTTAATAGTATATATGTGCAATTTGTATATTTTGCGAGTAGTAGTAGTCTATGAGAGACAAAACCTAGTTTTTGTCCTAAACGGCCCCTCATAGACTAGTTTCCCTTCCTTCATCAGTTTATGGTTCGTGTTTGTAGCCTGACCTTTTCCAGCTAACTGTTCAAATCTCTTCTGTACACTTAGCTGTTAATAAACCTTAATTTATCCAAACTGTCACTAAAGCAGTTATTTATTATTATTATTATTATTTATAGCTATTTCTATCAGAACAAGAATCCAGAGAAACCCTTACCAGTTTATAGTTTACAGATGACTTATTCTTATTAAACATGGGGAACCAATATGTAGTTTTACACTTTTACCTTTTTGTCTTTCTTTCGGTGTGTTGTTTTGTTTGTATTTCTTTCTAATTCATGTAAAGCACTTTGAACTGCTTTGTTGCTGAAACTGTGCTATCTAAATAAAATTGCCTTACCTTAATTGCTTCATTACTTTAGTTGTAAAAAAAAACAAACCAAAATGAATCTGAAAAGTTGGCTGATAATTTCTTCGATTGGAACTAGAGCCACAAATGTGACCAAATGTACCTCTAATAACATTTTGATTATACTTAAGCACATCAGCTAATAAAATGTCAACAAGTTCAACTATTGACATTTGTTCTGTCATTCTGGCTACTTGTGTGATGGACGGAGAGAAAACTCATGAGTTAAATTATAAAGTAGGCTGCAGCTTCATTCCTCTGTTTGTCTTTGCAGCAGGCTCTGTACAGTAACATCATTTTTGATGGTTAGAGCATGAACCTTCAATAGTCCAGTAAAAAATTTGTTCATTTTAAAGCAAGAGGAAAGGCGTATATTAACTAATACTTCAAACAAAGACACATGAATGCGCTAAAAGCCTGAGCTAAGCCTGCTAAGGGCTCTGCAGGCGTGCCGATTCTGAAAGCTTTGTGTCATTTTGTTCTTAGCCTCATGGCATCTACCTCTTCTTGTCACGGTCTCCTAGACGAGCTTCTGTGTGTAAAACTATTGAATGATTGGTCAGAATTTCGTGGCTGTGTTTGCTGCTGAAAACAAAACCCGAGCACTCAACTTCCAGACGTGGATCTTTCCAGTCAGAGAGCAGGACGGATAGTTTTGAGCAGCAATTATCCGAGACAGGCAGAAAGCATTTGCTGCTGGACCAAACACTGAACTTCCACCTATTCGGTTCTAGTTCGATGCAGCGGGTCAACAGCCCAGCGTCGCTGTCTGTCTTTGTTGTTTTTCACTGAAAATAAAATTAGATGTTGCAGCTCATCAGTAATTATTCCTTCTCCTCTGAGCCTGTGAATTTGTAATAGTCGTCGTCCCGCTCTGTCATGATTTCTGTGTTTATTCCACTGTTGTTTGACTTCACCTGATTCTGCCGGGCCCTTTACACACAGCAGTCACCGAGCTCTTACCTTTGATGGAAAATATTGACTGTTTTCTGGATAAAATAGCCAATGTTTGTCTTCAAACGTTCTTAGGGTGCATAACTATTACTCTCAAATAGACAGTTGCTAAATGTTGCTCAGATGAGCTGGGTTCAGCTTAAGTTTCTAATGTAAGAAAACAGCATTGTTGAGGCCAGTGTTCTAACAGGTCAACGTCTTGAATGACGTCGTGAATGTGCTGATTTTAACATTTGTGTTTGTTGGTTTTCTATTGTCTTGTTGTGATTTCTCCCTCCCCCCAAGTCTTTGTTACAAGTCTGTCCAGGTCTTTTTTAAAATCTGGGTAAATTGTTATAAACTTTGTTTTAAGGATTATTTGTTTTGTCTCCTTTTTCTGTTTCCTGTTGCTTGTTTTGTTGTTCAGTTATCTGCTCCTTGCTTAATGCTGTGAACCAGGGCAACTTTGCGCCCTGGTTCACAGCACTACTTTTATGTGCCTCTACAGTTTTGCCCATCTCAGGCACGTCCTTTCCTTAAAAAAGCCAGAGAATAGCTGCTTAAAAATGGAAGAATTAGGTTCTCTCACTTTAACTGTTTAACAACAGCAGCCAAGCAGAAGACAAGAATGTTTGCCTTCTCTTGTGCATGAGACTGTGTGGTGATGTACGTCAGAGTTCCTGTAACAGGTGTTTAAAAGCAGGTCTTGAGGATTAGCTGCTCAGGAAGCAGCGGCGTAAAACGCAACAGAGCGGCCCTGGTGTGTGTGTGTTCAACGACTCTGTCGTGTCATTTTCCTCCATAACCAATTTCTGGCTTTTAATAGAAGTTCACAGCAAGTATTCAGTCGAGCAGCGATACCTGCCATCAAAGACACTGACGGGCTTTGTGATTGCTTGGTGCAGGTGAAAGGCGAGAGCGTGGAGGACGTGCCGTCTTCCTCTGTCTGTGTCGCTGTTGTGGGGTTCTGTCTGGGGCTGCCGTGTCGCTGTGTTTGTAGATGTTAAGTACAGGGGCCGGATGCCATGTGGAGAAGTCTTTAATTAGAGCAGGTAGACATTGCTCAGGAGACACACCAGACCAGACGTCAGTGTGTGGGTGTGTGTGTGTGTGTGTGTGTGTGAGTGTGTCTACCTGTGAGGACTGGGCCTGGCTGTTAAACATCCTGCACATCTCAATAGTTTTATTTTCTTTGTTTGTTTTACCTGTGAGTCTTTCTATAATGCGTGTGTGTTTTAATAATGTAGCTGCATGCTTTCAAAAATACACCAGGGTGTGCTGCACTCCTAATCAAAATCTACAGTCTGGGAGAAAGTTTGAGGTATTCATGTTTAACTCTACTGGATCATAACCAGTAAGGACTTTTGGGCTGAAACAGGCTGCTCATCACCTGACCAAAACTTTGAGACCGTTTGTTAAGAATTTGACTTGTTCAGGTTAAAACTAGACTATGAAACTTTTATTTAAAAATATGTTCTTTTACATATTTATTAAAATAGTCACTATGTTTTGACACTTTGACATATGACAGATAATCAGTGAAATAAATCAAGCTCCTCTTCCTCCCTGAGCTACTGTTGTTTTTTGGAGAAATCCAAACATGTCAAAAACGTATTTTTATAAAAGTCACATACAATACCTTTACAAGAATTGTATGTTTTATCACAGCAGTACGATGTCACACTGATTCCATTTGGGATCTTTCACACTTGCATGCAAATTAATTCCATTTTTGTTTTATATCTGTGTTGCTGCAGCTCCTATGTGGCTGTCTAGCCATGCTCCCTGCGTATGGATTCTCACCTTTTCCTGATTTCCATCCCCACCTTCACGCTTTTCGCTGCCGAGGAGAGAGCCCCAGCATGTGGATTCCTGGCTCCGGAGAGTCCCACAGTCCGAGCGAGTCCAAGGAGGGTCGGCCTCTCCTCCATCCCATCCATCCCAACCACGTGGCGGTGTGCCAGCAGGAAACGCTGGCGTTTATTGAGCTACAACAACCAGCACCTTCTAAGTTAAACTGTCTTGGCTCTCAGAGGCAGAGCAGTGATCCAGACGCACACTCCCAACCTCTAAATGGTTTACAACAAACTCTTAATGAACTGAATGACATGCAAAAAGGCAAACACAGGACACACACTGATCATGGAATGAATGTAAACACTCCGTCACACGCTGTGGATGACGCTGAGGTTGTTCAGCAGACCAGCACCAGGACTTCTTGGCAGGACCAAAACGAGAAGCCTCGGACAGTAACGACAGTTTGCCGCCCACTCCACGCAGCTCTCAGCCTCCCTCTGTCCTTTCCTCTGTCCTCTTTGTACACAAACAGGGACTCCTGGGAATCTCGGGTACCTTACTCCTCATCCTCACCAGAATGTCCAGAGTTTCCAGGCCCACACGCCAGCCAGCCTCAGAGGAGAACATCACATGGATCTCTGAAAGAGAAGTCTATTCGTGAGTGGACGGAGCAAATCAGATTTTAGAAGCTTTTAACTCGTTTTCATTTAAGGTAAAATGATTCTTTTCTTGTCCTCAGGGCGAAAGGTGCAGGTTTATTCTCCAGACAGCCCAAGCGATGAATCACTCAGCAGTCCAATCCTGGAGGCAGACTACATCTTCCCCGGACCTTTTGCCTCTTTTCTGGAGGAAGACCTCAGTGGATTATCTTCTCTGGATGCAGCTTCAACTCCCTCGTCCACAGCTGGCACGCCAGATCTCCCATGCATCAGCCATGGAGATATTTTCAGTGTTCAGTCAGAACCCTTGCAGATAATAGAGGACTCAGAATCCGGAGCGGAGGAGGAGGAGGGCGGCATCGTAGAGACATCGCTTCACCCAGCAGGGAGCTTTTTGCCACGCAGTCGACAAACTGACCAAGAGCGTCGGCGTTTCTCAGCTTCAGAGCTAATATCAAGACTGCAGCTCTCCCAGAGGAAGAACTCGTTCACCTTAAAGCTGGGCAAGTCATTGTCTGCTCGGGTGGCCTCCAAAGACAAGCAGAACTCCAACAGCCTGAGCCCCAACCTGGACTGTGAGTGGATGGATGGATGGATGGATGGATGGATGGATGGATGGATGGATGGATGGATGGATGGATGATATTATGACATGTTATGACATCACACAGTTGTTGCAGAAGTTTTGGATGCTCATCTATGATGCAAAATCTTCCTTTCAACTCAAAAGTGTTGTGTTGCATTGAGAAAAATAACAGCTTAGGAAGATTTCAGCTTTATCCTGCTGGAAGAAGGCATCAGAAGATGGGCACAGTGTCAGAAAGGGATCAAGATGGTCAGCAACAACACTCTGGTGGGATGTGAGGTCAAAACAAGGCTCAATTTGTACAATTTGGTCCAAAGTGTGCAAAGAAAATTTCACTGCCACCACCTCTCTGAACCATTCCCTGGAATGCAATTTGGATCAATCCTTTCATGAGGATTTAGCACTGTCCTTTCTTCTTGAACCAGGGAACGTTTTCAGCAGTCCGTTACCATCTAATGTTGGTGAACTTGTGTGAATTGTTGTCCGTTTGTCGCTAACAAGAGTGCCACATGGTTTATCTAAGTAGGGCTCAATCTATTTGCATTGAATCATTCAACTGCTGCGACTGACTCAAGTTTGATACGTTTCTTCACATGTTCAACGTTTTGTGTTTATTCGCTATAGATAAGTGTAACTCTAGACATCGCAGCTCGGGAGGCTCTAGTGACAGCGGCACCTACAGTCCTGTTGGAACTGGGCTCCCACTGCCCAGTGGCGACAATGGGATATCTTCTTATCGGTGGAGCACTAAACTTGGGTAACGAAAATCGAATGTGAGAATACGTTTTTCCAGTAAATCTATGAAGTTTAAATAAAATCTGGTTGGTGTGGTTTCGCAGAATGCGTAAGAAATCCATAGAGGAAGACTTGAGCATACCTTCATCATTTCCCACTTCAAATCGCCTGTCACGTTTTTTGCCAAGCTGTAAGTTTGCCTAAGTTTGCCTGTCTTACCATCTGTTATTCCTGCAACAAAAAAATTCTCCTGTCAACATTTTTGATTTTGCAGCGATCCTCTACCAGGAGTACAGCGATGTGGCAATCAACCGAGAGATCCAGAGGCAACAAGGGAAGGATCCAGGAACAGAGGAGGAGGGACTCAGAGATGAAGGCTCAGATGGAACTCCATCTCCGTCAAATCTTTCTCCATCCAGCTCGTTTCGCTCTTCTCGAGGCTCTGCATTTGCACTGTGGCAGGATATACCTGATGTGCGAACGAGCGGTCAGTTAGACACCTTCAGCAACGAGGAGAGAAAACTGCAGGAGGTGACGGGACGTCAAGCTTGCCTTTTTTTGGGGGGGTTGTTTCATCCCTTCTTTGACTTCTTCAATTCTTTGTGTTTTCCCCCTTCAGGCAAAGTTTGAGCTGGTAACTTCTGAGGCGTCATACATTCGTAGCCTGACGATTGCTGTGGACCATTTCATGTTGTCTCAGGAGCTCACAGAGTGTCTTGGGGCTCAGAGGAAGCAGTGGCTCTTTTCCAAGCTGCCTGAAGTCAAAGATGTCAGTGAGAGGTGAAGAGATCTGCAGCTGATTGCCTCCCTTGCACTCAGACTCTATGTTTTAACACTTTCAGCTGTCATTCCTCACTCCCTGAGAGCGTTCTCTCCTCCATCGCTGTCTGCAGGTTCCTTCAGGACCTGGAGCACAGGCTGGAGAAAGACATTCTCCGTTTTGATGTGTGTGACATAGTCCTGGATCACTGCCCAGCTCTGAGAAGGGTCTATTTGCCTTACGTAACCAACCAGGCTTATCAGGAGCAGACATACCAGCGGTTGCTGTGAGTAATTGTTTTTGGTTTATGTTCAGTCGATCTGTTTCAGAGCTCAGTACGCACTCTTGGTGCGGTCTGTGCTTCTTGGTTGCTTTTGTGCAGAAGCTCTAAGCCAAACCTTGGGCTATCCAAACGCAATAACAAAGAGGCTTGCGAGAGTATTCATCGCTCTTGAATTTCTTCATTTTTCTCACCATTATGACCACAAACACCATTGTCTTTATTGAGATTTTACATGCTAGACTACTAGAAAGTAGGGCCTGATTGTAAAGACTAAGGAAATAAATACATATTTTTAAATCCTAAAATGAATTCATCTGTAACATCACCCATAAACTCTGACCAACTTTCCTCTCTCTATAAAAATATTTACCCTCACAACATAATGCTGCATCACCCATGATTCATGGTGGGGATGGTGTGCCACATAACTTTTATTATATCGTAACAAAGAGTGGAGCTTTGGTCTCATCTGGCCAGAGTTCCACCCTCTTCATGTTTGTTTTGTCCCTCATTGCAAACTCCATGCAGGACTTTTTCATGGTTTTCCTTTATCAACGGTTTCGTCTTGCAATTCCTCTGAAAGCATGCATATTTAGTTTTCTCTTATAGTTGTAGGAATGGGAACGTAACAGCATTCTGGGTGCCATCTTGTGGCAAATTGCTAATGCTTTTGGGTGTCTAAGAGGCTTTAATGTGTTCTACCCAAGCTTTCAGATTCATAACAACATAATAATTGTGACAGAGACTTACGATTCAAGCTGTTTGAACCAATCAAATGAAACAATACAACCCTGTTCATTCCTGATTACTCCGCACATTCAATTAGAAACCAGAAGACGCCTCAAGACCCCCATACTTTGAGAATGAGTGCATTAATGTCCTCTGGTGTTGCAAAGTCCAACTTTATCCTGCTTCTATTCAGGTGTAAATTTTCACCTGCATGACTTAACTTGTAGGCAGCTTTTCTTGGCTGAGTTAAACTTTTTTTTCTCTCTCTCTCTCTCAGGAGTAAAAACAGCTGGAATTTTGATTCACCAAAAAAATCATTCAGAGTTTCATTTGTAAATGCCCTCTCAGGCAGGACAACCCTCGCTTCCCTGGCATCCTGGCTCGCCTGGAGGAGGACCCCATCTGCCAAAGGCTGCCCCTGACCTCCTTTTTAATCCTCCCGTTTCAGAGGATCACACGACTCAAAATGTTGGTGGAGGTACGACTTTAAACTTTCACAGTAGGGATCCTGTTCACCCTCGAAACATTCTGTAAACGGGGTGTCTGACTGATATTTTAGCGGAAACCATGTTCTTTCCGTCCAACTTTGTGAAGCTGAAATCCAGTTTACCTTAGGGCTTGCCTTCTTACACCATCTTTACTTTTCAGAACATCTTAAAGAGGACAACACCGGGCTCCAGAGATGAGGACACGGCCACAAAGGCTTTCAACGAGCTAAAAAAGGTGGTGACCGTCAGCTCTAATGACCAGAAGACCGGCATCATCACGGATGAGGTGTAGCAGTAATAACAGTGTTGGTGTGTGCCTCCTTAGATCATCAAAGAGTGTAATTCCAGCGTGCAGTCTATGAAGAGGATGGAGGAACTCATCCACCTCAACAAGAAAATCAACTTTGAGGGCAAAGTAAGTTACTTTTGTGAATTTTTCTTGTTGCTTTTAGCAGCTTTGAGCTCAATTTACCCAATTAGCCGACCCATCCTGAGTCTGGTTTTCTTCCTCTGCAGATCTTTCCTCTCATCTCCCAGTCCCGCTGGTTGGTGAAGCACGGTGAGCTCCTGGAAGTGGACACCCAGATGATGAGCATTTCGGGATCAAAACTCAAGCTGCCCACCAAGCCAGTGTACCTCCACTTGTTTAACGACTGCCTGCTGCTGTCCAGGAGGAAGGAGTAAGCGGCGCCATGTGGCATTAAACTTTAATTTGACTGCCCGTTTAGTGCGGAGATCGTATCCCATGTTTCTTCAAAACATGTTGCTTTTATAGTTTTTAGCTCATGTATAACAGCAAGGATTTGTTTGTTACATTTCCCAAAGGGGGCAAATTTCTGTTGTCCCCTAAATGAATAAATACAAAGAAGGGAGGCTGCCAGTTTTAACTTATCATGTATCACCTGGTTTCATGTTTATTTTCTCAGGATTTGTATTTCAGAAATACATATGCACTGTTTATATATATATATGTACATTTGTACTTTATCCTTGTTTTATTTGAAATCTAAGACGTTTAAACTAAATTTAGTCATTTTCTAAAAAAACCCACAAAAAATCAAATAGGCAGGGTTCATTTGCAGTCATTCTAGCAAAATGTTTCTTAAAAGATCTTAAAGCAGGGGTGTCAAACTCATTTTCATTCCAGGCCACATCAAAATCATGAATTTCCTCAAAAAGTCTGTAGCAGAATGAATAAATAAAAGTCATTTTTAATAAACTGTTTTTTCGGTTACTGCACTAGAATTATAATTACACATAATAATTAAAAAATTTGTATTAAAGTGAAACATTGGGCTTAGATATCAATTGCAAAACCTCATCTGTTTTTGTTACAGCACATGGAAGTTCATGGTGTTTGTGCACGCTAAGATTGGAGAGCTGAAAGTGAAGGATCTCAGCCAGAAGCTGCAGGGAATCTCAGGCTTCATCTTCCATCTGCAGCTGTGTGAAGGCCAGCAGCTCAAACATCAGATCCTTCTCAAATCACACACAGAGTAAGTCAAAAAAGAAGAAAGAAACTTTCTCTCATCATCTCCACTCAGGGCTACTTTATGTTAATCGTTCCTATTGGTTGTGTCTGCCAAGGAGTGGTAAGCAGAGATGGATCACAGCAATGTTTCCATCTGATCCATTTGAAGACATTGAGCAGGCCAGTGAAAATGATGGTAAGTAGAGATGTTTATGTGTGCAGCACATCAATGTATCTGCGCTAACATGTTTTTTTTTCTTATTTTTATGTGTTTTTATTGCAGATATATCCCAGGTGCAGTGCATTAAAAGCTATCAAGCCCAAGAACATGATGAGTTAACTTTGGAAAAAGCTGACATTCTTCAAGCTAAAACCATTACAAGTGACGGTAAGAGTCTTGAGCCAGTTTTAAACATAGTGCCTTGAAAATGTACTTGTGGCCCTTGAATTTTTTTCACATTTTGTCACGTGAAAAATCCAAGGGATTTTTTAAAAATCATGCTAACATAAACCAACAGAAAACAGCGGTAAGATATAAATTTGGTTAAAAACGATACATGACTTCAACATACCTTTACATGTGAAAAGTGTTGTGTGCATTTACTGTCATTCTGATGCCCCTAAAAAAATCCTCTGGAACAAAATTCTTTCCAAAATCACCTAATTAATAACAATTGTTGTAAATAACACCACAATTGAACTTATTAGTCTGCATGCAAAATGCTGGAAAATGAACACAGCAATGTGAAACACGGCGTATCAAAGTATGTTAGAATTAATGGGAGGACAAAAAAAAAAAACATTTTAGATGCTGCAAATAAGTTTGAGACCAAGCTTTGATGTAGAGCCATGCTTTAGATCAAAACATATTTGTCTATTAGAACGTCCAGACTTAAATCAAATACAGAATCTGTGGCAAGACTAATATTCAGTGATTATCTTTGTCCTATAATATAACAGAGTTTGAGCTGTTTTATCAGGCCACACTTTTGGCAATTTTCCTTGTAAAACATTTTGAAAGCCACTTCACATTTATGCATGGCTTTGTGTTGGTCTAACACCTAAAAAAAATAACGTTTGTAGCAATAATGTGACAAAACGTGTAAGAGTCTAAAGGGTAAGATATGAACTGCATTCCAACTTCCTCGTGGACATTAGCGAAAGCATTCTGCGTGTCTAAAACGTGCAACGCTTGGATGCTTGATGTGTAGGTGCTGATGTGTCTCTGCAGGCTGGGTGGAGGGCATCAGGCTGTCAGATGGGGAGCGGGGCTGGTTCCCCAAAACCTACGTGGAGGAAATCACAAGTCGGAGCGCTCGCCTCCGCAACCTCAGAGAAAACATCCGCATCAAATGTGTCACACAGAAACTGAAAGGGGAGGACTGAGAGCTTTTACTGCAAAGCTGCGATCCGGATGATCGATTTCATTTAAGGTGGATGTCTGGAATTCTTACAGTCAGCAGGTGCTGAAATAAGACTTATTTTTTTCCTCTAACATGTTAAAAAGACAGCAAAAATATAAATTTCTATTTTACATTTTCATCTCAAACTTTTCACCTGTAAAAAAAACCCGGCTACATTAACAATTTAAAGCTCAAATTATTTATTTTTATCAAAACATTTTTACGACTATTTTAGTTTGGTATACAGTGAAAAAACTTTGAAACAAGGATTTAACCCAGAAACAAAATTGTCTGCAATTTCTCCGGCTGAATATATCTTCAGATTGTCCCATGCAGACATGTGAGCTTCGGAAGGCACACAGGATAAACTCAAGACATCAGATATTTGCTGCTGCAATGCCTCAGGACACAAGCTTTAGGCATCGCTTCTTCTCTTCACAAGGCCTTAAAACTCTGCTCTGTCTTCTGCATACGACCAAATCCTGAGCGGAGCAACAGATAAATTGATTTCTCAGGAGAGTTTCTGTATCTGAAACCATTAAACTGAGACAGCGGGAAATGCTTAAGTCGCCTCTTTTTAGGCTTTCATACCAGAGAGCCATATTTGACTGGACTCTTTCACTGATCATAAATGAATGAGCAGGAAATGAAGGCCTGTTTTACCTTATACAGTAGTTTCTAATTCATCGAAGTGTAGAAAAAAGTATTTTATTACTCCGTATAGCTGTTGAGGAGAAACAAAGGTCAACTAAAAAACAGTTGACTTTTCTGTGGTTAGCTGGGCAGGACTATAAAACTACCTCCTGCCAAATTTTTGTTTTGAGGAAATAGGAAAAATCCAGCAATGACCCAAACAAAGAAAATATCCCAGGTAACGAACTATTTACCTGGTAAACATTCCCACTTGTATGTAAAACAGTTTTTATATATATATATATCTATATATATAGATATATATAGATATAAATTCTCTGTTACGTCCAGAACTCTGTTTCATCCCTTGATTTTAGTTTTCATCGACTCTTGAGTTAAACTAGTAAAGAAAAGTTTTTTAGTGAGCGACTGTTGAAGGTCCCGTAAAACACTACAAGAAAGTTTAGCTCCTTTCACCTGGAACCAAAGGAAATATGTTTTGGCCCGAGTTATTTTGCAAACTACTGTTTTTCTATTTACAAAGCATGAATCCTGAGACAATGCATCTCCCTGTGCGGAAAGCAATAATTTTCTGTTCAAACTGTTCCATCAAAATCTATAATTTAGCTGAGTCCTGAGGCGGATGCATTTCTGAAAAACACGAGCAGGTTTTTTTTTTTGTAAGTTTCAAACACTTCATCCTTCTGTTGTAAATTGTAGCCAAATTTTCACTGCTGAAAATAAAAACCCAAATAATGATGCACTGTTTACTACTGACAAAAAGACCTCCTGTGTGGGATATTTGCTGTTTTTTAAGAATTTGTGAACGGACCAGAATACGGTGGTTAGGGTAGACCTTTTCATATTTGTTTACTGTATATAAGGAAAATAACGTGTTTGCTATGAAAAGTGTACAAACATATTCAGCTCCACTTAAACCTTGACATACATTCACCTCCATAAATCCCACATCACTTTAGGCATTTTCATGATTTGGCCAAGAACTGATTATACTGCCAGTTTAAGTATCTTGACACCCTATGTCATTATATACAGCAGCGTTTCCCAACCCTGGTCCTCGAGGCACCCTGACCTGCTTGTTTCCCTTCAGCACATCCCTTTCAGATGATTACAATTCAGTAAAAGCCTGTTAATCAGCGATCAATTGAAATCCTGTGTGCTGAAGCAGAGAAATGCCTAAAACATGCAGGGCATTGTGCCTTGAGGACCAGGACTGAAAAACACTGACATACCGAACAACCTAGTCACTGAAGTCCATGCTTTGGAGTAGCGAGGAAAAGTGTTTAAAGTAAATGGGGCCTGACTTGTCCAGCAATGGACCAGAAGAGCATTGTGGGATATGTAGTATAAGCATTGCATGCACTTTTTACCAGTGGGCCAATCCTTGTAGGGATTTAGGGTGCATTCCCTGTTTAGTCCGTGTTAATCAAACTCTAGTCTGTCTAGATTCTAGACAGACTAGAATCTGTCTAGAACCCCACCTCCCCAAATTGGGGAGGTGGGAATGCGCAATTAAACTCTGTTGCAGACAAAAAAATCAAACACTGATCTGCCTAGAAATCTCGGTCTCGGTTCAGCTGAAGTGAACTCTGGTGTCGTTCAAATACATGTGAATGCAAGTGGACTGGAAACCGCTCCAAAAGCAGGAATGGACTACAGCACAGAGCGTTCTGGGTAAATACGACGAAAGCAAACGTGTGAGTCTAGCGCCACCAGAAGAAATGGTTTGTGGTCATTTACCAAAAATAAATCCTACAACGGTTAAAATCTGATTTTGTTTACATTGTGTGAAGAAGGGAGCTGCGCTCAGTGTCTTTTTGTGTCGTTTCCTTCAGCGGTTCATGGTGCAGCGCCACCACAGGCTGGGGGACGAACATATTTTTTCAAAGGTTTTTTTTTTAGTTTGATAGTGCAGTGAGAAAGCAAACCACACCAGCTGAAAATGTAACAAATGTTGTAATTTCGCTCCCTGGTTGAGCTGACTCTACTGGACTTTTCTTAGAATTGTGAAGCAATTATTTGAATTCCTAAACTAATACGACATTTATGCTCATGATGTGTGGTTGGAAAGTGATTCCATTTACAAATCTGTGTGAAAAATATAAATTTTACTTTCACAGATGCTTAAGTAAAAAATGTGCATGCTCTGACCTCTGACCCGGCTTTAAGTCAGTGTTTTTCCACTGTAGCTCCTTTCAGTCAGCATTATTTGATGAGCAGCCCAGTGTGACTGAGCTGAGATCTGTTTATGGACCACTATAATCCACTTTTCCAGTGGCACATGCAATGTTTCGGACTTTCTGTCAAATAGCTGTTTGTTGTAATTTAAACTGTTGCTGTTGTGGCATCTGTATTTATGTTCCCCCAGATTCTGATGTGTTTTACTGTAGATGGCGTTGTGTATAAAGAGTTAGAACTTGGCTTGTTTTCTTTGTGTGACTGTAATTTATATGCAGAGACATTTGAATTTGAATCGTTTCCACCGGTGCTTTTGGTTTTTAACCCTGATGCCATTGTCAATATAATGCCATTATACACTGGACTTCTGTACACTACTATAAATGTTCCAACCCTCAGATAAACACTGATTCTTGTTTATTGCTCAGTAAGTGAGTCTTTATTTGAAAACTGTTTATTAGTAAAGTTCTACATACATAAATGTACAATATTTCCAGCCCTGGCTTTCTGCTCTGTATATTTACCGTCTCTCCTCTAAAACCAGGTCATGACCTGGTTTCAGTCTGTTCACACATGAAATAGTACCGTAAAACCTTTCTTTTACGGTACTTACAAATAATCAACTCAGCGAATTATATCTAAATTAGGACAAGAACTTTCCACCCTTATTCTGGCAAACATCCAAGTAAATAAATACTTTATCTAAAAGTTGATTTGGACTTATATTGAACAGTCCAGTTTTAAAGATTTTCCTGAGACCTGCAGGTCAGCTCCTGCCGTTGATGTGACACTGGTCGCCTGCTAAAATCGGCTCCTGGGACTCCTTCCTGTTCCTCTGCAGCTTTGGCACTAAGGGAGGAGGCGGCTGACTCATAATAATGTGGCTGTCTCTGTCTGGCTGTGGATCGAAGAGAAAAAACAGCTTGGTCAAAGTCAACTGTCAATATTCCTGGGAAAACATAAGAAGGAGAAGTTCCTCAGGAAAGAGTTAGGAATAGCATTTCTTTAACACAACATTCTGCCTTTAACCCTTCTTTGATGCTGAAAATGTAAAGAAATAAAATTTTTGACTGCAAGTATGTGTTAAGTAACTCAACAGAGTCACTGATTTGCTCAGTTCTCAGACCTTAAGTTCTTATCTTTTTATTGGTTCTTAAGTTCTTATCTTTGTATAATTTATAGTTATTATCATTTTATTATTTAATAATATTTATGTGCTGTGTGAAACTTCTGCCCTTATCGTTGTGTTTTTCCCTTCTAAACCTCCGCCCCCCCACTTTCTCTTTGGCTGCAGGTACCGCAACACATTTCACATTACTGCGCGTAACTGTGCATGTGACAAATACAGCGAATCTAATCTAAGATAAATGAATCTAACCTGCTGCAGATAAAAAATCCAGGCCTGATAATCCTCCACGCAGGTGCAGGAGACCTGCAGCGTCTCCAGCAGCTCCCCTATTGCCAAAAAAAACCCAAAAAAAACAGCCGTTCTATAAAGTCAGTAAGTGCATTTGCTTTTTCCCCATTTGGGCAAAATGGCAAAAACAAAAAAAAGGAATGTTTCTTCTTAAAAAAGGAAAACAGCAAAGCATTTTCTGACGCGTTTACCTCTTAGTTCAAACTCTAAGCGTCCAGGAAGTGCTGAGCGCTCCACTGCTTTGATGCTCTGTCTAGCCAACCTGCCCTGTCATAGACAATATGAAAAACACAAAGAAGGAATTTGTGCATTTCCTTAACTATACTACGGTACATTTCTTGATTTTTTTAAAAGATATTTTAAGAAAACCACATGTAGCAGGTTCGATTTGGAAGATTTTTCCCCGAAACTGGTGTTGTAAAACATAAAATGCTGTAATGATTATTTTCACACAAATCTGTCTCATGGTGGTGTAAAAGCTGTTATTATGGATTTTCCTCTCAGAGTCATTATACATTACCTCATATTTTATATGCAGCCTCTTACTGTCCACAGAAAGCAGCAGGAGATCTTGAGGAAAGAGAATCATCAGTCTTTCTTGGAGACCCTACACGACCACAATTATCAATTAAAAACACTCTAAAACGATATCTTTCATAGTTTATAATGATCTCAAGCTTGCAGTTTTACTGCATTGTTGCCATGGTACCTCTTGGAAACTAAATGAAAACAGATGTTGAAAAATACTGAATGCCTTCTCAGTATTTTTCAACATCCTCCTCTGAACGATGTTCATCAGTGTACGATGCACGATTAGTCACATCGTGTGCAGCAGCATGGGGGCCGTCATAGCGTTGCAGTTAAAATAAGCTCTACTATTAAACTAATCCTGTTGGGAATGTGCTTATAAAGCAGTCCTGCAAATAAAATCAGAAAACCCGACTACCTGTCTTTGAGTGTTGATGATGTGAACAATGGAGGTGTGTCCAGGCTGACCCATGTGGTGTATGGGTGAGCCCTCCCAGTTCCATATAGGGGCCTGCATTACATATTTCTTCAGTTCCTCTCTTTTCCAGTTTTCATCACAAGGCAGCTAGTGAACAAAGACATAAGCGCGATATCAGTTGCGCCACTCCAGCCATCCACAGCTGGAACCAGATGTGCAACAGATGTGAAAACATTACAAGATAAGAAAGAGCACACTGGGAGGGACTCATGGGTTGCATCATGGACTCATATCTCCGGTCTTCTATGTGCTGAATCCATCTCTGTGACTCTCCTGCACTGGCACATGTAAACACCTTGGAGTCCACCATTGCACCTGGATGCAAAAGACAGAACTGGGTGAATTTACACCCAAGTGACAAATCTTTGCTGAGATTAAGAATTTCCACTCACTGGTGATTTCAAACATGTGTGTTGGATGTGACGCATCCAGCTGCAGGGATACGCCTCGAACAGACAGGCCAGAAACAGGAAGTATACCCTGCCAGTTAAGAAAATGCAAAACCTTTGAGTGACATGCATTACTCTGCCAGCATTTAGTAAATTCTATCAGCAAACTAAGGCTGCGTTCACACTGCAGCCTGAAGTGATCCAATTCCGATTTTTTTGTCAAATCTAATTTTTATTTTATTTATTTTTTTGCTGTGGCTGTTCACACTTATATGCAATCTCCAGTTTGAACTGCAAACGACCTTAAAGGGTCCCGCATGCGCAGTAGAGGGCGCAATAACGTCACACATATAGAGCGTGCTAAGTGTTCATGAGGAAGCAGTAGTGCTCAGTGTTTGCGGAAGTAAATATGGATGCTAACGGTGGAGGACAGCTTACGATTTTGAAGTTGTCCGACCGTAGCCAGCATACTACCAACTTAATCCTCATTACAGTCCGCCGTGGTTGTTTTTTTTCTTCCTGCTTACGCGTATCAGGACACAGGATATTGACGTTTGTCGAGTACCAGTGACGTTCAGGTCAGATGAATGTGACCTGGACTTTAGGTCACATTTGAATCGGATACATATCGGATATCCAAGTGGCCTGGGTCGCATTCGAGAAAAATCCGACTTGTGTTGTTCAGACTGTCGTGAAAGGATCAGATACAGGTTGCATTACGCCAGAAAAACTGGAATTGGGTCACTTCAGAATGCGGTGTGAACGCAGCCCAACATGGTGAGTTAAATGGATGGATAAAAAAACTGACAGATTGGAATATAGTACCTCGTAAATGAAGTCTTCTTGGGAGTGATCCAGGGAGAGGATTAAAAGGTGAAAAGGAAACAACAACAAGAACCGTTCACTTTGTTCCTGTGAACACACAAAGCAGAGGGGCAATCAGCTTTCTGTTCTTGGTTGTTCCATTGAGAGAAAATGTTCTGCCTCAGTGGAAAGCAATAAAGTAACTGCACTACAATAACTAAATAAGGTGGACTGTTAATAAATAGCTGATAAAAAAACTTTAAAATTAGTATCTAAATCTGTTAATTAAAATAACAAACAGTAAACACAAGCAAATTGCTAGGAAAGTAGAAAAGGGCTTAGATGAGGCCTTAGGTGTTAATAAAGTAAGTAGTTTTTGAATTTGCGTTGAATTTTTAAAGAAATCTTTCAACGTCATAAAAACATCCCACATTAAGAAATAATTTTTCTATTAATCACTGCCACCACAATTTTTGCAACCCTTGACTGACGTTTAGATTACCGTACATGAAATTAAGTTGTTTTTTTTTTGTATTGTGTGATTAAGTGTGTCCAGGAACTTTTAAATAGTTACTTCCTGTTTAGCTATGGGCTGCACAGTGGCGCAGTTGGTAGCACTGTTGCCTTGCAGCAAGAAGGTCCTGGGTTCGATTCCTGGCCGGGGTCTTTCTGCATGGAGTTTGCATGTTCTCCCTGTGCATGCGTGGGTTCTCTCCGGGTACTCCGGCTTCCTCCCACAGTCCAAAAACATGACTGTCAGGTCAACTGGTTTCTCTAAATTCTCCCTAGGTGTGAGTGTGTGTGTGCATGGTTGTTTGTCCTGTGTGTCTCTGTGTTGCCCTGCGACAGACTGGCGACCTGTCCAGGGTGAACCCCGCCTCTCGCCCGGAACGTAGCTGGAGATGGGCACCAGCAACCCTCCTGACCCCATTAGGGACAAGGGTGAACAGAAAATGGATGGATGGATGGATGTTTAGCTATGTTATAAATATGATGTGACGCAGAGGTCCATTTCTATTAACTACTCCTCAAAATGGAAAAGTTAAGAAAACATGCCATCACTGATCCTCATTAATCAGGAAATTGCTAAAAGAAAGTTGATGCTTGCCTATTTCTACGGCCAGAATGGTAGCTCAAAAGTCTAAAAATGGAAATATGTCAAACGAGCCTGAATGCTGAATAGTTATCTTGCCATCACTCACAGGGAGGAGGATGGTAAAGAAAGGGAAAAAAATGAGTCTGTTGTTGTAATAACACATTTTTGATTTCATGTTTTTATTTTGCCAAAGTTTATTACAAGTGTAAATATGTGTAGAAGAGGCCAGCAAAAGGCACATATTTTGTGAAGAAGTGATTTTATTTGATAAATCCCCAGTACCTTCCTAACATCTTTCCATTTTACCTCTGAATAGTTGTTGCAGAGAGACACCACAGAGGAGTGGATGACCTCTCCGTAAACATGAGCGGGTTGGCCCTCCCAGCCCCTGATCGGCTGCTGAGAGTAAATCCTGTGGTGGAGCTCATCTCTGGTCCTGCCCCACAGCACCACCTGCAGGCACAAGAAAGTATGAGTGCAAACCACTCTTATTTTTTTTATTTTGGAATTACAGGGACAAACATTCTCATCTTCTCATCTTTAAAGCTTTCTGAAAACCGTAAAAAGTTTTCTTTGCACTTTGGCTCTTTTTTCCCCCTCACATTTTCAGCCTTGAATTTGACCTTTAAAATAGTGCTGTTGTTTGTCTGAACTATGACCTTTTCAAGCAGAAAAGTGTCCTGCAGGGAAACAGTGAACCAGTGTTGTGTCTACACACAAAAGGCAGTTGTTGAATGGCTCTCCACTCAGGGTGTCATGATCTGCAGGAGGCCATGACCAAAAAAAACAACTTAACAATCATAACAGCTCAAGCAAGTTTTTTTTTTTTTGCCTACATGTCTGTAGAATTTTTCACAGGGTCACTAAACATAGAAGTTACAACAGAAAAAAAACAACAACAACAAAAAAACTACTGTTAAAGAATTACGACTAACCTGTTCTATAAAGACAATTTTGTCTGGACCCAAAATGAGTGAAAAAGCAGCTAAAGAAAAATCCAGCAGACTTTTAGGAACAATTGCTCTTTGCATGCTCAATATCAAAAATAAGGGTTGGGGAAACAACGTGCGTGACTAGTTTTATTTTTATTTTTTATCTTAGGTAAAAGAGAAAGAATTAAAAATCTGTTTGATCTTGTTTTCTTGCAGAGTGTATTATACATGTGAGTGTGAGAAAATGGAAAAGGTTTGTCTGCCTGATATTTCCTGAACCACCTCTGCACTCTCACTTTAAAGACTTCAGATCTGCAGTGGGTTTGTGGCTTTACTCTGACCTCCCGTTCCAGGTGTCGCACTGAGGCTTTACACGGCGGCTGTGGTGCCAGCTGCTGCTCATCTCTGCTGTTCCTCACCGACAGCTGAACTCTGTTTTCGCTCAGACTCCATACTCTGAAAACACACACACACACACAAGCAGACATGACACATCGTGTGTCAGCGGTCAGTGATGAACTTGCTGCAGCAAGTAAAATGACTGTGGCTCTGCTGCTTTGTACTCTGTGTGAATGTTTAATTCGTAGTGGCTCTTAAGTGTCAGAAATGCAACAGAACTGTGAATTTGCTGACGTTTCTTTTTCTTGAAAAATATGCTCTGTTCAGCCGGAAACAGCCTTTGTCAACAATATGAAGATAACATAAGGATGAACAGTATTAAAACCTAATGCTAACGACATGTCTGCATCCCCCCAGCCTAGACTAATCAGATTATAGAGATCAGAGGGGAGACAGACGTGCTGCTCATCTATTCCTGCAAACAATTTGCAGCTTTATCCTCCAAAAAGAATGACTGTTGAGTAGATTAGTTTGGTAGAAGTTAGAACACACCAAACCAGTCATTGCACTGGAAACTACACAGAATACAGAAGGATTTCTCTTAAATCATGTTGATGTAAAAATGAGTAAACAGACACAGTGTTTTGAAAAAGGGTTTTCTAGTCTGGTCTTCTGGTTCTGGTTTGATCTGCATCCCCAGAACCAGACATGGAGAAGTAGAGGTTTCCACATGTTTGGATTAGCAAACCTTTGTTTATGCTTCTCTAATCTGGAACAAACTTCCAGAAAACTGCAAAACGTCTGAAACGCTGAGTTCCTGCACACTGTGGATTATTATGATGCGCACAATTATTAGGCAAGTTTTAGTTTTGACTATATCATAATTTCATGCATATTTTACAACTCCGAGCTGTATAAACCTGAATGCTTATTGAATATAAACATGTCAGCTGATGTGTGGGCCAAAGGAGATCAACACTCTGTATCAAGTGTGCATAATTATTATACAGCTTCTTTTCTTCGGGCAAAATGGACCAACAACGAGATTTAAGTGGCAATGAAAAGTACAACATTGTAAAAAGTCTTTCAGAGGAATGCAGTACTCTTGAAATTGTTAAGATATTGGGACAATGACAACAGAACCATCAAACATTTTGCTGCAAATAGTCAACAGGGTTTAGGACTAAGGTGTGAACTGAGTTTAGGTCAGGTTTCGGGTTCGGCATGTACTGTTAATGGTTAGGTTTACAGTAAATCCTTGTGGAGATAGACAGACATTATGTGTGTGTGTGTGTGTGTGTGTGTGCGACCCAGATGGATTGGTTATAGTCCTCCACTAGTGCTATCAGACCAGTGTACTACAGCATATGGTCTTGCAATACACAGCATGTGTCAACTGGCATCTCACAGGCTGACTCTGACTATTTCTGCATTTTAAACCTTAACCATATCACACTGCAAATAGTGTTCACACTTTACTGCAAGTACCACAATCCTCTCTTAAAGAATTTTTTTTTTTTCACCCTAACACCTTCCACAGTTGGCAGCACTGTTGCCTTGCAGAAAGAAGGTCATAAGTTCAAATCCCACCCTCGGGTCTTTCTGTATGAAGTTTGCATGCATGCAAACTTCATACAGTGTGCACGCAAACTGTATGAACTCACATTTAATAATACTCCAGGTACTCCGACTTCGTCCCACAGTTCAAAAACATGACTGTTAGCTTAACTTCTCTTTCTAAATTGTCCTTATGCCTGTTTGCGCGTGTGCATGTGTGTGTGGTTACTTTCCCTGTCTGATAGGGACTATCATCAGGATGGTCCCTGTCTGGGTAGTCCTTTCATCATTGATTATCCTGTCCCTGATGAAGAAAATGTCCTCCCATGACATAATGCTGGCAATTGTTGAAAAGCTCATGGGGATGAAGAGAGACGTCTCAGAGAATGCTTAGAGTTCTGCTCCTGGAGTGGCTCTGAAACAAATCCTGGACGGAACGATCAGATCCAATGATCCTTTTAGCTCCCTTCACTATCGTCCCCAGGGATACAACTAGAGTCTTATCTACAGCTAGAGTTGTAGATAAGACATTCTACATCTCAGCGAGATGTAGAATGTCAACAGACTCAACCACTGCTTTGCAGAAGTGTCTGATGATGATAGGAGAGAGGCCGATTTTACCATCCCAGCAGTGTTCTATCGTTAAGGACTCTGTACTTACAAGAATTTAAAATAGATGTGCAACATTCTTTTTAATGCCATAAAACACATCCTCTGTGACGCTATTGTAACACTGGTCATAATTTAAATGTTTCCAATGCGTGACTCTGGTTTTTGGGTCATACGATGTCAGGAAGCAGCTCTCTAACACTATACTCTTTGCATACTTAGGAAAGCAAGATTACACGGTCAGTACATGTGCATGTGGCGGTTGCTCCAAGTCCAGTCTGTCGAGTTCTCCCAGAACATTAGCATCAGTTTTCTCCAGACGTTTAGATCAGATTAGATCTGGTCAAATGCATACGTTTCTGTTCCATGCCAGTGACAGTGAGAATTTGCAATATGTCATGTTTTTAACATCAAGCACCGCATATTTAAAATGAATGATCTTCTTTTGATGATTTAGGAACTCTGAAAGCTTCAAAAAGAAACCATTATTAATTTAAGATTTCAAACTTAAATAAGGATTAATGTGTGAAACCCTGAATGTGATAAAATAGCGACCTGGTGAGAAAGTAATGCTGATATGGAACTCATGAGTATTTTTTGAAACCCACATTTAATAATACTGATGACTTCTTGATACATTAGCACAGTTTTAATGTAGCCTATCAATGCCCTAAAGTGGCATGTCTAATAAATTCCCTGTTCAAAACATCTAGACACTCTGCCTTCTGCTGACCACGGAGAGCTGAACAATAGCCAACCAGACTGATAAGTAAATCCACTTAGTTTTGGTGCAAAATGGATGTGTAGCTGAATAGGAGCTCCTAGAATTTTGAAAACCAAAGTGAAAGATGCTGTTAAAAACTATTCACAATACCTCTGACGACGATGAACGATTGTTCAAACAAAGACGTCCAAATTATTTCTGTATTTTTAATAAGCAATCCAATCTAAAAGATTCAACGAATCCTCCAGAAGAGCGAAGTACTCACTTACCAATGTTGGCTATGAACATTTTCTACAAAAACTTAAATCAAAATTGTGAATAAGAAATTAACCTTTAGGGTCATAATGATGACATTTTTGCGGCAAATCTGAAAAGTTTCATCTGGAAATCTAACACATTTGTTGTCTCAGGAGGAAGTGCCCTGAAAGAACTTTCATTGGTGTTGAGTCTATCTATCTATCTATCTATCTATCTATCTATCTATCTATCTATCTATCTATCTATCTATCTATCTATCTATCTATCTATCTATCTATCTATCTATCTATCTATCTATCTATCTATCTATCTATCTATCTATCTATCTATCTATCTATCTATCTATTGATAGATAGATATAAATGCCTCTTCCTTTTGTATTATGACAAACACATTCCAGTGCAAGGAAAGAGAGCAAATTTTCAGTTAGTATTCATGTCGGTTGCTTTTGTGACCACATTACACTATAAATGCATAATCATAGCAAGCACGATTGTAGTATTACATTTCGAAGGAAATGTTCTATCTTCTCACGCTTAATAAAATACATCAGTACTCTGAAGGAAATATATCACTTTTCTGTGCAACTACAAAAGCAGCTCAGCACGGTGATCACTACGTACTGTTGTCAGATATAGATGCTGTGGATTTGACCGATGAGATAACTCACTTCAAGCATTGGGTTTTTTTTCTTGCAAGTCAGACATTTCCTCCTAAAAGACCCATCTGGGTTTATGTTGTAGTCTTGGATGACCAGCTGTTTTAAGTGGCATTAATTAAACAACCCATAAGAAGCTGCAGTTCCTGTTTGCGATTAGCTTCCTGGTAATCCCTGCTGCCTCAGACTGATGGAGGATTTGTCCAGCCCTTTACTTTGTATTAAACCTCTCCACGCTCTTGTCTGGCAATAATCTGCTAATCATATCAGTGTCGCCTCACCAGCTTCACAAGTTTGACCTGGGGGAACAGGAGTGCTTAAGTTTGTCTGTGTCATTCTTCTTGCTGCCTGCTAGTGGTTAAAATATCATATCGATGCTGATAGCATCAGCCTGACGCAACTGTTTATCCATCACCACAGATCCACCAAGTTTTCTGACTTGAAACACATCCTGGCACTGTGAATAGTTTTGCAAATGTATTGATACTTCTTGAGCTTTTTCATATTTTGCAAAATTGTGTGTATTATACTTCATATGATTGACGGACATAAAGTAGCACGTAACTGTTAAATGGAACGAGCATAAGTTGGGATTTTCAAAATCATTTACTAATAAAAGTCGGGAAAGTGGGGGGGGTTTCTGTGTTTAGCTTCTCTGACTCAAACGTTTTAGCTGCAAGTCTTTTGAGGAATGTCGTCATCTTTACACATACAGAAAATACAGAATAGCATAGTGCTATAGTACAATATTTTGTTGCGAAATAACTCAAATTCATTCATATTGGAGCGAGAGTCACATAGAGCACAGGGTTCTATGTTTTCAAGTTCTCAGTTGGATGTTGGCCTGGACTTTGACTGGACCATTCTAACTCATAAATGTGCTTTGATCCACCCCTATCTCAAATATTTTGCAGCTTCTAATAGTTTTTCTCCAAACATTTTCCTTCCCTGTCCCTTAAAGAAAGGCATTTTCACAACATGATGTCCCCGCCACCCTGTTTCTCTTTGGGGACGTTATGTTTATGGTTAGTTTTATATCACAGCTAGTGCTCTGCAACTAACCCAAAAAGTTTCGTTTTGATCTTATCTGATAAGAGCACTTTCTTACACATGTTTGCTTTTCGTCACGCATGGCTTATAGCAAACCTTAAAAAGGACTCCTTCAGGTTTGGTGGATTGAAAAGAACTGTTTGAGATGTTCAAACAGTTCTGTGATGTCACAGAATGTGAAAAACGCTATATTTGAATCCTGTTGTCTGTAAAATCCTGGAAATTATCTGACTACAGGGTTCTAATTCATGTGTTTTAAAACAGTCTTGCAACAAATGTTTGTAGTTCTCAAACCTAATAATATCCTCTTGAACTTAACCCGATGGTTTAACTTCCTCATCTCATGAAGTCCAATATTATTTAGCTTTAAAGATTTTGCAGTTTGATTTTATCAAGAGGAACATGAAAATGGAAAGGAAATGACTTGACATTTGTGGCATCCAAAACTGAAACTGCCAACTTACCAGAATCCTGAGGTTTTGATGTTTTTGTAAAAAAAAAAAAAAACATTAAAGATTCTGATTCATTTTTTAATGCAAACCAACCAAAGTTATTGCAGAAAGAAAGAAATCAGATAAATTTCTTACATCGTTATAACATCAAGTAGCTGTAAGTACTTTTGAACCTTTGAAGACACCATACAGTCTGAGCATGGCCTTGCAGAACATGGTGCAGTTTTGAAAACATGAAGGAGCTCCTACATTGTTTTTACATTTTAACAACCTGACAAACCTGACAAACCACAAAGGTGGTTTTATCTGGCAGTATGGCAGTGTTTCACTTCATACCATACTTCCTCTTCCAGAACTTACAAGACCGTGTTTAAAAATGTAAGCTTAAAATGATGCAATTTGTCTGTCAAATTCACATTTCAGGCGATGCGCTCCCTTTAATCCTTGCAGCTCTTTTTTGCTCTTCTTAATATTCCAGACCAACTAACAACCCTAAGCCCAAACCAAGTTGCGCACATCTTACCCCAAATTGTCTCCAGAGAGTTCCAGCAGTTCAATTTCATCTGGACCCACTTCGTCCACTCCCGTATGCCTCTGAGTCACGCTGCAGCATCCCATGACCAGCAAGGACCTTACGCTGTACGTCCTGTCTCAGCAAGCCGTCCGCACACTGAGAACCGCCTGCACTCATCCAAGCAGTTTGTGGCAAAACAAAACCAAGCAGACAACATGAAAAGTAGAGAGGTTAGGGGAGGTTGGGTTTAGAAGGGGATCTTGTTCCTCAGAAGAGGAGGGGCGGCATAAGGAGAATGAGCAGTAGTTCCCCCTTTCTAGCGGCATGCAGAGCATATTTCCGTAGACTCCTTAGAACAAAAGATGTCGCGGCTCTTAAAGAGGTACTGAAGATAAAAGGTGGTAAGGTTTTGGCAAGTCACAGTTCAGAAGCTGTTCCTTCCTGTTGAGAGGTGGCAGAGGACTGAGCTGCTTCCTCACTTTGCTTATTTGACTCTGCACATGCCGGGGATCTGCTGCTGTGAGAAATGAAAGCTGTCTGTGATGTCGCTCAGACACACTGGCTAAACAAAAGATGGAAAAGCTCTTACACCTCTTCTTGTTGACAACATGAGTTCATTGATGCCTTTACTGAGAAGCAGATGGATGGTGAAGCAAACTTCTCGTTGGGAAAGATATGCGGTCACGCTCACCCCATGTTTGCTGACTTCCACCCTGAATGTGGTTTGTCGACTGAGATAATTGCGAGTTATGACACAGCAAGGTAAAGAGCTACAGTCAAAACAAGCTGCAACAGCTGCGAGGCGCAGGCCAGTGGCAATCTTCCCGGTTGGAGGACGATGAGAGGGTTTGGATACAGTCTGTGGAAGGACACAAATGAAGTCTCAACCTCTGTTGGAAACTAGGTCACCTGGCAAAATGCATGTTTCCCCATGAACAGACCAAGCAGAAACAATTTGCATTGCCCAATTGGGAGGTTTCACAATTAAACACAAGATGCCGTTTTCAATAACTACTGCAGTTTCACAAATAATGCATTCCTCCATCAGAATAGCATCTTTCATACTTAGTACAGCACAATTTATCAACTTCGCCATTCATGATTCATAGCTTTCCTGGAGAATCTTAGCCTACTCCTTTCCACTTCTTTCATATTCTTAATTCAGGCGACCATTAGGGTCACTTTATTTTCCTTGGCTTCTTCTGAAACCAAGTCTTGACTGATTTTGAGATATGCTTTGGATCCTTCTGCTTCCATTGATCCCCGAACTTGAGCTTCCTCATTGGTAGTACCACATTTTTCCTAAAGATGGTCTGGTACTTGACTGAATACATCTTACAAACCACATTCTGCAGTTTCCCAGTACCAGAGGAAGCAGGGCAACCCCGGAGCATCACTGAGTCAATGCAATGTTTCAGTATAACAAGCCGTACCTCTGATCTGCAGGTCTGAAAAGATCCAGTTTTAATCCATCGCTCCACAGAACAGAACGTCCAAAACCCTTTGGTTTATTTACAAAGTTGTGTGGAAATTGGAGTGGACTTTTCTTTTTGTTTTTTTGTCAGTGTTGGTATACTTCTTGCCTGAAGTTCAGGCAGGAAACCCTTCAGTGTTTATTATGTGTCTTTTCCTGGTAACTAAAACCACTGTGGTTGCTGCCACCAAGTCTTGCTACAAAGCTACGTCTTTGGCGGTCAGCTAGGGGCTTTGGTCAACCGCCTCCTCGACGACAGTCATTAACAGCTTCCTCTTTTAGTAATGCCTAGGTGGTGGAGGCACCTTCCTCTTAAACTTGTGAAGTATATTTAAAGCTGCATCTCTTGATACATTCAGGGCCTTTTCTATCTATTTTATTATCTTTTAGTGTAAAACAGTGAGCTCTTCTCTAACTGTTTGGGCAATTAACCTGACTCAGCCATATTTCTACAAAATCTAAGACAGTAGTCCAGGTACTTACAGTTTTCTATCTCAAACACACTTCATGCAACTTCATGCAACTTGGCTGATTGCATCAGGTTTACCTAAGACACCACTGGGTTTAGTAATGTTACACTGCAAAGTCAAATTTCTTTTACGTCATGTTTGATACATACATTTTTATAACAGCTGAAGGTAACAAAGTTTCTTGACTCTGCGATAAAATGGCACTATGTGCCTGGAAAATACATAATAGACTGCCTTCCTGTGCAGAGGAAAACAATAAAAATAGACAATGTTGTGGAAGAGAAAGGCAGTCTTTATTGTCAACCAAAACCGTTTGAGTTTTTATCAGAAGGCCTGCAGACAGAACTGAAGTCACCTGGATTGTAAACGATGACAGAAACGTGGGGATCTTTCTCTTCAGCTAAGCCTTCGGTTGCTTCCCATCATCTTCGGCTTTCAAACGACCCTCAGCAGAATCGCATTTGCTCAGCTTCTGTCTGACTCCAGGTACTGCGGTCTTCCTCCTGACAACCTTCTGGCATCCACCTACTGACAGTGCGTTTTGATAAAGAGGTAACGTTTCTGTCTCAGTGACTTCAGTCAGAGGATCCTCCTGTGGTGCAACATTCCCTTTTGTGATCTCTGTCCTGGTCTTGTGCTGTCTGGGCTTCCTGTTGTTTTTAGCTTTCTGGTAGAACTCACTACTATCGGTCCTCTTGTTGTCGACATGTCCTAAGACACCGCAATACAGCAGTACAAAGTCCTGTTGATTGACTAAAGGAAGGATTTGCTGCCTGAGACGACACTTGTTGAACAGCTCCAGAGCTAAATCTAGGCAGAAAAAGCAGTAGAGGAAATGTTTAGATCTTTTAGCAAACATAAGTGCCAAGAATGAGAAATCTAGCTCATGCATAATGAGTGAATGTGCTTTGAAATATGCTGTGTGAAGAAAGTTGAACCTGAATTTAAAGATCATTGAAATGATACTGGCTAGTCATTTTGTGGCTGAAGTAAAAAAAAAAAAAAAAAAACATGTGAAAGTGAGACTTTTGTTAACTGTATGTCATTTTGTGAGTCTTAAAAACAATCCTTATCAATTTAAAATAGCACAATAAAAACCTGAAGCAGAAAAGTTTCAGTCAGTCGGCAGTTTGAAGTGCCAATTTATGGAAACATAATATGAGTAAGCAGTGGGCAGAGATAAAATCAGAAACCAAGACTGGTTACGTTATATCTCAATTGTTAAAAAATGCTGAAGTACAGGCACATGTTTAGTCAGGAGGAGAGATACTCATTAACATCCACAATGTGATTTTTAAAAACCCTGGAGGCAAAACATGTCTTTTACCAGTGTTTCTGCTAAATGTTAAGAATTATTTTAAAAAACTGATTCTAAAAGCAAAGTCTTAGAGAAGGATTTGAAGATCTGCCACTTTATTACTTCTTCAGCTGCATTTGCTCAGCTTTCTTTTCATATATGATTTCTAGTTGTGCTTTAGGAAGTCCAGTATTGTTGTTCGTGGAAAAACCAGACGCTCCAAAACCCAGGCAAAAATAACCGTCTTTTGAAAGGGGTGATCCTAAAAGTGGTCAAAACAACTTTCAGCTGAGATGGATTAAATGTATGTTTACAAAATTAAAATCCAAACAACTTGCTATGTTACCCACTAGCAACTCTGCCATGGGAAAAAAGTATCTAATAAAGTTTTGCTCGAAAAGATTAGTTGGCTAAAGTCTGTAGGTGTCAAAGTTATTTAATTCATTTGTGATTGAATTCAAGTCACATTCTTAAAAAAACACCAGAATCCATTGATGACATTCTATGTAACTTGTTTATGTGTTGTCAAGTAAACTAACTTAAATTCAAGTTGTTTTTCCATCCATGTACAGCAAGCCTTAAAATTAAATGATAGTAATCTCAAAAATGTCTTTAAACAGGACTCTAAAAGTCCAAACAGTATTCATTTCAACTTCTTTTAATCTGAACAAATATGTATATATTTCAGTTAGTATGCCATAAAGGAAGGCTGTGAAACAAACACTTCCCAGAGGGGAGAAATTGGGTCTTAAGTAGAAATAGACACTCAAGTTGACGTAGCGCAAACCTGTAGCTAAGTAGAGGACCATGAAACAACACTTAAAGAACATTGGGGAGGTTTCACACTTAAGTGACTTAAGCAATTAAGCAGTAACACATATCATACCCGCAACTATAAAAAAAACAACAACTTGTGCTCAAAGTTTGCAGCATGTGCTAAACTGACCCAGTGCTTCTCCAACAGTGCGGGGTATCACCTCCTTCAGCACCTCGCAGTTTCTGTGTAAGGCTGGATTACAGTTCATTTCCAGAAGCCACACCTGGAAGTGTCACATGAAGACATAATTTACCAGCATATTAATATCCAGCTCTGCCTCAGAGGTTTAAAAATCCACCTTGAAGTCCTCGTCGATCATGAAGTCGCAGCCAATCAAGTCAAAGAATCCAGGGCGGCAGTCTAACTTGGTCTTGACGGCAAAGAAGCACTGGGTCATGATCTGTTGCATGCGCTTCTGATATATGAACAGAAAAAAAAATATATCCATAAGTTAATCCGTACTTTCTCATGGCTTAGGGTCAGTGTATGTTTCAGAATCTACTCATTGGCCAAGCTCGTGCGCACAAACAACAAATTTGACAAATTTGCCAGCACTGGGTAATCACAGTGGATCGTCCAGCAGGACAATAATCAAAAACATATAATCAAATGACAGAATTAGTTTAGTCACGCCAGACGTTTTCTAATATTTTTCTTACAGTAAAATATTATGCCACTGCTATAAAAAACATAATTTGTTTCAAGGAATGTACCATCCTTGTCTCAACGTGTCAACGTCGTACAGATTTCATGTTCTACCTCTCTAACAAAACTAAACATTTTATCTCTCAAAGACGGATGAGTTCCTTTAGTGCTCTCTTTAAATAATCTGATGCATTAGTGAGTTTGGGCACATTTTAGTATGTCATAAAACCCACGATGCAGATACTCGGTGCGGTTATGACGTCTTTAAAAATTAAAAGTCAAACTCGCATCTAGATTTATAACTGAGCTGCATCAGCAGGTTTCTGAAGAAAACACAGAGGTAGTGGCTAACTTTGTAGACCATGAAAGATGCCACAATCAAGGTTTAGAGTTCTATTTAACAAAGCTAACGCTAAAAAAACCCGGCTTATTATAATGCATGTCAGTATGGAGAAAAACAACCTGTAATATTTCCTTTTGAGCCATAAGTTGATGACTCTTCATACATAAATGAGCTCATGTAAAACTAACCACATTCTCAATTAGCTACCAGTGCCAACTACCACTTCTGTGCTGGCAATTGGTCCCTGAGAGCTACAGCACACCACAGACCTCACCGCAAAGGCTCCCAGCACCCAGTCCCTGGGCAGGCCCTTGGCAACCTGAAACCTTTCGTTGACGTAGGTGTTGAAGCTCTCCATAGACCATACAGTGTCCTCCTTGAGCAGGCTGTACAAAGGGTTTCTCTTCTGCATGTACTGGAGACGAACAGCAGGGGGAGAAGAGACACACAAAACACAAAAGTGTAGGCAGCAACTCTTTTTAAAGGCTTTGAATGACTCAGTATTGTGGAGATGCATGACTCTTTTTTTATTTCAGCTCAGCTATGACACCGGGCAGAAACTAGAATGTAAAAAGCAGAAGGAAAACAAAGCAACAAGGTTTATTGCTGGATGAACAATTTCAGCTGTGTTGTACAGCAAGTTGTACTGGAGATCAGTACTGTATACCTCTGTTAACCACTCGACAAAAATGTTCTTCAAAGTTATTTCATATTTTCCAGATTTCAGACAGAAAGCCAAGTCAACGCTGCTCGTATTTTCTGAAATGCTTTGCTTTGGAAGTACCCAACAAGAAGTTTAAGACTTAGGTGTGAATTGAGTTGGGTTAGGTTTAATGATAGAGTAGGATTGGTGTTAGGTATGTACTGGTAATGGTTAAGTTTAGGGTAAGAAATGAATGAAAAATGAATGAAGGTCAATTCAAAGTCCCTGTGAAGTTAGAAAGACACACTATGTGTGTGTTTGTTTACCTGGTTGGTGAGATGAGCAGAGAGGTTTTTGGATCTGGGATCGTAGACGTCACACGTCAGTCGGACATACCCATGACGAAAGAAGACCATGTAGGGCGCAGTGGAGGCAATGAGAAGGTAAGAGCGCACATCAAACTTTCTGCCGTTTAGTAGAAGGGGTTTCTGGATGTAACTGGGAGAAAAGAAAATACAAAAAAAAACTATTTTAAAGGCCACGTTGCTAAGAAAAAGAAATGTAACTTTCTAAAAATAAAGTATGTTAGATATATTGACATGTATTTAAATATAGTTTTTAGTTGTATGACCGTGGCTGGAAGTAGAGAAAGGGATTAGGGTCAATCCTTCTACTTGTAAGGATAATTTGTTTTACACCTTGACAGTCGGGCGTTCGCCTACCGCTGGACAATGTGAGCCTGAATCGGGCGGAGAGGCATCTTACGCTCAGCCTGGTACTCCTCCATCTTCTGTAGCTTCAGTCTGAATTCGGCCACCTCCTGCTGGTTCTTCAGGAGGAAGATTCCTTTGCCCCGGTTCAGGCCCGTGGGCTTACAGATCCACATGCTGCTCTCTGCGTTCTCCAAGTCTGCCACCACAAACATAGCCACATCAATTACATGTCGACCTGCTATTGAAACAGTTTGTTCTTCTGTTGTGCAGGAGCAGGCATGTCGAAGTAATTGTTTATTATATTTTGTCCTGGAGCTGTTTCAGTTGCTCCTGTAACTATATAAGCTTGGCATTGAGTGAAACCTCTCTAGTTTTGCAGTCAAACATGAAGAATTAGTCAAAGTCAAGCCTTTACAGGTACAAGACATGTAAAGTTATTACTGTTTTAAAAAATACTTTTGTGCTCCAAAATAAATACACAAAACACAAATCTGATGAGAATGGTAATCAGGTAAACCAGGAGTGGAAAGGAGTGGAACATTCCTTTCCGGAAGTTGTAATTGTTAATGCTTCTTACATTTTACTGCTGTTTTGTGACACTTATTGCAGACTTTTACTCTAAGGGCAAAATTACACACTCTGCTTGCGAGAGCTAAATCTGTTTGTGAGTTAGTACATTTCTAGATTTGAATCTCGTCACAAAGATAATCTAAAGATCGACAGACGATGTCTTTGACTGCATTGCTTGCCATGCATGTTTAAACCGCATGCATAACCGTATACCAAGGACAAGAATCTGTCTTTCCACATCATTTTCAATAAGTTGAATTTAACATCATTCAATTTGTCACAACATCTGTTATGTGCATTTGATGTTTTCTACTCTTGCTTTTCATTTTCAGTCAAAAACAAGATACTTACTTAAATACCGTACTTACTATATAAGTAAGTTTCAATTCAGCTTACTTGTACAGCGCCAATTCACAACACGTCATCTCAAGGCACTTCACAGAAAAAGTTAATGAAAACCACATTCATGCTTCGTATCAAACAAGGCAACAAGTTTAGTTCATTATTCAGATTAGTTTAAAAGTTTCTATCTAAAGGAATGCACCAAATTATATCAACAAGATTCCTTCCTTATTGTTTTTGTCAGTATGCGATGCAATAACTTTGAGAGTAAAGATTTGAAATTACGTTGCAAGCATTGAGAACTGTTTCTGAATTTACTTAATTACTTATAACTTTATAATGAACCACTTTTAGAGGGGATTTTCAGGGTCTTTGTTTCCAGCAGCCAATTTCTTCCCATTCTTTCAGCTGCGTTTATGACAAATACAAGAGGTTACAGCTTAATAGACTTCTTCTTCTGTGTGTCCACTTACTCTTGCTTACTCATATTCCTAGTTTTCTTAGGCATACACAGCACAGAACATGAAAGAGCAAGGCAGGCTGAAGTAATGGGTTTTAGGACATCTGCACAATACTTTACTTTGGAAAAGTAAAGTATTGAAAACTGAAAATTTTCTTTTTAATGGACAATAGTAGCTCACAACTACCTGCAAGCCTTTTTTTGTTTATTTCACAGTACAGAACGTGAGACTTGTGTCGAGAGTGTAAACCGGTTTACATCTTTAACATTTCTAGTTTGACTTTGTTCTTTTTTCATGTTTTATTCTTCTCTCGTCTATCCCATGAACCCATCCGTCAGCTAGAGATCTAAACCAGCTGTTTGAGACCTTCTCCTGTTTGCTCAATGATAGCTGTGTTTGACTAACCTGTACTCCACTTACCACAATGTGTTTGTGATGAACCAATCAATCTAGATCTAGTCATTTTTATCTCCAAGTCCCAGCACAACATCAACTGTGTTTTTCTTTTTATCATTATAAGTTAGGAAAGACCTTCATCTGCTTCTCATAGCTTTGTTCAGAACGGCAGCAACGCTGCGTTCAGGATCTTCTTGTTTGTGTCTCAGCCCTGCCCTCTGCTGACTCATCTCCATGGCAGCAGCATGCTACCCTAGTGATTTTATCAGTGCCTCATGGGAGGTGAAGTGCATTATTTTCCAACGTTTTCAACCCCTTGATCAAACACTCACCTAGGCAACTGTTGTCCTAAGACCATCCAGAACAAACTTCTTTTCATTGTCATGCTCACAAGCAGTTATGTATGATTAATCTTTGCCAAGTGAAGCCAGCAAACGTGGGGTATATCCGGTTTAACCGGTGAACAGTTGTCGTTGCAGCGGGACGTTAGTTTGATGTACACAGGATGTGTTTTACCTGTTTCACCCTCCTGTGGGGCGTTGCGGGAAAAGAAATCTTCCCTCTCTTCCTTCACATCCATGCGGAACGTTGTAGGAATGAACTCCTCCATTTTCAGCCTCCTGTAAGGGACATTTTTTTATTTTTTACATATAAAAGTCTGAAAGTGTGTCATGTACTCGGTCAGATCCCTTTAATCCGATAACCGTAAATAAAATCTCAGCCAATCCACTGCCCACAGAAGTCACTTAGCTAGTAAAAAAAAAAGAAGAAAAAGAAAGTCCACTTGTGAGTATTTTAATCTCGGTATAAATCCAGCTGTTACCTGAAAGGTTCAGGGTCTTAGCTTGGGGTGTTTTCACACCTAGTAGTCTGGTAGACTCAGTACGATTGGGGACCAAAATTTGCAACAGTTATTACATTTTCAGCTGGCGCGTTTCGCTTTCACACAGCACTTTGTCAAACAATCCAAACCCTTTGAAAAGCCTGTTCCCCCGGATGAAAGGGAAAACTGGCTGTTTGGTTTACCTGTGTCCGTCTTTATATTTGATTCTGCTGCTTATTCTCTCAAATTCCCGCAGGCTGGTGAGGAGGCCGATTTTAGTGGTGAGAACCATGTTGTTGGGTATCTGGAACACCAAGTGTCTACCTAGAAACAAAACGTGTGAATTTATCATTTTAGAAACGTGTGTGTTTTTGTTTTTCGGCTGTCTTTTTGTTTTGTTTTGCACAGTTTAAATTGAGAGTTCATCTTGTATTGTTTAACTCTACAGCACCTTGCTTGAAGCGGCTGTAGTTCATTTGAGATTTGGTCTCGCACCACTTGAGCCTGAAATCTTCCCTTTGCTTGTTATAAATTCTCTTCCATCCTCTCCTCTCGCAGTAGCTGCACACTCTGTGAGAAATCAGCCACATACATAGAAGCAAACAAAAAACCAGAGGTAAGAGCGGAGAATGAGTCAAAACCTTTCCTCTGTTGCAGTAAAACAAATGACTTTGTGACTTTCTAAGAGGCTTTCATGTTAAATAGGATAATATTTCTGTGTTTCACATCTCTTGCTCACATTTCAGCCCCATTGGTTCCTCCAAAGAAGTAGAATGGCCCAAGTCCACGAGGCTCCTCTATCTTGATGTCTTTGTAATGTCCTTTGTTAGAGCAGGGCGTCGGGCCCCTTGGTTTGGACCTTTGGAAGCTGTCCTCCACTTTGGATCCATCTGATGTTTTAAAACATTTTAATATTGCATATTTCAACAAATACACATCATGCCTTGTAACAGCATGACTGCAAGTTTTTCACATTTTATCACATCATAACAACCTTAATTTTTTTTAATTTTTTTTTTTAGTTTTTCAATTCAAATCTGAAAAAAGTGGTGAGCAGCTGCATTCTTTCTTCCCACATGTTGACTGTGGAGGAGCTGCAGAAATTCAAAGGTCTGGAAGATTTGTTAAAAGGACAAGAAGGAGCAAATCTGGGTTTTATGGAAGAGTCCCAGGAAGAATGCAATTGTTAAGCTGGTCAGAGCTGATCCACTGCAAAAACACAGAGTCTTACCAAGTACATTTGTTCTAGTTTCTAGTGTAAATATCTTACACTTGAAATAAGGCCAAACTATCTTACAAGTGAATTTTCAGAAAGATACATGAGCTTGTTTTAAGTCAATAATGCCTTAATAAAGGTGATAAACCAGTAAGACGTCCAGATAAATACTCAATGTGTTGACAGAATATCAAACTATTTGTATAACGGCTTGCTCTGCTCTCACACGTACACACACCTGTCTGTCCACATGGTCTCTTCTGCTTGACAGAGAAGTGTGAATGTTTCCTTCCCTCCTCCCGAGTCAAAGCCCCCTCCCTGTGGGCACACTCCAACCCTTCTGATGTCATTTCCTGTGAGTCCGAGCAGTCAGGTGACACAGATTGTCCTGTTGTTGGCTCCTCCTTCTTTCCATAAAAAATCTGCTTGTTTTCCTTTGCCAGTGTGTCTTCACTGTACATTTCTTGGCAGCACTCAGATGTTATGGGCTCTTGCATAAGCACTAATCGACCTTCTGTAATGTTAAAATCGCACAGTTCAATATATTTTATTGGGTTCCCAAGTAAATAAAAAAAACACAAAGAAATGCATAGTTGTGCATTGGAGGTAAATTGATTGAGGTTTCTTGGTTGTTTTGTTTTTAGACTGACATTTTTGTCTGTGTTCTCAGGAATAGCTGAATCAAATGGGTGTATTCTCTCCATTTAAACTATTAAATGACAACTAGTTGACTTCATATTTTTCTCTATTGCTGTTCTCAGAAGTCATACATGGGCTGGCGTGTGGTTAGCTGTGTCACCTTCTTGGAAGAAGCCACCAGCTGAGCCTGTCAATACCTTCATGTTTTCTTACTAGAGATGATTCACTTTGTCATGTTTTTCTGTTTTTAAGCTGACCTGGACTTTTTAATCTTAAGAGTTTATCAGTCTTGCTTTCTTCTTAAATATATTCACAGAAGGACATACTGCTCCCTTTGTCTGCGTACTGATTTTCTTTTTGCCAGGCTTTACTGGACATTTCTTACTTCTATTACAACAGAGTCAATCCTTTTCACTGTCGCCACATGCATGCTCAGTATGACTGACTGCTGCACAGTTAGCATCTCTATGCAATTAGCTGATCTTAGGTGGGAAAACTTTCCGTTTGCCAATTAATTGGATTTGAGTGCATAATAACTCAATTGAATGCATATCATTGAATTAGAATCTGTGTTTTTGAATTAATTAAACTGATATAAATGGATCTTAAAATGGACATTGTCTCAAGCTTTTTATGTCTTTAGAGAGCCTTGAAATGTTCAAAATTAAACCTTGTCCTATTTTGTCCTTTCTGCATAGCTCTATGCCAGACGTCATGTTCATTAACCCTGTGTCAAGCTTTTTTATTTAAAACATTTATAGTTATTTTTCTGGTTCACAATTATGTAGAATCCCAATAATCACAATAAAAACCATGAATCTTGCTTATATGTTGACATCTATGTTGTCAGAGAGAGAAGTGTCATATTTTGAAAAAAAAAATGAAATCATAAAATTAGACTGACAAGTCATGATAGAATTAATTACTACATACTGGGGTTTTACATTTAATTAACTCACATTTAAACATCTTTAAACATAGAATAAAATAGCAGAAATTTCATAAATTTAAATTAAAAGTATTCTTAGAGATAACAGGCATATTCCGACCAGCAGCACTGAGTTTACATACCTGTAACTCCATGACTAATACGACTTGAAGGCAGAGTTTATGGAAACCTTTCTAAGCCGATTCTTCTGCATCCACCTCCACTCTTATTGACCAACTGCAAAACAAAAAATAAGAGAAACAACAAACTTTGCAGGAAATCATATTTGAGATCTGCAGTTTTACCCTCCAAAGGAAGCTAACCTGGAGGGCTAATGTCAACAAGAGCAGTTACCGGCTTTATGGGTCTCTTAGCAACAGTTGCCATTTGTAGAATGAATATTACAACAACAACAACAACCTCTGAAGACAAACTCACAACTCATGTTTAATGTATTCCTTGCATACCCCCCGTCTAAGCTTAGCTTCATTCAATATTTATCTCCAGTAAGCCTTTTCTCTGTGAACCGTTTGGTAAACTTAGAGGAGGGTGTCGGTCAAAACAGGTATTATATGCTGATCCAGAGGGTTAAATAGCATTTTAACCTGCTCTTTAACACACAGTGTGCATTCTCTCATAAAACTGGAATGTGTATATCCCTGTGTGTGTAAATATGTATATATGTTCATTAATAAGAAACTAATTAAAACATAACTCATAAACACATCAGAATCAGTTGCATTTATTAAGTTCAACATTAATTTGTGCTGATGACTCAGTTGATGATATTGTTAATCAAACTCTACTGACAAATTCAGAGCCAAGGTATGCAGTTGAGCAACATAGCATTTGTCTGCTTGCAAGGCAAATCCACTAATTACCTTCTGTCTCTGTGATTTGACTCAGGAGGAAACACCCAGGCCCAAATACCGTTGGAAATTATGAATAATCCCTTCCCTTCCCCACAAAAGCACAATAATTGACAGGAGGCGGGCGCCTCCAAGGCCCAAAATCATATAATTATGCATCCAGTGTGAAAAAGTCATGCATCAATTTTAGGTCCACGTTGTTGAGAACGTTTTGTGGATTTTAAATTTACTCAGGGCAAAACAAGTAAAATTGTTTGATTTTTTTTACTTACTTACTTTTTTTTTTTTTTTAAGAATTAGCAAGTTGTAGGATGACAAGCACAAATATGCTACTTTTTATTACTGCAACTAATAAATAATTTTCCCCAAAGCGTCATTTTAGAAAAAAGGTGAGTATGACGGAAGGCAAATCTTAAAGGGATGTGCTGCAGTTTTTAAGTTCTATTAAGTTAATGAACTTCAGTCTAGAAAAACATTTATGTAAATACTATTTTGTGAACCCCTAATGCCATCATTACCTTAGCATTTTAACAGATATTTACAAAAAGCAAATGATTATTTACATAGAAAGTACAATTCCAGAATGGTGCCACAGTAATAGCTCTGTTACCCTCATTCAGATTTTAATTTTTGAAACTTTCATTCCAGCGTTTTTGGCGGCGCAAAAAGCTTTTTGCGACAACCGTCCCTTCTGGGCCTGGATGCTGTGCAGCTGGATTGTTTTTTTGCCAATGGTTTTTATAATTTGCGCTTTTGTTATGATGCGTAACCGTAGCAACAAGGTGGTTTACAACATGGAGCAGTTGGTTAACATGAAATAATATCACAACATGAAACCAGAAATCCCAGAGTAGTTGAAAAGGAAGCATCGCGGATGCAGAGCAGGAGCAAACAGGAGACAGAGAGAGCGAGAAAGTTCAAACTGTCTCTTTCTAACACACGGATCTGAACATTTACAACTCAAACATCCTCATTTTGTCCTCAGTCCACAGCGTAGAGGCGCATATTTTAAATTACCTTTTTGAAACACAATCTTGTCATTTTTGATGCATGTGTATTATAGGAAATCAGGTGTCACTTTTAAAGAGTCACCAGTTCACTTCTGTTTTTAAGCTTTAAAAGGAAGAAAAGAAAAAAAAACTGCAAAAAGGGGGATGATACCATTTTTTCTGCTGCGCACATCGGCTAAACGGAAAAAACCATCACGTTTTACAGTTTTAGAGCGCTGTTGGGTTTTAAAGTGCCTTTAGCTGTGCCTGGATTTCAGTTTATTTCAGTTATTATTATTATTTTTAATTTTTTTTGCATTATGTAATGAAATGTCTTGTGCTGGAGTCTAGATGCAGAACCACAGTTATTAGAGGCAGACCTGCCATGTTCCTGTTTAGCAGAGCTTTGTGTGGAGCCAGTGTCAGCCACACCTTGATAAAGAGCCGCCATCTGATAGACACACCGTGCAAAGTGCTGCGTAGGTGGACAAAGAGAACAGGCTTGTTTTACAGCCCCGTCGACCTTGTGCTTCAACATATGCCAGCAGTCTGTGTGCATTTGTCTGGGTTAGGAAACGATATCAGAATAAACACCACCATTATGTGTTTATCTCTGTTATTTTCCGTCAGGTTTGATGAGCTTAATGGCTTTAACTTAATTGAAAATATGTAAGGCATCATTTAGAAAGGATTTTTAAATTCTATTTCCCATAGATGACTTTACAGACTCCAGCTTATCAAAGCAACCCATTACTGTTGTAGTTCTTTAACTCACTTCAAATAACTCAACCACATCAAACAGATTCAGCAACAACTTCTAGAGGGTGAAAATGTTGGTTTTCTCAGACACATTGATTATTATATGAAAACTAGGTGCGTACAGGTGTGTGTTTCAGTCCGTCTGTCTCAGGGCGGTTACACTATAAGTTGTGTGTGTGTGGGGGGGGTGTATGTATTTGGAGATTCGCCCATTCTCATGTCATCTCAACTGCCTGCTACTAGGAAGTGCTCAGCAATTACCGGGATGCAGCCTGCAGCAATGGTGTCCCTGCTCAACCTATTATTTGGAGGGATTCTCCTTGTGGAGGTGTTATATTGGAAGACATGGAGTTGAGTTACGCTGTAAAGAAAAGTCTGTCTCAGTAGGGCCTCCCTTTCCCCTCCTATTCATGATTTCCTTATAGAATTTCACTGGGTAGAGGGTATGAGGCCCATTCTAATGGAGAGAGGGGGTCAGTTTGTTCCCAGGGTATGCATACGCTTATTTCATCTTGTAAAAAAGTATCACTGACACAGCGACATTGTGCAAATGTTTTCCCTATATATGTTTATCTTGACAGTTAGCCTTTTTGTGGGTCAAAAATTCCTGAAATGAATTTATGTAAGTCTCTCCAATGGCTTTACCCTACTTCTTGGACTGAGCTTGTTTTCTAGATATGGCATACCCAGTTGGTTAAGCGTCTGAACTGATGTCATCGAATAAATTAGCTGCACCCTGTAGAGCTATGAAAAGACATATGAATCATAGCTAGATGGAAAAAGACTCACAGTTTACATCAGGAGACACTGGTAATTAACTAGGGCAAATATAACCAAGAGAAGGAAACACTCCAGTTTTAGTATTGCCTCAGGATGCACCAATTAAAGTGTGTGTGCGCTGAAATCTCTGGGCTCTCTGCAGATCAGATCAGACGGCGGCTTCAGAGCAGTTCAGAGCTGGGTCAGCACTTGAACATTTTGCAAACATGAACTTTGAAGAATTGTTTGCCATGTTGCTCAAGTGAGTCTAACTTACATACTTTGCGACACATTCGAAAGAAAAGTCGGCATTTTCAAAGGAAACATTAAAAATTAAAATAAATCCCTGTACATTAAATTCAAGTGCATCATTATAGGTGAGAAAATAATATACAAAAATGCTACTGTAGAAATGCAAGATTTTTTTGGTTTATGATAGAAAACTAAATCAATCAATGACCATTTGGGTGTCACTGTTTCTTAATCTAGGGATTTTACACTCTGTAATGAATCAACAATTTTGATCCAGCAAAGTTGCATCTGACTCATTCCAACACAACCTGGAACCATCCTTTCATTCTGATGATCTGGGTCATGTGTCGGGTTTGACTACACCATGTGCTAAAGTTGAACACGCTGTACCACATTTTCAAGACGTTGTTAATGAAAAGCAACATAACCGTTAATAAACATTTCATGAATCTTTCTAAATGTAGGCCCTATATACAGTATTATCGTTAAGTACATTGTTGAGATAAAACAACATAATGTAACTGGTGTGGAGTTATACCAAACCTCAGCTAAAAGATTTCTGCACCCACTGGAAGATTGATTAAAGGAACAGATTGATTAAAGGAACAGATTGATTAAAGGAACAATGCACAATTCACATATTTTGAAGTGGAGATTTTCTCAGCATTTGATCATCAGTATTTCTCTCAGCATCTTTACATTAACAAACTTATTCGTTTCTGCAAATCAGAGTTATTAGGTTTAAACTGTGACCAACATAAAAAATTACCATTAGGTTTGCATTACTTACATAGGGATCTGTAGCTTTCTACAGCCTAAAAAAAGACTACACTGAACTACTAAAAAATGGTAAATGTTACGCACATTTGATAATTAAACATCTGATAGGCAATATAAAAAATCAGTATAATAGCCTCTGGCTGTATGGGTCAAAAGGTCAAAAAACTGAATTTTTCATATAAATTTTAAAATAGATATTGTACAAAAGAAACATGTCAACAGGTCATATTAGTCATGTTCAAATAAATAATTAAACTGAAAGTGGTGGCATTGCTTTTAGTTAAATCAATTGAAACGTGTCACACGTTTGATCAGACAGTTAAAAGTGAAACAGGTTGAGCCAGTAAACTGGTCTACATAAACTAAACTGAAAGAAAAAGCTTAAACCACAATGACCACCTGGATAAGGATAATGCAGAACCAGTTCTGTGTTTCAAATTAAATGACTTTGAAATTTAAGCCAGTTTTTGTTTTTTTTTTGTTTTATAATACCAAGTTTAAACAAAACGTTAAATTTTGCAGTGTACATGGCGTTTATGATTCTGGTTTGATCTGAGCTGTGCTTGCCTGCCACTTTCTTCCACAGTAATGCTCTGAGATACTATCTGACTGAAGAGAAAGTGAAACAGATTTTTTTTTTTTTCTTCTTCTTCTTGTAACTGCAGCATAGAGAAGACAACATGTATGAACAAAACAAACTTTACACCTTTGACCTCAAGAGAAACAGACAACCCTACATGTGAAGATGGTTTAGTAAATGTTTTTAATAATTCAGTAAAAGGTTTCATTTTGGCAACTTTTACAGATACAGTTGGCTTAAGTGGCACTGCGACTTACTGAGGCCATTGCTTCATTTTGTTTTGCTGTTTACAAGTAGCAGAACAAAGCTGACGAGGTGTCTCAAAAATTTGAATATTAATGTTTTTCTTCTTAGCTTATTTTCAGAATGACATCTACGTCATGGCAAATGTGTATTTATACACGCGTAAATAAATGTAACTAAGATGGGTGTGTGTGTGTGTGTGTTGCTCACTTTAAGTGTACGTCACCACACCTGCAGGAGCCGTTCAAGCCTTTTTGTCGTGTTCCTGTTCTACTCCAGTGGCAACCCAGCTTAGCAGACCGGGCCTCCGTCAATGCAACCGGCAGAATTGCAAAAATCCTGTCTGATTGCGCTGAACATGCACAGGCCGGTGCAGGAATCCTCCACAGGCTGTCCGCCAGCCAGGAATGCAAACCGTCGACGTCACCGGAGCAGACAGCAACAGAGGCTAACAGTGTGTGCTGCTTTGGACGCTGACATGCTGCAGCTTCACGTGTTTTCTTATTGTAATGGGAATAAATATGATGCAACGTTTTTGAGAGATCATGACCGAATTTCTGAAATGAAAACATCGAGACAAAATTTTTGCTTTAAAAAAGATTTTAAAATATTGTTGAGCAGCACCTCAAAAATATGAGCTGTTAACCTTTTAGCATTAACAATGTCCTGTTTTGGCCTTTTGAATTCAGTTTGTGCAAATCTGACATTGTATTTCAAATGGATTAAGTGCAGAATTTGAAATTCACTGATGCTTTAAAAGTTCACAAATTATTATTATTATTATTACTTATTCATAATGACAATGATTCGGATATTTTAGAGTAAATAGCTACATAATATTATTAATTCATTCTAAATACGTGCATGCATTCATACCTGAGCAAATTTAGATTTAAAACTTTATTCCTGATAATAAATGCTGCAGATGTCACTCAAAAGATAATGAAGTAATGCAGCAAGAAGGTCCTGGGTTCAATTCCCGAGTTCCCAGGGTTTTTCTGCATGGAGTTTGCATGTTCTCCCTGTGCATGCGTGGGTTCTCTCCGGGTACTCCGGCTTCCTCCCACAGTCCAAAAACATGACTGTTAGGTTAAATGGTCTTTCTAAATTCTCCATAGGTGTGTGTGTGTGTGTACATGGTTGTGTGTCCTGTCTGTCTCTGTGTTGCCCTGCGACAGGCTGGCGACCTGTCCAGGGTGACCCGCCTCTCGCCCGGAACGTTAGCTGGAGATAGGCACCAGCACCTCCTGACCTCATTGGGGACAAGGGTGTAAAATGGATGGATGCACAATAAGCATCAATTGTTTTAAGTTGTGCTTTATTTAAAAGGGAGCATGTAAAACATTTGTAGCGTTCTCAGTAATCCATGAAATGAGCTCCAGAAGTGTGGTTGATAACTGGCCTCCTTGCCATCACCCTAATCTGTAGCTTCCTGCTCAGAACCTGGAGTCGCAGTGAGACTCCTCCAAAACATTAATATCATTTCCTGTCAGAAGAAATTTGTTGGTAATGTTACTGGTTACTTTAAACCTAAATCTTTCAGGGGTGCAAATCATTTTCAGTTTAACTGTAATATATAATATAATGAGTACAATTATAATACTACTATTAATAATTGTTATTACTATTATTATTATTATTAGTAGTAGTAGTAATAATAATAACAAAAATTATAACTGCTATTATAATTATAATAATAATAACTACTATTATATTAATTGTACACTATATCTTAAATATTACACACAATGCCTATTTTAATGCAGTTAGTTAGATCTAAATTTTGTGGTATTCGCCCTTTTTTATTGTTGTAGAAAAGTAATCCAACCTTTAATCATTTCAAATATAAATGCTGACAGTGTAAAAATACTTTAGCATCATATTTAATCTTCTCATTGGGACTAGAATTTAAATTTGCTTAATTATGTGTTTCTGGTCAGTTCTGTTCCCACCATGTACTGTTTTTTACTCATTACAGTAGATAAAATAAACAATAATATTAAATCTCATGTTTAATAACATATCAATGGAAAACATAATAAGATTTTATTAATTAGTCCAACTCTGTTGAGCATAACTCTAGCTGATACACTTATAGGAAGCTGTGTTTAATTGAATTACAAAGGACAAAGTGGAACAATCTGTTTCTGCCTTGTAGTTGAAGAGATAAAAATGTTCCTTTTTGCTCACAGTCCTGTGAAAAGTGAAGAGTGGGTTGGGTTTAATCATTAATTAATCAGGATGCCAGGATTAGAGTATTTGAATATAGAGTTACAGGAAGCCATTATAACTACCCATAAATAACACAGCTCATATAATAATTTACCACAACCAGTTAGAGGCTGAGAAATGTAAGTCCTATTGAACTTTTTTTTTTTTTTGGCAAACTAAAACAGATTAAACATGTTTCCCTCCAAGCTGAGTCGGATTCCTGAAGAGTGCCGTAAGGATCGTGATGTTTCTGGGAATTGTAAACTCTCCCCCCAGGCCGAGGCGATCAATGAGGCTTGAGGCCTGCTATGTTAAGCGGCTAAATGGTTTTTCTGTTTGTGTTCGAGCTGATAACATCTGCTGACTGCGTTTAGACAGTCAACTGAAACCCAGAGTCAGTCTAATGCAATATCTATAGTCTATAGTCTTGTGTCTCTGACGTAGATAACAGACTTTTTACCTTCATGGGTGTAAAAGAAACCAAAGCATTTCTGCAGACACAGTTGCCTAGTTTGAAGCACAGAAAACACGCCTTGTGCTGCCCGGGTTTATCAGGCCGGCCTACTATGTGCCGCCATACAGGGAGGCACAATGAGGGCTTAGCTGATGGAGGGACCTCATGGGTAAATTGAGGTATTTAAAAAGAAGCTCTGTTCGGTGGTAACCTGATCCACACCTGACTGAGGCTCGGCATTCCGCTGCGTCCGAGGGAAGAGTTCACGATTAGCAGGAAAGCTGCAGCAGAAGGAAAAACTGTCTAAAACGTGTTTTAAAGAACAGAAAACAAACAAAAATACCATTTGTAAATTTAGCCCATTTATTAAACATTCCAATTTGCATTACAAAACATTATTATGCAGTATTAAGTGGCAAACGGATTTTGTACAGGATTACAAGTTTTAAAAATATCTACACATTATTCCTGGAAGAAAAGGGGAAAAAAACAAACAAATAACTGAAGACAAAATGAGAGGAAATAAAATTAACATTTCACAGGAAAGTCATTTTAAATACAAAATGTGTGAATGTCGTTCTGGACAGCCGATTGAAGAAGAAACTTTGACTCGTGACACATGGAAGAACCCAAACGAAATTCATCCATCTTCCAGTGCAAGGATCACAGTTCCACAGTAATCATCACTCAGCGCCACCTGCCACTAAATGTCAATACGTTGCTGCTCAGGGCTTGACTTTAGTCAATGCAAAGCACGTCAAATGCACAGAGGAAGAGGAAGGGGGTGGAAGGGAAGTAAGAGAGCAGAAGGCAGCGCCATTTAATGGACGGCATTACCAGACAGTATTAGACACCAGTAATTACATCTAACCATGTCTGGTAAGACGCCTATCAACAGGCTAGAAGGGATGACCCCTGAGTGTTCATCTGTGCTAAGAGGAAGTGCTGGAGGAAACAGAACAGCTTGAAAACCCTTTTCTTTTTTTTTTTTTTGGCCCTTTTGTGTGCTTAAATTTGCAAAGCATGCAGTGAAGTAAAAGCGTGAGTAAACAGACCAAGAAACGCGAAGAGAGTTAAGCGAGGTTAGCTGAAACGGTTCTGTTAAATACAAAACATGTGGCAACGTCACAAACGTGAAGCATAATAGCACAGGGGCATTAAAAAAAAAAATTTGCTATTTCATGTTGCGGTGGCTTGGATAATGGAGCCTGGAGGGCAAATAAAGGTGTGGCTCAATATCTGTGGGGTATATCTCCCTCCTTTGACAAACGCAGTGTCTATGCTGGCTCTGTTCTTTACTTTTTTTAGTCTGGTTTAAAAGTTTAACGCTACATCTTTTGAAATACTATCACATGAACTAAGAATACATTTACAATTGCTTTACAGTTGTTACTTACAAGCATTTAAAATTTTAAAGAAGGCCTAAAGTCTGTTGCACATCTTCTTGTTAGTGGGTTTCGTTTGACTTTCTTTACGTAGAAAAAGCTTGGAGGAACTGAGAGAAAGCCAGAGCTGTTTTTTTTCTTCCTTCCTTTCTCTTTAACACATGAGGTCCTGAAACGGAGCTCATGTGTCCGTTTCAGGATGTGCCACGCAGGTAAAGCACTGCCGACCAATCACTGCTAAACAGCACAAAGACCAACGCTGTTCAGGGGGAGGGAACAAGGAAACAAGGCCCTGCAGGACCAGTGGAACCATCAACCGACTGCTATTCTTTAACTTGGGTGGGGTTGAGATTGCTATAAAGGCTTTTTCTTTTTTTTTTTCAAAGGCAGCGAGACAAGAGGAAAAAACCCACATTAGAAATCTATTCTTTTCACAGAAGTCTCTGTTTGGTTGAAACTTTACTCAAGGAAAACGTCTACATGCTAATGTTTATGTATTAACATCTGTCAGCGCCTTTCTTTTCAGTTTGAACAATCAACAGTACAGAGTAGCCTGGGGGATGAGGGAGGGTATCCATGGTGCTAGTTTAATGTAAACACAAGTCCAAAACAAAAAGTACACTTCTCTTGGAATTACCCTAAAATTCAAAGCAACCAACTTTACCCTTCCACGCTGGCCTCTAAAGTCGACCGCATCTCGGCAACCGTCCCACAGTCAAGTTGGAGGAACACAGCCGCCCAGGAAACATCGTTACCAGACAGTGTTAGAGCAACGGTTGTACAATCCAGCACTGTCGGGTAAGATGGATCCTGGGAAGCACTTCTGTCACTGCGCAAGCATCAGGTCTGATCCCGGAGGCTCAACGGGAGTAAGTTCCTGCGGGGAAAGCAGTTTTTCTGGTCGCCGTCAGCAGATGAGTATCATCATCATTACCAGGCAGTATTAGAGAAAGGAATGATATCCAATGCTGCCTCGTAAGATGGAGATAGTCACCCAAAAACGTCCACTATCTAAACTTATAGCAGAATCATCAATACTTGGTTGGAGAATATGAATTAATGTTTTCAATTAATGTTTTTAATGGTTAACAAAGTCTAACTAGAAACCCCCGACTAAAGTTTCACTAAAGAATTTTCAGCTTCCAACCACAAAGTAACAGTGGAAAACCCTCATTGCCCCGACAGCCGATAAATTAATGTCATGTACTTGCCAGTGGTGTTTTTAAATCTACGTTTATATTTAAGGCATTAAAATGCTTTGCAATCATCATGTTTGTTATTTAGTTTAATTTAACTAAACAGCAACCTTACTGGATAGCAACCCAAACGTTGGAAAACAAAATAATGAGTGGCATTCTCTCACATCTAATATGTAAAAGTTTGGGTGAAATGTAAGTTCACTGAGCGGACTAATTTATCCGGCTATACTTTGAAACAGGAAAAATCTTCATCTTACATATCTGGTCTCCATAAAGACAAAGTCTGGCCATTTAGCCAAAGAGAAGGGTGTCCACAGATGTCCAGTGTCTAAAGAAAGAAGACTACGCCACGAAACAAAATGGAGAAAAAACTCTATCAGTAATGGTGGCGACACAGAGTTGAGCAATCAAGGCAAATTAATAGTTTTACATTTGCGGTGAAGGTAATGCTCAAAGTGAGCCAGAAGCAGCGTTGCAGTTGGAAAAGGAGACGCGTGTATGCGGGGAACACCCTGCCGATGAGTAAGTGGCAAAGCTGTGATGTGGCGGGGGTTTACCGCTTAAACCTGCTGTCACAGACGACTGGGCCACAGAGGCTGTTAATGATTGCCGAAACCTGTTCTGACTAGTCTACACCTATGGCACGACAAAGTTTGGGAGGGCTTCTTCTCACACAATGCATGGCTGTAAGTCATTTATAAATGGCCACCAAGTTTAAGACGCCCCTCCCCCCCCTGGAAGCTGGTTGGGTTACATATCTTACTGTATCCGAAGCTCTTTGAGATTAAGCTTTGCGTTTCGCATTGGTGATTTTGTCACGTCTGTCTCGACATATGCTGAAAGAGAAGGATAACTGTCTCTTTTTTTTTTTTCCCTTTATTCCACCCTGTTTTTTCCGTTGAGTTCTGCCGGTCCGTTGTCTTTGTGTTTGCCGTGTGATGAAAGGCCGATGGAATGCCGTCTGGCTCGATCTGAGCCAACGGCGCGAACGCAGAAGGTCACAGAAAACAGCCCTCATTTACTGAATAACACGGATATTTCACAGGTACGACGCGTGAAGTCCTCACACCCTGTGCTGGCATTTTTAGAGTTTGTTCAAATTCTTTGCATTTTAGCCTCAAGTTCCCTTTTTTTTCCTATGGCAAACATGCAAATAGACGTATCCCTACTTCCTTGTTCAAGTCGTCAAATAATTACAGTTTTCAATCAGGAAAAAAAGGTTTGCAATCATCCTGTAATGCAATGCAAATGTTGCTCAGGAAGGCAGGGTGAAGGAGGCAGAAAAGAGGTTTAAGGGAGGGGAAAATTTCAGGAAAAAAGAAGGTGGAGAAGGAAAACAGAGAATGCACCTGTAACCTTACCGTCGTGAAAGGTACCCCACGGAAAGAATGCAACAAAACCAAAGTGAAGAAAACAAGTTTAGAGTGAGGGAGCTGAAAAGGAGATCTTGAGTTTCCAGCCGGCTGCTTGAGAGCGCTTCGTCTTCCCTCCAGCCAGGCAGGCCCCATGAAATGAGAAAGTCAAGCAGACCTGCTCTCCCAGACTCTTAGTTAGTTAATCATCAGCATTATAAACCAGTGCTGCAGGCCGCTCTGAGGAAGAAAAGAGGAAGAGATATGAAGAAGAGGGTGAGCCCAGAAAATTTCAAGCAGGTAGAAACAAAGCAGTGGGACTGATCTGTACCTGAACAGAGTAGAAGCTTGTTTTGCATCTAACCGACTCAAACGTCCTATCAGTTTCTCCTCCATTTGTCCAGATACTTCCTCTCCCGCTTGTGGCTATATTCTGCAGAGTTTTTTTTTTTTTTTTTTTCCCCAATTGTTGATCACGGTGCTCCTAGCAGTGGGAGTCTCAACAGCTACCCACGCTTCTTTGCCTGTTGGTAGTGAGGCGTGATCAGGTAACTCTGCCCTCTCTGCTGGAATGTGACTCTGCTGCGAAGTGAACAACCCGATAGGTAAACCGGCCTGGACCTTAATCAATAGTTGCTGTCTTTGTGGGAAAACAATGGCAGAGAGAAACCCAAAACCTTATTTAACTCCCGGCCTTATCTCATCTCAAACTAATTGGCCCTTCAGAGCCGGGCCAACACAGCTACTGTGATATTTAGGCCAAAGAACTAGTTATCATACAGCTGCCACTTATTGTGCTGGTTTCTACATATATATTCATTGACGGAGTTGGTTTTACATATTATTTGGTTGCTCCACCCCCATTCCCTCTCTTAGACTTACCGTCTTTGCTACCTCTGTATTTTAACTGATTTGAATATTTCAAATGAAAGACAAAAATGTTCCACTGATTTGACTTTTTGAACTTCTTCTCACAGTTTTTACTCAGTAAAGTTTCACTTTTTAAATGTTTTCTATTTTACTACTAAACTTATTCGTTCCTACTATTAGGGAAAAGTTTATATCTTTGACTAAAAGCTGTGAAAAGTTAAATATTTAAGGCTTTTTCAATTTCAGGCAATTCAATCTGCTGTGAACAACATGCCTGTTGTCATCCCCCCTGAGGCACCAAATGTAACATAAAATCCTTTTTTTTAAATCTTATTTTATTTTTATTTAAACTCTACATCCAAACTTTAATTGCCACTCTGAGGATAAATAAAGTTTTTTGAATTTAATTGAATTTGATTAAGAGCTAAAATGCATTTAGTATTTTGAATAATAATGCCTAATCACTATTCTTCCCTAATAAAGAAGGTGAACTTGATTTCAAGGTGTCGCATTCGCGTTTTAAAAATGGCCCTGGCACATAATGCTAAGTCATACACCTCTGTGTCAGCGTTACTGTTGCTTTAAATTCTCCTCCTCAGGTGATAAGAGATAAACTTTCACTTGAATTCAAACTGTGGCTCAAGCTTTGACAAACACTTTCAACTTAAGGCCGCCTCTCCCAAAGCTTAAATGACAACGAGTCGAAATTCTGCCCTGCACTTCCTGCTCCGCTGCCGTACACCAGCAGAGTTGGCGGCACTCATGTGACCAGCAGCTATTTGGGTGTACAAAGAGAAATGAACAAATGTTTCCTCCTCAGCCAATCACAACCCTCCACATTGCTCCGTAGTCTTCCCTGTACAGTACTCGGTCGACATTTTCCCTCCATTTTCCCCCCTTCTCTTCCCCAGACATCCCGCGGCTAGTCCGCCTCGTAGCGCCGTCGACAGCAGCCCAGACAGCAAGATAATATGCACCTTCCAAACTCTGGAAACTCTCTGCCGTGTTTAGCCTCTGCCCTGCCTGAACTTGCCGCAGTACCTCAGAGGCAGGAAAAGTGGATGAGCAGACATTTTACATCCGGCTCGCATCCACTTCCCAGCAGAAAGTGAATGAAGCTTGTAAGCTCCATCTTGAAAAGCCAAAAAAAAAAAAAAAAAGAAGAAGCAAGCAGCGACTTGTTAGAGAAGGATATAAAACTAAAAACAAGGTTTTAAAGTTTAATGGGTTATGGAAAAATGTTCATAAGTGAGTTTTACTGACGATGTTTGTTAAAAGTAACTGGCTACTGCTTCCAGATAATTAGTTTGTAAAGCAGATTCTTACCGGGATGCTGCTGATGTCTCGTCGTAAGCAGAATTTTAGCTCTTTAGAAGAAGGAGTCAGCGTTTGTCTTCATATCCTTTGACAAGTCTGGCAGTTTGCCTTTACCTGCCCCAACTGGTCTATCCAGTTTAGGAATGAGCGTTAGCCCCTATTGTTTCCTCTTCTTTCTCTCTGCTTAAATGGAGTTGGAATTTGATACATTATTATTTTCGCTTCTCATCGAAACTCGCTAAACCCTGCGATCCCACCCAAGAACACCAATCTTATTTGTTTGCCACACATTTTGCAGTTTTAGCAGTTCTCTTAAAAGTTTTTAACTGCCGCGTCGCTGAGCAACAACTCATGACGACTACTAACTTCAAGACGGAGAAAGAAGACACAGAAGGGATTTTTTTTTTGTTACCCTATCTTTCCCAGGTGCGGTCACCGAGCCAGAAACCCAAGACAAGAGGCATCATTGTACAAGGGCTCTTGCCGCCCCCGTTGGCTAGTCTTCCTCGTTCCTGTTCCCGCTGAAGGACGGTCGACCTCTCGGGCGGCGATCTGGGCGGAAAGAGAAAAAGCTGTCCCTCTCAGGTAGGTTGCAGCTGAAGAGACGGAGGATGAGCCAAGCCCCGGAACAAACCCAACCAGTTTGAAGCGCGTCACTTATCTTCCTGTCGCCGAAGCGAGGCTTGTTTTTTTCCATGAGCTCTCCTTGGCGGTGTGAAGCGGTTAAGCTCCTCAAGAAGACAGAGGCTGAATTTGTAAAGGGCTTGGTTTACATGTAGACTGACCCACCCCTCCACCCTCTTTTCCCCACAGGTGTAATTTTCAGGTCACAGCCAATCTCCTTAGCCTCTGGCGCTCACAGGTGCGTCCTCCATAGGACTTCAGCCAATGGTAGAAAAGACTAACCCCCCCAACACCATCAACACCAAACACCTCCTGCCCTCAGACTCCCACCACACTGGTTGCCTCACCTCCACCCTCCTCATAAGCCCCTAGGTACCTTGTTGTGTGTTTTTTATGATGTCAGCTCAAGCTTCTGTGGGAACGACCTCCTCTGTTCGTATTACAACTAAGACAACAACTGCGCCTCCATCAACATGAACTGCTGAACACAGCCATGATGTCTAAGCAAAGAATATAAATTGAGAGGCCCGACACAATGCAAGGGTCAAGCATCAACCCTTTAGCTTACTTTTCAGCTCATGAGCCCTCTACCTCAAATACCTGCCCTTTGCTCTCATGACTTCCCTCTCCCTCTTCTTGAGTACATACTCCTTCGTTTTGTCCTGGAACAATAACCCGGATGAGTTACAGCAAGCACGACAGCCGAACAAAGTGCAGGTGAGTAAAACCTGAGAAAGACACACCAGCAACTTTAGGTCAGTTTGGGGAGTCAGAAGCAGAGTAGGTGGGAGGCAGAGATAAAGAGCCTGCTGGGGATTTTGACCCATGAGGGCCCAACAGGGGGCTTACTCCACAGCCTGCCCTGAGTTTTACTGGATGCGGGCTGGGCAAGGCGTTAACTTTCGGTCCTGAGGTTTAATTATTGGGATTAGACCCTCAACAATGAGAACAATGCCAGAATCGTATCTCGTTTCTGGTGGGGTGTGGCACAGGTTGCTGCTGAACCGCACTGGTAAAGATGGAAGTAGAGGGCTATTTTTCAATTTGAAAGACATAAAAGAAGTGGACTTCATTTTGTTTGATGGTTTTGCTTTTCTAAAGAAAAACTGATCTATCAATGATATTTTTCACATAGTTATACCTTAGTTCTTTACTATGATTGGCAGCTTTGTCTGAAATCCTTCACTCAAACTTATCCTAACTAGAAATGGGTTGTTGAGTGATATCAAGATAAGTTTGTCAGTAAAAAAAAAAAGCAAAAACATTACATCATCATCATCTACAGTTATTTTAATGAGATGCCAGTCAATGCACCACAGTGATGTACTTGTTTGATTCAGCACCGCCCCTCCCCCACCTGTTGATACTCATTTCCTGTCAGTTGGCTGATTATTCTTTTTCTGTTCCAGTTTTATATATATAGCAAAACCATGGGATTTCTAATGATGTTTGAAAAAAAATGCAAATAATTAGAACCAGGATATCCTAGAGTCTTAGCATGAACAGGAACCTCTGGGTTGATTGCAATAAGGTTTAAGCTTAGTCATTTATAACAAACTACTAATTCTTTTTCTGACCCTTTCAGAGGGAACAGGTAGTGAGTTTCTCTGCCCTGAAAGGTCGGCTTTGTTTGGACTTTGAATTTGCATACCAAATGAGTTTTGGAGTGAAGCACAGAGGCCTGACCTGAACTCATTTGGCTACCGATGGGTATCTGGGCAGCTAGTCACGCAAGATAGGATGTAAGGACATCCATCAGTGAGGCTGAGCAACAGCTCCAGGAACCACAACCAGACAAAGACACACAGAGAGACACATATGTTTGCCTGCTTACACATCCTCACACACCAAAGTGCAAATATACATCCGGATCCGAGGCCTTTTTTTTTTCTCGTACATTCAGTGGGCTGTTTAGCTTTCATTGGCTGTTTGTGATCTTTGGAAATCAAAACTGAAAAATGTTTGCCTCCTTAATTCAATATTTGAATCAAATGCCCTACATGTTATGCATGCATATGTCCTTCTATAAAATATTCATAATGATAAGTGTTCTACACAAACTTTAATTCAGTCTGTTTTAGTTTTACTAATAATGCAAGCTGGGAAGTAAACTGTAACCAGCATCTTGTTGATCAAGTAACAGTTCCCACCAAAATGACATAGCCTCTTTTGGAAGCTTATTTATGGCTCTAAACTATGGACATTTTAACACCCCGTTGAGTTGGTGTTGAACCATTGCATTTGTCACATTTTCAGCTGGTGTGATTTGCTTTCACACTGCCCCGGGGTCAAACGAACCAAACTTTTTGAAATGCCTCTTCCTTCCCTCGCCTGTGGCGGCGCTGCACCAATAACCACTGAAGGAAACAACACAAAAGCATCTGAAGAAGACATGAGCGCAACTTACTCCTTTGCAAAAACGTACATAAAACTGGAATAGCATCAGATTTTAGCGATTGTAGGATTTCTCTTTTGTCTTTGGTAAAAGACCACAAGACATTTCTTCCGCTAGCATTGGAATTGGTTGTATTTATCCAGAATGCCCTTTTCTATAGTCCGTTTCATGCTTTTGGAATGTTCTCCAGTCCGCTTGCATCCACATCAGCATTCAAACCACAACAGCAACCTAGGTTTTTAGGCAAACCAGAGTTTGCTTTTGTTGTCCATATCAGAGTTCGATTATGCATTCACACCTCCCCAAATGAATCAGACTTTTTAGAAAAGAGGCCTGACCTGAACTGACAACCTGGCAAATTAACTATGAAAGATTAAAGTGGACTAAACAGCACTGGTAGCACCCTACATGATCTTAGTCACATACCAAAAATGAACAAGGAGATTCAGACACGCAGGCTGAAGAAAAGACTTCTTTTTCTGTGGGTAACATCTACGTGTCCACATTCCAGTCTCTCTACAGCTGCTTTGATACAAAAACAAATACTGTTTTGGGCTTTGAACAGTTTGCACACAGCAAAGAACAAGATACAAAAAAGACTGGAAGAGAGTCGATGAGATATTCAACTAATAAGCATCATGCAAATCTTCATGTCTATTGTAAGACATGCAATTAAACACAATGAAGTATGACGACTGAAGACAACTGCTGATAATAAATTTGGCAGCTTTGTTCTTCATAATAACTAGTAGCATAAAATACACCATAAAAAATACCACAACAATGAGGCAATTGCTTGTTGCAGCTTTACATTGTTACTTATGTAACTTCCTGTATCAACCAGTGTTAAGGAAGATTAAAAAGGCCAAACATTTATGTCTCATGTCTTCTAATGTACAAAGTAAAAAAAAAAAAAGTCTCAAAACAACATTCGACAGGTGAGATTGCTGTGATATGGAGATACTTAAATAAAATGTTCTATCTCTTCTCCTTTTCTTATTGCTATAGTTTACACGGGCTGAACCTCAATTTTGTGTCTTAAATAAAATTGTAGTGTCCATCCAGTGTGATCACCGTTCTGGTCTGTATGTCTTCTACAAGATGTTTTATTGAAACTAGCTAGTTGCAAGCTAGTAGCTAGTTGCAAGCTAGTAGCTAGTTGCAAGCTAGTAGCTAGTTGCAAGCTAGTAGCTAGTTGCAAGCTAAACTGATAGTCATGGTAAGAAAAAATGCAAAGACACACCCTGCTGACATTTTGACTTTTACAGACAGCCTCTGATGAACTTCCATTCATCCATTGTCTACACCCGCTGATCCATGCAGGGTCCTGGGGAGGGAATGATGCCTATCTCCAGTGGTCATTGGGCATGAGTCAGAGTTACAACACCCTTGAGAGATTGCCAGTCCATCACAAGGCCTCTCAAGAACTTGCTTGGAATTTTGAAAAATGTCAAATATGTCTAGTAGAAGTAATTTTCTTATTGAAAAAAAGAAGATATAAGGTCAGATTTCTAAACTCCAGTAATTTCTCACGTCTAAAATGGTTTGTGCTTGGATCATGGGAAAATGGTGCATTAAGAAAAATCATGAGAAAAGCGGTTTTGGCTCAATTTTAGTACGTCCTGTTCCATATGGATGCAGTCTATCGTTTTCTTTTGTCTTTTTACTAGCCTGAACTCGCCATTTTGAACTCCAAAACGTAATACTCCAGTTTTCCAAAAAATTTTCTGTAAATACTTTGCATGTTGAAGCATTTGACTAAACGTTTGTGATTAACCACTGAAATAATATTTAATGTTTGAAATCTGGGCTTTCTTTACCGACACAAAAGAAAGCACTCTCTAAAGCTGGGAGAGTGTACAAAGGGCTCTTTTTTCACGTGAATATCAAACAGGTGCTAGTAAAGTGTTTTGACCCAGCATTAATAGAACAGCATTACCTCCCACCCTCAGCACACAATGCATAATGATGCATAATAGAACAGGTGTTGCAAGCTCAAAAGTCAGGAAAAGTCTCCATTTTAGATTAGGTTGTAGTCTGATCACATACTTGTAAAATGCAAAAGATTTTCATAACTATTTCACATTCTTGCTGGTGTCATCATACAATTACCAACTGTAATTTGTGTTTTAAACCTAAACTATTTTCTTTTTTGATCCCTGAATTGGTTTGTGTACTCAAAGTGCCTACAGTCACAGAAATCTGAGTGCTTTAAATAGTTTGCTGCAGTAAAGTAAAGACTAATAGATAGAAATACGTACAATCTGTATTATAAATTATTCTTTGGACATTTTCAAGTCACTTGACCAATCAGAATCTACTGTTTCTTTTAAAACTCATCATGTATCCCACCTGAGGGCTTTGTGGAGCTGCTGTTATTGTGCTCAGCCACCTGAATGTGGTAATAGATTCAAACCAGTGACTTCTAACTACACAACAAGCAATTTGCAACCGGAAAGACAGAAAGAAAATTATGTGTGCTCCAATATTTAAATGGACATTATTGGCCTACACTCAAAGCTTTATATTAATTGTGAAGCACGGTGGTGGCTGCTGCATGTTATGGGGATTAGACAAAGACAGTGATGAGTGTTCAGAGACGATTTTCATAAAAATCTGATGAAGATTGAACTTTTTTTTTTGCGAAGAACGGGCTTATATTTCAAATCAAACATATTTATGGTATTAATTTCTCAGATTTTTGTTTAAAAAATTGAAAGCCATTTAACTTTTTCCTTCCGCTTCCACTTTCTGCTGACCTATAACACAAATTCCCAATGAAGTTTTCACATTGTTTCAGCTTCTAATGAGACAAAATATGAAAAAGTATGACAAGTATTGCAAGGGCCTGTAAGCCAGACTATCAAGGTACCTCTACAAGGAACTGTGTGTTGCTGCGTTTCCATGGCAAATGTGTGAACATCTTTGTCAATATTGCGTGTGTTGCTTAATTAGTGAGTGGGGAAAGTCTCAGCCGCTATTAGAACGTGGAGCGGGTCCATTCTGCAGAGCCAACACACTACTGTGGTTGTTGGGTTTTATGTTCAGCACAGAGAAAAGCACAACTTTTTCTGGTATTTTAAGGGAATTTGTAAGGAAACTGCGCAAGTCAGGGCTTCTATTCTCGATAGAAGCCCTGACTTCCTTTTGTGCCAATATAAACAATACATTATTACGTAATCTGAACACATCTCAATCCGATCAAGGAACATTGCACAAGAAAACACAACATGACTAATTCCTGTTGCGTATTGTAATTGCAGCTCGAGTCATTCAGTTTAAAGGATTAGGTGAGGCGTTGCAGAGATGTGGGCTTCTATATGAAATGAATCAGACCGCAATCACAAGAAAATAAAGCTCAGAGAAGCTAAAATATTTGATACATTTATTTTTACAGTGACAGGTGGCAATAAACATAATGCTACATTCTTCTCTCTCAAGACTCAGAATGATGCGATCTTCTGAACGCATCCAACAACATAGCATCTGTTCAAGCTGATTTCCACGGAACCCTGCAATCACCTGGGTCCAGGTGCGATGTGCAAAGACGAGAACACACAAAAGAAATGTGGTTAAATGTTTAAAGAAAGAACTACAGAGTAGAAAATTGTTTACCAGAAGATCTATGAGTAAGAAAATGCCTCTGTTCTAATACCAGCTTGAGCTGTTACTTTACTCTGAACTATGTTGAAAACTGGAACATATCTGTAAACCCTGTTTCATTAGATAAATACAGGCTGTGGTAGAACATGTCATTAGATATTCAGTGCTTTTAGGTTAAGAACTGTAAGTCATCGCAAAGTCCAGCAAGTCTTTGCAGCTGACGCCTTATTAATAAAATGATTCGTTTGATGCATGTAGGCAGCCCACATGGATCTTAAAAAGGATAATGCACTAGGTGCTTTATACTGCACATAGTATAATGTGCAGTATATATTATTTATTATTCATCTGAGATGAATAATTAAAAACAATCTTTCCAACAGTTTCTAAACCAAAAAAAAGTATGCAATCATAAAAGGAGCAGATCATATCAGCTGTTTTTGCCGTTATTTATTTTCTGTCTTTTAAATTGGGGGCCTTATCGCTCAATATGCAGCATGTATGTTCGCGGCTTTCATGTTGTTTTATCCACCTGTCTGCAGCCCTGCCCTTCTGCTCAGGTGACTGCGGGATAATTACAGAGATTTACATTGTCTTCAAGGAAATTGGAGGAGTTAGCCCAGGTGTGATGTTTATAGGCCCCTCATTACTCTGATCAGCACTCAACCGCTGATTTTTTGACAAGTCTCCAGCCAATTAGTGGTCTGTCTTCCGCAGCAGCAGACATCCACCGCCGCCTCAAAGTAAGAAATTAGCAGCTGAATATTCCTTTCTCTTTGTGTCTACAGGTTTTACTGCAACATCTGTTTGCCTAAAATCCGCGTTGACACCTCTTGTGTACAAGAGAAGAGAGCTGAATATATTTTTTGACAAAGCCAGAGAACTACCGAGGGAGCGGCGTGCACGCCAGCGGTCTAGCAGCCACAGCCGTGCTCCGACTTGCAGACTGCCACCACCAGTGGGTAATTGGCCCCGCAGGATCCAGGGTGGGATGGTGCGTGCAGATGGAAGAGTCGTATCCCATAATCTCCGAGGAGGGCATGTTGCTATAGGGAAATGGAGTGAGGCACACCAATTATTACCAGCGTCTTCTTCCACAACACACCTGTTTGCCTTGCCTGCTGCTTAACCGGCCAGCTGAGAGTCATGACCAAAACCCGAATGAATGGCCCTCTGTTAGGGCACTTTTAGAGAATCCATTGGATGCAGGTTTATAATTTATTCTTTCAGCATTTTCAGTATTTACGCTGTGTGTAAAAAGTCACAGCTTTTTGTCCTTACTGTCAGACATAAATCGGGTTAGGTTAACCTGATACATTATTGTTTGTATAACATTTAACGTAGTTTTTTTTTTTTTACTTCACCAGTAACACCTGCATAGATGTATACCAGTATGAACGTGTGTATGTACATGCATATATAGTCACACTTATTGTTTTTCAGTATTTTTTCTGCACTCTGGTAGCTGAGCAACGACATTTCGTTGCCAAATTACCTGCTGCGTCTTTGTGCAATGACAACAGTGGAAGTAGGTCTCTACACTTGAACCATTCAGGTCAGCTTGGTTTGCCAAAATTATTTATAAAATGACAGAACAATGTAAGAGATAAAATGTTAAAGAATTGTTGTTTGACTTCAGATCTAAAACGTTTGCATAAACCTTTATCATATTTGGTAGAATTTTGATTTGGATCAAATATTCTTGGTATTTTTACAGAAAGCTTCTTATACTGGTTACCTGGAACTTTGGGCGACTTCTGGCCAAGTCAGGTGTGTACTCTGCTTTGCTCACTCACATCTTTGAAGATGCGTACAAACAGTAAATGCTCAATAAGATTTACACTCCAATGCATCACTGTTTGATAATTGGGATCTGTTGGAATGTAAGTGTGATTCAATTGAAATGGCTTATTTGTAAAGTGCCTTAAGATGATGTGTGTTGTGAATCGGTGCCATGTAAATAAACGTATTTGAATTGAACAGAATAAAATTGGACCAACAACAGCAAAAGTCAAATTCATGAAAGAAATGTATTATTAACAATGCAGAAATCTTACATACCCTGCTATTTTCCTATAAAACAGCAAAAATACACAAGTCCGTACATGTGTAAATATGTTTCACAAATCAGACTAATTCAACTACAAACAGTAGCCATTCATCCATCCATCCATCCATTATCATACACGCTTATCCCTGCTAGGGTCACCAGGGTTGCTCCAGCGATCAACAGGCAAGAGACGGGGTGCAGCATGGACAGGTCGCCGGTCCATCGCAGACAAACAATAGCAGAACCCTAAGTCGTATTATTCCGTCTGAGTGATTTTCTTTCTGTAGAGTTTTTTTGTGTTGTATAAATTATTATTCTAAACTACATCTGTTTTATGTAATCAACCCAATTTACCCCTTTTGTTTAAAGTTTTAATAAAACGTTTGAAATAACCAATGAGCACAGAAAGCACACCTGACTTTGCAGGTTTGTTGCTGATCCTGTCCAGATGGAAGCTCCCATCGTACAAACATCACCCAACTACAGCCGGATGCTGCTGTTTCTTTTTCGCTTTTCAACCCTGTTGTCACTTTTGCCTACGAGCGTTTACATTTGGTTCCCCGTCTCTCTGAGGCTCCGTGCAGCAGGCTGCAGCCTTCATGGCATGTCTGTGTTTGCATGTGTTTGTGCTGCTTGGTGTGCCCATCAAAACAAAGTAGCAGCCCATGCATGGCGGGATTCAGCCATTCCTGATGGGAGTTGACAGAGAGGTGGCTCTCTGGACAACATGTCACTACAGCAAACTAAAGAGCCCTGACCAGGTGAAACGGAGCGCTGAAGCTGTAAAGATATGCTGGAAAATGAATGAATTGAACATAAGTGATGAATAGGAAATCTTATTTTAAAATAATGTATGTTTTCAAAATACTTTTGAGATTTGAGTGTAGGGTTGTAGCGCTTTTGTTGGAGATCTGGTTAGTTTTTCTGCTCACAGTTTAGCATGTTATGAATTATTCCTTCATTTCTTCATATTTCGTCTCCAATCCACCAGACTTTCATAAGTTTTCCAACTGAAGTCACACTTATGCTGCAAAAATAAAAGACTTCAGACTCGACTTTTAGGATTTGTATCCTAAAAGATTTTAGACTTGACTTGTACTCGTGGTTGGAGACTTGAGTTTTGGTAACAGTTTATATCCAATGTAGTGAAGCCAGTGAGTTAGATAGAAACTGCAGCTGCAGTTTATGTTGCGTTGAGAGGATGAGCTTGATTATTATCCAGTGACATTGATGAATTATTGGATCACAGTGACTCATAATAATCTATTTATGTTGGCTGTAACTTCATTATAATGACCACGTGGATTTCTCTTCAACTCAATGATGTATTAAGTGACTTTTGATAATTTCAGAACAAAATAAATCTGACAATCTATCACTGTTAAGCTATTTTTAAGATAAGGACACTTCTGGCTGAAAATATTAAAATAAAAGCACCTCCTGTTTCGTTCAATTAGAAGTTTAAGACCATTACTTACTACACTATGTCTTCTTCATAATGTTTACTTATACTAAATATTTAAACCTATAGAACAGAAGCCTGAAATGAAAATGTGAACATATTTTTTTTTTTTTTTTTTTAAATCTCAAGCTCAGAATGAGCAAAAGAAAACCTTCTAAACCACATTAAATGCAATATATAGTGAAGCCATAAACGAGGGTTCTAACATATTTCCTTTAGGTTTTGCTTTGAAACGGTGAACGTAATCACTGACCAATTGTCATAATATAAAATGGCTTTTATGAATGCTGAATTAAATAGATGAATTAAAAATAAAAAAAATAGGCTTGCTGTGGTGGCGCAGGGGGTTAGCACGCCCCACGTTTGGAGGCCTTCGTCCTCGACTTGGACGTCGCGGGTTCGACTCCCGGTCCCGACGACCTTTACCGCATGTCTTCCCCTCTCTCCTCGCCCTCCTTCCTGTCTGCCTACTGTACAAAAAATACGAGCCACTAGCACCGCAAAAACTCTTCGGAGAAGGAAAAAAATAAAAAAATAAATAAAAAAAAATAGATTAAGGCATAATTGTTCCTAAAAATGTATAGATTTAAAGATAAATTTGACCTATTCTTGCAATGATTCTGGCCTACAGATTCCTGACCTGCAGTGATGCAGTTAAAGACGACCCAAATCTTTCATGAGAAAATGTTTATTTCAGTCACTGCTTGAATTTTGGACTTCGACTTATGGCAAAAGACTTGCTGTGTTCCCGAACTTCCCAATAATATTTAACCAGATTCTCTGAACGTTTTTCTCTGGTTTTGTATATTTTTATTTTTATATTTTTTTGGACTTTAACTTCTTTCTCACTATTTTTCAGTCACATATGTGGCCATTTTTAAAGGTGCAAAAAAATTCTAATCCCAAGGGATGAATTAGTCACGTCTTGGCTTTGCTTTCATCAACCTGTCACAAACATACGTTGTTGGTTTTTTTCTATTTTGTTTGCAGCAAACTTGATCTGATCAACCAATGATGAATCTCTCTGCTATTTAGAAAAATTTTTTCTATTACTGAAAATTCTTTGAGAAATTGTCAATCTTTTATGAATATCTTTTTTATGCCTGACAGTTTTTTTTAACTGCTTCACTCACTATTAAGCCAGTACCACACTACATTTTGTCAGTGTCAGTTAAAAAAAATGAGTAAAAAGTTTGCCAAACATTAAAGAATGTCTTAAAAGATCACAAGAAAGAGACCAGTCCTTCAGTTTGTTTGTATAAATGTAAGATGACCAAGCTGATCCATATTAAAGTGCTGTCTGTAAGCATTGTAAGAAACCTTCTTTTATTGCTGCCACTCATCTCACGTCGTTTGACCCCCATGAAGATTAAACATAATAAAGAATTTATTTCCTTCTAAGCCTTCTTGTCCTCCCTTTTAGTTTTTGAGTGCAATTGGTGAATATCGCTCTTCTCCTTAACTCCCTCTCTGCTCAGCTCAAATATATGTTTTGGCTTCGACGATGAGGATTACAGAGAGCGGCGCGTCTTCCCAGGCTATAAATCCCACTTAATTGAATCCCTTCTTCTCTTTACCAGCAGTGATTTAGCAGCAAAAGGCAGCAATGTAATGAAATGCTTCCATGACGGTTTTATGTGATGAAATCATGCAAAAACATGGAGCAAAATCTGCATTAGTAATACACTTGGATTTTAGTATTTTGTCAGAAAGACAAGTATTCATACTCCTGAATGTTTTTCACTTTTTTTTACATTACAGCCACAAACACAAATATTTTTAATCTGTATTTTATGTGCCAGACAGACACAAAGTAGTCTATAAATAAAGATCATTTTAAAACCCTTTGAACCTTGTATCTTTGGTGCAGTAGATATTCTGCTCTATTCAACTGAAATACATAGACATTTTTCATATCTATTTATCTTTATATTATTTGTATTATAGAAGATGGAATGTAATCTAAAAGTTTTTCCTTCCCAGGGAAACACTCAGTCCTTAAATTTAAAGTGTTCTCAAAGCTTGAGGAAGAACAATTTCCAGTTTTCTGAAGCCAAATGGGTCAAATTTCCCAAAGACAAGCTTGGTACAAAAGCAACACGTCAGCCTCTCTCCACAATGAAACATGGTGGTGGCAGCATCATGACCTGGGTTTACTTTCTTGGATAAAATCCTGTTAGAGACTTTAAAAGATCAGAGATTGAAGCAAGGGTTCACCTTCCAGCAGGGCGACAACTCTGTTCATGCAGCAAGGACTACAAAAGGTAGTTTTAATTAAATTATTTTTACAGAATGGTCCAGTTAAAGTCCAGGGTTAAATGCAATTATGGAGACTTGGAAAATGATGGTCAAAGATGGTCTGAGTCCAGTTTGACTGAGCCTGAGCTAATTTTTTTTCCAAAAGAAAAAGAAAAAAAGAGTAGACAAAAATAAAGAAATAAAACAGTTAAGAGACCCTCCCCTAAAAGCTTAAATGCAGCAAAATGTTGTTTTGCAAACTGTTGACTCAGGAGTGCTGAATGTGAATGTCTTACTTTTCTGTTTTCAATTTGATATGTTCAAAATCATTTATCTTTTCCTTCCACTTTATAATCATCTACTGCTGTGTGCTGCTCTGACTACAAAAATACATAGAAGTTTGTATTATGTGTGAGAAAGTTCAAGGGGTAGAAATACTGTTACAAGCTTTCTGCTCTGCCTGTTTTATGTTATTTACATCCAATTGCATTGCCAAGGTTTCCTCTTGTGTCTGTGGGGACATCTGACATAATGCCTTTGCAACTTAAGAGAACACATTGCAACCATGACACTAATGTGACTTAACAAATGCCTTCCAATGTCTTTATCTACTTCCAGTCACACCAACGTGCCTGCTGAGGTCTGTAATCGTGTTTTTGTCGTGGCCCTGACCTGCAGAGGAAGTCAAGCAGTGCATGTGAAGATGTTGGAGTGGGGAGGGGCTGTGTTCCTTGGTAACTGGTACCAATGGGCTGCTTCCTGATGGTGTCTTCACCTGAACCATGACTCCCCAAAGAACCTCCACATCACAAACATGTCTTGCATCATGAGCACAACCCGCTGTTACCCTGCACACTGACCCCATGACACACTCTGTGGGAGAGGCTGATCATTATCCAGTGTACATTTACAAGTCAAGGCTTTCAGTGAGTCAGAGACAAGCATGCAGCTCTGCATAGGTTGGTAAATGTGTTTTCACAGCTGACAATGCAGTAGACTTGATTTGATTGGGGGACCAAAATTGCAACATTTGTTGCGTTTTCAGCTGGTGCAGTTCGCTTTCACACTGCACTGTGTCAAATGATCCAAACCCTTTGAAAAACCCCGATAACCCCCTTAGCCTGTGGTGGCGCTGCACCAAAACTACTGAAGGAAACAATGCAAAACCCTCCAAAGAAAACATGAGCGCAAAAAGGAAATAGCGTCAGATTTTAGTAATTGTTGGATTTCTCTTTTGTCATTGGTAAGAGACCACAAGTCATTCTCTCGCTAGCGTTAGACTTGCACAATTGCTTTGGTTTTATTTACCCAGAATGCCCCACACTATGGCCCGTTTCCTGCTTTTGGGGTGGTGGCTGGTTCGCTTGCATTAACATTCAAACACCACTTCAATCGAACACAAACCTAAGTTTTTAAGTTTTTGGGGTCCACTGTGGAAGCCTTTTCAATAATTCAGAAACTTAGATTTGGATTAATGAAAAATTATATATTTGAATTTAGTTTTTCCCCCAAACAACCAGGCAAGTCAAAAGATTGGCTGAGGCTCTGCGTGAAATCAGAACTGTTCTACACAATAAGTATTATAAATGTTTGGAGCAGCGTGCTACTGTATTACTTTAGCTTTTTATTGACTTCTTTATCTTATGAACACTGGCTGCCTCTAATTCTGGCAGAGGATTTGCTTATCCAAATGCTGCAGTCGAGCAGGACACAACATGCATCGACTTTTTTCTTGCTCAGAGTGCTTTAGTCTGCACAGCAGTCTGCTTTCGTATATCAAGCTTTTGCTCTTCATGGCTTGGTTCATTTCTTCTTGGTGTTACGTTACTGAGTATCGATGCTCTTGGAGATCAAAACATATTTGGGAATAGATACTAAAGTTGGTTTTGCCATACAATCTTTCAATCTGAAATAAATGACTACTGAAATTTGAACCTGTCTCTGTACCTTTGGAAAACAGATGTACATACAGTACATCCCAGTGAGTGTTTTATGATTCAATGTAGAGAGGAACCTATATGATCAGAGGAAAACTAAGTTGGGGTATATTAGGTAAGAGAGAGAGTCTTAAGTCTAAATCTGGTTTATTAGGGCTGTAAGTGTAAACATGTTTTAGTCTGGCCTAAAAGGTCTGAAAGAAAATGAGAAATGATTTGTGTTGAGCTTTAATGAGCTTAATTTTTGAAAAATTCTTAAAGCTACAGCCGCATGTGGTTCTGTGATGGATCCTGTGCGGCTGTTTGAAACTGAAATTTCCCCACACTCCTTGAAGGCAGCACTGACAAAAAGCTGCATAACCTGAAGCGCAGGTTGTGAACTTCTGTTAAGCTAGCTGTACAAGTCTGCAGTAGTTCTCAGTAAGACTGTTGAGCAGGAATCCAGGGAGTTTTTAAAGAGAGCTAACTGGTGAATTAGTGATTATCTTGGTGTATTACACCAAAATAATGTTTAACATACAGTGTAAAATATGCAAATGTTAGAGGTCACCACCTCAAATCCAAATTGAGCCACAGGAGTAAATTGTCCTACATGCTTCTGCATGAGACACCTCCACATCCGCCGGTTTGGCAGACGGAGCTCCAAAGTTTTCCGTGTGTCTGTTAATGAATTTTTGCTATGCTTAAACAAGCTACGTCTAATTATTGTCCTGTTTCCACTGACACACACGTGAAGGAGTTGATTCAAGCATCTAAAGACAAACCTAAAGACACTTGTAGAAATTAAACACTGTTTCACTAAGAGCCTTAAGGACTGAGAAAAATAACAGTTTCAGCAATGTGGTGTAAAGCTAATCTTGAAATTGCTGTGTGGCTCTTCACAGTGATGATGAATTCAATTTGGCTCTTAATGCTCAACTGGTTTGCCACCCTTGAGCTAAAAGTATATAACTTTTACAAAAATATGTTGTTGTAGTTTTTTTTTTACATATTTGTTCAAACTGTTACCATGCCGTGACATTATAGTAGGAGACAGCTCATCTGTGAAAAAATCCAGTTCCTCCAACTCCTCTCAGTCCTACTATTATCTGCAGAAATGCACTCCTCTTGATCAAAAACAACCAATCACAGTCAGAGGGAGCATGTTAGCACTGTCAATCAACCTCATGTACTCGCTGCTCAATGTGCTAATGACAGGGAAACAACTTACTGTTGTTTACCAGGAAAACCATTTATCCACCGTCATTGGTGACTATGCTAACTAGCCTTAGCATTCACCACATCAGGCTGTGATGTGGTGAACCGGCTGTATCATAGCAGAGAAGAAGGTCCTCTTCCTGTCTCTGATTGGCTGTTTCTGTCAGAACTGTGCATTCATGCAGGTGACAGCAGGACGTAGGAGGTAGAGTAGCTCGATTTTTCAAATTATATATTTGTCATGAGATAGTAATAGTTTTAACAAATATGTAAAAAGAAAAAAAAACATGTTATAAAAGCTGCATACTGCAACTCTAAGTATATCTGGTAAATCAAAATATTGCAAACTTTCTGTGCTGCCTCTGTCTGTCTCTCCCTACGTTCGCTATCTCACAGACACAAAAGGCTAGCATGCTGGGCACTCCTTTCTTTGTTAATGTCAATTAGAGCTTGACTGAATGAAATACAACACAATTGTCACTGCTGTTAATGCTAATATCTCAGTAAACACATTACAGGGGGCTAATAGCACTGGATCAAACAGCAGGCCTTTTGGAAGAAACAGACAGGTGTGTTTGGAGATGCTACGCTAACATAGCACTTCATAATGCCCTAAGAGCAAACACACACAAGCCCTTTAAAAGCACAACAATACAAAAAATTGTCCCTGAAGAAGGAGCGGCCAGCTTGTTGTTTAAAGACGAACACAATGCACGGCGAGCTGCAGGTTAGCATTTACTCTCATTTCCTAAACAAACTTCAACGTCTCGACCGTGAATGACTGAAACTTGACCCGACCAGCAGGCCTGCAGGTGTGTTTGACAGGCAACAGGGGGAAACGATGCATGGGTGGGGGTGTGTGTGGGGGTGTGTGGGCGTGAGTACATGCAATGTTGGTTCAGGAAGCAGGAAGCTGTCCTCTGACATTGAACTTCTCAAAAAAACGTCACAGCACCAGTCCTTCTTTCTGCATTGATCTCTTTAACTAACTTTTGAATTTATTAACTCTTGAGGATTAAGTTATATTTTCTATACTTGCCAAACCGTTGGAACATATGAAGTTCTGGTTAGAGGATGGGTACACTTTACACACTTTGCCTTATGCTGACAAAACATTCTTCATCCTGTAAAAGAATCAACGATGTTTTAAAGAGTTCAAACCTCTCCTGTTTGTCTTTAGGCCAAAATTATTACAAGAACAGTTAGGAATTTCAATCTAGTCGTTTTCATAAGCAATTAAGCATTAATCATTTAGCATTTAATTCAGCATTCAAAATAACTGATAAAAGATTATATTATGGTGACAATTGATATATAACAAATGTTATATTTAATACTTCAAGAAAATAAATAAACATTTAATTCAAAGAAAGATATTAAAACCCCTATAGTTTTCTTCTCTTCCCTCTCAGCGTTCGAATTTGGGATTTTTTTAAAGAAATAATTTTCTAAATCTACATAAAAAGCTTTTATTCTCAATTAATAGTAAAAACGTTCAAATATACATTGCAACATAATGAACAAGACATAGTGAAGTAAGTTATGGTGCTAACATCTAATTGAATGAAAGCAAAAGTGCTTTTATTTTGGAATTTTAAGCCTCAAGTGTCCTTATGTTAAAAACAGCTTAATAGTGATGGATGATCGAAAGTCATTTAATACATCATTGAGTTGAAGAGACATCCATGTGGTCATTACAATGCAGCTACAGCAAACAAAGACACATTATTATGATCCAATGGATAATAATCAAGCTCATCCTCTCAACGCAACATAAACTGCAGCTGCAGTTTCTATCTAACTCACTGGCTTCACTACATTAGATATAAACTGTTACCAAAACTCAAGTCTCCAACAACGAGTACAAGTCAAGTCTAAAATCTTTCAGGATACAAATCAAAGTTGAGTCTGAAGTCTTTTATTTTTGCAGCATAAGTGTGACTTCAGTTGGAAAACTTATGAAAGTCTGGTGGATTGGAGACGAAATATGAAGAAATGAAGGAATAATTCATAACATGCTAAACTGTGAGCAGAAAAACTAACCAGATCTCCAACAAAAGCGCTACAACCCTACACTCAAATCTCAAAAGTATTTTGAAAACATACATTATTTTAAAACTGTGTTTCTCAATTCCAGTTGTCACGCCCCCCCAAGCCTCCCTGCATGTTTTAGGTGTTTCCCTTCTGCCGCACACCTGGATTGAATATTTTGTTGATTAATAGGCTTCTGCAGTACTTGATGGTCATGCAATCATTTGAATCAGCTGTTCTGGAGTAGAGGCACATCTAAAACATGCAGAGCAGGGGGGGGTCCGAGGACTGGGTTTGATTTCCTATTCATTACTTATGTTTAATTCATTCATTTTCCAGCATATCTTTACAGCTTCAGCGCTCCGTTTCACCTGGTCAGGGCTCTTTAGTTTGCTGTAGTGACATGTTGTCCAGAGAGCCACCTCTCTGTCAACTCCCATCAGGAATGGCTGAATCCCGCCATGCATGGGCTGCTACTTTGTTTTGATGGGCACACCAAGCAGCACAAACACATGCAAACACAGACATGCCATGAAGGCTGCAGCCTGCTGCACGGAGCCTCAGAGAGACGGGGAACCAAATGTAAACGCTCGTAGGCAAAAGTGACAACAGGGTTGAAAAGCGAAAAAGAAACAGCAGCATCCGGCTGTAGCTGGGGGATACTGCCAGCTGCAAAGACGAATGCAGAATTTGTAAAATGAAAACATTCATCAGAGCTGAATCAGCAACAAACCTGCAGAGTCACGTGTTCATTTCAAGATTTGATTAAAATGTAAAACTAGTTTGTGTGCTTTTACTTTTGTCATAATGGGAAAAAAAGTTACAAAATGTTTTTTATGATGAAAATGACTTAAAATATCACATACAAATACACAAATCAATCATAGCTGCCAAATTAGGCAAAATACAAAATACACATGCTTATAAAAATGATTCTTGGATGTTCAATGTTTTTATTTAATTGTCATTATTCTGTAGAAATTAGTTTTCATTCTGACATTAATGGATTTTTTTTGTACATTTCTTGTCCAAACACCCTAATTTAGTTTTTACCATGATTGATTTGTAATATCAATAAAAAGGGGGAAATGTTCAAGAGGGTTAATACTAGGGTGCTGAGATGTGGCAAGGAGAGATCACAACCTACATAAGGAGGCCTTAATCCCTGACGCGGCCGTTTGATTCCCGGCCTGATGACCTTTGCCCTCTCTCTTTACCCACTTTCCTGTCTGACCACTCTCATAAAACGTCACTAGAGCCAACGAAATCTCTTTTTTAAAAAGGGTGAATACTTTTCATAGGCACTATAAAAGGCCCCAACTGATTAATATTAAAATTTTACAGCTGCCACATGCTTTGCTGTAGTTGAATCTGCCATGTGTGCACACGCACACACACCCCTACACACACGTTGCATGTCGGCTTGTTTCTGAATGTGTGCACAGAAATGGAGGAAGAAGTTTTAGTTGAAGTGTGGAAGTGTTTGCAACTGGAGAGGTGTAAAAAAAAAAAAAACAGCACACAAGTGAGACAAGTCAAACCAGAGGGCAGAGAGGAGCCGGGTCCCGGCGAGCAGCCAGAGCGAACTGATAGCTGAACCGATTAGCGCATATCGATTATGCGCATATTCGTCAACTATTTGTTTTGTGCTGCTTTTTATAATAATCATTGAAAGGAAAGTAGTCTTTTTGTTTTGCTTTTCAAATAAACTGGCACCATTGGCTGGGGCTTTTCACCATAAATTTAAACTTTCCAGTTCGTTATTTAAAACTTGTTGCATATTTTACAGACCTGCAGAGCCATTCAATACATTAGGATATTATTGAAACGGCCATTTATTTCAGTAGAACACATTATACAGATTAATTAAACGCAGATGGATATTTGAAAGCTTTTATTTCTGTTCACTCTGAGTTTCTTCCATTGAAGCTCAACAAAACATTTAAAATTGGAATATTACATCAGACCAAAAACAAAAAGTGAAGGAAATGTGGGCTTGATGAGATGTAGGTTTAATATCTGCTTAAACATTGCTATTTTCAAAAGATACTTCTAATCCAACAAACGAGATGATGTTTATGACTATTTATATCAATGCTTACCAAAATGAATACAACTAATACTGCATAATTGATTGATTATTACCACTTTAAAACATTGTACAGTAAGTATATCTGACTTCTTGGAAGATAAGAAAATTAGGATGACTAAGTACTTTTGGACAGTTCTGTTTTACACAAAACACTGTTATGAAAAAAGTGTGAAAGAGCAAAAAAAAAAAAACAAACAAATTAAATCCACTTTGAGCTACACGGGCAGCATAAATAGAGCATTGAGCTTGCGTAACTCGGGAGGTCAGTTTGAAGATGAAAAATCTGAAATGCTTCACACACCCCTCTGTTTACCCTGCATCCAATTCAACCTGCAAGAACTCTGAGTTTGTCCTCAAGAGTCCACTTGGCCTCTCACTGTGAGTAAATGATCGCCACATTTGACTCATTTGTGTGAATCAGAAAGAAATAAGTACCAAAGTCCAGAGGCCTAAACATTACCCCAGCGTCTCAGCCTCTCGACCGCGCCACAGGAGGAGAGCTACACATTAACACGTTCGGCTCTCTCAGCCAGAGCTTTACAACCTTCTAAACACACCCTTTGGATCAGGGCGCCACTCTGTAAACACTGCAACTTTCCAGACGCTGGGATCGGCGGTTCGTACAGTGCGCTCAGCCAATCGGAAACCAACAGAGAGCTGTTATATTCTCCTGCGAGAGCCTATGGGAGGCCAGCAGCCGTGGAGGCCAGCTGCTCATCGGGTGATGGGAGTGCAGCTAAAGGTTGTGTTTTGGCAAGCAAGAGTGTATATACACTGCTTGATGGTGGTGTTTTATGGCCTGTGCACCCTGCATGTCCATGTTTATACAATCTATTATCTCATCGTGCAGCATGACACTGTTTAGTCCTTTTGATCGAACTTTAGTCCGTTTGTCTAGACAGTCTGCTTCGTTTGGGGAGGAACGAATGCGCAATCAAACTCTGATGCGGACCACAAAAGCCAACTGTGTTCCGTCCAAAAACCTAGACATTAGTTCGGTTGAAGTGAACTCTGGTGCAATTCGAATGCATGTGTGAACGCCAAGCAGACCGGAAACTGTACCAAAAGCAGAAAGCAGACTATTGCGAGGGGCATTCTGGGTAAATACAATCAAAACAAAGGAGTCTAGCACTAGCAGGAGAAATGACTCAGGGTCTTTTGCCAAAGACAAAAGAGAAATCGGATAACTGCTAAAAATCGGATGCTACCACATTTTTGTTTACATTTTGTGAAAGAGGAAGCGCTCGGGGTCTTCTTCAGAAGTTTTCAAGTCATTTCTTTCAGTGGCTCTTGGTGCAGCGCCACCACAGGCAAGTGGAGGGACAAGTTTTTCAAAGGGTTTGGCTCATTTGATACAAGTCGAGTGTGAAAGCGAACCACATCGGCTGAACATGTAACAAATGTGGCAGTTTTGGTCCCCAATTGAAGCGAGTCTACTGGACTATCAGCTGTGACAACACCCTCACATTAAACAACGTTTGAATGAAAACACTTTAATTTTGCCAAGAAAAACCATAAAATGATCAAATTCAGCAGTATGGTCTACGTTTTTTTAAAACTGAAGTAGCCATTAAAAGTTTAAACAGGAGAAAGTTTCGATCCCCAGACTGTTTCAAATCCGATTGGAAGGACAAGGTTTTCAGTGGACATGGGAACACCTGCAGCTGTAACCCTTGCTGACCTACCTCCTGATGAACGCAGTAACCTGCAGCATCGCAATAACGATCCCCCAGATCTCTTCATCTCCGCTAAACAAAGCAGCACAGAGGGAATCCTCCAAAGTGGCAGCCTAATTCCTGTCCCCCCTCACAGTGGGACCCTTATGCTCTCCGGCTCAGATGGACTGCATTGAAAAAGAGAGCTGGGAAAAAGTGAAGCAAAGATGCTGCCAGCTGTGATATGTGTTGAGAGGAATGCACCGGTGTTATCGCTCACTGAGTTATGCAAGAACGATTTGGTGGAAACCTTTGCCTGGTACAGTATTGGGCCTCTGCCTCCTCATGCACAAACTACACACACACCCGCACACACACACATGCCTAGATACACAAAGCCAAGTAGCTCCTGCCTTGAAGATTTTCTAATTACCCTGAGTGAATGGGAGGCAGACGGACACACAGAGGGCAGACTGCCTAGGTTATCACACACACTTCCAAGACTCCCGGATCTTCTTCCAAACATACGGCCCTATTTTTAGCTTTCATCTGTGGTGCTTTTCAGTCAGAGCGAATGAGGGGCATGGGAGGTACCGAAACCAGAAGATCTGTTTGGGTGCCACTTTGTAACCTGAGCCAAATTGAAACCTTTTCTTTTGAGGTTCATCCGCTTAAAAAAGAGGAATAAAAAAAAAAAAAGCCGATACTTGTTAAATTGTAGCAACAACAGCACACGTTACTATATTTTCAGTAAGCAAAAGTTCTGATGAATATTCTAGGGAAAGAACCCTCCACATTTATTGGCACTCCTGGAAAAGATGTGTAAAACGTTTCAAAATGGATTAAATCTCACAATCAATATTTAATTTGAGTACATTTATTCTGAACAAAGGTGAAGGAATTCTTGTTTTAAATCAAATCACCACTACCAAACTAATTATCAGCCACTGTTGACCGTTCAGACAATCCTCTTAGCCGATAGAAAGGATCACAAATGGATCTTTGACTATTCTTCTTTGTACAGCTCTTCCAAAATCCTGGATTCTTTCTTGTAATCTATTCAGCTCACTGAAACGTTCTCTATCAGATTCAGTTATATCCCAATTATAAAACAATGCAGTCATGTTCAGATTAGTGAAGAAATTATCCATGAAGCACAGCTGATTACACTGAGTAACCTCACATCAAGATGGAGGCAGTGGAAAAGAACGACAACATGATGCTACTGACAGCAGTAGCTCAGCTGATTGGACCCTCCAGGAAGGCCTCACAGATTAACAGAAATGTAACTTCTATAAAGAAGAAAAGAACAGAAAACAAAACCCTTATTATAGCAATAATTGGGTATAATGTATGATCGGAGAGGAGTAGGAGAACGAAACAGAGGAAGGAAATGTGGTCTATTGCAACAAAAGTACTGAGATAGCTCAGGGTAACCAAGGCCTAGACAATAAACTTCATCACAAAGGATTATAAGCCTAGCGTGGTTCCGTAGTGGAGCACGCACATGCCTCCAGTTAACATCCCAGGACAGGTTAACATATTTCACATGTTTACATTTGTGATGGTAGGCTAGAAAAGGTGTATTAGTTTTTAACTGGCATCATGCTCAACTCAAATGTTTGGCATGTAAATAGCATCTAGTGGATGTTGTAGAGACTCGGTGACCCCAAAATGCTGCGAAAATGAGCTCCACGTTGTGCTTGGTGATAAAGTAAATATGGGCCCAATGACTAAATGATGCAGGTCTCTGTAACACAGGGAAACAGGAAGTCATGGATTAACAAGTAGAAGTTCTCAGAAAAAAAATGTAAGTAGGAATTTAAGATAAATTCACACTGCAAAAACACAAAATCTTGCCTGGAAGTTTTTGTCTAATTTCCAGTGCAAATATCTTACTGGACTTGAAATAAAACAAAACTAACTTAGAAGTGACTTTTCAGCTAAATATAGGAGCTTGAGTCAATAATTCCTTAATTTTTTATGAATTTCTTTGAAGTGCAGTTATATTTATTATTGTTTGGTGGGGGTTTTTTACGTTAACATGCGGTCCCCCAAATTAAAGATTGTATTTGTATGAAAATTTCTATGCGAGATTAGATAGCTGCAATAAGAGCTGAATTTATCAAAAGACGACATATTACTCCTTTTTCTCACCCAGCTAACTGGACGGTGTGCTGATGCTATCAACTATGAGTAACGATGAGTATTCCTCCAAGTCTGCGCCGTCCCTGAACACACTCCAGTCTGTATGCTCAAAGCAGTCCTGAAGTGCAGAGGAGGCCTCCTCAGTCCAGACCTGAACTATTCTGGTGGTCGGCTTAGTTCTGCAGGCCAGAGGCTTGTAAGCCGACCACCAGAATAGTTCAGGTCTGGACTGAGGAGGCCTCCTCTGCACTTCAGGACTGCTTTGAGCATACAGACTGGAGTGTGTTCAGGGACGGCGCAGACTTGGAGGAATACTCATCGTCCGTTCTGTCCTATGTTCAGTTCTGCACCGACGCTGTCCTCCCTGTTAAGACCATAAAAGTGTTTCCAAACCAGAAACCATGGCTGGACAGCACAGTACGGGCCCTGCTGAAAGCCCGGGATGCTGCCTACAGGTCTGGAGACAGGTTGGCTTATAGCAGGGCCCGGTCGGAACTGAAAAAAGGTATTAAGCAGGCCAAGCTCCAGTACAAACAGCAGATTGAGGAACATTTCATCAACAACAACCCCCGAAGCATGTGGAGAGGCATTAGAACCATGACGGACTACAAACACAGCACTCAGCTGACCAGCCGCGACCCCACCCTGCCTGACACCTTAAACAGTTTCTTTGCCCGCTTTGACACGGCGGGCAGCAGAGAAGCCGTACATCTACCCCAACTGGAAGAGCAGCACCAGCCCCTCGTCTTACAGAAGCATCAGGTGACGTCCACCCTGAGGAGGATCAACACCCACAAAGCTCCAGGACCGGACAAGGTGTCAGGCCAGACGCTGAAAACCTGCGCCGACCAGCTGGCAGGAGTGTTTCTGGACATTTTCAATCTGTCCCTGCAGCTCGCCATGGTTCCTGAGTGCCTCAAGTCTTCCACCATCATCCCTGTACCGAAGAAGAGGTCCATCACCAGCCTGAACGATTACCGGCCCGTCGCTCTGACCCCGGTGATCATGAAGTGCTTTGAGAGGATTCTTCTGAGGTACATCAGAGACTTCATCCCCACAAACCTGGACAGCCTTCAGTTCGCCTACAGAGCGAACCGGTCAACAGAGGATGCTGTCTCCATCACTCTGCACACAGCCCTGACCCATCTGCAGCATCCCAACACCTACGTCAGGATGCTATTTGTAGACTTCAGCTCAGCATTTAATACCGTCATCCCAGACAAGCTGGTGCTGAAGCTACTCGAGGTGGGGCTGCCCGCTTCACTGTGCCACTGGATCAGAGACTTCCTCACCAACAGGCCTCAGGTGGTGAGAATAGGTGGCTCAACATCATCCCCACTGGTCCTCAACACAGGCATGCCGCAGGGCTGTGTGCTCAGCCCAGCTCTCTTCACCCTGTTTACACACGACTGCGTGGCCATCCACCCCACCAACACAGTCGTGAAGTACGCGGACGACACAACAGTAGTGGGTCTCATTTCAGACAACAACGAGACCCACTACAGAGAGGAGATTCTGCAGCTCACTCAGTGGTGTTCAGCCAACAACTTGGTGCTGAACACAGGGAAGACCAAGGAGGTCATTGTGGACTACAGAAGGTCCAGGAGGTCGGCTCACACTTCCCTTCTCATAGATGGAGAAGTGGTGGAACGTGTGGACAACATCAAGTTCCTGGGCCTCCACATCACGTCTGACTTCTCCTGGAACACAAACACCTCCCACCTGGTGAAGAAAGCACAACAAAGGCTCTTCTTCCTCAGGAAACTGAGACGGGCTGGACTTTCCTCACGGCTGCTCGTGAACTTTTACAGGGCGACGATCGAGAGCATCCTCTGCCTCAACATGACTGTGTGGTATGGTAGCTGCACAGCACTGGAGAGGAAACAACTGACACGGGTGGTGAGAACAGCACAAGGCATTGTGGGATGCCCCCTCCCAGACCTGGACTCCATTTACACAGACCGGGTCAAGAAGAGAGCTGGATCCATAGCCATGGATCCCAGCCACCCGGGCCACAGACTGTTTGTGCCGCTGCCATCAGGCAAGCGGTACAGGAATATATGGACTACAACAAATAGACTGAGAAACAGTTTCTTCCCCACAGCCGTCAGAGCCATTACTCCCTGCCGCCCCCCCCTCCCACACATATCATAACCTCGCAGTCACACATACATATCCCCCACCCCCACACAGTCATATTGTTCTGCACTTTGCACTGTCACATCATCTGTACTTTGCCATAATTGGACCTGCTGCTACTTCTTTGGTGTGGTTGAGTTCCTTTAGTTAATTTAGTTGTATATATTGTTATTATTATTATTGTGTGTTTGCTTATTTATACTGTATATATTTGACCTTTTGCACGGGAGCTGCAATGGAAATTTCGTTGAATTCTGTTCAATGACAATAAATGCTATCTATCTATCTATCTCTCAGCCTTGCATAAATCTCATTGAAAAATTGCTCTGTCCAAAAGTGTCCAATCATTTCTAAGTGAGTCTTTACAAGAGTGATGGCCTTGGAAGTAAACAATACCACAATACGCTGTCTTGATGACTTCTGCATGGCATGCCATCATTTTTCCTTAACCACCATTTAGCTGTCGATCTGCATGAAACACTCCTTTGAAACTATTTACGGATCCCTGGACTATACAGAGCGCCAACGAGCTGCGGCCTGGAGCTACGGCGCTGAACAGAGCAACAGTAAGGCGAGGAATCGTGGTATCAGGTGAACACATGAAAGAGGGGAGGTCGCTGGATTTAAGGCTTTTTGTCTTTGGGCGTTCAAAGGAGACAGCTGTCGACTGCACAGGGCCTGGCTCTATTCATGTGGGAGGGACCGCAGACAGAGAGCACGCCAAAAAACACACACATATACTTCAAAGGAAGGGGTGTGTGTGTGTGTGTGTGTGTGTGCGTGTGTGTGTGTGTGTAAGTGTGAATGCAAGCCATCTCCCCACTGATTGTTGCTGTTATTATCATCATTTAACAATATGCTCGCTTTTATTCATGTGACCATAACTGTATGTTTATTCTCAAGATCTCTTTGGTATCTGGGCTTTTCATCACATACGCACGTAATCATAATCCCTCTGTCTAACCTACAGCGCTTTGCAAAAGTATGAACTTTCTTCCATTTTGTCTCGTTGCGACAGCAGACGTCAACGTCTTGTGCTGGGATTTTATGTGAGAGTCCAACACAAAGCAGAGCAAAAATTCACATATGGAAGGAAAGCAGGATTCTTAAAATTTTTTGCAAATAACATTTTTTTCAAAAAATGGGGCGTGCATTTGCATTCAACTCCCCCTGCAAAATCCCTGTAGCTGTTCCATTAAAGCCTCAGAAGTTTCTTAGAGAACATTAGTGACCAAACAGCATCGTGAAGACCAAGACACAGGTCAGGGAGAAAGTTGTAGAGAAGTTTAAAGTGGAGTTAGGTAATAAAATAACCCGCGAACAGCTTACTTAGGAGTATCTGTGGTCATATTTACTCCTGCACTTCACATATCTGGCCTTTATTGAAGAGGAAGAAGGAATCCATTGTTCAAGTCATTAGAAATCAACACAGCCTGTGTGTATGACTCTAAACACACAGGCAAAGCTAGTCAAATCAAGTCACGTTTATTTGTACAGCACATTTCATCAACAAGGTGGTTCAAAGTGCTTTACCCCATAAAAACATCATGCAGTCACCAATTGCTAAACAAGAAGTAAACATTACATTTTGTCAAATGTTATCATCATCAAAAGCAAATGTCAGCTGTGTTGGCAGATACAGAAAACCTGTAGTGCCTGCATATAAACACACAGATTTGAGATTCTTATTTGAAAAGACACACAAAAAAAAACACAATACGGATTGTGCTTGTAACGTGACGAAATATGAAAATGTTGAAGTAGTACGAAAACTTTTACAAGGCACTGTCATGGTAACCATTTTAATATCCCCTTAGGTTACACACCTCTTCTGCATTTAAACCAACCATTCGCTCACGAGTGGAAATTCCCATGTTTGCCACCTTTCCCTGTGCAGACTGTCTGAACACACCAACCCAGGTCGAAGTTGAAAAATTACAAGCAGTTGGTCATTTTGGTAACAGATTACTATCAATTGGTTATTTTGTCAAACCAGAGGAGAATATTTTTGAGGGAGGAACATTATTAATAGTGCAATGTAAGAATCGTAGTCAGCAGGCCAGGTGTGTCTGTAACGGATGTGAAGTGTGAATTTAAGTGGGATTTCAAATCGCCGCCTATCTTCTCCTCACCTCTTACCTCAGAACACCTGACCTGTTTCGTTACTGTGATGAATATTATAACTCACGCCTTCTCTTGGTGTCTGAAAGATGTCGATTTCTGACTTTGGAGGGCATCTTAATTGTTATCTTTTTGATCCGGTTTAGTCTTTTGGGCACATTTCATACGTTTAAAAAGCAATCTCGCATCTAATGATGCCATCTGGTGTTGGTCACCCAGGAGTCCTGTTATTTTGAGATCCATAAAAGAGATAAAAAAAAAGTCAAATTATCTGCAAGATTTCTGGAGGTTTTTATAACTTTATCTTTAGACTTTGGTTTCTGTTTTGTCTATTTGTTGTTCAGGACCAGAGTATTTTTAGGAGTTTAAGAACACCTATCTTAAATGTAACTTTTTAAGGCAAGTCAAGTAAAGTTTATTTGTATTGCACAATTCAAGAACAAAGGCAGGTCAAATTGCTTTACACCGGCCCTCTAGGACCGACTTTGGGCATCACAATTATGTATAGTAACCAGCTTTGAAAAAAAGCAATAAACATTACATTTGTCAAATGCCATCATCAAAATCATTAACACTATTAATCATCAAATGTACATCAAATCTACTGACCACTGTTCCAATTATTTCTAATAAAAAGGCAAACAGGTGTGTGTTTGGCCTTGATTTGAAGGAATTCAGTGTTTTGACAGTTTTGAAGTTTTCTGGAAGTTTGTTCCAGATTAGAGGAGCATAGAAGTTCAATGCTGATTCTCCATCTTTGGTTCTGGTTCTGGGGATGCAGAGTAGACTACAACCAGAAGACTGTCGAGGTTGATACAAGAACAACAACAACAGCAGATCTTTAATATATTTTGGTGTTAAGTCATCCATTGATTTATAAACCCACAAAAGTATTTTAAAGTTTATTTTCTGAGCTCCAGGGTGGAAGAGTAAGAACTTTGGATCGGCGGTTAGTAGCCCGCTGTCCCAGAAAGACAATTTATTCATATTGTTTGGAGTTTAATCAATTCAAAGTACCCACAAATACAGAGTTTAAGAGGCTTAAAATAAAATGTTAGCACCAACAACGTGATTTCAGAAAAGCCAATAGCAGAAAGCTTGACATACACTAGTTGACTAAAAGCAAGAAGAAAAATCTGTCAGTTCTTGTAAGACTTTTTGTTGGATTTCTCCTGTTTTTCAAATACATGAGTTTCAGGTGCTGCTTGGTATGGCTAATGTTTTCAGTCCACAATTAACAATATACTTTCACAGTAAAATACATGCACTGCAGTAAACCTTAGTGTCCAAAGATTAATTTTTAAATTTTCACAAATTGTAAAAAATATTGAGCGAGATTAGCTCAAAATGTAAACGTAAACATTTTGTAGAGTATTTTGGCTCTGAGGGTGTGAACTTGGAAGAGATAAAGAAATCGGTGACTGCCCGTCCGGATTTAGACTTCTTTTCTTTTTTCAACATTTAAAGCGAGAATCAATCAAAAAAAACAAACTTGAACATGTTGAGGATAAAAGTTGAATTTTTTGTTAATGAAAACGCTGCTGGTGGCTGGATGCTGATCTGTTTTTTTAACTCAGATAGTGGTGCCTCTAGTGACACCAGTTTTCAGAGGGTGTCACTAACACCAAATAAAAAGTCAAAAACGACATTCCGTAAACAACAAGGAAATGAACAGAGAAATTAAATTTAACAGCAACTAGAAACCCAAACCCTGTTCCACTAACACTGATAATCCTATATGCTCAATATTGTTAAGAAGGAATAACTTAATACAGGTGGTGGATGCTCTTTAGTTGAATACAAAATTGTATGAAAGATCTGGGTGAGCCACTGACGAAAGCATCTGGTCAGTAGTTTAAGATCATTTGATTGACATTTGCAAAACAAAGCGAGGCAAAGCATTACTTTTGAATCCTCCATTTTGCCATGTGAACAAACATTTCCTTTTACCTAAAAGGATTTTCTTTCCTCTTCCTGTTGGCTTTTCTGATTCTTCCATGCGACTTCAGTCTTCAGTTGACATTTGCATCGGAGGCAAATCAGTCAGGCTGCATGAAAGGAGAGCTGTAGCAACAGAGCAAAACATTGGTATTCCTAAAATTAGGAAGCCATGGCAACAAGAGATGACTTTCATACTATTCCCAGGGCTCTCTACTATTTAAATAGTTATCTGAAGATGCATCATGGTGTTTGAATGTGGACATGTTTGAAGTAATGAACAAAATAAATTCAACTAAAACCTTTTTTTGTTTCATTCACTTCCTGTATTTTTGTTTTTAGTCTATAATCAAGTCTAAAACTGCATGTCAGCATGTTGTAACCCTGTATTTCTAATCCATACTCTCTGGAGCACAGAACAGAGTGAATAATGAGGAAACACAACACCCCGTCTCCTGAAAGCATCCCTTATATTTTCCTATTCAAATAACTTTGCATTCGCTGGGATGCAGCTGTATCAGCTGCAGGAGACAAGGCCGTTTTGTCATGCTCACACCCCTTCCTTCCTGACTTTGTTGGGGTTTTTTTCACATTAGCCCCTAGATGCGAAACGTCATTTTTGACCAGACAACACTGAGACAAAACCTTTTGTTCACTGCAGTAAAAGTCTAAAAAGGAAGGATTAAACTCATCATAATCAGCAAAAAAAAACTGTGCAATCACTCGTAGTAAGTTGTGAGGAAATGTTAGTCATCATATAAAAAATTTTTTTTTAAAATATTCTAAAGTTTTCTTGCAACTAAAACCAAATGTTTGAACAGAACTTTTTGAAACAAACATTTCATTTTGGGATGAAAGTGGCTTGAGGTAAAAGCAGATTTTGCTGACCTTTGGTTACCAGGGTTACCAAGATACAGCATTTATGTTCGTATTATGAAAAGGCTTCATTTGAAAGTAAAACCAACATTGATTATTTGTTCTCCAAATATTTTAAATATTGTTTTATAACAGACATGAGAAAACCTCAACTAAGTGGGAGTAGTTGCTCATAACATAGAACAAACTTAATATGTTTTCCTCCTTGAGATTAAGACTGGAAAATATTTCATGCACATTTATCTGTTTGGGAATAAATGATTGAATAACAGCTTTTTTTCATGGTTGCTTGTAAACACAACATTAAATTTGGCCCCTCCTCCAAAAATCTTCCTGTATCTAATTCCTTTTCACCAGATGTGATTGTCAAAGAGCAGATGAGCGATAACTCCCACATCATTTAACATTCAACACACTGAGACACTTAAAGCCACCTCTAAACAATTAGGTTTTCACATTTAATCACTTTGCCAAGCAGCTTTGTCAATCCACTTTTTAATGCATTCATTGTGGCACAATAGGGAAGGAAAGTGTAACAGCTGAAATACCCAAAGCTACTCCATGCTGTTCAGCTTTTCCCTCGTCTGAACCTTCTGACTTTTTCATCATGTTTTAAGAAATTTGGAGTGTCAAACGTGCTCGATAAAGCTTTACTAACATACTCCGAGAAAAAAAGAGACGTTCATGTTGAAGAATGTGAAGCAACTGATACTATTGCTTATTTAAAGTGAATTTGTTGTTAGCAGAAAACAAAAATGATTGAGCACAAACAAAACGAATGGCAGGTAAGACACGGTGGTGGGACTGGTGAGCTTTAGCTGATGTGCCTCCCACCCCCAAATAAAACCGTTCTTTGGGCCTCATCGGACTTTGGGCCGGCTCTGGGTATGCAGCGTTCTCCAGCGAAGCAACACATGGCATCTGGGTGTCATCGGGCTGTAATTACCCAGCTCCCCATGTAGTTTACCCATCTGCTGCGGCGGCTCCCTCCACATATGGGCCGTATGCTCCTATAGGACGAGTAATGATCACCTTCTTAACAAATCTGCTGTGAGCCAAGACAACAGCAGGACTTAAAAACAATGCAGGCCAACTGGGGGTCTACGGGCGGAGGGGAAAGAGGGTGGGAAGATATGGTGGTTAAGCAGGAACTGAAAGGTGCGGCCGGTTTGAAGGGAGGTGAACGAGGGTCACACTCTGACACGACTGTTCAGGTCGCGATGTGGACGAAAGTGTGTATTTTTATTGCTGGATGAACAGTTTTTTTCTGAAACTGGAAGGTAAAAACATGCCATAGCTACATAAATACATGTGTGGAGAGCTTAAAGCACACACATGCACACGCACGCCCACACACCTCAGCTCAGGTACCAACAGGGTTGAGTCTTACTTGGCGGATATTGCATCAGAATCAGTCTGGGGAGGAGAAGGCACACGAAGCAAAACAAGGCGATCACAGGGCGCCTCCCGATTTGAACGTGAGAATCAACACAACCTTTACATTGCTGTCCACTTGTCCAATAGGATTCGATCTCAGTTTAAAGGCTAAGTGAGGATAACTGGACCAGCATGACAGAGGTCATGCTCCAGGCGGTATGTTTGTGGACATTTTATGGCCCGTTCCTAGAACTGGTCTAACTTTATCATTGACTCTCCAGTTTTTACATCAGCTGTGCTGGGGTTGTTTTCCACCATGGCCTGGTTTGTGTGTGGGGAGACTCTCCTGCAGGGAACAACTTTAGGTTTGTTGATGAAACGTGCAAAGCAACGGCTTTAAGCGGGTCGGCTGGGGTGCAGGTGCCTTGTAACCAAAGGTTGCTCCTCTTTAGGTGACTTTAGCAAGATGTTTTGGGTTTGTTTGTGAGACAAATTAGTCACTTCTATGGACATGTCATTAGATTTGAATGTTTTATTGCTTCAGGTCAAAGAAAATTACATTTACTTCACCAACATCAGAAGAAGAACAGGCAAATCCATCAACTATATGTTAATGTGTTAGTTTTAAACCATCATATGAATCCGATGATAAGCATGTTTAAATGTTGTTTAAAGGTTTTTAACACGACAAAAAGAATTTCAACATACTTTACAACAAAAGTGTTTATGTTATATCATAGTTGCATATATTTCAGTTCAGTCCATTGTGATTTTATTTGATGCAGTCTAAAATTCAACACCAATAAAATCAGATTAAACAAATAAAATTAAACCTATCAATAGGGCTTTTTTTTTTTTTTAAACTGCTAATGTAGAATTTAAGTTGAGCTTAGATGATTTGGTAAAAAGTGTCAAATTAAACATTCTGCTAAAACTTAATTTAAAATGATGTCATGGCTGGAGTCCAGGGGTGGGCAACACACTTAGAATTTTATCACAGTATTTTAAGGTACTATTTATAATTGTGATAACAATAAAAGTCACAATAAGAATGATCTATCACGTCTTTTTTAGGTAACTGTATGCAAGCAGCAGCATTCATAGCACCACAAACTAAAACTGTTCTTGAAAAACATACCAAATCGAAAGATGGTTCTTCAGAAGGACAATTATTTAATTGTGATTTATATCATTAACTGCAGTCAACGAGATTTTTGAATTTACAGACATTTATTGTTGCTCTTGTGGACAAATAGTAAAAATGACATTTGAGTCAAGTTTTTTTTTTAACATTAACTGAAATGTATCAATCAAAATCTGTGTCATGACAATACATTTTTGACTATAAAAGATAAACAATCTGATAAATGCCCACCACTTCTGCAGGCTATAAGAACATTGTGTAAAAGTAACTAGCCTTGCAAAGCATCACTAAGGTAAATAATTTAAGCTTTCCCAGTCCAAGGTGCTCTACATCAAAAACAAGTATATCAACAACACAAAATACAAGAAGCAATGACAAAAGAAAAAAAAAACTTCATAAACTAAAGAGACGACTGGAACCTGGAAATGCTAAACAAAAAGGTGCTTCAGACTTTGGCAGTGAAGCTTATTGCAGAGGAGAAGCAGAAACGATAACTGAACAAAGAAATATTATTCAAGTTTCGTCTTCAGGGATTTAGCACTATTAGCCCTGGATGACAGCAGGGGAGGACTGCGCTTTCTTCTTGTTTGCTTTCGCCCTGCCTTTACAAAACATTAACCCTCTAGGCCCCGAGCGTGCGATCTCATTTACCTTAAGATACCCATGTGAAGAGGAAGCACACCTTGAAGCTTTAACAGAGCCAAGTGTCGGCCAAAAGGCAGCTGATAAGAAATCTCAAGCTTCAAGACAAAAGGTCAATACAGACTGAGAAATGAAAGGGCAATGTCATAAAATCCTCTTATAGAGCTTGGAAACCTATAAATACTGAAAATGTGAAACATAAATCATAATCTGTCCTTCCCTTGTTTCAAAAGCAGATTAGAAAATTTATAAAAGCCTTTTTAGCCTCTCTGGAAATAAAACAGGAGATCAGCATCATATGGATGATAATGACGATGATGATGTGTTTGTGGATATACATTATCTGATCAGTTTTAACAAGAATATTCCTGAAAGGTGTGTAGCTACTTGGTGCAACCAAAACATCACGTAATTGTGTTAGCCTAAGAACGTTCCTGAAGCACCAAGTCTGTGAGAGAAGAGTCATTAAATTAGCAACTAAAACCAGTGCAAACAACAAAAAAATTGAAAATATATACTTAAAAAAGATAATCTGCTATTCTAAGAGAATTACACTGAAATGCCTCCAAGTACGGTGAAGAAATGTGGATCCAGGAGCACAACTTGTTCAGCCTCCTCCGTCTCCCCAGAAGGAGCAAATAATAGATTCCTTCACCAAGTGTTTTTGTTTCTTCTTCTACAGATCTGACTCATTTTTCTGCCGTGTGCATAACGCCATCAGAGCCAGACATTACAAATGGATTACAGAGGGGAACAGAATTTCTTTTTCAGTGTTTATTTTATTAATTAATTTTTTTAATGAATGCATGTGTTGCAGACATTGTACTTCATTTAGACTCATTCATAGGCTCATACCAGGTGAGTTGTAATAATATTTTGAGATTTGTATGAATATAAACAATACAAAGAATTGTATTGTATTGCAGCTTATTTTATAACCTATTCATAGAGTTACACGCCAATGTATTTAAACTATCTGCATCATCAGTTTTTACCCAATTATGTATAAAACTACCTATTGATGTAGTGCAATTTCGTCACCTTCCTAAAGTCATTTTCTACAAAAGCAATTTCTGGGGGTTTTTTTATGTATGTAAAAACATACATTTTTTTTTATGTATGTAAAAAACGTCAGTGAAATAATTTATTTCTTGGAAAAAATGTATGTTTGTTTCTAACAGTTAGGATAATGTATTTTAAGTTGTTTGGTTCACGTTTTAAGATTTGTGTAAAATGATTGTATTTTATTTCGGGTCAAACTATTTTTTTTGTTGAAGGTTATCGCGAGATTTGCGAAAGGCTGCGAGACTTGAATAAACAGAGAAGGAGCAGAAACCTGGAACAGAGCTACGTGTAGCAGCTTCTTGTCTCCTGTAGCTGTCAAGGTATTCTGTAGTTATGTTTGTAATATTTTGTAAATTTATTGGTTATGGTGTTTTAATTACTCAATATTTTAATTTAGAGTGGGACGATGAAGAATTAATCTGTTATAGACCTCCGAAGTGACTGTCTGTAAATGTATCTATGTCAAAAGCTTTTGTCTTTTATTTCTATAGTTTTGGCATTTAATAAAGGATAGCCGTGCTAGTGTTGTCACTTTGGAGCTACAATGTAAAATATCTTTTGGCAAAAAAAACTTGGGCCATCATTTTAGGAAGAAGGCCATTTGGATTAGTAAAACAATTCTTCTCTAATGGGTATGGAACCAAAACGGTTTCCAGCCAAGGGACCCACATCCTTGTAAGTCCTTGGAATGAACATTATAGGAAACAGTGCAGCATACCGATGCCACCGGAGAGGCTTATAGGAATATTGTACACTGTTCAAAAAGTCACTGTAGAATTCCCAGTAACTTCCTGGCAGCAGGTTTTCCAGCCAGTTACTGTAATGTTTATACTAAAAACAGTGCAGTAACCTAACTGTAGTCCCATACTGTAATTTGTTTTACAGCAACCTTACTGTAAATTTTTTACAGTAACCTTACTGTAAATTTTTTTACAGTAACCTTACTGTAATTTTAATACAGTTTTACTGTAATTTATATTATAATAGCATAAAAGAATATATAACAGTATTTATAGTACATGGTTATCGTGATTTCATCACATTTTTATAATAATAAAATTATTGTATTCCTGTAGTAGAACTTTTAAAAAGTACTTAAACGGTGAAAATCGGCCCCGCCAACAATGACTCTAGCCTGTTAAAGTTCGCCTCCAGCCGGTAAATATCCCACAATGCAGCTGTACATTTAAAATTTACAGTACAGCTGTAAATTTCCGCACATGACCCAGCGGTCCAATCACGTCCCATATACTTTCCTTACGCATTTCAGATCACAGTAAAGAGCTGTATTTTCAAAACCCAGCCACCTTACTGTATTTTCATGCTGTAGTTTTTACAGCCATTTGTTACAGTGAAGGTAAACAAAATTATATTCCCTATTATACTGTTATTATTCACATTTTAAATTTGTGGTAAATATAATACAACACATGTTAATATTTATGTGTCTCACATTAACTGGAGAAAGTTTTATGGTCAGCAGTGTGATGATTGACAGAAACTGAGCTTGAAGCTGTTGACAATAGAATAGAATGGACTTTATTGAAGACCTCTGTTCCTCCTCTTCCCTCTTCATCTCACTCATAATATGAATGAGACAGACATGTCAAATCTGAGTTTTTCATAATCATAAAGAAACTTTCATGTCTTACACTCAGCTACCCTACAGGAGCTTTGTAAAGCTTGACAATCGCCTAGGGAACAGTCTGCTTCCCTACACGACAGCAACCATTCCTGGCAACTAAATAACGCAGCAACGCATGCCGCATTAGCAAATTCACAGCAACTGTTTGGCTGCTGGTGATGAGCTTGTTGTTGTTTGTATTGGGACGGAGACGCAGTCGATTCAGCGCGACCCGTTGATGGGATAACACGTGTTTAGTGACAGTGCAAACACCGGGTTTCATCCGGCGGAGTCCGGACGTTGGACCCAAAGCCGCCGACAGTCCCCCACGTCTTGGTTTCCATGAAAACATCTAGAAACGTTTCTCTTCACAATTTAATTCATTGTTGCTTCAAAGACTGGAATTGGGCCGCTCAGGCCGGCATACAAAAAGTCAGACTTGGGTCACGTCTGGGCAGGAAAATTATATTTAGTTGCATTTGTCTGCTGTCTGAATACAGCAATAGCTGTGTGAACTTTCAGATCAACATGGTAAATTGAGTGATAGGAACAGAAAACACTCTGCCAGGATAGTAAAATCCTGGCAAAAAGTTAAAAACTGTGAGCTGACACAAGCTGAACGTTTTACACAATTTAACTTTTAAAAAAACCAGCTAAAGTTTACACCATTTATCCCATTATATATACAGTATCATAAGGGCCACATCATGAACAGTACAAATAGGTATGCAATTTTCTTGCTACTCCAAACTCATTTCATTTCATTTCTATGCTACTGAATAGACCAATTATATTCTGTTTAACAGAGGACAAAATGAGACGAGGTAAAGTTGAAGATTTATGAATTTTCATTTTAAACTTCATTGGAAATCATTGTGAAGCTCATTCAGTTTATGAATACATTAAGAGTTTGGGGTTTTTTTTAAAGGCAAAAATCATGCTTCATATATATAAATATATGCTTCATCTATGCCATCCAGTGTAAGTGACTGCTTGCTTGTGTTGTGCTAAGATCCAAACACAGAGATCTGAGTCTTGTCTGGATTTAAACAGCTGACTTATGTCTTGAACTCTAAATGCATAAACCTTTTTTTTTCCAAGTCCAAAGTTGGAGTAATTTAGTCTTTAGTGCATCTCTTATTAAAGTAGATGCTCTACTTGTCCTGTCTTCCTAAATGTCTGTAATTATCATAAATTCAACAAGACGCCACATCTGTCACCATCTGTTGTATTTTCCTTCTTGATATAATTTTATGCAAGGTTAATTATCCATGTTGTTGGGCTGTGGGAGGACAGAGGAGAAGCTACTGTGTTTCCTGTGTCATTTAGCTGGAATTTGCTGTTCCTGAAAAGAAAAGAAAAAAAATCCGTGGTTGTTGAAAGCTGCCATGCTTGATTTTTCGTGTAACAGTTCCAGCTAAAGTGCTGCTACAGGAGCAAACGAGAGGCTGAGGAGCAAAACTGACAGCTCAACGATTAACAGAAAACTTGAGTACTTGATTTAATTATCTGTTTTTCTAACACAATGGAACTTAAATAAATCAAATCCACAGTTTTATTCTGATATGCATTTTCAGTAAACAATCCAGAGAATCTGAAGACTTTCCAGGAGCAACACAGAGACTTTCAGAGGTCAATGAGGACGTTTAAAAAAAAAACTAAAAAAAACTGACTGTAGCTCAACCTGTTCTGTCACAGCACCACCACAACAGCTCTGACTGGTGTCCCGGCCAGCATGAAACCTGCCAACAACTGAACAACTGGAATGGGAGGAAGCATCGACGGGTAACCTTAGAAATGCTTACTGGCACTTTTCTCCACCATTACAAAAACAAATGAAGGAATTAATATACTTTATTAATCCCAAAGGGAAATTCACAACTTTCAGTACAACCCGTCCAAACGTTTAGACCGGTCACTGAGACTGCATCCCTTCACCCAGAGGGGAGGCGCCACCCTTTAACCAAAGTAATGTGGTAATTGCAAAAGAAAAAATTTTATTAATTGCACTTTTAAGGATGACATATTTAGTCAACCAATAACACAGAAACACAGCTTTGTTAAAAAAAAAAAAAAAGACAACTTTGCTTTCCATTTAAACTGGAAACATGTGCAATTAAAAAGTAAAAGAAGGAGCCATCCACATGAAATTGTCTATTAATGTTTTAAAGTGGTCAAGAAGTTTTGCACATTACCGAAATTTTACATCTTACACCTTTGGTTCAGTTCAATTTTGATGGGATCTTTAGGCTAAAGCCTCGAATTTTAGCCCAGTGTTTTAAAAACGGATGACTTTAGGTTATTTTGTTGATCCAACCCAATGTTACACATGAACTGACCCAGGGTGGGCTCAGCAAAACAAAATTGGGTCACGGGTTTGACCTGGACTGCTTGGTTAGGTTTTCAACGCCCCCAAATGTTTAGGGTACTAAAGTGTGGATTGAATGCCCATCGCCTTGAGAGATTAAGTAAATAATACATCAGTTTTCTACACTTTTTAACCCTTTCAGTGGAGAGACATGAAAGGATTAAAAAAAAAAGCCCTGTAGAGTAAGAGCACATAAGCTAACGGTCAGAGGAAGCCAGTGTACCTTGAGAGAGAACGCACTGAGCACACAGAAAGGCCAATGCCAGCGTTTGAGCTTTAAAACCTTGAAACCTCACTAAAGTTTGGTGGGGTCATTGCTTAGTTCAAAATTGTAGCCTGTGAAAATAATGACAAACCTTCTCAAGACCAACCCTGGTGAAATCAGGCAAACAGAAATGTGTCAAGAAACTGATTTATTCAGCCGTGATTCAGAAAACTGACATGTAACTCATGCCTGCTGCTGCATCTGATTAGTTATATTGAAAAACTGGCCTCTCTATCACACTGGTTCTGTCGCCTGTAGAGAATCTGACTGAGCGCGCCTCTTATTTTACTGAGAGTTGTTAAATAAATACATTTCACTGGTCAAACCCTCTGAGACACATCTATCTAAAACAGGAGCTTTAAACAAAAGCTAGGCTTGTGGTTTTTTTCAGTTCTGTTCTAGCCTGGAACCACCTAATGAAATGATTTCCTCTTCTTGTATTTCTATTCATGCAGGTGATTTTTCCCATAAGGGAACAGGAACATCTGACCAAACACCCAGAACAGGCAGCAAGGCTTGAATAACTGCTAAAAAAAATCACTACCAAATGGAGAAGTTGTGTCCATGATCAATCAAATGAGCTACTTTTAAAGTGGTACTTGTTTGGACCTTCTAGCAACATCCTTCAACACAAAAACATGAATTACTTTTAGTTATGCAGCGGTGAGTCAAGATCTAAAAGTCACTCAGAGACGTGTTTCTACAAAAAACAGTGTGGAGATTTAAAAATCATCCAAATGTGGGCATCAATCAGCACAAACCTGTTAACAGATACAGGTAGAAAATTCAGCATTTTCGTTTTCGCAGCTTTTAGTGTAAAAGCTGTTGTTTAACCACTTTAAGTTGTTCTGGTTTTTTCATTGTAATTATGTGGATACTGTTGTAGAACCTTGCATGGTGGAGTGCTAAAGAGCCTGATCCCAAATATATTTAGTCTGTTTTTGCTTTTTTGTCACACTTACATTTTTCGAATCGTCAAACAAGTATTGGATTAACATTAGAATAAAAAGCTGTTTTCAAATCATGATTTAAATATTTACGGGTGTTGAAGCTATTCAAACAAACCTGAAAAAGTAATTGACCCAGAATCTAATAAGTAATTGTGTCAGATTTAACAATCGTCAATGGCAACAACTGCATTAATCAGGTCTGGGGTCGGCTTGTGAAACAGTTCTCAGTTCTCTAAATAATTGTTGTTAATAGTTGTTTAATCACAATTAATTCATTATTTAATAAGGAGGGCAATTACTATTTCACTTAGGGGCAGGTTGGTTTGGATAGTTTATTTTCCCCTAAAGAAATGAAATCATAATTTTGAAAATGCTTTTTGTTTTCACTCAAGATATTTTTATCCGTTATTAAAATTTATTTCATGACCTAAAACCTTCAAGTGCAAGGGAAAAAAATATCAATACATATTTAAGGGGACAAATACCATTTCACAGTACTGCATGATACGCAGTTTGACACAACTGCTTTATTTACAGTAAAAAATAAAAAAAGTTCAAATTGTAAAAATATAAAATGTTTAAACTGAGGAAACGGCGTGTAGTTTTTAGCTATTTGAACGTTTTGCTGATGGGAGATAAATGCAGGGTTGTCAGGTTGAAGCTCGCGTCATAATATGGCTTCGGTTCTGTAAACAAGTGCGCCCTCTGTAGGAGACAACATGCCCCTGTCGTCATTTAATTTAGAGATTTAAAAAAAATATAAACAACACAGATAGCTGATTGGTAATAACAATAAGACAGGGAAAGAAATGTAAAATGTTTTAAACTAATTAAGGAGAATGTAGATTGTTGGTTTGTTATTTAGATCCACACAACAGGAAGTGTCAGTTCATTCTTAGTATTTTTATCCACCACTAGGTGGAGCTCTCCCCTACTGGGTTTCTCCTGTGTTAACAAGTGAACGAAATAAAATCAGAAAACATTTTTTTTAATGTTAAAAAAAAAGTTAAAATAATACAGAACACAAAGTAATGGAATTAGGGCGATGGTAGCAATCATTACCTCCACATATAATAAGCAACATGACAATTTATAAATAAATATGAAGCTGTTAGAAAGATTTCGAAGGTATGAAGCAATATTTCTGGAGGAACAAGGTCAGGACAAACCATATTTTCATCATGGGAGAAGTGAAGGTGGTTGAGGAATATAAATATCTCAGTGTTCGCCTGGACAACAGCCTGGACTGGAGATGCAACTGTGAAGCCGTACAAAGAAGAGACAGAGCAGACGGGACTTTGTGAGGAAGCTAAGATCATTCAAGGTTTGCAGCAAGATGCTGAAGATCTATCAGTCTGTTGTTGAGAGCATCTTGCACCTGAGGTGTAAATGAAAAAGGAGTAAATGTCTTAGGGGTAGACAAAAAATCTTTGTCTACTCCTAAGAAAAAGAAGAAAAGGGATCAGGAAACGTGTCTCATTTAAAAGAAACAAAAAAAAATCCCTCTGGAATGGAACAGGATCACAAACTTAAAACAAATCAGGAAAGAGTTGACTAAATATAGCACTTTCAAACACATTCTGACACACTAACACAAGTCTGAAATGACAGTGAGTTCGAGGCCACTTGCCAGCTTACGTCACGTTTCAGTGGATGTTTAGTGGCTGCCCTGTAGCTGCTCCAGCTCACTGTTACAGTTAAGCTGCCAAATGCATAAGAACCAAAGTTCATATAGAAAATAGAAAGAAAATGAACAAATCACAGGAAACATCTGCATTCCCACCACTTTCTTCAACCCTTCTGGTGGCCGAGAACAGCAATAATCAAACATTGTAAATCTACCTCATAACGCTGGTCATAAATATTCTTATGTATTTATGACATTTACAGCCAGATAATAAATCAAAAAGAGGACAACCCATTATTTTTGTCAGACATGCAATTTCTCATTGAAAAACTGAACCATCATTTCAGGAACATGTAGAAGATTTTCATTTCAGACACAAAGAAGTTTCTGAAACAACAAACTAAAAGTAGAATTTCAAATAAAGGCGCGTCGCACAGCTTTCGTTACAACAATAACCCATCAATTTAAAATAAGTAAGTTACTGTTGCCTCAAAGAGGTTCGTTCATAAAAACAAACTTTAAAATAAGGACTTATGAAGGAAACAAAAAGTAATATGTATTCTGGTTAGAGGTATACCCATCAATCAAAAATTTTAAACTAACTCACACTTGATTGGTAAAAAAGAAAAGAATGGATTTTTTTTTTTTTTTTCTGTTCAGCTCCAGCTTAAATCAGAAAGTCAACATATTGGTCGTTAGTCACACGTTTCTGGGCAAACTGAATTCTAATTCATCTTCAAAACTGACAAAATATCTCATAAAATAGCTTTAAAACCCGATTCTTTCAGTTAAATGCTGTTTCTGTAATAAAACAAATGATCCAGTCTTTAAAAAACAGTTCCATATTTATTGCAAAATATTTTTGTACAGAATTCAACTGAAAAAGAACCATCAACAGAGGAGGAATGGACAGTAAGGCCAACATCAGAACTCCGAGAGTCGAACTGTACAAACACAGACAGTAACATTTTGCTGCTTTAATTAAGAACTTTTGTACAGAAACCGTTTCGCCGCGCTCACAGCAAGACTCCTTAAAAAGGAGGAAAGGAAATTAAAACAATTTCACACATTTTTTTCTCTTAAACATTATTGCCTCGCCTGTAAACCCATCAACTCAGAACACCAAAGGACAATCTTTAAATACTGAAACTTCTATAAGAAACATGTCCCTTGATTGATAATGTCTCACAAAATATAAATATATATATATATATATATATATTATATAAGTACATATATAGTTGTAAAAAGCTCAGAACGGCTCACGTTTTGGGAATGAGAGTAGCGTCTTCTGTCGTAGAGGTTCAGCGTGTGACTGCTGAAGCTAGAAGGCTAACACCACAAACAGAGAGAGAGAAAGAATACGTCCGATCCGGAGTCGAACCCGACGCTATGCTTTGTTTCGCTTTGTAACACACCGCTAGAATAATCTGCCCCCCGTCTGACGTTGAGGGGGGGTTGGGGTAGAAGAGTGCATCTGTGTAGTAACGGGCGTGCATGTTCAGGTTCATGTTCATGTTCATGTTCATGCACAACCTCATGCGATTTGGCACTGATGTAAAAGTCATTTCCTCATCATAAACCACAAGGATATCCTAGCTCTTTTTTTTTTTTTCTTTAGACGTTTTTGTTTTTCTTCACATATTAAAAAAAAGGCAGCGTGAGACAGGATACATTATCTCCCCTACCAACATTCAAATGTACATCTTTAACATTGTCTCTCCCACCGTCGGGGAGACACTGAGGACATTAAAAACCCCTCCTGTCTCTGGAAGTTCCAGATAAAAAATAAGAAAAAAGATTCAATTAAAATTAGACTAGATTTGTTGTTGTTGTCGTTGTTATATATGCATAAGCCCTTCAAAGAAAACACAACATACAAAAAAAAAAAAAAAAAAATTTTAATAAAACGACGAAGCTGATGTACAATCCAGAACTCCAGAGGAGGAAAAACGGGGCGGCTTGCTTCTGAAATACTCCACTGGTAAGACAAGATGTGAACCTTAGACAGAAACACACAGACTGTGTGTTTGTGTGTGTGATTACACATTGCACGATACACCTGATAAAAACTAACAAAAAAACAAATAAAAACAAAGCATGAGCCTCTTTAAATAGGGGGAATCCAGTGAAAAACCCTAAGGAGCAGACCAACACAATCAGACATGAAGTTGTGTGGAACCTTCTTATATTGATTGGGGATGTTTGGACAACACCTGGCACCAGCACCCATCCTGGACAACCCAACCACATGGAAACAACCCTAAATACATGCTATGACGCATTTCAAACCGCCTTCGTAGTTGGTCTGCACTCATTGCATCTGCAGTAATTCCTACTGTCTAGACTGTTTTACCATGAGGCCTGATGATGACGGGAGTGTCATCATCAGTGCTGCTGGCTGTGTGACCATCAAGATTCCCACAGAAAATAAAAACCAAACTCGCTCATCTGCAAGGTCCAAGGGGCTCACATTCACAGACTTGGAGAGGTATTGTCAAAGCATATAGCTGAGCGGTCAGACACAGAAATGACCCCAAACTGACCTGAGCCAATTTCACTAAAAGAGCAGAGTTACTCAAACTGCTCCTGGATAAAAAAAAAAAAAAAAACAACTAAAACAAAAAGCAGAAATAAAAACCATCATTCTATAAATCTTGTTGCCCTAATCAGCACAGTTGTTGCCAAAAGTGACAAAACAGATGCTTTGTTCTCTATAAAAAAGATTTTCTTGGTTAAAAATGTTGAATAGAATCAATAAAAGACGCTCTATCACAAGTCGTGATTTTTACAGATCAGAGGTCATCAGCCAGGGTAACAGCTTATGAGGTTCCTCCTCAGTATTTTATATATTTTATATTTTTGGAGCTGAATAAGGTCAACAGATTATGAAATAACTCATGAAAAGCTCATATAACTTTCTCAATTTTTCACATTTATGCAGCATAATGCTAGTAGCCTAATAACGGTGAGTGGAGCAGCTGCTGGCCGCCTGCAGACCCTCAGTGCTGCGCTTATGATCAGCTTAACTCATCATAAGTATGAAGCAGAAATAACAAAAACATGAAGAACTGATATTAATTTCAACTGTCATAATGAGTGAGGCCTATTTTCTTGTGAACCAGAGAGAATGTGTGTCAATATGAGATTTCTAGTATAATTTGTGAAAAGGAAACTTGAGATGCTTCAGACTAAAAAGATAATCCATGTTAATCCAGATTTGGATCCAGTTTTTTTTTTTTTTTTTTCATTAGGAAGAGTTTGCACCTTCTCACTTCTTCATTTTGTATGTTTTGAAGGGAAATTGAAGTCTTTTCGCAGAATCTGCTCCACAACCGTCCACATTTCAACTGAGAATGACACGTTTTGTGTTTATTTTAGTCATTAATGCCAAAATCTATTTGTTTTTGTTACATTTCCTCCTCTTGGTGATCCACCAGAACAAATCGATACAACGCACTGTAATGGTGTTGGTGAGAGAGTCTGGGAAAGGGCTCCTAAAACATTTATGGATAGTCCAAGTGCTTCCAAGATGCAATACCCTGAGTAGCAGACGTAGGCTTGGGTTAAACCTCAGTAGAGACAAAACACAAAGATAAACAAGACAAAACACCTTTCACACATAAATAAAACTTTGTAGTCAAAGGTACATTGGCAACCACAAGCGTAACCCTAGAGTAAGACAAAACCCTAGTTTATCTGTGACAAAACAAGTCGTTTTCAGCTGGATAATATGCATAAACTCATGCATATATAGTGTCTGTCTCCCTTTGCATATAGACAGAAGTGTTTTGGGGTCTGCATAGAGAGCTTTCAGCTATACCCTCTCTCTGCAGAGCCTTACATTGAGAATTAAGAGATGGATGTAAATGAGAGCGATGTACTTCACGGGCCAAGGAGCGCCAGGACAACAACCGATCTCTGTGCAGACATGTAAACAAAAGAGGCCAGAAAACCACAGAGGATGATGGGTAACAGACATCCACTTAAAGCAGCAGAAGGGTCGGACAAAGTACAACAGGAAACACGAGGAGGACCCCCTCAGTTGCTCCTTTATCAATCAAGAGGATTCAAAATGGAGGGAGGCGCCACGTCCACTCTGCCTCGTGCGATTCCTCAGAGCCTGTCCTGCAGCAGGAATTTAAATTAAAGCAATGTTCCTCCGCTGTTCCAGATGGAAATGAACCCAAAATGTAACGGCAAACTCTGAGCGATCTACAGCAGCGTCTCTTTAGAAAAAAAGTCGAACGAATGTTTGACCGCCGCTGGTGAGGTGCGGCGGCCAGAGGCTAGAGGGCACGAGAGCGGCGCAGCTCCGCAGCCCTTCCCGGGGTCCGTCTCTGGGGTCTGTGGGCCGGCGGACCCAGGAGGACACAAACCTGGAGCTCAGACAAACAACTGGATCCGCTCCCGGATGGTCTGCCTGCAGATGGGGCAGGTCTTGAGCGCGGCGCTGCAGTCGATGCAGGAGGCGTGGCCACACTGGAAGACCAGCTTGATGTGGTTGTCGATGCAGATGGGGCAGGTGATGCGCTCCTCCATCTGCCTGTAGCGGGACTGCAGCTGCTCCAGCAGGTTGTGCTGCTCAGAGTTCTCGGTGCCGGGGCTGCAGTCCACCTCGGTTTGGTCTGCGGAGTCAAAATCATTGACAATGCCCAGTTTTAATCCAGAGTTTTACGTGTAGTTGCAGTATTATTGTGCAAGATGAGACTGGTCGGCTGTTTGTTGCCACTCCATTCCAGGAATGGACAAAAGCTAGCTCCGAAACGTTCCACACACCAGAAAATAAAAGTTTCTAATCTCCTCTTACCTTGCCGTATTTTCTTGGTTATTGTGACCTGACATTTGATGCATTTCTTCATGCGATGTGCACATTCTGTTAAGACAAAACTAGTGTTACTGACTACAGGGTTTCTACAGGTTTCACCAACTCAAACTTAAGACTTTTTATGACCATTATGAAAGATCCTACAGGCCTGTGGCAGTAAACAGTAAATCAGTTAATACCATAATAAATTAAAACCAGCTCCATAATTTCCATTTGCATGATTTATTATTTTCTGTTTTTTCTCTCTTTCTACCAAAAACAGGATGAGTCTCAACTAACCCTTTTATTAAAGTACAATTTTGTTTTCAGAGGCTTCATAGGTCATTTTATTTGTTGTTTCTGTTGTTTTGTTTATTTAATTTTGGATATTTAAAAGGTGTTCCAGTTAAATGTTCATTAAAATTGAAAGTTTATTGATCTTTGAGAATGTCTTCTTGCATTTTTTTATGCCATTATCATTATATTACTTTATATTAATTGAAAACTGTCTCAAAACAACATTATCATTTATTGCAATAACTGCTGGGACAACTTATCGTCCAGCAAAATGTGTTATTGTGACATATCTATCTCTATCTCCACAGAAATGTACAAACTTTCTCTGGCCATAAATTTATATTTACCCATCATAGATGCAAAAAAAAAAAAAAAAAAAGCTAGCTAGCCAGCGTGAAGATGTCTGTGTGACTCAACCTTTTGCCTGCCAGAAAAATCCCATGAGAAAAATAAACATACACATAGAATATACAATTAAATAATTCTGCCGAGACAAAACTTAAGACACGTGATTAACAAATTTAAGGTAAATTTTAAGGCCTTAATAGTAGATACATAGATTTATGGCTTTTTAAGGATCCGCAGTCAATCTGGAATACATAGAAGACACTCCTCCCGACACCCCTCACCACCTCAGCTTGCAGACGTACCTTCACAGGCCACGCTGTGCTGGCAGGGGCAGAACAGAACCAGCAGAGCCAGCTCAGAACAGATGAGGCATTCACTGGGACCGGCCGGTGTGGGAAAAACCAGGTTGGTCATGGTGTTGGGCGTTGTGTGGACCCGCCGCAGGCTCGCGCTGCTCAGGCCCTGCCCACATGTGATGGCCTGCAGGCGCTGCAACCTGAACGACAACAGACAGCCATAAGAGCTCCTCTGAAATGGCTAACACGTCAACATAAAAAAACTACAGCTTTTTATCTAAATCAAACTCTCACATGGATTTGTTGTCATAAAAAATTTTCTTTATGAGCTACATTTCATTCCTAGCCTGTCTTGTACAATGTTTCTGCTTCTTGCTATCCAATGAAAATGTAATTTTTTTTGGGGGGGGGGTATTGTTAATTTTATACTCAAACCAAAATAACCTCGTCGTTGCCCTGTAATCATAGCTGACTTCTATGCCAGTTTTCTGAACACGTACCTGTGCTTCTCAGAAAAGTTCTTAATAAGCTGCATCATGGTGCTGTCTCCCACCAAGTCCAGAGGACTCTTGCCCTTGTGGTTGGCGTAGCTGATGTCAGCACCTTCCTGGGCCAGAAAACAAGCAATCGCCATGGCGACGTTCAGCTCGGTGTTCCCCAGGAGACCCGAGGCATTCAGCTGTGGACACAGAAGGAGGAAGACGAGAGGATAAGGAGAAGGAGGACGGAAAGTCTGAGCTAAAACCATTATGATAAAACCATTATAAATGAGATTGTGTTATTCCAAGAGGAAATTCTAAAAACAAAAGTCAAAGATGCAGGAGAATTGAGCATAAGAGAAGTGTAAGAAGTTCAATGAGAGTCATCCAGATTTAGACGCTACATAAACCCACATCTAATCAGCACAGAAGAACTCCCAGGACAACTCATCTGCTGACGGTGGCCAAAACAGCCCCGAGCACTCAAGTCTAGCCACCTTCATGGCTGTGTATGGGTGGGTTGGTGTGTGTGTGTGTGTGTGTTGGCTCAAAGCCCATGATGCTGAGAGGAGCTGCAGTGTTAGCAGTGATCTGGAGCGGTGAGGATGTTCTTTTAAATCATGAAATATTTACACCATGTAATGGGACAGAGCTTGTGTGAAATGTTTCACATCAGGGGAACAACAGAAGGTTTTTTTCTAAGAAAAAATAATAGAGTTTGACAAAGGGTTGCGTTGATGCCTCTGAAATACAAAAGGGACAAACATTTTGATGACAGTGCAGTTCTGGTCTGCACAATTCTACCAAACATCAAACTGACTCCATACTTATAAAGCACACTTTAGACACAGATGAGTCGGCTATTGACCGCAAATGGATGATCAACACTAATCACCGACCAGGCTAGTCGTAAACCCAAAAATCTATTTTTTTCCGATCAGTGAACACACCATAAATAAAGACAACTACATCGAACAAATATCACCCCTCTAGGTGGATGCTGTTATTGAGAGAAGAAGATGAAAAGTTAGCTGATTTTAGCATCCGACCGTTCTATTACTACTAGCCATGCTAATTGGTAGCATGGCACAGACAAAATGCTAACTACATCATATTTGTTCTAGTAAAACCCTGTTTCACAGCTAATGCTCACACGCAAACACTGTAAAATTACTTCTGGTTCTAATTTAATTAATCAGTGATGACCCTACAGAATATATTTTATTACTATTCTTATAAATTCTCACGCTAAAGTTTGTAAAGAGAAATCTGAGTCAACTAACACTGGAATTTGTAGATCAAAGCTTCAAAGGAAAAAGAAAATGGGAGATCAGAAATTGTCCACAAAATTGATCAGAGTATTTCTAGTCTTCCATAATGGAAACAGCTCAGTAAGCACCACAGACCTCCTAACTAAAGCTTCATCTTGGCTTATTTCCATTCTTGAATTTCCCTCTAAATTTATTCCCAATAACGCTGTGGATCTCGTACAAATACAACCTTTAAAACAACAGAGCTGTCCGTGACATCATCTTTACTTCAAGAAAGTGAATCTTTTATGTTCTGTACCCATATTTTTACTTTTATTAAACACTGAAACTATAACACATTACTCAGGTTATATTTAGCTCCACTTCTCTGCACTCTAACTTTATTACTGTCTCTTAAGTTAATCTGGGTTCTTGCGACCTGCTTGCACAATGAACTGAGGTCCTTTTTCCTCAGATAAATCTGTTCCAAGCTCAGCCACATAAATCCCCATTTTACCTTCTTTCACCTTTCATCCTGCTGTTTACCTGGAACCCAACTAACAGCTTCGTCCTAAACATATCCCAGGAGACTAAGCATACACTGTAACATTGATTGGTTAAGGTCTGTTGCCTCACTGAGTTTCTTATATGTTTCCCAGAGCGTCTTTTTTTTTTAATCTCACTTGGAGACTATATTTATCTCTTTAAGGCTACAAGAATTAGATGTTTCTATTTTAGAGTAGATCAGCAACGTCTGGTTAGGTCTTTATTACTTTATTTAGCTTATGTTGACTTATATAGGGGTTATTTATTTATTTTTACCTCTTTGTTTTGTAACTGTCACTTCAAGTTCTTAACTACATACTTGGTCATTTTGTTTATTTAGATAGATTCAGGTATTACACTTCAAAAACACAAAATATTACTAAGTTTATTTGGTGTAGTTTCTAGGGCAAATATTTAAGTAAATTTAAAATAAGACGAAACTAACTGACATGTCATTTTTAAGCAAATAATTTTGAAGGAGCTTGTTTTAAGTCAACAATTCCTTGTCAACAATAAACAAGGAATGTAAAATATGAATTTCTGTGCTCGCATAGCCATCATCTTCTCGTAGCTGAAAGTAGACATAGCGAAAAAAGAATTTTTATTTTAATTGTATTTTTTAAAGCAAATGTGTTATCTTTAATCCAGAATTTACCAATAACACTTCTTAATGGCATAAAAAATATTGGTACACCTACAATGCAGAGCAACTGATATTTTCTAGACTTGCGCATTAGTTCTACTAGCACCATGACGCTTTAAAAATATAATCTACATCCTAAATATTGATGAAAAAGAACAAATTATAAGTGAAATAATCTCCCAGTGCAACTTGCACTTTGAACTTTGTGATTTGAGGCCTTTGGATGAGTTTCTGTCCAACAATGCCTTTGTAATTCCAAGTAGAAAGTAACAGTAATCTATCATTTAATAAGCCCACCCTCCATGTTTAGATTCCCCATCGGCCCTCACCCTGCAATAGAGCGACGTGGACGAGCAGCCCTCGCTGCCCTCCTCCGTGCTGCTGCCCCCTGCTGACGGGGTGAGCATGACGTTGGCCAGCTGCGGGCGAAGCAGGGCCACATGCATCGCCGTGTCACCGTCCTCGTCCTCCATGTTGACATCGGCGCCCTCGTCCACCAGCAGCTGCACCAGGTCCGTGTGGCCCTGTGTGACGGACAGCTGCAGCGGTGACTGGTTTCGGTTGTTGCGGATATTGACATCACAGCGCCCCTAACAAGAAACAAGACGAATGAAGTGCTTTTTTTTTTTTTTTACATCAAATGTGGATTTAAATGAATAAATAAAAATGAATACTAAAGAGGCGACACTGGAGCTCTTATTTCTGGCTCACCTCCTTGATGAGGACCTCGGCAACGTCTCTGTGGTTGTTGAGAGCAGCCAGATGAAGGGCAGAGAAGCCGTCTTCCTTTTTAACGTCCACCAGCTGTCGAGCTCGGGCCAGGATCTTTTCTGTGGCCCTGAAGACAAAATGAACAGACAACTTGACCAGTCACAACTCAGATTATACCCATTCAGAAACTATTCGTAAGCTGGCAGAGGAAAAACCCAGAAAACACGACATGTCTGTCAGATTTGTATGTATTAAAGCAACAGCAGAGTACCCAAAAATTGTACTCAAATAAGAGAAGCACTACTTCAGGTAATTCAACATAGTTTTACTGAAGTAAAAGTAAAAAGTAGCCAAAGTACCAAAAAAGTATTTGGTAAAAAGGCAACTCAAGTACTGATTACTGATAAAAAGAGCAATTATTTTATATTTATGTAATATCAATTATATAAATCAGACGAACAAAAGAATGAAGTTATGTGGACATTTTGATATTTTAAAGATTAAAATGAAAATAATATATATAAATAACATAGTTACAAAATCAGGCAAAATGAACTTTTTTTCCAAATTTCTTTCAATACTAAACATATGAAACTAACAAAAACTGCAGGTGTGCAGGTCTGGTAAAATTTTTGGCTAAAACAAGCTTGTTCATTATTCAGTAAGGCTACTCACAGTGGTCAGCGGTAGAGTAGCGGTACTTCATAATGAAATTACTCAAATAAAAGTTAAAAAAAACACAGCGCACTAAAAATAACCCTAATAGTTTGTTTTTTTTTCAAAAAATTACTCAACAAAATGTAACTGAGTAAATGTAACTAGTTACTACCAATCTCTAGTCAACACTTTGAAGGACTATGTATAATTTTCCCTTCACTACAAAATGAAATATTAGTTTCTGCTTGAATGCATCATTGAAAATCCCAATAAAATACACTGACATTTACTGTTGTGAAGAGGAGAAGTTTAAGGTGAATTTTCTTTATTTTGTGACCTTTTTTCATACATTTGATTCAACATGGAGTTGTTGTTTTGTTTTGTTTTTTTTTCTTCACAAAAGCACCGTTGTGTACGTTTCATTATTCGTTTACAAAGCGCATAGTTTTCATAACAAGAAGCCCTCATTATTATAAGTCGAAGTTCCTGACATCTGAACAGAACAGCAGCTGGTTCAAAAGCTGCAAACAAGACAATCTGAGCAGAAAGTGTGCTCTTCAACATGACTCGAGACAAAGTCCCAAATATTAACCTTCCTGTTTGCCATCCATCAGGATTAGTCAGGTTGCGGCGCATTAAGCTGAATATCAGTCTGTTTAATTGCAGAGCGTAATGAGGCCTCAGTCAGTGAAATGAGACCATCGCAACTTTGTTTGCAGTTTATGCAGTGCAAGTCTGGGCTGCGCCGTTTGAATACCCTCTCCTCTCTGCCTGAGTGGGCTTTATGAAATGTGAAATTGAAGCCGACAGCCTTAGCAAGCGCCCAGGAAGCTGGCAAATCACCACAGAGGCATTAGTGTGACATGAACCAAAACTTCTGGAGGAAGTTGGGTTTAATTTACTGCTTGCCTCTGCAGGATTTTACTGTGTGGAAACACTGATGGCACACACGCTGACAGACGACCCTGCCGTCCGTTGTTTCAAAAGCGAAGAATAACGAGGAGAAGGGCGGAGAGCATCGGCTGATGTACTAAGACCTCTGTAGAAACAGCTTTTACTAACATGATTAATCGATTATAACAACTCCTTATTCATTAGTTGCTCACTGCGAATGCATTTGGAGGTGTGGGCTGAACCCGTTTGTAGCAGAGTCAGTCAGATGTGACTTGGATTGCCTGTGTGATTTAAAGGCATCCAAAGAAGACATTGCCAGAGGTCACAGCTACCTGCATTGCAGATCTGTAAGCTGGTGGTCCAAGCGCTGACTGAGCCTCTTATACAGCAGTTCCTGCTTTCCACGTCACAGTCAAAAGATTAAACTGCTCAGGTTTTTTTATTTAATGTGGCCACTCCTGTCTGTACCAACTCATCCTCAGTTCTCTGCTTTCACATTAAGACCTACGTAGTTGACCATGAATGAATTTTGAGACGTTTTGGTATGTGATCAAAGCTCAGTGAAAGCAAAATAAATTCAAAATGCAAATAGTTCTGAGTGAAGTGAGTCCATTCAGACTCACGTTTAAACTAAACTTATTTTGTGTATATAATATATTATGTGAAATTATTAATCCTGACTGTCATGCTATGAAAATATTTGACAGTAGATGGAAAAAGGAGTGATAAAGAGAGAAAAGTAAAGTTACAAAAGGGAGAAACGTCATGAAGTCAAACCAGAGCGGCATCTCTTCTCCAGTATAAACCGTTAACCCATTATCTAACCCATTTGTGTCTTCAGAAGATATCTGGCAACATGCCTTGTTCCTTCACTTTCCCAGGCCTCCCTGTGAACTTGGCACATAGCTGTCTTTTTCCATTTCCTCAAACAAAATACATAGACTGATAAACAATCCATTTTTGTCTTTCTGTCACAAAAAACAGATGTTCACAGCTGCTCTCTGAAATAACTTCAGTTTATGAATTTGGAAACAACCCTCAATTTATCTGTGCAAGACAAAACATCAACAGATTAACAGATTGTTTTAGTTTGGGGTAAGTGTGGGGTTAAGTGTGAATCACATGTTTTTCCTAGTCCTTTTAGGTCAATATATTAAAGAGCAGATATAAAAGATCACTGTACAAATGATGGCAGTTTTTTTCTACTGGGTTTAAATATGGAACTTGCAAAATTGAACCAATCACTCTATGGATGACTCAATCGAGACAGATCTGGAAAATATGCGTTGTATGTCCTAAACTGTTCTAGACCAAGTTAGGAACCCTGTAGCCATGACTACAGCTCACCATAAAAACAAATGACTAATTCACACAAAACTTTCAATATTACTAAAATGTATTATTTATAAAAACTCAGACCAGCGGAGATTTGAGAAAACTCTGAATTGGTGTTTGCTTGTGTACTAAACTGAAATTTAGGGTGGCGCTCATTAAAGTCTGCCGCAAATAATGCGTCAGCATATCCCCATACTTAATTTGATGTAATTCTCAATCAACATTGTGTTACGTTTGATCAATTTTGTATTCTAACACGCTATTTAAAAAAAATAAACCTCCTGGCGCCATGTTTAATTCCTAACAGGAAGCTGTGGTTGTTTTGAAGCAATCAGAGTAGCTGACGTAGATTTTAGCTTTGCACCACACCGCCCCCTATGGGTCAGGCATGTTTAAAACACCTCTTTATTTTAGTGGGTTCATGTGGATGAAAACTTTTCTGAAACGGATTCTGTGTGCACAATATTAGTTTTTAAATGACACGGCGGAGATATTCTGTTGGCTACGTGTGTACAAGGTCTAAGAGTTATCAAGTTTGATTTTGTTACAAACCTATGTTTTATGACTCTTTCCAAACTGAGCAGAAACACTGAAGAATTAAAAAAAAAACACAGTTAGCTAACCTAACAAAGACAAATCACTTAAACTGAATGAGCCTTGACCTTTAAATGTAATGTATACACACACACACACACACACACACACACACGTGTGTCAGTGTAAGTGCAGTGAAGGACGTTTGATGATACATGAATGAACTAGTAAAGAGAGTCATTCCTGAACACTGTAAATCATGTCTCTCTTCATAGCGTGAAGCAGCTGGTGTCAGGCTGAATGAATGCTGAAGACTGCAGCCTGAACTCAGAGACCTGAACACACGACTCGTGCCAGAGCAGACTGAACATTAATTAAAGAATTGCCTGCAGAGGTCCCAATTCTCCTGCACTGTTCTTGCTCACTTGCAAGTTGTGTCTTTTATTTTGTGCACATGTAACTCTCCTGTACAGATCTGAACGGAAATTATATTTTTAGAACAATCAGGAGGGTCCGTATCTTTTTAACTAGGTCAGATTTGACAAGGCGGTATGCATGAAGAATGTGACAGGAGTAAAGAGAAATAAAGATAGATAAAATAGGGGGAAAAAGTAATCAGGGGCGTTCAAAGAAATAGCCTGATAACAAGAATCAGACGATTTTCAGCCATTTGGAAAGGCAAAAATCTGACTTGTTTTTTTTTTTTTAATCAGTGAACGCACTACAGCTAAACACTCTTAGGTCACAGTAACTACCACCGATAGTTATCTGTCACACTATCACTACCAACATCAAAATAGTTAAGAAGAAAATGTACCTAGAAACAGAAAGGCTGAACTTATTGCCTACAAAATTGCTTTGCTTTTTCCCCTCACTCTCCTTTTACCATTTGTAATAAGACAGCCTGTATTTGGAAATATGAACTACCTACAAGAAGCACTGACAGAGACTGATGTTTATGCTTGCTAATGATACTCAGACTAATTGTGATATACAGTATATTTATATATATATATATAGTTATATAGTTTTTATAAATAAATAATATATATATATATATATATATATATATATATATATATATATATATATACTGTATATATATATACTGTATATATATATACATATATATATATATATATATATTGTTCGATCGAAATCAGAAAGATCGATCGATAGATAGATCGATCGATAGATAGATAGATAGATAGATCGATAGATCGATCGATCGATAGATAGATATAGGCAACATAAAAAATAAGTTCTGTAGCTTTGCTAAATGTTAAATGCTTAAAAACTATACAGTTTTCACACAAGCTTTCCCAGATTATTAAGTATGAAAAAAGGCTTCTTTTGCAGAAAACTGACCAATACCAGTCTCTAAGTCTTAACTAATCGAAGATTTCTAATCTATCCCACAACCTTTGGATTTGTAGGTACAAAATACAAAGCTTTGCACATGTCACCTCAATCCATCTGCTAAATTTCCTTAATTTCAATGATTAAAAAAAATGAGAAATTGTGTCCATTGGGAGAGGGAACTTTCCAAATAACCTACTTTAACTATTTACTTCGTATAATCGGTCTTTGGTTAAGAATCTTGATATACTGTGTTTCTTGGTGGCTCCTTTAAATTCATAAAGCAAACCAATTCAGGTGTCAAAGCTAGCTCTTTTCCAGATTTCACCTTTTGCCAGTGTAAAGCCTTGCTTTACCGCATGAAGACACTGAAGGAAGTATCCATGCTTTCATGTCAACACTTTCAGATGACTAATCTGAAAGTGTTGAAAATGACTGATCTATGTCAACTTAGATCAGTCATTACTTCATTGCTTGCAAAAGATAAAATATTCTGCCATTTGAATATAAACAGGAACTATAAGTAGAGGCTTATCACTCAACTGTTGACCTTACTAAACTGACTTCCTGTATTTTTAGGTTCTTTTCACAGGTTTGACTTTCAGAAGCTACTGTACATCTGTTTATAAGTACTATAAATGATGGAATAGTTCACCAATCTATATGAACAATAGACAGTAGGGCACGTTTCAAAACCCACCATGTTTATTTGGCTTTCAACTGAAGTAGAGATTCACATTTTCTATTTTTATATTTCATTTCACTTTACAGTTTTCTTTAAACATTGCAATGTTTATTCCAATTCTATTTTTGTTTTGTCATTGTGAAAACACACTCTGAGTAATCCACTAAGTCTCTTCCTGCCTGGTCAGTGTCATGCCCAGTTTGTGATTGAGATTTACACTCTGTGCCAGACAAACGGACTAAGGAGCCTATATGTGACCAGTATCATATGTGACCTATATGTGACCAGTATCAAAGACACTTGGTGGAAGTGTGAGACACTGGTCACATGTAGCCAAGCGTAAAGAAATATAGGCAAGCTTAAAGAAATGAATTTTCTCAAGTATAAAGAAAATGGCTTTCCCCATCTTTCATAACTTGTTGATATCATTCATTTTTACTATGAAAGTAGCATGTTTCACTAGATTTCTCTAAATCTAATAAATTATCAGCTGCGCTAAAATTACAGGAATTCACTTTGCCCCTAATTGGCATGTTTACAGAGAAAGCTGCGATACACACCTCACACAAATAAGATACACTAATTGCACCTTTCAGGGACAAGCTTTTAAGCAACGGGGACAAGAAGGGATGGCGTTATCTTGTGTGACTAACCACAGGGAGAAGAACATTCAGGTACCTTGTTTATTGTTTTGTACAACAGCAGTAGTCACACACACACACACACACATGCACGTACACACACACACACGTACACACACACATATGAAGTGAGGGCTGGTTGCTATGAGAGCAGATATGAAAAATAGAGACTTCCATGGTGTCTCTTTTGTCTGGAAATTTTTGGTGTCAGATTGAGGCTGCAAAATATATCATAATTTATCAATATCGCAATATACATATCATGAAGATCTTAATGGGTTGTATTAATATGAGCTAATTATTTAAGTATCTTAGATTCTCTACTAGCATGCATCTGATGACACTTGTTGCAAACTGCTGCAGAAGGCTGTTTTAGGAGCTAAAGAACTAAAATCATTAAGAAACTAAACCAAACCAGCAGATGTCAACAAACTACAACTAGGTATTTTATGTAGCAAAATGGCACATAACTTTTCAATATGGTTGCTTACTTTTGCTAGTGTTCTGCAGCTCTTCAGATGATTATTCAAAATACAGTTAGTGTGAAGGTTTCTGGTAGAAAAAGTGAGCTGTGTTCACTCTTGCAGACCCGGCAGCAGAAGCCTCATTAAGAAGCAGAAAAATGTCGCTCATTATGCTCCTTTTAATGTCTTTCAGTTGATGAAATTTAAACCATCTGATCTTGAACTGAACATCAAACAAACTCTTTTGGACACAAAAATGAGATATTGAAGGTTTTGATTTGTTCTTTTACTAAAATGGAAGAAGAAAAAATTTACATTAAAAGCTAAAATATGAAATAAAGTTTGATTAATGTAAAATTGATGTTTTATTGCAAGCAACATGCCAGGCATGTCCAAAATTTTTGTCACTTGGGTCAAAATTGTTGAATCAAAAATGCTAGCAAGCCAAAAACAAATTAAGTAGTTCTTCATTGTAAATTAAAAAATTTAAAAAGGATTTTGTACATTTGGTGCATTACAAGAAAGGCATCTAGCTTTTTAAAAACGTTTTGCATCAATAAAGTAACTTTATTCTCATGAGGGTTTAGGGTTTAGTTAACTCTCTTTCAAAAATGGTTGTATAAGTTTAATAAATTACATAAAACCTGATTAGGGTACAGCAAAGTTGGCTTTTCCGTAAAAGTCTTGAACATGACTCTACTTATTATAACAAGACAAATATTTTGTACCACACTTAACTTTTTCAGTTGAAAGAAAATGATGTCAGTAACAACTTCATTCTTATTAAAAGCCTCCATCTGTATGAAGCACCTGTGCTGAATGGATCAAATTTGTATCATTCTTGAATTGCAGCTGGAGGGGCAACACTAAATCAGTCCTGGGGGCATAAATGACCCTCTGCCCGCACTTTGGAGACACCTGCATTAATGCTATGAACCTTTTCATCTTCTGTTTTTACTTGTTCGTCTTAAATTATTTTGATTAAATAACAACTCTGCTACATTGAAGAATTTTCAGCCATTAGAAACAAAAGCTTGCTCAAGGTCATGCCACAGCATCGTAATACTTAAGTCCAGACGTTGACTAGGCCACTCAACAACCTTGAGTTGATAGATAGATATTCTCCTTCAGAATGTTCTTGCACAAAGCAGAATTTATGACTCTGTTAACTACAGCAAGTTGTCAAAAAAAAAGACAAAAAAACAGAAGATGAAGAAGAAAGGCGACAAATACTTTTCACTGCACTATCCCTGGTATTTACAATATATATTGATGTCAGAAAAGTAAACAGTGAGCTTGTCCTTCCTGTGAAACGTTCTCTGAGACTGATGAGAGCTTGTTTGGATTCCTGGAATGTTTTATCTAATTTGCCCCCAAACAATGAAGTTACTGCATATAGTCTGGGAACAAGTTTGAGTACAAGTGTGTGTGTGCATAGAGAGACAAAAAAATACAGATTGCTGCATTTCTGAGAGATATCGACTCCCAGCCTGCTGACAGCAGCAACAACTGTGTGGGGGACGAGCGCTCTGCAAGCTCTCTGTAACAGATAGCTTTGAGAATTGACCTTGGGATCCTCATTTGAACTCACAGGAGAGATTCACACACACAGAAAAAAAAAACACATCCTTTCCAAAAATGAGATACATTCATTCTAATGAGATGCTGCAAAAGAGCAGGATACAGAACAATGTGAAAAGTGTAGCTACATAAAAATTACTCTGCATTTTTCTAATAGAAAGGATAGATGGAAGGGACTCGACATATAGAAATTACACTACACTATTATTTGTTTTTTACCTCAAAGGGACTGCTGCTTAAACTGATTAGCTTTGATATCGCCCGATTTTCATTGCTCAGCGATTTCAAAGTTTAATCTTTGGACATGATTCCCACTTACAATTTGTTTCCTTTGAGGGCGGCGTGGTGAAGCAGGTTGAAGCCTCTGTGGTTCTGCTGGGTGAAGTCAATGTTGGGCACTACGACCAGGATCTCAATGATGCTGCGGAAATCCTTAGCAATGGCATCATGGAGCGGCGTGTCCCCGTATGAATCCTAACAGAGTAAGTTGACAGGCAGCACAATAAGAAAAGATGTTGCATAAGTTAAAAGAAAACTGAACCTGGATGCTTTTCAACGATAATTAAAAGCAAACGTTTGTTTTAGTCTGAAGACCTCTGAATGCCTTCCATGAAACATTCTTCCAAGTCAGTGCAAAAGCAGACGGAGAAATAGACCATATGCACATTTGTCACAGATAAAACACAAACACACTCCAGGCTGACATGTTTTTAGCTGAGTAGCCACATCATTCAAGCAGAATAAACTGAGTTACTTAGTCAAATCAGGGCCAGGCTGCAGGCATGTTAGGCCATCTGAAAAAAATCTATTCAAACAAATAAATTATCTTAATGAGACAGTAACACCGGGTCAGGAAAACTATAAATAAATATTCATACAGAGTTCCAACAATTTTTTTCATTTCTACGGAATTCTAAAGGAAGGAGATAAAGACTAAAAATGGATGAACGACGGAGGGCAGATTAATTCATCCATGGTCGGTCGGAAAATGCGTAATCTATATCTAAAATTTGTCCAGACAGTGTAGGACCCCTGTATCCATGACTACGATGTCTGATGGTACAAGATTTTGAATTTCTTCCCAAGATATTTCAACAATCCTGTCACTATTTTAACAAGTCAAAGTAGAAACAACAACCAAAAGTAGCACAAAAAAAAGAAAAAGACAAAAAAAAGAGCTTTAAAAGAAAAAAATATCCATTAGAGTTGGGCATGTCACAATAAAATTTTTTGCTGGACAATAAATTGTCCCAGTAATGATTGTGACAAATGATAATATTGTTGGTTTGAGACCATTTTCAAGCAATATAATGATAATGGCATAATAATGGACTTTGATTTTGTAAAGAACTACTAGAACTTGAAGACATTTCAAATAAACAAAATAAAGCCAAAAATAAGTAAGATGTAAATAAAAACCACAAATAACCAAAACCATAAATAAAATGGATTATGATGAAATAAAATATTAATTGTCAGAGTAGAAATTATTGAGCTCATTTTAATGTATTATGTGATAAATTGATTAATTGTGACAAGCTTAATTAGGGTGTTTTTTTTTGTTGTTCTTTTCAGGGCGTGCATGTATAGTACAACATATTGTGGTTAACACTGGAGAGGTAAGCACTCTGCACCCGCTCACCTGGAGATTGACGTCAGCCGCATGTTCAGTCAGCACTCGCACCACGTCAGTGAAGCCCTTGTTGACAGCGATGTGGAGCGCCGAGCACATGGAGTTGTTCAGTACGTTGACATTCGCCCCTTTGCTCAGCAGCAGCCGCGCAATCTCAGCCTGGTTACTGAGTCAAAACAAAACCAATGCAGGTAAATTATACATTCTTTTGATTGGCAAGTCTTCATTTTTATCAAATGCTGAATTAATTGTGAACTAAATTAGCAATCGATTAATTGTTAACTGGAGTATACAGATTCAAAAACGGTCAGTTGCTGAAAGAACAACATACTCAGGGAAACCATTAAAACTGTACAAGAAATATAAAATTTTTGCTTTAAAGGTGAACAGAAACCTTTGTCTGTAAATATGTTTTGCCCAGAACTCCTGAAGTGTCATAGTTTCAGAATCACCTGGTTCAAATTCTGTTATAAAAAACTAATATTAAGGACCTTTTGCTATCCAATTATTAATTGATTAATCCAAAAAACAGTCACCAGATTTATCCTACACAGTACTGCTTTTCATGTGTTGATAGCAGAAGCATTTATTTGGCTGCTGATGCATCCTTTGCTACAAATGATCACGTGCGCACTAGAGGGATTTTATGTTGTTGCATTTTAGGCAATAAAATGTTTTTCGCGTTTAAAAAAAATTCTGCCCACTTTTTTTATTTGATTAATCGATTAATCATCAGAACAGTCGACGGAAAAGTCGGTGACTAGAATGATTGTTCGTTGCAGCCCTAATCAAAACATTTCATCAACTGAGTGCAGCACAAGAACATGAATGCGCCCTCACCCGAAGGCAGTGTAGTGTAAAGCTGTGTCTCCGTCTTCATCTTTGACCTCGACGGAGCTGTTGGCCTGCAGCAGGGTCTTCACCACCTCTGTGTGGCCTTGGTGAGCGGCGACCTGCAGAGCCGTCTTGCCTTGGTTCTTGATATCCACCTGGCAGGAGCACAGACACAGTTGGAGATTCATCCGAAGCAGAGAAGCAGCGCACACCAACAGAGCTGATCAAACACTGGCAGGAAATAATCTGCGTATGGACAACCATGCTCGTCATACACGTGACGGGAGATAATCCCACCAGACAGTGGCGTCATAGCAGAATGGATCCGAGGGGGCACAACAAACACAGCAGCGAAAGTGTTCATCCCCCTTAAACCTTTCCTCATTTTCTCACTTTAATAACAACAAACTCCAATGTGCTTTACGTGGGTTTGAAGTAATTATGGCTGAAACAATCGGATGAATAAAGTATTGAAAAAATGTTGTCAACTAAATTAGTGTACAGGCTCAAAAAAAAAGGTAAAGAAAACAACATATTCAGAACAGTAATTAAGCCAAAGCTGTACAGAAAAATATAGACATTTTGCTTTAAGATAAAAATGCCTTTGTCTATAAATGTGTTTTAGCCAAAGCTCCTCCAGTAGTAAAGTTTTACCTTCACCCAGTTCAGATTTACTAAAGGAATACTACAGTATCGCATTTTAAGAAAATGTTAATTTTCTTTATTATTTCTTTATTTCCATTTTTAAGGTATTTCTAAAACTGTATAAAAAAGGCTAGTAGGGTTAAATGAAAAATTTGTAGCATGTGATTTTTTTATCTGATTAATCAATTAATCATCAGAATAATTGATAAATTAATCAATTTCAAAAATAATAATTAATTGCAGCTCTAGAAGTAGCAGAGAAACAAGAAATGCATAATATATAAGTGTGTAATGAACTTGTGTTTAACCCCTCCAGACGTTGACGTGGCTGGAATGTGAAAAAACGTTAAAAATGTCGATGGGGTGTCAATACTTTTGCAAGGCACCGTACCTGGACACGCTTTCCGAAATACTCTAAGGTATAAAAAGTAGAATAATCTTTAACAAGAAATTTTATTAGTAAAAAAATAAAAAAAATAGGCATAAAGATTTAAAAAAACAATATAAAGAGACGTCTGTCAGGACGCAGCATGTTTAACGTCTTTCTCCTCAAACGAGTTCAGATTGTTAAATTATTTGTATCCTCACTTTATAAGTACTGCACATGGGTTATGTGGAAAAGGGCTGTTTTTTCCCCAAATCACTGGGAAACAACTCGCTCTGTCTGACTGAAGGTTGCAGAGTTCCATTTATGAGGTTTATTTAATCCTTAGAAAGAGTTTTCCCTGCACATAAAACACGGCAGTGACGTAGTCATTTCTTTGTGAAGCAAGTGTAAAGGTACAAAAAGGTAAAAAAAAAACCAGCATTATCACATTTGTGCCTTTCTAATGTAATTCATTAGAAGGGCGCTCATACACACCAGAAGATATGGTTTTAAAGCTGGGGTCTTTAAGTCCATCAAGGGCCAATGTCCTGTGAATTTTAGATGGGTCTCTGAGAAAGGGACACATCTTAATGTTGCAGGACATCAGCCCTTAAGGCTTGGAGTAGAAGATCCATAACGTAAAACATTTTTTTAAAAGTAATGGTTAGAGTTTTCCTAAATTTGTATGGATGTTTCCAAGCAAAGCATTGGGGAACTTGGTTAAACATGATGGTAATTCTGATCAATCTGTGTTTTCTGACATAACTTCTGCTGTTCCTTTTCTTTTTATCACACAAATATATGATAGGCTTTGAATTATACTTCCCTTTCATGTTTTTTTAGATGTCTGGATTGAGATCTTACAGTTACTATAAATAGACACATAAATGCCAAAAATGGGGAAAAGTTTACCAGTGAACTTGTTAACACAATGACATAAATGAAATTAACCACATAAAAAATAACAAACATTTGAGACTTTTGATTTAGAAGGCAGTGTTGCGGTCACAATGGGAGTAGATCCAGAGTTCTCTTGTGGAGATAGGACCATCCCGAAGGTCAATCGTTGCTAATGCACTCCACCAATAAGGTCAATATATCAACAAAGTATTAACAACTATTAACGGTTGTATGTATGATTTATTTCAGTTGTTTTTAGATTGTTTGATTAATTTACAATGAGGGATGTGCTGTGGTGGTGCAGAGGTTAAGCTCAACCCACATATGGAGGCCTTAGTCCTCAACGTGGCCGTCGCAGGTTCGATTCCCAGCCTGGCGACCTTTGCCGCATGTCTTCCCCTTCTCTCATTACCCACTTTCCTGTCAATTAACTATCAAATAAAGGCCACTAGAGCCTATAAAACCTTTAAAAAAACAAAAAGAAACAAAAAACTGGTAATTTACAACAAAATCTCCAACAGATCATTTCTACTTTGTCATTATTGTGTGCAGAAGTTTTCTGCATTTCTCTTTTCTTTAGAAAACGCAAGTAACAAAAAGAGGAAAATGTGAAAAATAATCAGAATGCAAAAAAATAATAAAAAATAGAATCTGTCTGCACATCAATGTGCAGTTTTGTCTCTTGAAGCAATGAGACACACCCCTGACTGCAGCATGTCGCACTAACCTTGTCGGGATGTTTCTGCACCAACTCCCGCACTTTGCTGGCACTCCCGTGGGCTGCCTCGATGACGAGCCGGCCGGGGTTGTCCTGCTCCGTGGACTGAGACAGCAGCTTCTCCAGCACGGAGATGACAGTACCTGAAAAGATACAAAGAGGAGCAGGGAAAGGTTGAGGGAAGGGAAGACACAAGAAAGAGGGAAAATGTTACTTTCTTTAATCCAAAAGTTAACTGCAAAGGATGTTCGGCAGGGGAAGGCAAAATCTGAATGCTGCAACTGCTAATGAATTTGTCAGAACCGAGCAAAACCAAAGGAATGAGTCAAAATGTCCCTTCCATGCAGAGTGAATCTGACCACACACACACACACGTCGGCATGTTAGCACCTTTCAATCCACTGAGGTGAACATAAACACAGAGTATGCCATCATTAAGAGGCTGCTGAGAACTTCAGACATGATGACAAATGTCTGCTGAGCTGCCAAAGCGTCTTGCTGTCAGCACACTGGACCATAACATGCTTCGGGTGAAGAGCGCTTAAACAAACAGACACCTTGTTCGCACATTAATGGAAAAAAAAGGAAAAGAGAAGGCCCTTATTGGCAGCCTGTGTGAGGAAACATGCAAAAGCAGAGATGGAGCTAGGAGGAAGGCTGGAGAGGACTGAAAGAGCGCAGCGTTTGAGTCGGGCCCCCTCGATTCCCGCAGAGGCCTTACTTCCAGATTCGTTGGGGTTCTCGGCCGTCATGAGGTTGGCATCAACCTCTGCAGGCTGGGCCGTAAGGCACGCCGGGTTGAACGTCCACGTCTGACCTCCAAACGCCACCCGCAGGTCACCGTCAGCGTATACTTTCAGCACCTTTCCCACCTGGCCAAGAACCTACAGACAAAAGGCACCAAGTTAACAAACATCCTGCAGAACGTAGTCTGGTTACAATTCGTTTTGTAATTTAGAGATTTTCCATTTCTAATTCGGATACAGGTCAGGTATATTACAGATTTATTTTGGTACGTGAAGTAAGTACATTTATAAGAGATGTACGAAGAAACCAGATGGGCCGACTTATCTTCATCTGCCTCTTTTCCCCAATCAGCGAACACACCGAACATATGAGCTGCTGCATTACAACAACAACAATCCTTCACGTGGACAGAAAACCTAAAAGCTATCTCCTTCAGGATCAGAAAGGTTCTACACAGCAGAGCAAGAGCAATGTGAGAAGCTATTTAAAAGTAGCTATGTCAAGACATATCAGTGTTTTATTCAGGCATAGTGAGAGAAAGAGACTTTCAATAGATAACAGTAAGGTTGAAGGTCTTACAGCAAAGTAAATCTGTTTTATCCATCTCTCTGAGAACATACTAGATTTTGAAATGCTGACAGCCTTTTCGAAGTTGTGGATCACAGAAAGTATTTTTATTGTCCTGAAAAAACATACATATTAAGGTGGTTTGGTGATGCGCAAACCTCATTCATCTCTAAGGTAACAGCTTAATATGTTAACGTATTTTAAAACAGAAAAGTCTTGCTTTACAGCTTCTCCTTGATGCTAACATAAATAAGCACAACAGAAAGGCTAGATATAAATATATAACATTTTTAGAGTTACTCTTCTTAAAAAATTATTTTTAAAAAAATCCATCTGATGAAGTTTTCTTCTAGTAGGTCAAAGAAATCAGCCACAAAATTATGACCGGGGCATTTTAGTTGTACGAGTGAGGTAAGTCAGACATGGGGCGATAATCAAGTTAGTTATAAAAAGGCAAGCAATACTTTCACAAATAAAAATAGTGATCATATATAGCCCAATGGAAACTTGTTTTTACATCAGAATATGGACCTTTCACCACCAAATAATTTAATTCAATCTTTCTCCTTTTTAAAGGGAGATTGCATTAATAATAGGGACTCAAAGTCTCAAGACAATCTGTGTAAACTTCAGTTCTTCGTTTTCCTAGATCAAAAATCAAAGCATATAAAACTAGAGTTAGATAGAAAGTAAAACTTAGCATACAGGAGTCATGCTGTCTGTCCACTCCCCATGGCCAGCCTGAAGTCTCTTCACATTTTCCAGCTCATCCAGTACTTTAACCAGTTCGCCAACTCCAAAGGTGTTCACCTGTCGGAAGAGAAGGGGGAAAACACATGAATGAATCTGTGAAGCTAAATTTAAATCATACTGAAGATGTGATCAGAGAGGTTTTCTGTGATTCGGTACTTTGGTGAGAGCTCCCGGGTGGAAAGTCCAGCGGATGTTGTTGCTATACTGGACCCGGACGTCTCCTCTGTCAGTTATTCTATGAACCGTCCCGATCCGACAAATGTACTGCAAACATAAATAGGTTGTGTCACTCCAGGTCCCCCCACAACTCCCTCCACTGCTGCTCTGACCTCAACGTTGCCTTTGGCAGCTGTGACTGAAAACGTGAATGCTCCGTTTGCCTTCATTTTATTAAAGCATCCACCTGAACCACTTATATAATATAAAGTCTCTGTGAGCCAAGCGGGCTCACATGCTGGACTTGTGACTGCATTCTCACTGCACATGTGCACAGGACAAACCAACTGGAAAGCAAAAAGAAGTGCATTTTGTACTTTACATTCCACGGAAACCAAGAGAAGAGTTGAGTAAAGCTGCCTGTTCTCATGAGTGGGATGTGAATTTCTCACCGGAAGGGATGCTTCTCGTACCTCTGCCATTTTGGGATTCCACCCTCCGTGTCCTTCCTGCATCTGTCGCAAGATGTCCACCTCCAATAGACATTTGACTTTGTCTCCCTGCTGAAACGAGTGGCCATCAGCGCTCTCCTGGCGCTGGAGCTCTGCATGCTCACCTGGATGGGGAGGAATCAGCAAGAAGACACCATCAATACTCGGGGACAGATTCAGAAGGATAACCTTTTAAATATTGTACTTGATGTTTCTACGCTGTTAGGTCTTGAAATCAAAGTCAAAATGTTTGTTTGGGCAGACAATTTTGCCTTGTAAGGTCAATTCTGAAAACGTAAAAGTTTCCAACCTAATGACACAAACTAAAACATTTTGTTGTGGAAATTTACTGCAAATATCCTCAAAAAAGTTTGCATTTGTTGTTCTATTTATATTTAAAAATATTACTTGGTCCTTATTTAATTTTTGCCAAAGTTATTAAGAGTGGAAAGTCCAAAGAGCAACAGGTTACAGACTCCTGCACTAGCCCGGAGTTGAAAAGCAGGAGAAAAATATATGGTTTTATTTTATTTTTGTCATAGAAATGAAAGACACATGTACCTATATGTAGATACATTTCAGTGCACTGAAGTGGCTTCCAATTAGTGACTTGTGTGTAATGTCATCCAAGGATAAATGCAGCTGCTGTTTGAAGACTGACGAGTTTCTACAGATTAAAACTAAAAGTATCAGCAGGCAGGAACAGGGTTGTGGAGAAGCTTAAAACAGAGAATAGTTAATTACTAAAATAAATGTTAGTTTATTTTAGTAGCTAAAACCTAGTCCTAACCTGGACCCAGAATTTGCTGACAAGACCTGAACATCAGTAAATAAAGATACAAGTCAATTTTCAAATTATTATTGTAAATTGAAAATCATATATTATTTTCCTACAACTACTTTGTGTTGGTCCATTACATAAAATCCCAAAAGAATCACCCAGACACACACAGATGCAAAATTTTTCGGGTTATTGAGGCGTGCGGTTAGAATGGTATTCATATGGTGAGGCATTTTGAACACATACTATGTTTAAAGAAACAGCACAAAAAAAAGAGGAATTTCAAAGAGGGAAAAGATTAATATTTTTGTAGTAGAAACAATATATCTTACTGACCAAGCTTAGGTAGGTGATCTTTGTAGTAGAAGCCTCCCTGGCCATCTGACACGTACTTCAGGTCCACTTTGCCTTTGTGGCCCATTCGGTAGACATTGGTGGTGCCATTGGACCAGGTGACACTGGCCACGCTGCGGCCAGACTCCGTGTCCCAACCACGAATGTCTACTACTTTTCCAACCTTACCCTCCCCGCCTAAACATAGAAATACAAACACACACACACACACACAAAAATAACACACACACACAAAAGAGATATGCAAAAAGCGGAGCTGCATAAGTTTGTGGGAAGAAAAGCTCAGTGAAAATTAAAATCTGACCATTATGTTTAAGAATAGCAAATAATAGTTATGAAAAAAACACACAGGGTAGAACAGAAACATGCAACACATGGATTAAACACTTAACTGACAAAACACACTTGTCCATTATTTCTTTAAATTATTCTTTCTACACATACATTTCAGAGCCATATTATAAGAACACGTATTTTATGATGTCTTTAAACTATTTAAGACACTTGATTGCTTTACTTCTAATTAACTCCAAATAAATCAGTGAACTACATAATGACTTGTTTGGAAAAAAAGGGGAATGTGAGAATGCTCAGAAAGGCCCACATGCACTGGCTGAATACACCATTTAAGCCTGATGAGTGAGTTAACCAAACCCCAGGGCAGAAACCAAAAGGACATTTTGACTCATTCAGATTCAGACAAACAAACAAACAAAAAGTTATGACCACTCTGTCTTTCTTTGAAGGGAACATCACCAAGCGATCATTTTCATTTCAGTTTCTAATCATTTCTAAGCACAACTGAGAGCAAAGCCGTGCTTATCTGACAGAGGAAGCATTACAGACAGAAGCATGACATGTCACATTGTGCAAAAACATGTAAGTGCAGATGTTCACAGATGACAACCAATACACAAATAACTGAACCACAGAGTTCAAGTAATGGGACCCCCCCCCCCCCCTCCCTTCCAAATATGAAAAAAAAATGCAAAGAACACGTTATAAAATAAGCATTCGATAAAGACACTGACACAAACAGGCTGGCGCATCTGTGGGACAGACTCAGATGACTCACTGGCGGTGTAAGTGCACCCAGACACACACAGATGCAACATTTTTCGGGTTATTGAGGCGTGCGGTTAGAATGGTATTCATATGGTGAGGCATTTTGAACACATACTATGTTTAAAGAAACAGCACCAAAAAAAAGAGGAATTTCAAAATGAATACAACCAGGTCGGTAACAAGAACAACTCCTACCCTCACCCCTCCTCCTTTAAACACACAAACACACACCACTCACCGTCTTGGTTCCCCCAGTCCCAGTCTGGTCCACGGACGACTTTAACGCCCTGGAAGATTCCTTTGAGGATGATGCGTGGGAGGTTCTGCCTCGGTGTCAGGTTCACTCTGTGACAGAAAGAAGAAAGATGTGTCAGCTCACACCTGAGCAGACAATTTGAATTAGTGGTTTTTCCTAACAAGTATAACCTTAGCGCACACTAAGTATACCAAGTAAGACCAAAGTAGTGGAAAGCTGAACGACCGTACTTAGCTTCTTGTGTAACATCGTGAAAAAAAGAAAACTCTTCATTGATAATGCATCATTTTTTGAAGGAGGCAGTTACATTAGGTAGCCAATTTTTACACAGGAGTTGAAATTCTGCAGAAGTCTAGAAATGTACTAAATTACAAAACTTTACTCTACACTTATTACTTTCCTATTGTGTGGGATGGTGGGGTTCCAGATAAAACAACAATAATCAATAGTTCACAACGACTTATGTATAAATGCATGCCTGTAACAAGGTGCACCAAGGTTTTATAATGCTGATAAAAAGTCCAAAATTCAGACATTACACAGTCACACACACACACCCACACACAAACACCCCTGCATTTTAACTTTATTCCACCTTGATCATTAAATTGTCAAGTGATAGCACCACAAAAACATCGGTGCTATGATGCATAAGCGGATCCATTTGGTTATGCTGGCAGAACGTCAGAAATATTAAATCCAAGGATTTAATCTACTGATCGTTCATGATAGAGTGCTAGTTCTGCTTTAAGAAACAAACAAATATAACAAAAAATCTTTCCACATGTCTTTTTGGGCTAAGGAATATCGGTTTTTGCAAGTATTAAAAAATAAGTCAAGTATAAGATCAAATATCCTGATTTATAAAAGCATCATCCAGAGACCTAAGTAGTTAGACATTCTTTTTATTAAAAAAAATTAAAATCTAAATAGTTTTGGCCTATTAATTAAATTAATCAAAACTAAGAACTCGAATCATGTTCAATCTACAAACTGCTCAATAAACAGCTTGTGCTTGGATGCACTTCTGTGAGCTTAAATAAATGCAGATAAAGATTAGAGAGAAAAGCTTTAATTCAAAACTGAAGACAATCATGCAATTTCTTCATGTTCTCTTGGATACTAAACTCCTACGTCTGCCCTGGAGCACATTTTCCTCTACTTAATGTCCAATAGTCTTAGAAAAAAAAAAGGTCAAACCTAGAATTGACCTCAGAAAACATGACATTGGCATTCTGCAGAGAAAACTGAGGCATACCTTATTGTGAAGATTTGATCAGGCCTGGTTGCAAAGGAGCTGCCTATTCCCATACTTCAACAGGATCCAGCACCAGCTTCCATTGCAACCAAACAGCTCTCCGACGAACGCAAAGTCAATTAAAATCAGATGGAATTTAAAAAGAAAAAGGAAAGAAAGAACGGATTTTATGAGCACTCCTTTTTAAGGTCGTAGACGTTTTCTTGGCATATCAGGTCCCTTTCATGCTAAGTTTTTTTGCTAGACATGCTTGTAGGATCCTCAGAGCTACAGTGGTAAATAGCTGCCCATTTGGCTCGTAAAGCCAACTAACAGTAAATCTCAGCGTGTGGCTGAGGTCGGGCAGGTTTGTGCAGAGGTTTTAGCCTAATCCTAGACAGCAGAGCGATCAGAAAGCACCTTAGGGCAAGTCATAAACATCCACATGCTGCCAAGTAAATGCCGACGTAAATATACAAATGCACCATCTATAAAATGAAATAAGGTTATTTTTAGAGCTTTACAGGGGGGGGGAAATTATGAGATTGCACTTCGTCATGCAAAACTGATTGATAGACCGAGTCAAATGATCAAAACAAACAAGAGTAGCACTGCTTACGACAACAAAGCTTCCTTATTACTATGAAACTGTAGCAAGAAGCGGATGTGCAGTGACAGATGTTCTAGTTTTATGACAGGGAAACATGACCTCAGCGCTTGACATTTGTTTTTAATTGCAGCCTCTCTTCCGAGGGATCAACTTTTGTAATCCTGCTGAACCAAATGTCAACCCCGATAACAGAAAGGATCAAGAGCAAAGACCTGTACCTACTGGCACACAGGCAGGTTCAGCTACCACTCGTCAATACTTACAACAAACACACAAGAACAAAGGGCAAAGTGATCCCTGCGTATTAAGCTACTCGTTTGATTAAAAGAAGTTTTGAAGTGAGGTTTTGTATGAAAGGTATAAGCAGTTAATGTCTTACCTGCCGTAGATTTTGGTGGAGTCATTTAGTAGAAATGTTAGGTTCAGCTCAGGTTGAGCCTAACAGCTCATCAGAGAAGAGCCGAGAGTCTAGAGTAAAAATCAATACAAAACATTTCACTTACCAACCATTATGACACTGCTGCTTTTTATACCACTGTCTAGATAATTGTTGGTTTGTATGTAAATAAGGCAAATAAGCATCTGGATTTATACTAAACAAAGATACTATGAATAGTATCTACTGTATATATAATGTTAGCTGCTTATAAACTTTACACAGAACCTCACTTTAGAAATTATGAACTATCCCGTTAATATCAGTGCCTTCTGAGGTATGCTAGCCAGTAAAAATATGTCCAGATTAAAACAAATGTGTTTGGTTCATTTCTTTTAACATCTTCAAGAACAATTAAACAGTGAACCAGTGTTGAGAGTATGGAAATGAGAAGCTGTATGAAAAATGAAAATAATTTTGCAAAGAAAACCAATTGTTCCCTGCAGCCCAAATGAGGCAAAATATGCATTAAAAGCTCGACTTAAAGGTTAGAAAATCAACATAAAAGAAAATAAAAAAAATCACACCCTGTTATGGGTCTGACGTGAGCACGGACTGGAAAACAAACAATGATCCTGTGGCAGCAGTGTAGTGCTTTATGTGCAGAGTAAAGGATTAGACAGAGACTTGATCCGATTGGTTCCCTGGAACTGCATGTGTGCTGTTTGTGTAAGAAAGAGCCGATTAACTAGCTGCACACATCCCAGCTATTTGTAAACATATGGTCCAGACGTATGCCTCCAGATGCTTTGTCCAGCAGTCACAGAGATGTTCCACAGTCCGATTCAGTGTGAGAATCAAGCTTGATGAAATGGATCACTAAGAGAGCTGCCCTGAACACCAAATGTAAAATAAGAAACAATATTTATATATACATATAAATAAAAGATAATTCGCCAACATCTTCTTCTACCCAAACCTGTTCCTGATTTGCCTCTCGATGCTACCTGGGTATCTTCTAGGAAACTTAAAATTCTTAATCCGAACATAATCCATTTAAATCTGATGTAATTATAAAGGGACACTTATTAACGGTACATCCGGCTCACATCGCACACCATGTTTACAAAAGCGAAACTCGTCATCCCGTCAGGAGACTGGAGTTTCAACTACCCCGGTCATTAACCGCAACTCCAATAATTTGCCTTTAAGGCGTCTTTCAGTCTGTCTTAACACCCCTTTCATAAATCTTTCCTGGCTCTACGATAGGTCACACATATTAGAAAACCAAGCTAAATTTGGCAGTCTGGACACATAGCAGTGTGTCTCATGATTGCCAGAGTATAAATTAGTCTTTTGAAATGCTGTCAATGAAATTTGGGTCAATGTGGTCTAGAAATAAAGAGCCATTGTGTGTTAAGATGGGGAATACATATTCCTCGCCATTTGGCTGTCCCATTTGTTTGACAGGTACAGCAAATAACTTTCATGTGACGTCCCAGATGTGAAATCTGCGTCAGTGTTGGTCAGAATGCAAAATATCATTTTTGGAGAAATTGCAAAGTCTGCAACTGGAAACAAAGTTTAATTTAGAAAAACAAATAAATAAATAAATATCCCTCTTTGTAGTTTTTGAGTCTACTATAATCATACAAATGATTCGACACAATCAGCCAATTTCAACAATAGCGTCATAAACACATTCTCATGAGATGTTGGAGAAAGTGCTGAAAAAGAAAACGACTGCAAAGATAAATTTAGCTGTTTACAAATATTTCTATAAAAAAAAAAAAGAAACACGGATGCAGGTTGACAACAGACCAAAAACCCAGAGCAATAAACCAATTAATTTAGGATTAGCTCATTCTACCCCCCGTGTTACTCGCTGAAGAGCAAAATAATTTAAGGATATAGTGGTTGCAAAAAAGCATGCTTCTGTAAAAACTAAGGTTAAATTAATCGCCCTTTATTGGGGATGTAAAGCTGTGAAAAAGTTGTAGCATTTCTAGAATGCTTCAAGAATAAAGAAAAATGTAAGAATATCTTATTAATTCAATACAAAAACAAGAAGATTAAAATTGGTGAATTGTTGGGAAAAGCCCTCATGACCACAAACATGTCTGCCGCTATAAAGACTCGTTAGCATTTGAGGCTGTTTGAATGTTACAGGCAGCTAGGTTTTATTTCTCCTCCATACCAGTGAGGATTGCCTTTAGCTTGTGCATTATGTCAAATGAGTAATTACACAAAACGTTTGGTTGGTCAACCTTCCTTTATCCATTAGATCTGTTCCTGTTCTTTGTGTTAGTACTGTTATGTAGAGATACACTGCGATATTTTTGCTCTAGGTAATCATACTGTAAGAATCTCAGTAGTCCATCACTGCATGGATTAGTTGGTTAGTATATGACAGGCTGTATCTCATGATAAAGGTTAAAAAAAAAATCATTTTGCTAGTAGATATTGATTATTGGAAATACATGCTTATGTTTCCTTTAAGTGAACTGAGTAGATAACAGAAAGAAAGAAAAAAAAAACAGAATCTTCAGTTGTCTGATCAAAACTGTATATGTTCAAAATACTAAAACTGTAAATGTTCAAAATAATACAAGGCGCAAATGAACAGGACCATATACACCTGGATGCGAGTAAAGCCTAATTGGGAAAAATAGGTTATTTTTCCCAATTAGGCCTCTCATCGTCTTTTGTTTTGGATTTGTACTATATAAATACACTGGCTTCTTGCTGTTCTTGTTAGTTATTCAATTCTCTCATTTCGTGTTTACTTCCTGGCTCATCCCAGCTAGGTTCTGACTAGTTTCCAACCTCTCGAGGGGCAAAAACAAACCAAAAAAGGAAAAACAACAAAACCTGATGACTCGGTCACATTGAAAAGAGCAGTGAGTCATGATTCCTACACCTATTTGCAGCATTCATTGGACAAGCAGGCTCAGGGAAATAAATGGAAAGGGGCTGGACCTGTACCAGGCTAAACTCTAGAAGAAATCTGGGTCATACATATCACCTCGTTAAAATGAGAACAGGCCATCCAGCTGACATTCAGACAGTGCCGCGAGCCGTTTGGAGCGTTGCTGTGAACCGATGCAGAAGAGAGGATTCTGAAGGGACAACTCAGTCGAGTAAATCTGGGTTCACAGGACACTTGCAGTCAGCTCACTAAACATTTGTACAAATCTAAGCCACATGTGGTTTGTCCAAGCTGACAAAAGAACAAAGCTATTTGAAAATATGTGCGCCATTAGAAACAAACAAACAAAAGCAATAAAAATCCAAATTATTTACCGGTAACTGCAGTGATAATGAGGCAGGTTTGTTTTTTTGCTTTACCTAGGAACGCTTCTCTTCAGCTCCTTGAAACTCACATGCAATTATTTTGTAGTAACAGACAAGATTCAATATTCACTTGAAGAAAATACACTAAAAAGACACCACAGACCCGGTTTTTCTAATTTTAGGTTTGTATCCAAAAAATACTTTGTTTACCAAATGTGAGCAACTATTGATTGATATGTGTCTACTACAAGCTAAAAGACTGACAGCACTATTCTGGAAGAGAACAACAGGACCAGGTATCAAACAATGGATCAGGCAAATGTTGAAGACTTTACGTCTGGAACACATAACATATCTCCAAAAAGGGAAAAGTGAATTATTTGAAAACATTTGGAGACCCTTCAGAAATTTTGTTGAAGATCTGGACTTGTCTCAAGATGAAGAAACCAGCTAAAGACAAGATTAATGTCAAACCATAATGTTAAACAAGGGAGCCTCAGCAGTGGACTATTATCTCCTGTATACTTAAAGGAATGTATGTAGATATGTATCTAAGAGGGCGTTTGTTGGTCTTGTTTATTGTATTGGTTACATGGCAGGTATATCTGTAAAAAATACAATAAAAATATTGTTGGAAAAAAAAAAGACACCACAATGGATTCCAATATGAGAGAAAGACACTAATGAATTGAACATAAAAGTAAGGTTTTCTTCTAAATGAGAATCAAATTTTATTTGATTTTATTAAGGCTTCTTTGCTTTCTGAAACCCGGTTCCATGCTGGTATGGGCCCTTTTCACAACTGTAGTTCTCCATACTCTCTTGGGGTTATTTATAACTCATTGTCCTTCATTTTAAAGACCACCGTTTTTCTCGCTGTTGGTGGGTATTAAAACAAATTTAATACTCACAGTCTCAGAGACACCATAACAGTCCTACAGTATGTCTCATTATTGACGGGATGTGCTTTTCCTGGTTTAGGCCTATAACGTCTGTGCCAAGTGCACATTACTGGGCACATTGTAATGTGCCAAGTAATTTATGCTAGAACTAAATATCTTTGGGTTATACATATTATGAGTCTTTTTTTGTGATGTCGGCAAACTTTGCATAATTTAATTTAACATTTTACAAACCACTTAATTAGCTGTGAAGATAATCTTGTGCTTATTTGGAAACAAACCTAATTCCAACTAGAAGCCCTAGCCAAAAGCTGAGGGAGACACATATGAGAGAATTTAAGCCTCTCTTTTGTATATGGCTTATTTAAATAAATGTAAATAAGATACATTTATTTACTTGTGATAAAAGCAAAATTGACACCTTGATCTGGGGTATTATGATCACCTGAAGGTTTGTTGCATTATAACTACTTAATCAGAGTAAGCAGCATCAATTTTCAATGAGAGCTCTTGTATAAATGGAGTCCACCTTTACCGCTGTTTAAATATGAATAGTAATAATATGGCTAATTAGTGGTGTATCTAACAAAGCAGTAAACCTTTCATAAATCAGTAATCAGTGTGGAATAATTCCGTTCAAGTTTGACCTGCTGATACGAAGTAGTTTTTATGCATTACCTCGAACTAATGTGGTCCTGCTGCCTCTTTTACATTTTGTCATAAAAAAATACTGACTTTTTTTAAATTTAAAATTTTACCTTAATAAATGTCTATTCAGGGCAGAATAATCCAGCCGCGGTTAACTGAGTTTAAGTGTTTTAGATTTTCAAGCTGGAGACATTCAGATGCAGCTCTAAAAGCTGCAAAATTCTCCTTTAATTGGACGTCAAGTTGAAAACTATGAATTTGACTCCTGTCTGAGCAACATTACTCACCTGTGGCACAGACCTAGATTTTATTACATTTCTGCACCAAACAACAATCACACTCCCTGCTGACGAGACATACAATCAACCAAAAGAAAGCAAAAGAAGGTATAAGTGACAGATAACTGTTTTGTGTGCATCCATATGAACCACATAAAAACTGCAACTTATCTTCCTTTTTTGGGCTGGAAAAGATTTGAGCTATGAAACGTTCTGCATAGATTCCTGCACACGGACAAGATCATTGAAATTTGGGGAATGTTAAAATTAAAGGTGAAGTGCAGCACTCACGGCTGGGAATGGGCCGTCTCATAACGCTCAAACGGATGACTGAGGTCGTGCTTGTTGTTCATGTAACACTGGGTACACAGGTCGTAGTCGAAGCACACTTTGCACTTCCACCGCATTCCCATGATGCCATGCTTCTTGCAGCTGTCACAGATGATATTGGAGTGACGGACTCCTGCAAACAGAACAAGTGGTGAGGAAAAGGAAATGGCTGGGCACATTCCTGACATTTCAGTTTTCTATTTTTAACTGAAGGAAACAGTTTTACCTACAGTGTGGAGAATGGACCAAACTAAACCCAACTAATGTGGCAAAACATTCAAGTTATTTGATATATGTTAAAGCATAATAGTATCTAAAGCTAACAAACAGTAAAGAGGATCAAAGAGGTTCAAACAATTGAACAAAATACTCTCAGCCCCAAGGCCTCTTTTTTGTCTTTTGCTGAACTAATTGAAGGAGCTTCTGAAGCAGAAGTATGTTGTTGTAAAGAGTGTGTGTGGGTGTGTGTGTGTGTGTGTGTGGGGGGGGGGGGTGTGTGTGTGTGTGTAATCCCAAATAGACCATGATGGGTGATGACAAGACCCCTGAAAATGGGTTTCGCAAAGCTTGAGCACAGACGATGACATACAAGCTGGAATATTGCAAACAAAAAAACAACAAAAAAAAAAACATTTTAGGAATCAGAGGAGAACAGAACTATTTCTTCACATCGTAATAGAATAGAAAATGTACTTTTAAAATTAAAAAAATATAGAGAGATTTTTGGGAGAAAAATATAACAATTATTCATGAAGATGCACAGAGAAATCTGTTGGTGACCATGTTTGTCTGAGTTTGGTGTGGAAGTTGAGGGAACTCAGAGTCAGCTGTATGTAGTTAGTTGTTTAAAGATTAATTCAAAGGAAGCACAAAAAAGCTATATAAAATAAAACTGTATTTTTTACATTATTTACGCTGCAAGAGAAAGAGGATTTCTGACAAATAAACTCAGAAGAATGTTAAAAAGTCTCAAAGTAGCTCATTTCTGTTCTACTTGAACTGTCCACCTCTGGCATGGAACATGCTGCGATTAGAGGAGGTGGAAGTTTCATGGAAGTTGAGAGCTAAACTGTTAATAACCAGGGAGACAGAAATGTTAGCACTGCTAGCCATGCTATGTGGTAATAAGTTGCTAAAAACAGTTTAAAATGACAGCACTGTGAACTTTCACCTAAAAATGTTATCAATGTAAATCTAATCATTGTACAATTTTTACTTAATGGGTAAAATGAATCTGATCAGAAGTAGGCCAATCACAATACCTTTTGCTGGATGATAAATTGTCCCAGTGTTTGTGATGAACTATAATATTGGGGGGTTTTGTTATAGTTTAACATACTTATATGATAACCTATAGCAATGTTATATTTTATCATATAAGTATTGATAATGACATAATAAACCAGTTCACGCTCTCAAAAAGCAAAAATCTTTGATTTTGTAAAGAACTTTTAGCACCGAAACTGTAAGATCATTTAAATCCTCAAAATAAAATATGACAACTAATTTATCCAGCAATTAATCGCTCAAAGCAACGGGTGTAATCATGAGTTTATGTTTTAGCACAACCTGATCTTCACTGCTTACCAATTTGAGCATTGTCATACAGCAGCAGGTCATAGGCAGCTTGGTATCCTGTGCGGTAGTTGGTTCGTGTGCCGCTGTCCCACTGAACCACCACCGTCTTGTCCGGGGTCGTCGTGCTCCCCTGCCGACCGATTTCCACCACGGTGCCCACGTGACCCTCGCCGTCGTCCTGGTTTCCCCACTTCCAGTCCAGGCCACGCACCACGCGCATCCCTACCTCCATGCTGCCTCTTTTCGGGCCTGGCCTGCAGGCTGCGGGCAAAGGCCGAGGCCTGGCAGCACAGTCACCCCCGCTGCTGCGCCTCCGGGCCTTGTAGGAGGAGGAGGCGGATCGCACAAAGGGTATCGCCGGGAGAGACGGCACCAGCGTCGTTTCCGGGAACAGATCGGGGGTGACTGAAAGAAAGAGCAGGAGGAAGCGCATGAAGCACGTTACAAATGTAGAGGTAACCACTGAGAAATAAGCTATGAGAGAAATAAAAGTGTCTTAAAATGCTTTGCCTTTGGCACCAATCGAATAAACATGAGATGTCGTTTAGATCAGATTCCAATACTTTTAAACAAGTTAATCCTCCGACCTGTATGCACGTTCACACAGCCTGCGCACAATTGTCAGCTACTGCTGAGGGATTCGACACAGCGCGCCATATGTCTCATTAATTTCAGAACATAGTTCTGTTGGCTGGTGGATCGTTCACTGGAGGCCTCACTGTGTGTCATGGCATACTTCTGCAGAGAGCAGCTGGACTTGACTGCTACGTCCTGCTGAGCTAATCAAGCCCTGACCTGGCACAAACACTCACCGACAGCCTTGTACCAACATCCTTAACAGGATCCACAACTATTGTTGACCTCATTTTGGCTCCTCCGTAAGTCTGGTTCATTTTTGTGTAAAATTTCCAGATGCCTGAAGATAGCACATCCATCTGTTGAAACTGTTTTATTCAAGTAAAAACACAATGGGAACGTCCTCCCATCGTCCTGTTCTGGAAGGAAATGGGTTCTACTTTCCAGATATGGACAGATTTGGTTTCAAATGTCCATCAACCCAAAAATAAAAGCAAAAAAACTTTGTGAGCAAAGACAAATGGGGCCCTTAGCCATGAAAAAGCATTCACTCCAAAAGAAATAAAAAGCTAAATTTACAGTTTACAAATGCTTACAGCACACTTGATGTAATCTGATGAAACTAAAACAAAAAGTAAAACATTTTTGGACATTATGTTCATTGGTACATTTGCTGTAAAACAGGAATGTCACCACATTGCTGAAATACCGGTTAGTTAGCTGAAGGAAGGACTGGTGCACTTTACAAAACCAATGGCTTCAGGAATAAAAAACATGATGTGAAAATATTGAAATGACATCTCAAGACCTTGGCCACCAAGTTTTAGCTTTGGTGCAAGAAGGTCAGTGACCCTGCAAACACCACCAAATTAGTTACAAAGTGGCTTAAGGAGATTTTAAAAATACATTAAAGCGACCATAACAAGGCCCTGATTCCAGTCAGGGCCAAATCATTGGTTTTATAGACAACTTTTGGAAGAGCTGGAAAGGTGTCTGCAAGCAAGACAGCCTACAGACCTGACTCAATAATGACCGTTCTGTCAGGAGCAATGGGCCAAAATTCCAAACAATTGAGCAAATGTATATAATGTGACATGCAGGAAACAGTAATTATTTTTGGTCATTCTAAACAACCAAAAACAGGAAGCATTCAGTGTGAATTAATGTTTGGTTTCAGTTCTGTAAACGTCTGAAACTGGAAATAAGAAGCCAGAGCCTCGTCACAATAAAGGAGGTCTAAGGACTTGTGTTTCAACCCTATGATAAACAGCACCAGTGGTTTTAATGACTGCAGCTGAGGGCTAAGTGCTAGAGACAGGAAGCGATACAGAAAGGAAGCAACATTTAGAGGATACGAAAGCTCGAGTCAGCAATACAGCAAGAAACTTCTGCTGAGGACCATGATAATCTAATTACACTCATTAGTCACATATGATGTATTAAGACATTCATTTATGCTCTTGCAGTTTTCTTCCTTTCTGATGCATACAAAAAGTTGTGGGATTTCTGTGTCTAATCACACTACAAGAAAAAAAAAGACAAAGAAATTGAAAATGCCAGGAAGCACAGAATAGTTCTCAGCAATAAACGCCTCGTGTGTGAGGTTTTGTGTGCACAATGAATTGTTTTATTTTAAGTGGCGATATTTTTACTCAATAATTTGCAACAAGTGTCCATCGTTAATGAAATAAAATGTATGTTTATAAACTGCTCTTATTATCAGGTCTTTAAACAAATTTACCACAAATGTAAAGCGAATAACACCAAAATAACAAGATGGAAAGAAGCTGAGATTACTCATACTGCATCTTTATCAAGATTGCAAGGTGATTTCTGCATTAAGCTGTCCCTGCTTATGATTGAAAACATTTAGGATGTGGGTTGTTTAAAGAAGAGAACGTAAGCTGTTAGAATCTTTTTTTTAGGTCCAAAATGTCAGCTCAGCACACATAAAAAAAAAAAATCCAGCCGCCTAATCTTAAAGAATGAAGATGGAGGAGGTCCTTCTCACTGAAGAAGTTTATAGGAAGCTCCTTGTCAGATCATTTTAACACTAGAACTTCAAAAACCTTAAAACTGCAGAAGAATTGCACAAGGAAAAGAAACAAAATAGTCCATCACTGAAATGCAAATACAACGTAGGACCTGAGAGAGATAACGTTAAAAATAACTGTTTTAATTTTATCCAGTAGGTTTCTTCAGACTGGAAGTACTATTAACATTTTGAAGTAGCAGAGCCAGAGTCCCAATTCAAGGAAGTAGAAAGATTAGGGTTATGAGGAAGCATCAAAACTCAAACATTTTGGCGCTCATAACCAAAGATAAAGCAAAATAAAGACAAACATATATTTGGTCAGCAATTAAAAGAAGGGATTGATAGTTGAAATACCCATGATGTTTTTTATTGATTATTGAGAAAGGTTTAAAATCATTTTTGACATGTTAGTTTTTTTTAATAAAATGAAAATAACTCTGTACAAAATTGACTGTCCTCTTACATTGCTTTAGTATCTTTTGAGAGATGTCTTTCTCTCGTACTTTAACTTCTTCTTTTAAAAAAAACAACTGAAATTCACAAACACACAATCCAGAGAAAAATCTGGCTCAGTTTTCAGAACTAAGGCAACGTGAAAAGTGAGGGCCTTCTTAATGAATCAACCACTGGGAAATCCGAGATTTACATCGTAGCAAGTGTTTAGTGAAACTATTTCTTGAAACTTTGTTGCAAAAAGAAAAAGGAACATATCCACGCTTGGGAAAAAAACCCAGCAACTATAAAGTTCATTTGTTATTAAATCTTCAAGGCTCTTTTATTGAAGTTTCTGCGTTGCACAACATAATGACACCAAACTGTGAAACTTTTAAATGTGGCATTAACTGTTTATTGCGAGTCACTACAACAAAAGCCAAAAGAAAAAAGCGAAAGAAAAGCAAAGCAATCAAACTGTAATGTAGCTGATGATGTCATTTTGGCCCAACAGGTGAAACCACAGAGGATGTTTTGTTATTCCAGGGGTCGGCTGTCTGCTGTCCATTCCTCTGTCATGTTTGTCTGTGTCGGCGTGTGTGTGCGTGTGTGTGCTTGTCATGACTAGGCCACCTGTGTTGATGAAATGTCACTGCCAATCTGCAACAAAGGGCTAGAACATACGGGATTACAGCTCTCTGCCTGCAATAACAGATGGGTTGGCTTCCGTCACACACTGCCGAGGGCTGGTTGCCGATGCCACCGTCAACCGCCTCCGCAAAATCAGCCTTTTAGCTACATTGCAAAACACATGTATTCAGAACCAGGAGATATTTTCTGTAATAGACAGAAAATTACAATTCTGGTGTTCTAAATGGTGTCACACACCATGTGCTTCAGCAACATAACTACATCAACTGTAAATTATTAAAAAATAAATAATAAAACTCTACAGGAATGACCCGCTTCCTATAAAAGTTTTCCCATGATAATGTCGGTACTCAAACTTTTATCCACTGCACCACGCAGCAACTTGCATTGCATAAATATCATACTTTAACAGAAATGCTTAGCTTGAACCATCAAATACTGTACAGTGTTGTTCTTCTAAAATTTACATCTACACAAACACAGCTTAATAAGAGTACAGATATGTAACTAACAGTCAGGCAGTGGCTGGTCAGTGACCCCAGCCCTTATGTTTTTTTTCTGTCCAAGTAGAAAGAAAATGATATATGGTTTTTCATCTGTATTTTGTATGCAAAATTGAAAGTGTGGCATGCGTTTGTTTTTTTGTTGTTTTTTTTTACGTCAACCACCTTTACTGCAATATCCATAAATCAAATTCAGCAACAACCACCTGCCTTCAGAAGTCACTCATTGGTAAACAGAATATGCCTGCAAGTAATTTAATCTCAGGATAAATACAAAAAAAATGTTTTTTTTGTGTTTATACAAAAACAAAGTTCTTAGCGATTTATTACAGAGCATTTGGGAACAGAACATCGTGAAGTCTGGTGTGCCTCCAAGTAGTTGCAAAGAAATTTATTTCCACAAATTATTGACATAAGGGGGAGAATATAAAAGCATGTCACATTTTCAGATTTTATTATGATTTTTTTATAATAAATCATTTATTATTTTCCTTCACTTCACAATTAGACATAAGTTTACCACATAAAATACCAGTAAAACAAACTCGGGGTTTTGGCTGGCATGTGACAAAATACAAAAACTTAAAGGGTTAAGAATACTTTTTTAAAGCTCTTAATCTGTACAAAAGAGAAATCTGTTTTTGTAGTATAAACCTGACCTGCATTTTCTTTCAAATGTGGCAGAGCGCGATTTAATGTAAAGTCTAGAGTTTGCACTGGTTGTCAGATGAGGTGTTGTGATGTCACCAGTGCCACAATGACGTTTTGCTAAAGAGGATCCATGACAGAACAGAAATGATTGACTATTTCACTGTTGCTGTACTGTGGAACCTATTTAGAATCAATAAATGGTTCAAACATCCATGTTTGAAAGCTTTAATAAATCTGAGAAGAATAAGTTCCCCAGAAGGGTGAAAACACAGCTTTGTTTTTGGAGCCCTTTTTTGCTTTTTTGCTTTCCCACTTACATTCTTCATACCACTAAAAAAATGTTAGGGTCAAGTAAAGGTAACCTTCTTAAGCAATCAGCCTGATCGTATTTGAAAATGCATCTGCCCTCCTTCCTAAATGATGAATAAAATGTAATTAACCACATTTTTTTATTTTAGTTGCACTAACCAGAAATCACTTAAATAAAAGCTGTCTGCTAATATAAATGAGGCTAAATTATCACAAAAAACAACACATCATGCCCTGAACTAAAAAGAAATAAGAAACAATGACTGAAGAGGGTTACAAAGTTTTTAGAACTGCTGTCTGCAAATGGAGAAAACAGGGAACTGCGGTAAATGTCCCCAGAAGTGGCTGACCTTCCAAATTTTACTTCAAGAGTGCGTTGATGGCTCATACAGGAGATCCATTTTGCACAACTGCACTGTGGCACACTTGCTGTACATATATTTATATATACATATCTGCATTTTTTTTTAATCTTTGCAAAGACTGCTCTTAAGTTGCTTTTTATATTAACAGCATTTTATATTTTTACAATTTATAGCATTTTATATTTTGTCTTGTATTTTTTATTTTATCTACAACTACTACTCAGTGGTAGTTGTTATTGTGTCTTGTCTCTATGCTGTAACTGCGAAGTAATTTCCCTGCTGGGATGAATAAAGTACTTCTATTCTATTCTATTCTATTCTATTCTATATTCATAACAGGACCCAGAACATCCAAAGCACTGCAGGCCTCACTTGTCTCAATTAAGGGCCGTGTTCGTGATTCAAAAAGACTGGGCAAAAATGGCCTCCATGGGAGCGCTCCAACAGAAGAACGGCTGCTGAACGAAAACAAAACAAAGGTCCGTCTCACATTTGATCAAAGAGTCTATTGATCTTGACTTTCTTTTTGTGAAGTAAAAAAAAAATGCATCCATCTAAAAGCCTCAAGGCCTAAATGCAACTAAATGTTTTCTCGCATTATATTTGCAGGAAAACTACATTATTATTCACCAGATTTTGTGGAAAATGTTCTATGGACTGGTGACACAAAAGTAGAGGATTTGGAAGGTGTCTGTCCTGTTACATCCAGAGGGAAAAAAATCAAACAGCATGTCAGAAACAGACATGTAGTCAAACATGGCTGTGGTGGTGTGATGGTCTGGGACTGCTTTCTAACTTCAGTTTCTGGATGACTCGCAGTAATTGATAAAAATCATAAATTTTCCTCCCTTTTGCAATCATATAAAGGAGAATACCGAGCAATCAGTTTGTGACTTTACGGTCAAGAGCATTTGCATAGAGCACAATTGTCCGAAGCACACCGCTAAACGACTCAAAAAAGACACATGTTGGATTTAAGTTCAGTTGCTTAAATCCAACTGAGCTGCTATTGTATGACATTTTGCAGACCGTTCACACTGAAAATCAATCCAGTGTGGCTGAATTAACAATTCTGCAACATTTCAAAATTCTTACAGGTTACTAAAATTCGTTTGTTATTCTGAGACATTTAAAAAAATACATCAGAACAAGAACAGGAGACATATGTAAGGGTGCAAATAGTTTTTCACAGCTATTTATTGCTGTACTCAACAAGAACTGGTGCAGTTTTTATAAAGAAATTAGTAAGAAGCTGCAGAAATGGGAACCTGTTGAACACATCTGGTAGCAGATGGGACAAAAAAATCAATAAGAATCTAGAGTAAATAATACATGTACTAACAACTTTTTGCCTGCATAAAACTCCATAAGTTGCCACCTTATTTTTAATTCATAAAATTAACAATGTCATCTGTATCCACAAAATAGCTTGTAAGTCTAAACATTGATGTAATAACATGTAACTGAGCAACTATCAAATTAATTCCTGATGCTCTACATTGCCATATTTAAACATCCATCAGGGATTACTTCAAAAGATGTCTTTTCAAAGTGCAATAATCTCAACAAAACTCTAAAGATTTATTAATATTCACTCATAATCCCCAGAGCTTTTTGAGAGCAAACATTTAAAAAAAAAGAAAAAAAAAAGCCACACACACAAAGACGTCCACTGATCCCCAAAAGCACCCAATGGAAACTTGACAAGATTAAGTCATTATCACAAATTATCGTACTCACTCCCCATGATCTTCATTCCACTTTTGAACATGCCAGAAGCCGTGCAGGACTTTGTTTTCGCACACGAGCTTACAATCCCACTAATATCTCTGCGTTTATCGGGCTGCGAGAAGCGGCTGGAAATCAGCAGCTCTGTGGAACTGTGGCTCAAACTAAACAGGGGACTGAACCCGCTCTGGCACAATCTTAGTATTTGGTTAGCTGTGAACTTTGATCCATGCTTTGGAAGATACTGTTTTCCATTCTGATGTGGGTTTTTTTTTGTTTGTTTGGCAGATGTCGATCAACAAGCAGGGTTACTTATCTGGGTGAGAAAGAAAAATAATAATAAAAACATGAAACCTGTCTAAAGCTGGGCAAATAATGGAAAAGGTCTAGTTCTTTGAGAGGACTATGTTTAAGGTAAATACATTACTTTTACATTTGATTGCTAATCACTAGACGACTCTGCTATAAAAAAAAAAAATTTAAAACCAAGAGGCTTTCCAGACAGTCTGCCCTGGGTCAAAATTTGTGTTAAACATTGTTTAAAAAGTTTACGCTGTGCCAAATTTTGCTACTTGCACATTAATCTTTCAATTTATACCAGAAAAAAAAAGTCATCAATTTGTAAATTAACATAGCCATTAATCATTCTGTTATGGCACTGAAATCCTGGTTTCATGATCGTTTTCAGGATAATCAGGTACCAAATGTTTTCATTCCAACTTGTAACACCCAACGTGATTTAGTAACCCAAAATGACTTGCACAAGTTTGGGATCACATAACAGACTGGTGTGATAACGAGTCTGCAGGTTAAGGCAGGGATGGTTGTCAGCAATTTGTTGCACAAAACTGGACATGCCTGATGCCTTATAGAGGAAAAACTACAACCACACAGGCTGGGTAAGGTGGAGAACGTGATCACAGGTTGCCTGTAAAATAGTGTTAAATGGTGTTAAAGATAATTTATTCTGATAAATTTGGGGGAAAAAATAAACTGAAGTAAGCTGGGAGGGATTTTTTTAACATGTTATCTGCTAAAGCGTTCTGACCTTCACTGCCTGCCGTAGTTTTTATGACGTCATCGGCTGAGATTGGAGTGGCTTGCTGCTATTTGACGCTTCTGGCTTTCTGGATTTCTGTTAGTGTCTGTAGAAATGGAAGGAAATAGTGTGCAGTCTTTTCATTTAAAAATAATTATTTATTTAGTTGTAATAAGGTCGAAAAATCCCATTACTGATTCACAGATTAAGCAATTTTTTTTAAACAGAGGATGAAAACCTCGCTTTAATTTTCTTGCGTTACTACTCTCCTGTAAAAATCCCTTATACTACTTGTAGCAATACATTTTTAAATATTTGTGTTGAATTTTAAGTTGAAGCAAAACCAACTCATAGTTAGATTGCAGGTAAAACATCTGTAAGCATCATTTCACTAATTCAGAGGTAGATTTAGGTCTGGGTCTAACATGCATATGCTTTGACTCACAACAAACTATGTTATGAGTTGTAGGTTGAATTATTTCTGTCTCATCTGACCAGACATGCCCACTGGTTGCTTCTCTGATTAATCTTCTCATTGCCCACAATGTTGTTTTAGATCGACAGCCATGTCTTAGTAAGTTTACACTTGTGCCATACGCTTTACTGAATTTTTAGATGATATACTGAACAGTTTGCCATGTATTGTCAAACCTTAGAATATTTTTTTTATAGTCTAACTCTGCTGTAAGCTTCTCCACAACATTCTCCCAGACTGGGTTGGTCTCAATGATGCCGTTCGTTGACTGATGTCAACGAATAGTTGACATTAGATTAATGTTCCCTACTAAGATTAAATTTCACACAGGTGTATTCGGTTGGATAATTATGAATGCCAGTGATTATACCGGATTTTATGTGGGGGCATCACATCAAATGGGTCTAAATGCAAGTATACACCAGACTTTTCTGAATTTGAAACAGAGTTTCCGCTGGTTTCCCCAAATCAAATTTAAGACCTTTTTAAGACCATTGTGCACGAAATTTAAGACGTGTATCATGACAGAAATATACAAAAGAAAATTGTATATTTTATAGAGATGCCAAGCTTTTTTGCCCAGAGTGCACTTAGCACCGCACGGATTGGCAACAGAAGACAAGCTTACTCCAGTCAACTGGCAATAATTTACACTTACCACTAAGAGACACAAACAAGCTAGCTAGCCAGTAATGGTCTATTAGCAGCTGGTTAGGGGTAGCCTCAACCACCTTGAGTCACAGAATGTAATGAAGATGTCTGCATGTGATTCAAACTTTTGCCTGACAGAAAAGTCTCACAAGAAAAATAAACTACATAAAAGAGTAAATAGTCATATCATGACCAAATTTAAGACCTCTGATTAACGTATTTAAGGCCAACTCACATTATTTTAATAAATTTAAAACGTATTAAGGCCTTAATTTTGAATACATGAACGTAAAACGTTTTAAGAATGAAAAGCCATGTATACTATTTATTGATTGCACTACTTTTATGTTCATATTGTCAACCTCAAATCTTCATAAAATACACTAAAATTTCTTGTTGTGATGTAAACCTTCAAGTGGCTTGAAGGCCTGCTTCACTTTTGTTAACCTGTTAAAGCGTCTGCTGATTCATGTACAGAGTCCACACAGTGAAACAAAACTACAGGGTCAACTCTGGCATCGCGTATCCATCACCTCAATGCAGCACCACCAGGTACAAACTGGGACAAAGAGGGCTTCGCACACCCAACTCCCCCAACCCCCATTTAATCAGCACTGCTCTGTTCCACAAATGGCGACACTTACAGCCAGTGCAAACAACAAACTGCTTACTTGGCACATCATCTCGCTTTACTACAAACCACAGCAACATGTGCAGCGGCATCGCCGTGGACCGACACCAGCTGCACGCGTGCTGCCTTTGCTCTTCATCACCCCACCTGCAGACACGTCCTTAACAACTATTGACGTGCAATATAGTAATAATTCCTTTTCAACAGGGGAAATAGAAGATGGATATGTTCCACTGTCCCTCCCGCGCCGTTGAAGTCTCATTTGTTGAGAAAAGCTTTAAAACAAACTGAAATATAAGAAGAGAATCACCAACACGGAGAGAGACGACTCACACTGCATCACCTGATAAATAAAGCATGTGCCTGTTTGGCTGGTTTACCTGTTGGCATACAGATGTGCAGCGAGACCGACAACAGCAGGATGCAGCTCTGATATTTAGCTACATGAACCCATCAGATGTTTAAAATAAATAAATAATTAGCCACCTGTAGTCCAGGAAACAAATGGGAAATGTAGGAAAAAAATATTTTAAAAAAGCCTCTGTTGTGATGCTCTCCCTGAATGAACCGGCCGACGAATGAGGAGGAGGAAGAGGCGGAGGATTAGAAGAGCCAGGCCAGCATTCCAGGGATGTGATTTATAGATCCAAGTCCTCTTTAAACAACATCCCCGACGTATGGACAGACAGGTTGGCCGTGTAGGATCAGAGCTGGAAGAAGAAGAAGAGAAGAAGGCTACTGGAGGATGCAGGCAGCATTTAGTCCTTTGTGCGTGGTGTCAGCAAGGATTACCACTGTAGATGAGGAGGAGGAGGAGGAGGAAACGGAGGAGGAGAGCGAGAGCGCTGCGTTCAGCCTGACGTTCCGCTGCTTTCGTATAAAACTGGGCCAGTGGGCTTTGCTCTGTGCATGCTGTATTCCATCACTGGGTGGGGGGGGAGGTGAGCGTGTGAAGCAGACGCGTTGCCTTTATGGGCCAATATGTGCAAACACATGCGCATCAAAAAGCTCTGCATAAAGATGTACAGCCTCCCCCCCCCCTTTCCTCTAGTAGCCTGTGGGGACACTATTCGCCCTACTGCCAGCCAGAGAGCAGAAGACAAGAGGGGAGGGGGGAGGGGCGCACATTACAGGGGCATGGTCTGGATGTTTTTCCTTTTCTTTTTTTTTTTGAGGGAAAAAAAATGGGTGTGGCTGGAGGCAAATCTGACAAATGGACACCTGTCACAATTTTCAATTTCAGGCTTAAAAAATCTTTTTTTATTATTATTATTATTATTATTTTTATTTTGCTACGTCCGCTGATTCCCTAAAGCACAGCCAGGAAGGAGCAAAGAGGGAGACTGTCTGCATGCTTCCCGAAGCTTTCATAGCCTTGGAATATTTACTTTAATGTGGCCACAGCTGCAAGAGACAATATGGTTACAAAAAAAGAAAGAAAAAAAAAAAAACAGACGACGCAGCGTTCTGCTGATCCCGGCAAACACACGTGAATCTATACAGCTGGCATTGGCAGGACAAGCACAGGCAAAAGAATGAATGGGTGTTTAGGAAATGGCTGAGACACAAGCTCATAATGAAGTTTATTACGGCACACTGCAAGCTGGTGAACAAAGCTATCGCTGTCCAATGCAACATTCATGTTGGTGTGAAACACATGAAGGGAGGCATTCAGTCCCACAGCTCTTCTCCGCTTCACGGTTAAAAATAGAAAAACATTTCAGCAGATGTCTGTCATCAGAGTCAGAGGGGAGATTAAAGGTAAAGGCTTACTGCCAAGCAAATACCAATGAAATGGATAATAAGTCAAAAGTTTCAATGTAGCGAGCTGCAAGGCAGAATGACTAGATCTCTAGTCTAAAAACTAAAAGCAACTATGGTCCAACGAGCTGGACAAAAACATAAATGACATTATTTATAAAAATCAATGTAAAAAACCTTTTCATTTTATAAAATTCAGAATTTTATAAAACGAAGGACTTAATGTGTTTGATTTTTTTTTGTATGTTGTTTTTGTACAAGCACTGGATAGGCTCTGGCTGAAAGGTGCTATAAAGTTGCCTTTAGCTTCCAGTTGCTGAAGTAAAGAGCAAATATAAATGTTTCTATATTCAAACGTCTTCTTTGAATACTTATTTACACTTGAGAAATGTTAAAATCTAATTCCAGTTACTTCATATTATTAAACATAGACTTGTAGTTTGATTCTGAAACTTAAGACATGGATTAAATGCCCACTAAATATTTATTACACTATAATAAGTACAAATATTTTGACGTAAAATCAAAGTGCTGCAAATTTCCTAAAAAAAAGTAAGTGAAGTTGGTATCTTAACTTACTACACACGTATGTGTGGATTTATGCATCCACACATATGTCCCTGACCGTTATCCGATTTTTACTTAACTCTAAACAAAGGGCATCAAAGGACAATGCTGTTTGTTGATGCATTTGCTGGTTGAAAACTGTAGGAGTTTACAGCTGCGATGCATTTAGCAAGCGGAAAAAAACACCCAAGCTTTTCCACGTCAAAGGAAGATTAGCTAACTGATTGGTTTATCACGCTTTGGCAATTACAGTCGCTTCCTTATGCTGACTGACCCAAAAATTAGCATCAAGATTAGAACTGGGTTTATATTATAAAGAGCAAGAAAAGCCTTTTTACAGAACAGGGCATATAACACAACACAAGGGCACCAGGCGAAGGGCATGTCTGACGCAACAAAAATGCTAACAAAGATATTATCTCTCAACAATGTTTTGGGTCAAACCCTTAACATCCTGATAAGCAGCTAACTCCATGTTTACTGGCATCTCTCAACTCTCAGGAGCATCAGTTCTTTCTCACAAGGAGCCAATTCACCTGTAGGCATAAAGTAATCATAGTCACTTGTTTTCAAATTTGTATTTTCACTTTGAATGAAAATTAATACAAAACTGTACTGATTGTAAGTTGCATTCTTCCGTTCAGACGATGCAGATACTGAAACTGTCTGAACTAGACTAAAACTTATTCTTGATTCACTCTCAATACTAAGACAAAGCAGCAGTTTTTAAAATGATACCTTAATGTTTTGCAAGAAAATAAAGCCTTTGCTTTTATCTTTCAACAGTCATAATAATTTTTATTATTTGATCAATGAATGAAGTCACAGCTATGACTACAATATCGGTGCGTTTAGTATTGCATTCACAAAGGATTGCTTGGGTACTTTTCTGGAGTGGTATAATAATTCACTTATTAAGTAAAACTCGCTTTACCAAGAATATGTCTACATTTTAGTTTTAGTCAAGTTGTTTTCAATTGATATGCTCTAATCAGAGATTAGCACAACAAATACTTAATAACAACAACAACAACAATAATAATAATAATAATAATAATAAACAGCAATAAAATAACATTGTAAAATTCTCTATTTATTCAAAATAACTAAAGTATAAGCCACTGCCATAATCTGCAAACGCACCAAACAACAGCTTGTACTTTGACATACTTTTGGAGGGGTTGATAAAAATGAAATCAAGATTTGGGGTTTATGTTTTGAAAACTACTACCTTTATCACCATGTAGTGGTGACCAGTAGTACATATTTATCTTTCTTCTATTTATTATAGTCCTTAAGAAGAAAAAAAATGTTAGTCAGAATTGTTATCAGGAGTCCAGAGTTTAAACAAAACTGGTATAACGGCTGTAATAAAATGAATAAATAAATAAATATAAATGAAACATGTATATGTTTCATTGTGGTTCATATCACTGTCTTACCAGATCAGACCAGCATCTTCCCAAAGTTGGTAGCTGTTCTTCTGAGATTAATTCACACATTTTGCGCTCATATGCTGAACCCGTTCCACAGTTTGGTAATCCTAACTGACATAAACCGGAAAAGTGTAGTCTGACTTTCCATTTATCTAAAAAACGCTCTTACGCTTTTCTTTCAAATTTTCCAAGTTCCTGCTCACTGTCATTCACAAAAGTCCAGACAAGTCCTGTAAAGTCCAGGACTCTCTTTTTAAAAATCAGGGCTTTTGTGTGGTTTTCCCCCACTTTCAGTCAGGTGACAGTCAATGCACGTCTTTGAGAAGCAGAAGCAGAAGCAGAGGCAGAGGCAGAAGCCTGCAGCTTGGCCGGTCCTGACAGGTCTGACCCCACATGCAGCCCGCCTCCAGGCAGAGACAACACCTTTCCCGTTACTCCCAACCGACACTGTCAAAGCCACACGGTGGATTCACCCGTTTTCAACACATAACTTAAAGTCATGACATTTTTTATCTTATTTTATTTTATTTTTTTGTCAGACAGGAGCATCTCTAAATCAGAAGAAGAAACAGCTTCCTCAACAATACGTCCCTATTAGGATTGTCATAATGAGCCATTTTTTAACAAGAAAATTAACTGCACCCCCGCAAATCTCCACTGAGGCATCCCACATTTTAAACAAACTCATATTTATGCATATAGATGCGGACACTCTGCTGTACTTCTCATCGCTTCAAAGCATAATCAGACTGTACGCAGCTGTAAGCCTGTCTAAGGCTGACGCTAGCTTGCTAACAGCTGCCCTGCCGTAAACTCAACTTCCCTCGCAGCGGGTCCACTTACCGGCTCCTTGTCAAGAATGTTCACTTTGCAGTCAAATGAAACTCCATACTGTCGTAAACTAATAACCCCGACTTGGTTTGTTTTAGGATAAATATGTATTTACAAGGCTGAGAGGTTTTGCTGCACACAGCCATGACAACACTCCCATGCATTGCGTCACTGGTCATGCTGCCTTCACTGGCTGCTCGTAACAAGCAGCATTCTTCATGACAGCTGATTAAAAGAACCCAAATATAGATATCCGGGGTTTAGTAGAGGTTTTGTTAGTAACGTTTGCGGTTTATAAGAAATACGTCAAAATGAAACAGCAAATAAATGAACATGTTTGCTTTGTGTATGTTTATTAAGGTAATTCGTGTATTGTTAGTTTGTTATTTGCTTTATTGCTTCACGTCAGTTGGCACCCCAAGTAAAGGTGTGAACCAAAACTTTAAAAGACCAGATAATGCTGCATTTTTGCTTATGCAGCATTATCTCACTGGAAATTAGAGAAAAGTCCGACCTCCATTTTCAGTACGCGTATTACGTGCAGGAAAAATCCTAAATGTAGAAACCAACTGATTTTAGTAACATCACTATAACAATAATAATAATCAGTTTTATTTATAATGCCTTTTATGTCTCCAATTGAAATCACCTCACTGAGGGCACAATGCTGGCACCACGCTGTACAGTTGTTTTGCTGTTGTGATGTTGTTTTGTTTGGTTTTTTCTAGCAGACGAGCACTCATAGCATTTGACAAAGTCTGAGCACAGAAAGAACAATTTGTGACCATTCTGCTTTGTGAAATGTCTGTAAATCCTTTCTTCTCTGAAAGCTTCTTCTCCAGTCTCATTTTGTCCTTTCTTCGCCTCACCATGTGTTCTCTAAAGGGCAGATGTCTGAGGATTGGAAAAAAAGATGGAAGAGATGGATTTTGTCTTCCAAAAGACCCGATGACCTATTTTCAGGGGGTTTGTTGTTTTGTTTTTGTGTTTTTTGTTTTTCTGGTTTTCTGGCACACTCCTCAAAGATTTTTTGTTTAAAATATCCTGGTATTGCAAGGTGTTCATAGTGCTTTGCACAAGATTTCCAAAACATTTGGGAGAAAAACAGTCCCAAAGCATCACAGACTCCAAAATAATAGTGGGCATTAGGTATTTTTCAACATATTCCTTCCTTGTATCATATCCAACTTGCTTGAACTGTTTGTTGCCAAAAAAAAATTTCTGTCAATCTATCGTAACTAAACCACACAGTTTCAGTTAAAATCCTACAAGAGTTTAGCAAATAGCATATGTTTTCAGGTCCTGGCATGCCTCTTATCCAAACATTTGACCTGGAGATACCATCTACTGGTTGTCATAGAGACTTGGTGATTCCAAAATGTTTGCTGACGTTCTCCAAATGTGAGCTTTTGAGATGTTTTTGTGCCTTCCTATGTATCCACAGTTCTCTATGCATAACAGTGTGCGGTGGGTCCTTATCCAGCCAGTCAGTGGCTAAACGAAATTACCTTCTGTGTGACACCATTTTTGTACCTCAGGAAGTCATGGATTACAAATTAGAAGTTTCTAGAAACTTGGAAAAACTTTAAAACATAAAATATAAACACTTAGTTACGTTTACCCAGAATGGATTGTTAGGGGTGGTGGTAAGAGATACAGTATTTGAACTAAATTAACAATTTTTAGAAATATATTTCAGAGACGGTGGTTGTCAGCTTATGCTGCCCGCTTGTACTGCAATAAAATTACTTATCTGTGGCCAGAGTTGATCTGGGTGTTTGATGAGTCACACTAAATTATGTACATAATGCTTATAGTGTCTGTTGTTGTCTCGTGGCTTCTGCAAAATATAGCACAAGCCACGTCAGATCTCCAAGTCTTTCTTCACTTTCAGCATTATTTACCTTGTCACTTACATGACAAGGTAAATGTATGAAACGATGTACTCTAGAAAAGATTACAAAACAACTTTGAAAACCGTGTTGTTGAAGCATAAATGAAAAGGGCATCTGAGGACAGCAGTATTGTAAAGACACAGCAATTCTATGATTGCCGGAAAATAAAAAGTGATGCAAATACAAATATTGATTTCTTTGGGACCAAATCACTAAAACTGCTGAAGTGAAATATCTGGTCACAGATATTTCACTTAGATATTAGAGATTTTAGCATATATTTACTCAAACATGGAACAGCTGCCAATGTGCTGGTTCAATACTGCCCCCTGCTGACATGTGACATGTTTTTCTTCTTTTATTATTTTTTGGTAAATCTAGTTTTCAACTAAACTGTGATGCTATATTAAAATGTGTATATCCTTAAACTTTTTATATTACCAGGCCCACTATACCTTATAAAAACGGTAATGTAGACTTGAAAGAAAATAATGTTGCTATCTTTTAATATGGCAAAAGAGGTGTTGTTTCACAAAACTGATCAATAGAAGAGACATGTATAATAATAAAAGCTAATTACAAATTTCACAGAACCAGGTTACTTGCAGCAATCCTCCCACCCCCTTAATCCCCACCTACAAAAACAAAATGTTTTTAAATTTGCTGTCTTTCATATTGATATAAACTGGTCTAAAATAAGCAAATTTGGCACAAAAGTTAAGATTGAAGAAATTTCTGAGGTGCCAATTCTTTTCACAGCACTGATCAGATATAAAGCAAAAATGTGTTCAATGTTTGTAAATATTCTGAAATATGCTTTCATATATGTATAAAAAAAACATTGAAGACATTTTTGCTCTACATCTGATTTTAATGCAAAGTGTCAGTACTCAAGTAAGCATCTTTTGACCAAAAACAGAGACATTGTAGATCAGCACAAGTGAGTTTTATTACAATGACCTCAAATTATTTGGCTCTTGAGAAATAAAAATGACAAACACCAAATGGACTCTGAGTACCATAAAAACAAAACAAAACAAAAAAACAACATAATGTTGAGGAGTATGGTTTATTATATTTGTGCTGATATCATGTACTTTACTACAAATCCGGCAGCTGCAGATTTGCTTTTCTCTTAACAGATTAAAGATGGTTTAATACTGTCAGAAACCTGCTTTGTTTTGTCACTTTGAAAGCTAAACTTTTCAGCTTATAAATTAGCAAATAAATTAAAGCCAGCACAAGCCTTTAGACTTTTTGTTTTTACAAATAAAAAGAGGTACTATAAACTAGTGAATAATAAACAAGAGTTTCAATGCGTTGACTCTAAAGAATCACAGTAGCGGCAAGCTGCCGGGAGGCGCCAGAATGATCCCAAAAACGTAGAAGAGTCCCATGAGGAGGTTGAGCTTGGCAGTTTTTTGGGGGATCTTGGCGTAGCAACGACTCCTGAACTGCTTCTCCAGAGGGAAGGCCATTGGCAGGGTGAGCAGCGGTAGAGCCATGCTGATGGTGTACCGGGTGGCGAGGATGCAAAACAGCACGTACGGGACGAAGAGCAGGAGATTGTAGAGGACGTAAGACAGCGTGGGGCCTATGAGGATGGCCAGCGTGACGATGCCGGCTTGCTTGTCCGAGTCCATGTCTCTTGTGTTGTTGCTGTGCAGGATGGCTTCTGTGTTGAGGGCCAGCGGGATGGCGTAGACCAGCGGCAGCACCGACAGGTAGCCCACCTGCACAGCATGGGCGAACATCACCGCCAGGGGGCCGAAGGTGATGAGGATCACTATGTCTCCCAGGGCAACATACTTGAGGCCGATGCCTGGGGAAAAGAAAAGAAAGAAAAATGGTTTGGTTTGTAGGCTGGGTATTGAAAGGCAGTTTATGATGAAAGTTCAGTGTCGCAGGTTTGAATAAGAAGAACAAGCATACACCGCCTCACAGGTTATTTTGCTTTTAAGCATCACATAATAAAGCCTGGTCATTATAATGTAGCGAACTCATCTTTATATTCCTGAGGAAGCACATGTACCTTGGCCATAGCTGCTGACAAATGCTACAAAAATTTCCAGAATTTGTTTTGTTTAGTAATGGTGTAAAACTTAAGCCACAAGATTTTTTTTGTGCATTTCAATTCAATATCTTTAGATGGAAATTGTATTTTATTGAATCATAATGTGAAAAGGTTTTTGACTAGGATCTAAAATAATGTGTGCACTTCCAAGTAGAACATTTATATTTTTCAATTTGGAACAAAAACTGCAAATATGTGATGCAGAAATAAGCAACAGATAAAAATTCTACTTTATTTTATGTCTTTCTGCCTCTTTCCAGCATTAATTTATTGTTAGAGTCAATATTTTTGCTTCACTATGTACTATTTGATGTAGAAACAAAAAGCTTTATTCCAACCATATTAATGTCTGATTATTTTGGCAAGAATGAGTAAAGAATTAGAGAACAGAAATGAGAAACATTGCTCCCTGTATTGCATAGGAAGCCATTCTGCATCTCCTTTCACTATTCAGTTTGGGCTTTGTCAGGTCTAAATACCTATTAGAGACAATTTTACACAAACACAGGAAAGACAAGAGAGTTAGATTCTTTGTTTCTCGCAAGGAGAACGGACAGAGATGTGCTTTCAGTTACAAATCTCCTACCGCTCTGAAAAACACATCTCCCGCTCTTCTGTTTTATTGATTTTAGGAACCCTGCCACACGGGGCGCTGCAACTCTAGGGGGTGGGGTCAAAGCATTTTAGTTGCAGTGCTACAAGACAATCACTAAACTAAACACATGGTATCTACAATCTAAATCCTTCCTGCTCCAGGCACGGCGTCGAATAGGACACGTTGTATAGCTTCAAAGCCTCCAAGCACGGCGTCGAATGGGACACGTTGTATAGCTTCAAAGGCTACATAATACAACAAATATTTGATAATACTAAAAATATAATTTACCCAACAGGCTTTCTCCCATTGAGCTGGATTTCTCCGCTAGAATTTCTACTGGGTTGATCAGCAAACAGAAGGAGAAAGTTATGAATAATGACAATAATGTTTTAAAATTTGAGTCTGACTGTAGGTGTAGCAATGGCAGCAGAGAAAGGGAAGGAAGCAATTCAGTCTGTGTTGGTCACGCTTCCAAATATTAAATTAACATCAACAGCTGCCTCATTCAGATCGGCACTTTTTTCTTTGCAGAGAAGGATGGTTATGTGCAGAGCAGGCGATTTCTGTGAAGCTCTTTAGCGTCAAACTGGCGCATTGCATACGTCACTGCCAAATGTTAGTGATTAGGTAAAATTTCAAACTTCTACACAGACGTTTCTCAAGACCCAAGTGAACCTCCAGCAAGCAATTGTTTCTCAAGAGCCAAGACTCCAGACCCTCTGTACAAAGAAAGGAGTAGTACAAATGGCTGGTTATTTCTCTAATTTTAAATCTAAAAATGATTACTAATCACCCACATATACTGTTCACATTCCTGCCATTTTACAAAGACTTTATTTTAAAAGATACCAATATGCAATGTCCCCTACAGCTAAAAGAAAAACATTCAGGTTGGAAATCTACTCACCTCCAGTGTATAAAAAAGAGCTGGAAAGACCCCCAAAGTAAATAAGGGCGAGGTGCTCCAGCTTGAGCGTCGATAGGAAGTAGAGGAGAGTGGCGCACAGGCACCCCAAGGAATACAGCAGCGCACCGAACATGACGACATCCTGTGGTGCCAGAATTTCATCGACGAGAGTCCTGTCGTCACTCTTCTTGTGGTCGATTCCTTTGGAGAAGTCGTAGTAGGTGTTCACAAGATTCCCGGCGCCGTGGACCACGAGGACGGCCACGGCGCACACCATCAGGACCACCAGGTCCACAGAGCCGTCCAGCTTGTACGCCAAGGCACTGCCGAGGGCCACGGGTATGAGCGAGGCACTGAAGCTCCACGGCCTCAGCGCTAGCACGTAGGCCGCGCACTTGTGTCTGACGTCGGAGGCGACGCGGGCCATCCTAGAGACGTGGTTGGCCGTGGCAGGGTGGTCTGATCTCGAGTTGTTGGCGTCGGTCTGCCACTGCTGGCCATTGTGACCATTCGATCCAGCCAGCACAAATGTCTCCACTCTGTTGTGCCTCTGATCTTTAGCCATCTTCCTCAGCATGAGCAGCGTTAATTAATCTGGTGTTCCTGTGGGGAAAGAAAATATAAAACAAAGCAGGAAGCTGACATTCAGAGTAAGGGTGGGAAATATGGATTTCCACTTCGATCACAATTTTTCGTGGTGTTTACATCGTACCTAAGAATTACATCGATAACCTAACCGTACACTTAGTGTTTAACAAAATATTTATGAAGTTACAGCTCCACAAAAACTGTAAACAACAAAGCCATCCTTGAACAACCCAGGAAAAGTAAGAGTAGTAAAACATCTTGCAAATTACAGCAACAAAACTGTAAGGGACTAAGGATCTATGCAACAAGACGGTAGTAACAAATACAGACTGAAACATGTTATTCACAATATTGTCTGTAGATATTATTCAACTAAAAGGCTTTTAAAACTGTCATGAAGTCTTTTTTTTTAGACTTGCTTTGTCTCTTTAATCTAAAAATAAGGAGAGGCTAGCTGCAGTCATGTGCCAGGGTCGTTTTAATAAACGAAAAGGAACCCAAAATGGCAAACAAAATTGCAGGACTGACCTCACGAAAATCCTCACAACTTGCATCAAAGTACACAGCCCAGCTCAATAAAATATGATGATTTGAATTACTGTATATTTACAGGTGGGATGGTATGTGTTGGCGTGTGTGTTGCTAACTTGTCAACTGGAGGCGTAAAGTTGCTAGAGTGTGGAGAAAGGTAAAAACAGCAGCGCAGCCCCAAGGCATTACACTCCCACCACCCAGCTCTACTGTAGGGAACACACCTGAATTTGGACTTCTCACCTGGTTGCTGCCACACAAACTTCACACCATGTGAACCAAATAAGTTGATCTTGACATCATCAGACCGCAGGTTCTAGTTTCAGGGTCGTGGCAATCTTCTTGTAGCCTATAGTCCATCTTTATGTTTGGTAACAATTCTTGTTTTCAAATCCACTGTTTGTGTTTTTTTTTTTACCATGTTAAGCTTCCAGTGACTAGTATAAGAGAGCACTGATGCGATAACAACAAATTTAACACGCCTGCTACTCCATTCACACCTCAGAGCTTGTAACACTAGCGGTTTAGACATTAATGGCTAGGGAATAGCAAACTTACATTATTATACGAACTGGCTGCCTCAAGTACAATATATTAAATATTGTCCCATGATAAAGATACAATATTTACAAACGTGAAGTGAGGGTTGTGCTCACTTTTGTGGGATGCTGTACCTGTTTTGTTTCCGGATCAGAATCTATACATATGGGGCCGAGTTCTTTTAAAATATGTTTAGACACATTTTAAATCTGAACATCAACGAGCCTTAAGCGTAATGCTTTAAACTCCTATTCAAACACTTTTGCTAAAAGCATGTAGACCATGTCTGACACAGTTAGATAAGTGCTTTTCACAGTGATGTCGTTCTTTACGCTCATTCTGATTGGGTCTCTTGTCGACCATGCGGGATTCTGCTCGAAACTACATTCAGGTGAAGCCAGCTCGGACAGTCAAACGAACTGACCCTAACTGTTGAGATTATAGGATTAGAGCTAATAAGCTAGCCGCCTAGCCTTAAGAGGGGTAACTTAGGGCGGTGAATATCAGTGACGGCAGTAGCTCTTACCTGCTACGTCTTTATTATCCGACCAGAACCCGGTTTCTCTCCGCTTAAAATCATATTTCTAAGCTCAACGAGCCTGGCGCTGCAAAAAGCAACGACAAAGTCTACGTGTCAACTCCGAGGGTAAAGTCACTGGTTGGCTACGGAACGCTTTTTCTCCCACACGAGCGCGACGACGCGTGAGGGACAGAAGAAACTGTGTATCTCGCACAATGGTTCCGCCCTGAAAATATGTTAATAAAATAAGACGCGGATGTGCAGGGTTGTCAATTAAAATGTACAAATTCGGTTATAATTAGTTATAAATAAATAAATAAGTTTTTTTCCTTTGGTTCATTAGGCGTTAATAACGGAAAGGGGAACAATGTATTTGCTAATAGAGGTCAATGTCATTGCTCCCAAATTATAGTCAAGCAACAGATTATTATTTGCATGCAAATATTTTCTCCCAAGACTAAGTAGTTGTAAATAAATCACTGCATAATCATTAAATACCTTGCGTCAGGTGCAATAAAGTAGAAAGTGCTGCTGATTTATATATAAAAAAAAGTTTGTTTGTTTTTTTATTTAGTTTGGACAAGCTCTTGGGCAAAATGTATAAAGCAACAATAACATAAAAAAACCCCAAAAAACAAGAACTCACTGATCCAGGCTTTACGTTCTGTAGTTTGCTCTCACATGGCCTCATTGTTCTTGTTAGTCTTTGGACCCTCAGTTCTCCATCTTGCACAGCTGGACTTCATGTCAACCTGAACGCCTGTGTACATATCTCACAATCGACAGCAAGCCTAGATCTATCACTGGCACTTTTTGTCTTGCATTCCCCCATAATAGTAAGCATTTGTACTTTCATTGCTTCTACAAATTTAATTATGCAAACCTCATTCATTTCTACCAAATAATATTATATTGCATGGTGAAATGCTTGCCTGTTAAGCCAATGGTAACTATTAGTACAGCAGGTAATACTAGCTATTCCTAGTTAACTTTTATATCACTTTTAGTAATAGCTACTTCCTAGCTGAGTGTCTTTTCATCACATTGTATGACTCGTTTCAATGTGAATAATGACACTCTCGTATTTTCTGATTGTCTTTTGCTTTTGTTCTGAGGATGTTTCACGCATTTTGTTTTTCTTTGAAACACCAGAACTCATCTTCTTCTAAAACAGTAATGATGTCTGAAAGCATTTGCAAGCTATAACTTGCACTTTTATTTTACTTTGGGGGTATTGGTTCCTTCTTTGCTGAGTGGCCTTTCAGCCCATGGACTTGTTTCACTGTCTTGCCATCTTTGGCCAGCATCTTCACAAAGTCTTTTGTTTTTGTTCTAGGACAGATTCATACATTATGCACCTCTAAGTGTCTATCTCTGGGATGCAGAAACTGTCTCCTTCCTGAAAATTATTATGACTGGACATTCCAGTGGTGTTTATATGGGTGGATAATTGTTTAAACAGATGAATGTGATACCTTCAAGCAACTGGAAATAGTACCCAAAGATGAAACAGTCTTGTAGAGGTGCTCTAGTCTCTTCTTGATATCTTGGCTGATTTCTTTCGATTTTCTCAATATCTTACAAAAGAAGGATGTGTATTTGAGGTGTTACCCACATGTTGTTAAAAAATTCAGATCTCTAGCCAACTTATCTGAGTCAGGAAGCAGGGATTTGTCCTGCAGGTCATTGTGTCCTTGGGCAAGACACTTCACAAGCCTTGCCTGCTCCTGGGGTTCTGATGGCACCAATTCAATGGCAGACTAATTTTGTTTGTTTGCCCTAGTGTGACCACATTGTAGCTTACTTACCACTATCAGTTTTGGTGGTGTGCATGAAAGGGTGATTGACTGATTGCGTTGTAAAGTGCTTTGGAGTCCTCAGACTTGATAAAGCGCAGTGCATATGCAGATAATTTACCTTTTACATGTGATGCTCTTGTGAAAAATCGCAAATTACACGATGACCATGCAGCAATTCAGAAATTCAATATGATGCTCATGTGAAATTAAAAATCTACATACTATTGCACACATGAAACGTATAGCTAATGTCCATTAGAAAACCACAAACTGCAAACTGTGGCATGTGAAGGCCATTTACTTCAGGTGCAGCCCCCACCAAGGATATGAATGATATTAATAGCAGTGGCTTGCTATGGGAGGAATAAGAGCAACTAAACATCCAGGCAGGTGAAGAAAAAAAAGAGGGCTCCAGCCCCCCATGTGCTTTAAAATACTAACAACGCCCCTGTCCGTTCTCCTGTGCCCAGATGCCTGTGCATGAGCGTTTTTTTTTTTCCCCCAGGAGGATTACATAAACACTAAAGAAAGAGAGAAAAACAGAACAACCCATCTGATAGTGCTGTAACTGAGGTTTCGTGGTTGGAAGCAGTGGTGCGACGGACAGCGCGTTTGGTTTTCATTAGGTCGTCTCGACACTGACCCCCTGCCCCGACTACAGCAACGTGAATCCAGCCCGCTGGCAAGGCAGGCAGGCAGGCAGGCGTGCTGCTGAGCGGAAGAGAGCCGAGCAGAGCTGATGTGCAGTCTGCACTTTCCTTTACGCGGTCCGCAGGCTGGACTGCGCTCCCGCACAGAGTGACAGAAAGCTACACGCAAAGTTGCGCGCAATGGGCATGAAGTAGCGCCGGCGGGCATCGATGGTTGGAGCTTTCTTCGCAGACAGACGCAAATACTTCCCACAGTGTGTCAGTGCTGCAGCCATGGTGAGCTGCGGGACTCCTGGAGGTTTACGCAGCGGTGACTGGTGTTCCGCTCCTCTGCTGACCGCAGCGCTGCTCAGCCTTCTGTTCGCAGGGATGCATCTAACCACCGCGTTTCCCTCCTGGAGGTTAGAGGTATGCTGTGACCACTCGGTGACCCGGAGGACTCGGAGTTAGAGCTGCGCATTAAACTAATTAAGAAGCTGGTTACCTTTTTATTCATTTTTTAACGACATATTCTGTCTATATAATTGTCCGAGATAATACATTTCCCAAAAATAATCGTGATTTTTCAGAAAGTTACAACTGAATGTTAACTTTTGAAAGACAGCACTAGTACTTCAAAACATTCTAAGTGCTGTGAAAAGATTGAATTTGAAAATTTGACAAACCTCTTTATGTGGAGTCTTGAGACTTCTAAGGAGCTGGATGATTTCCTGCTGACTTTTTTTTATTATTTATTTATTTACAATTTATCATAAAGGACTTTAATTGATATTAACTGTTCAGCCTAATCACTACCAAAAGCTGGAGTCATTTAAAGTAATGGACATCAGATCTAGTTAAAGTTCAGTTCAGTTGACGTTAGATGAATACCAGAATTGGTTTCGGCAACACAGTGGATCCTTGTAAGGTAATGTCTTCAGTGAATAGGAAAAATGTCTTCCCCTACACATTACTTCACTTCTCTCCAGCCACCCACTGTGATCGAGAGCCTGAGGGACAGCTTTGTGTCATTTCCTTTGCCACACATTCTTATTAGCTGTCATTCAAGAGAACTGCTGCGTTAACTTTTATTAGATAAACTGACAGCATAAATCCGGCATGTGAAAAAGATTCAGTCCGCTGTGTATTGCAAAAGTATTTGCACCACCTGAATTTATTCTCTTTTTTTTTTTTTTTTTTTACCTCACCTCTACCTTACTTTCAAATTTAATTATTGGGGATGTTCTGAAATAGACTAACACAGAGAAGGGCATAATATGAAAGATGATTTATGGATTTCTTTTTCTTTATTTATTTTAGCAAATACAAATATGAACAGTGTGGTGTTCGTATGTATTAAGCTACATAGACTTATCCCGTTTTTAAAAGAATGCTTTGCATATCTAGAGACTGACTTTTTTCCTCTTTTGTCAAATATTCTTTACAAAATAGCACAAACTCACTTAGATTGAGTGTCTGTGAACATTAAGATGGAAGTCGTGCAACATATTCGTAATGGGACTTAGGCGTGGGCTTTGACTGGACCATAAATCTGCTTTCATCGAAACAATTCCACAGTAGCTGTTGTATTTTTAGAGTGGTTGTCTCCTCAACTTTTACCAGCTTTCCTGCCCATCTTGAAGAACAAAAATAATAATAATAAAATCATTCACACAGCATGATGCAGCCATCACCATGTTTGTCAGGGGGATGATGTGTTCAGGATAATACGAAGTGCTAGTGCTCCACCTCAGACAGTATTTTGTATTGGTCTTATCTGACCAGAGCATCTTCCTAAATTTCTTTCACTGTGGCAAACTGTAAGCAGGACTTCTTATTACTTTCTTTCAACTGAGACTTTTTACTTGCCACCTATTCATACAGACTAGATCTGTTTTGCTCTTGGTAGGGTTGAAGTTGGTCGCTCTAAATGTTATTTTGCGGTACTTCGGAAAAGAGAGTTTAATATAACTGAATTCAGTTCGAATCTAAAAGTACTTTATTGATCTCAACGGGAAATTAGATGTGCGATGACACACTTGTCAGATTTATTTGTTCTAAAGCATTTTTGGAAACCACGTAAATTTACCCTTGACTTTTTAATTATGTTTTGATTTGTGTTAGTCTGTCCTCAGAAAACCCCAATGGAAAACGTTTAAGTATGTGGTCGTAGCATGACAAAATGTGAAAAAAGAAAAAAACAAGTCAAAGACCTTTGTAAGGAACTCAGATGTACATCATTCAACAAACAGACTGTTTTAAATTACATTCAAAATGCAGCATTTGCTGCAAAAAAAAAGGATTCTTGTGTGCGTGTGTGTGTGTGTTGGAGATGAGGAATGAAAATCATAATCCCTTGTTTAGTAGTTTGAGGCTAAGCTATTCCAGACTCCCTCTAGAGTCCTCAGAGATGTCTCCCCGCATGTTTTAGTCTGCGAGCTCACTCACGGCTTCAAGGTTTAGTCTAGAGAGAGCCTACTCCGGTCCTCGCAGTTCCCCCAATTCATCTTCATTTGAGCCAAAGCGTGAGTGCCGATGTGCAGTGACACGGCACATGGAGAGAGGGAGAGAGCTGTGCTGGCCTGAATGCATCAGACGCCTCATAAGTCACCGAGTGCATGACTGCGAGGTGTCAGCGGAGGTCAGTAGAGCATATTGGGGAAGTGATTTGGAAGAAAAAGAGCATTCTTTGAAAATTGAGGGAGAGACTTTATCAAGTTTCCCAACAGAATGCGCCTGCCTCTGTTTCAGTATTTTTGGAAAGGAAGTAATATATTACTCATGACGGGGCAAATCTGGAACAGAATCCAGAGGATAAGGTGCAGAATGCAAAATAAAGGGTGCTCTAGTTTACCCCAGACAGGTGCTGCTACAGAACAGGTTGCATCAGGTGAAGTTTTTGACTAACTCCATGATGATGTAATGGCACACATGAAGAGAATGTAGTATTTATCATAAAATAAACTGTAGTTCTGCAGTGAGACAAGCCAGCTCTTCGACTGAGTCCAAAGCGTTTTCTGGGCTTTTTGCTTGTGAAAATATGCCTGATGTTTTTAGAATGCTGCTGGTCACACTGAAGGCATTGCACTTAATTCAATCCGAATGCAACTGGTAAGCTCTATAAACGCTACCTTAGTAAAAATAACACAGTTTCACAGCATTTATACAAAAATGTTAAACTGATGTTAACCACAATCCAATTGCATTTACGCGAAACAGAAAAGCAGCAATCCTCCCAAGTGTTGCTAAAATAATATAACACTTCACAATGTAACCGTAATGAAAGTGATGGGCGGTGCTCGTTTTGATTCCACACCATGACCCCTTGGATTTTTCCAAATAGCGGAATTTGTGTTTCTATAAAAAACACAAGTCAGCCGGCACACCACCAGCTTCAAGGAACGGGCATATAGAATAAACGTTGCTTTAAAAGTCGCCCAAAAAGTCTGACCAACATCTGCTGACATCTAAAGTTAAACGGAGCAAATCAGATTGATATCAAATTGAGCCAATAAATGCAAGACTTAGGTCAAGTCAAGTTCACTTGTGTGGCACTTTTCAGCAACAAGATGGTTCAAAGTACTTTACAACATAAAAACGTCATACAGTCACCAATTGCCAAACAAGCGATAAACATTACATTTTGTCAAAAGTCGTCATCAAAATAATCAAGCAAATACTTGTTGTACAGTGTTCCACTTACGACTAATCACATGTGTGCTTTAAGTCTTGATCTGAAGGAACTCAGTGTTTCAGCAGATGTGTAGTTTTTCTGGAAGTTTGTTACAGATTAGTGGTGTGTAGAAGCTGAGTGCTGCTTCTCCATGTTTGGTTGTGGGGATGGAGAGCAGACCAGATCCAGAAAACCTGAGTGGTCTGGAAGGTTGATAGAACAGCAATTAATTTAAGTAAGCTGATGCTGAGAGCAGCATGTCCCTCACATTTGACATAATGCAGTCATTAATGGGTGTTTTACTGGCAACTGCCAATGGCAGACTCATCCGTTCAACTGCCAAATGCGTCATGATTCATTGCTCCAATGCACATCTCCACCGCTTCAGAGTCCAGTCCAGTAGTGGTTCAAACCATTGCTCCCAACTTGCTGCATTGCGATTGGTGATGTAAGGTTTGGATGCAGCTGCTCTGCCATGGAAACCCATTGCATGAAGCTTTTTAGTCACAGTTCTAATACGAAGGCCAAATAAAGTTTGAAAGTCTGTCTACTGAGTCTGGGCACTACGTGCCTCAGCATCTGCTGATCCCACTCTGTGATTTTTAAGTACTCCACCACTTCAAGACTCAGTTGCTGCTGTTCCCAGTAACTTCCACTTTGTTATATTACCAGTAACAATTGACTGTGGAATATTTAGTTTGGAGGAAATTTCACAAGTGGATTTATTGCACAGATGGCATCCTATCATGTTACCGGACTGAAATTTACTGAGCTCAAGAGCAACCCATTCTTTCACAGACGCTTGTTGAAGCAGTCTGCATTTTGTTGTGATTGGAATACCCAAATTCAATGATATGGGGGCATGGCTGGGTACTTTTGGCAACATTAGTCTACGAGACCATTGCAGCCAATAAAGTATTTGATCAAGCATCTTCTTCCCCATTTTACTATTAGATCCACTGTGCAGGGCTTGAGGGAGCTGGAGTTTATCTCCAGCAGTAAGTGAATGAGGAGGGTGGCAGACCCTGGTTAGACCAGCTGTTGATCAAATGTCAACAGGTCACACAGAGACACAAAGGCAACCATTGGATATTTATGATTTTTTTACAAAACAAAGCACCAGATCACAGGCTTTAAAATCTATGAGAAAATGTATACTTCAAAATTTGGAGTTTTTGTTACTCATCCCCACTTTAAATGCCTTCAATGCTTCAGAGCTTCATTTCTTAGAAATGCTTTTGCACAAAATTTATTGACAATCATACCAAACAGATTTCGTCCAGACAATTGCCATTGTTTCGCACTAGCACCTTAAAGGGATAAAGGTTCTGTTAAAATTTTAAGCAGTTATCACCCACGCTGTCTTAATTTAGTGTTATTCCAGATTAGGCGTAGACCGAGGTGGACATCTAAATTCCTGAAAGAACTCGAAATACTGCAACACTGCTATTTAATGACCCTGCTTACTGCTGTCATTTTATAGAACTGAACTCCTGAGTCTAACACACTCAAAGAGCAGAGCAAGTGGAGCTCTGTGCCCATTACTGATCCAGCTGCGGGTCGATCCATCTGGTCCGTCAAGAGTCACTCTTATCTCATGAGTCCATAAAACCTTTGACAAATCTGTCTTCGGATGTGTCTTGGCCCAGTCTTGACATTTCAACTTGTGTCTTGTTCAGTGGTGGTCGGGTTTCAGCCGTCCTTACTTTGGCCATGTCTCTGAGCTCTGAACATCTTGTATTTCTGGGCCCTCCAGGTAGGTTGCAGTACTGGAATGTGACAGCACTGGAAGATAACGGGATCCTGGTAGCTTCACGTTTGATTCTTCTCAAATCTTTGGCAGTTGATTTACCTGTTTTTTTCCTCAACATGTTTCTTGTGACCCTGCTGACAATTAGCAGCAAAATGTTTGATGGTTCTGTGAACACGCCCCAATATCTTAGCAGTTTCAAGAGTGCTGCATCCCTCTAAAAGACTTTTTACAATTTTTGGACTTTTCAGAGTCGCTTAAATCTCTTTTTGTCCCCATTTTGCCTGAGGAAAAGAAACTGCCCAATAATTATGGTTGATCTCCTTAGGAACCACCCTCCCTCATTAAACAAAGCATTCAAGTTTATACAGCTCGGAGTTAGAAAATATGCATGAAAATGATAAAAACTAAAACTCGCCTAGTAAAATTGTACACAGTATATATCAGGCAGAAATTCTGACCAGAAATGCTGTTCTCTTTCTCCCTAAATTTCATGACAGGTTTGTTGGGTGTGCACCACCTCCTATTTACATTTCCTGTGTAATTAATCATCTTATTGTAAGTTTAAAGATTCTTAAGTAGTGATCACATGAACCATACCATGCCATGGTGCTTTTGAGTTCGGAGTTGCTTTAACCCTCCCGTGGTCTTAGTGAAGACCACTCAGGAGGAGTGCGCTAAAGGTCATGGTTGGACAGTGGGGAAGTTAGCGGGGTCAGTGCACAGAGTAAAAAACCTGTGAGGTCTACATAACTCCATCTCTGAAGACCGCAGAAGGGTTAAGATAGTAGAAGTCCACTTTAGACTCGGGCTCTCTTACGGTTAGCTCCAAACTCCAGCACCGACTAATCTGAATGACGCTGTACGAAGATGCAGATCCAGTAGATGCAGAGGTGGCTTCCAGCTGCATTGGAACCCACCTCACCTTTAACAGGGAGCCACTTCAAAAGTTCTGAACTAGATCTTTAATACGGCGTGAAGTCGAAGTGAGCACTCTGTCTTCACTTCGCAATCTGTAATGTGAAACATTAAAGGTTTTTGCTTTGTCCAAGGAAGAAGCTCACACCACCATGTTGGTCATCGGGATCCGCAAAGAGGCCCGCTCACAAGTCCTCCACCTGTCCAGGAACAAGCGCTACACCCTGACCCCAGAGCAGCTCAAATGGGACAAATTCAAGCTAACTTATAAGTATTTACTCACACACTGTTCCCTTACTAGCACAATTAAGTAGACAAGAGCATATCAAGACTTTGAGGGCGATGACACTAACACCAAGACCAAAGTGGAGGAAGAGAAAACTAATGGGCTCTGTTCATAACAATGCAGCTGTTGATACAAACATTTATAGAAAACACATCTGTTGCATTTCTATAGCAAACTGGCACTTCCTCAGACAGATGCAATGCCGCAACATTTAAGGGAACCCAAACTTGTATGTCGGCAGACCCTCAGCTACATGCTGCTACTTGTTCAATGAATCTGGCAAGCAAACAGAGCAATTATGTGCTGCCAAATGTTAGCTAACTTAGCATTAGTTGCAGGCAGAGTGAGTAAAATTGGGTGGCTTAATGGTCTTTCTTTGTGTGTCTTGTACAGACAGAAAAATACCCAAGTATTTGCACTGGAAGTTATTTATTCTAGGTGTTTTCTCATGTCTCAAGTAAAAAAGAAAACTGTAGGGAGTTTGAATCCTGTCAGGATTCAAACTAAAACGAAGGGACATTGCAATCGTGGTCTTGATTGGTTTGAGAAGAAAGGCCTGAGATTCCTCTGATCATCATATCCGAGACATAAAAAAAAGTAGAAATGTAGTCGAGATTTAGACAAGACCAAGACTTAAATAATGTGGTCTCCTTACCGGCCTTGTGTGCTACACAAAACAGCTTATTGCAGCTTGCAGAAAGTGCTGAATAAATACCAATTTACTTGAAGCAGTGCGCGTACCGTCACGATGGTTTTAGCGGGACAATACAAATACTTTCGTCTTAGTCAAAGTCTGCCGTTGCAAATATTCAAAACATTTCTGAAGGTACTTAAATCTGACATCTGTGGATGTGGTCTGAAGAAATTGTTTATTCCGAATTGAAAAGCTTACCATGTTTTTCTCACGCATTCCAAGGTACACACTGACTTGTTATCCACCAAAAGTGGCTCCACATCACCGCCATGCTTAACTACAGAAAGCTACTATAAAATTGTACAGAAAGGACTTCAAACTGTTTGGATACCATTGTACAAATTGCTTTGAAGAAAACCTTCACCAATTTTTACGTCCTCTGGCGTCCTCAGTCAGCCCATAAACTCTTCAGTAAGAGATTAGATTAGAAAAGCCAACACTGAATTTCACCAACTGCGGTGATCTAAAAGTCCCTACAAGAAGATTACAGATGATCTGATTAACACATAACCCTCATTAAAAGTTCCTGCACAGATCTAACCCTGGCTGAGATACTCAAGAAGATGAAGTAATGGAGCTGTACTCAGCGACACTTGTGGGAATTTGTGCGCTACTGAACAGTAGCTGCTGTGTTTTTCTTTTATTTATTTATTTTTTATTTTTTTTATTTTTTTGCTGACTCCTCAGCTGCAGAGAGGAATGCGTACAGAGAGCAGTACTAACGGCACGGTGCTTCCCAACAGGTTGCTGTCTTTTCCCACAAACCTGATAAATGCCAGCGACACGCGTCGAGGCATTGCCAGGGCTTTTGGCCTGTGGAGTGACGTTTCCCCGTTCTCATTCAGAGAGGTGCCAGCTGACGAGGAGGCAGACATTAAGATTGGTGGGTGCTTGCTCTGCCTGCATGCTGCTGTCTCCAACAGATGTTGCTTGGCACCCGGCTCCAGAGTTCTGCTTTGCTGTTGCTTTTCCTTAAATTGCCGTGTGCCGAGACTGGGGTACAAAGCCTATATTCAGCATGACTCATAATTCTGCAAGAAGAAAAAAAACTGTAAAATGCTTGACAGCTTCCATAGCAAAGCGGTGTGAATTATGCTTTATTCGTACTTCTGGGACTAAACTCAAGAGCCCGGCATAAATTGTCAGTGACAAGGAGAGGCATGGTTGTCATCCTGAAGGCTGAGGCTTTAGCAAAGAGCTCTCTGTCTTTGGTAATTCATCACTTCCCATCTGCAGTCTGCAGAGAGCAGAAATAATGGGGTGAGGGCTTCCCTCCTTGACTCAGAGGTATGCATTCTTCTCTCTCTCTTGGCAGGATTCTACCCGGTCAACCACACGGACTGCTGGCAGTCCTACCTGCACCACTGTTTTGACGGCATCACGGGTGAACTGGCTCACGCCTTCTTCCCTCCAACGGGCGAGATCCACTTTGACGACCAGGAATACTGGATTCTGGGAGACATGCGCTTCAGCTGGAAGAAAGGCAGGAATATGTATATATGTATATATTTTTTTGTACCCACAGACAATTAGTGAAGTGAACGACAATAGCAGTTATGTTCGTGTTGCAGGGGTTTGGCTGACAGACATTGTCCACGTGGCGACGCATGAAATCGGCCACGTCCTCGGACTCATGCACTCTATGGATCCGAAGGCTATAATGCACCTGAATGCTACTCTGACAGGACGCAAGCAGATCACGCAGGATGAGGTCTGGGGTTTGCACCGTCTCTATGGTACGTTTGTTGTTCTCCGGTTTGAGACATCCCTGTCGGACCAGAGCAAGATTTTAGAAAGTTACCATTTGAAACTGCTGAATATTTTCTATATTGCCATTTTGGCTAGTGCAAGGGGTGTCATTTACTCAATTGCGAAAGTTCAAAAAGATCAAATTACCATGGAGAGGGTGGGCAACGAAAGAAAGACTGAGACATCTGTGGCATAAAGGGATAACGCCTGAAATATTTTTAATCAAAGATTGGAAAGTGTCTAACACTGATGCTAAGGCAAGCTCAGATGTGAGTCAAGACAGGTGAGCGAATACTTTTGGCAGCATAGTGTAAGCGGTAAGTTGATGTAAAAAAAACACAATTCATATATATATATATGAAAACAACAACAACAATAATAATAATAATAATAATACAGACCTTTGGGCACTTAAATAACTTAAAAACAACATTATATGTAGGAGAAAACATAAGAAACTCCATATATATATATACATATATACTGTAGGCCAAGGAAGGAAAGAACATGAACAAAATGATCAATTTCATCTGTGAATGACAAAAAAAAGCTGAAACATTTTGTACTCTGATCCTGGAATTGGAGGAATTACACTCAGATAAATACGTTAAAAACTGGTTAAATAACACGCAGTGACACATCTTTGGATCAGAACCAAAGGGAAAACAGACCACCGAGTTTGTCTTTGACGCTGACAGCCAACGTGGCATTAATGCACATTGCATAAACTCATGAGTCATCATTAGTGTGTATTACAGTGACTCATTTTTGTTGGCACAAAAAAAAATGATTGGGGATCCAGCTTTTCCTTTTGCTGCTGACTGGTCCTGCTCCTCCTAAATCCACCCTCTAACCTCCCCACTCTTTCTTCCAGGATGTTTGGATCGCTTATTTATCTGTCCTTCCTGGGCTCGGAAAGGCTACTGCGACAGCAAGCGCAGGCTCATGCAGAGGCACTGCCCTTCCAGCTGTGATTTCTGTTACGGTAAGGCTGCAGAGAGCAGCAGCAGCAGCCCGGGGAGGGGAAAAAAAAAAGAGAAAGCTTTCACAGCGTAAAGAGCTGCTGTGAACCGTTTGCCAATGGAACAGCTGGAGCCAACAGGTCCAACCTCGTAGAGCTGTGATGGAGTTTTTTTAAGTGTGTGATTTAAGAGGGGAATTAAAGTGTATTTCTACTGAAGGAGAAGCCTTTCCTCGAGGCTCGGCGGAGTTGGTACCTGTTGGCTGCCATCTAAAGGGACCTGCTTCGCGTGCAGTCCACCACATCAGCAGTCTGAGGGCCTCCTTAGGTTCCACTGTGGGATGCTCTTCTTGCACAACAGGAACCAGCCCCTCTAAACTATCACAACCCTTGCATTTCTTGGCTTTCCAGTGGGTTTTGTCAGCAACTGGGGGGACAGTTCGGAGACAAGCGCGAGGATACGATTTCTGGCCTGCAGGAATCTGTTCCTCATTGTTGATTTCAGAGACGCTGTACGGCTGTGGAAAATTCCAGAGCCACTCCAAACCGCTGGAATTTCAGACTGTGGCTCGAGGGTTAGAGACGCACAGGGTCAATTGGGATTTTTGCGGCATTAACGAGAAAATGAGGGGCTCTTAAGCAGCCTAAGAACTGATCGCAGACTGCTCTGTTTGTGTTTGTCAGAAGCCAGATGGGAGATGTTATAATGACAGGAGCCCCACGGCCCCGACAGGTCAGCATCACTCTCTCAGATGAGGGTTGGATCACGACATTTATGATAATCGGGTTTTAGTGGAGGTGCTTATCGGGGAACAATGTTGTATTTTTATATTACGAATGAAACAGAGATGAAACTATTTTTTCATAATATGCATTAATAGTATTGGGATTTTGTGTGACAGACCAACACAAAGGTCCATATAATTGTGAAGTTGAAGATTCCCATCTTCTATTTTGGACTAGTTTAAATTTAAGCAACATGCTGAGACAAAATCTACCGCAAAATACACGTGCACTAGGGGTGTAAACAATTAATTGACCTGCGGCTAATAGTCGAATGGTTTATTAGATTAAAGTTAGTTCCAGTCGATTAACTAATAACGTCCACCTAGACATTCTTTTAGTGTTTAGCCGAAGGCAGAAGGAGCTGCTGGTCATCCTACAGCGGAGCCCTGTTGATAACAGAATAAAGATGGCGGGGGCATACCAGAGCGGGAAAGAGAAATGGTCCAAACAGAAGCCAGTGTGGGATGAAAAATGCTCTTTTTGCGGTTCTGCTGTGAAACGTAACACTCGGCAAACTCCTTATGTCACGCCTTAACAGTGCCGATTCAGCCGAGCTGCTTGGCGGGAGCAGCGTCAATTTCTCATTCAAAAATTAGAGATGTGCTACGACAGAAAAGCCGAGGACACGAACGGAAACAACGGTGACATTATAAGAGAAGGCATGGTGGCAAAAAAAACTGGCTGATGTTGGGGGCTGTCGCGAGTTAAAGAATTTCATGGAGGGAAGTTTTAGCATTCCTTCAAGAGTGACCACAGACACTTCTGTATGAACATCTGTCTGTTCACGGAGAATTAAGTGTTTCACATATTTATTAATTTTTATTTCTATTCAGCAATCTAAGAGATTCCTGTTTTGTTATATTTCACAAATGTCTAAATTCAATAATAAGAGAAAACTACAATTTCCTGTTTATTCACTCAGTATTTAATACAGCTGACACATAAATAATATAAATTTTTTTATTTAATTTAATTTTGCATATTGTGAAACATTCAGCCTTTCATGCTTTTGAAAGACGGTTAGCCCTCTGGATTTGAGAGAAATCTCAGGTTTTTAAGAAAATGACCACTTATCAATTAATCCTTAGTTGATTAACCCTACACTAACTCATTAACCAGTGACTTACACCTAATTACTACATAGAGTATACCTATGTGCCATTTAATGGTAGTAGAAATACAGCTGTTCAGATCTTTAAGCAAGCATCATAAAGACTAGAGACAGCTCACAGATAAAACTACAAAGAAGTTTAAATCAGGATTAGGTGGTAAAACGATATCCAAAAATTTGAATATCTCACCAAGCACTGCTCAGTACATTAGCCAGGAATGGAAAGAGAATGGCACACTACAGTAGACGTGCCAACAGCTGTTCATATAAACTGAAAGTCTAGAGCTAGAAAAGGATTAATCAGAGACGCAGCCAAGACGTGGTGAAGATGCAGAGGTCCACAGCTAAAACTAGGATAGCTTTAGCAGATAGAGTATTCGTTGTGCAGTCCACAAACCTGGCCTTTTTGAAAAGGAGCAAAAAGAAATGTATTGTTGTATTAAAACTGGGCTAAATTGATTAAAAGATCATTAGTGGCTGCTGAAGACTTGAAACTTCGGGTTGGAGGTTTTCCGTCTCATGTGGCCATGACATGCAACGTACAGTCACTCTACAATGGTGTGGTTTACATCAAACAATACTTGTGTAAGAATGGCCCAGTCAAAGTCCGGGTTGTACATTGAATCAAGAATCTGTGGTAAGATCTGAAAATTAAGTCAACAAATTTGCTTAATCCAGCTTATTTTGTAGAGAAGAATGACCGTCAGTGGCCGTTCCTCTTAAGACCATCTCAGTAATCTTAAAAGACTTGCAGCTGGAATAGCATGATAATAATAGTAATAATACACTAGAACATAAATGCAGACTAAACTGCTGGAGATAGGCACCAACACCTAATGATGCATGGATGGAGGATAAATGCAAAGTTTTCAGATGTTTCTTTGTAAACAAATAGGGGAAAAAACACATGTATGTTTGATGTCCTTTTTTTGTAATTGCGCTCTGTGTTGCGTCAATTTGCCCAATGAAATCCCAACACGAATGCTGAAGTTTGTGGACGAAATACGTACAAGTTCGAAAGGCTTGAAAGCTCTGAATGACGCTTCGCTGTTAGCTGCTCCCATTAAAGGAATAAACAAATTGATTGGATATCCACATCCTTTTCTTTGTTTTCCCTCTAACGTGTTCATTCCCGTTGCAGAATTTCCTTTCCCCACTGCCGCTCCCACACCCACTCCACCTAGGACCAAACACAAGCTGGTCACTGAGGGAAAGAAGCTAACTTTTCGCTGTGGGAAGAAAATCGCATCAAAGAGAGGCAATATATAGTAAGTTCATGTGACGCGTCATCACTTGTCCTATGGCTGCGGTGACGACACTCGAACAGCGTCTGCCTTCTGTTTCAGCTGGTACAAAGACGGGGAGCTGCTGGAGCACTCTCACCCAAACTACATTTCTTTGAAAGACGATCACATCACCATAGTGGCCAACGCCATCAACGAAGGCACGTACACTTGCATCGTAAAGAAAAGGGACAAAGTTCTCACAAGCTACTCATGGAGGGTACGCGTGCGCTTCTGATGGAAAGCCGCAGAGCACACAGGACTCTAGGGCACATATTTCAATTTTACAAAAGAAAAAGAATCTTGTATCATCCATAAAACCTGTCTGCCTTTCATTGTCATTTTGTAAATCAATGTTTGTACATGCAAACAATAAATGGTTTATACTACCCAACACTGAAAAGCTACTTTTTTTTTGGCAAATGTGTAGCTGTTTGAAGCAACGTTAGTTTTATTGGAATGGTATCATGGAATCTGAGAAATACCAGATTTCAAATCCAAATTCTGCCAGAAAACCCAAGAGATTAGAATTGGGTCTTTCACCCAGGACTCCGCAGAACCCAAAGAAATATAGGACTGAAATGATTAATGAATTAAAACTAATCAAAACTAATTTTGTAGTCAATTAATCGTTAAATTGAAGTAGAAAGTTGTTTTTTTTTTTATGTTTTTTTTTTTTGTTGGAGCAACGACACATTTGGAGCAATAATTAAGTCAAAACTGTACCAAAACATAAATACATTTTGCATTTAAGTAAAAAAAAAAAAAAAAAAAAAAAAACAGCGTATAAATATGTTCTCCCAAAACTCCTCAGGTGGCATACTTCTAGCTTTTTTTTTTTTTTTTTACAAATTCTATAAACAAAATATATAAATAAAAATATCTAAGACACATCGTTTGCTACCCAATTAATAGGTTAATTGAAACAATAATTGTTAAATCAACCCTAAACTGTATTGATAAGTCAAGCAAAAAGAACTGAGCTTTTCATGTGGACGTTAGAAATATTTCTTTAGCTGAAGATGTATCCTTTGCTACAAATGATGAAGCATGCTAAAGAAATGCTATGTTGTTGAATGCTAACTTATTGTATTTTAAAAAGGAATTGAAGTATTTTTTTGCATCTTTTAAGGTATTTCTAATATTGTTCCCAAAAAAATTTTTTTAAAGGCTTAAGCAGTTAAATGAAAAACATGCAAATTGTGTATCTGATTAGAATAACTGATAGAATAATTGAACTGAATACTAAAAGAATCCCTTGCTGCAGCTCTAAAGAGATTCCCTCTCTGTACGCTAATATATATATATATATTTTAACCCTCCAGTGGTCTGAGTGTGATGATCAGGAGGAGCGTGGCAGATATCACGGTCGGACAGCGTGTAAACACGGGGCTGTCCCGTGAGACCACCCAAATCCACACAGACAAAAAAAAAACTGTCCTAGAACTGTCCACACACGGGGTCAGTGCGACCCCGCCGGAACCGAACACGGGGTAAAAAGCTTGTGGAGGCTTTTAACATCACATCTAGTGTTGTAAAAGCAAGTGGTGAAAAGAATTGAGGGGGGTGCTAATGAGTGTGACACCAGTGACTTTTGTTGGGGTTTTTTTCCACCTTCTAATCAAAATGTTCACTTCTCTAAAGTTCCAGCACAGTGCAGCATTAAAAGAGAAAACCTCTGGGTGTGAAAGATAATTCCACACCATCAGGGGAAAAGAGGTGATTTCTTTAAAAAAAAAAAAAAAAAAAAAATTACATAATCAATCCTATTTAAAAAAAGAAAAAAAATCTCCCCCACTCCAACCAAAAGTAAATCCTTACACGGTCGATGAGTTTTCCTTTTCAGCGCCCCCAAAAAGTCACAGAAGCCGTTTTCTCTGATGCAGCGTAATTACACACCCACCAAACTGAGCCACTGAAGCAAAAAAAAAAAAAAAAGAGCCGTAATTTCAGCGGCCTTTGGAGATATCTGGACCTTAAAACCGCACATGGAACATCTCAGACGTCTAGCTTACTTTACTAGCCTGGCAACGAGGCCAGCAGTCTGCCTCCAGGGACTCCGCAGCCAGCCCCACTCGCAGCTCTTTCCAAGCTCATTCAACACATCAGGTGTAATAATCTGCAGAAGGAGCTGTGGCGGAGGCAGGGGACAGATAAAACTGATTAATGAATTTTTCCATTTACGGCTGTCTGCAGAAGAACCAGGACAAGCGGAGGGGCGGGGATGAGGGGGAGGCGGGAGGAGGTTCTACCCGTCCAGCGAAAGCAGCTCGCAGCCTTGCAGGAACCGAAGCGAGGCTGTTTATTTTTCTTTGGCTCTCAATCAGAGAATTTATTGGTTTAAATCTGATGCCATAAAGCTGGTTACTAAACAAAGGCAGTCAAGTTTTTTTGATTTTTTTTGCTACTTAAAAGAACAAAAAAAGAAAAAATTGAGACAAAGTGTGCAAATCAACTTTAGTTCTCTGAATTCAACAGTTTAGTTAAAAGACTGGACTTCTGCAAGGTTTGATTTTCCTGTGTTTGTGCAGGCTGGGCAGGCCTTGTAAATACAGCAGACAAAGCAAAGTTAAAATTTTTATTTCTTACAAAAACAGTCAACCTAACGTCATGTCGGCAGTAAATTTCTGATGGATCATATGGCAAGTATGCATAATTATACAGTAGCTCAGGTAGTCAGGGAAGCATTTAAAAATAAAAAAAAGGTCAAACATGAGAGCTAAACTTCTAGATGGTGCATTCCTGCTGAGGAGCAGAAACAAGTCACTTCTGAAATGTTGAATTCACAGAAATGAGAAGATTTCCAACCACAATGAGTCCTGCTGTTGGACAGTCCTGAGTATCTGAGATCAGTTGTTGTTTAGCAGACACCAAGCTGGTCTGCAGCGGCAAAGCCGCCTGGCTTCAAACACACGAGTCCCAGAACTTGTTGCTTTGTTCCTCTCAAGCGAGGCAGAGAAACGTCCCGGCTGGTTTCTCCTGATCAGAATTTGAGGCTGAACCCGGGCCCAACAGCAGACACTCCGAGGTTGCTGGTCGTCAGGTGGAAACCAGTGTCTTTCAGGTCGTCGTCACCCTGGTGTTAAAAACAAAACAAATGCAATTGTTTTACATTTCTATGTTTGTTATGTACAGCCCCTTAAAAAATTACTCATACGCCTTTATTTTTTCTCTCCACATTTTGTCACGTTTCAACCACATTGGACTTTAGGTGATGTCTCAAAGTATAGCAGGACTCTGTAAAACATAGAAATGTTTTACAAATAAAATTTGGAGAAGTGTGCCATGTATGTGTTTTCACTGAGGCTCAAGATCGATGTCAAAACCAAATTTTCGAGATTTTGGTCTAGTTATGGACTCTAAATTTTTACTTGATCATATCGTGGTCTTGGGATGGAGCCTTCGAGGCCAAGAGATTTTCCTTTTTTTGTTTAGTTACAAGAATAAAGCCACAATGTTAGCAGAATAAAGGCACAAAATACCAGAAGAAAGTCGTAAATTTAGAAGAAAAAATTGTTTAGACGAGAGCAAAGCTTGGATAGAGTTACCCAGGTGTGACGTGACCAGATCGTCAGGTCCGTGATTTTTTCTTCAAAATAGACACAGTAGTTGGCTCAATCATTTCAAAGTTCAACTACCGAAGATAATTTGATTTTGATGTGTTAAAAAATTTGTAAAATCGATGCCAAAGTACAACTTCACAAGATGCTCAACATTCCTCATTTAAAGTTTATTCTTGTATTATTCAGATTTTATTGTCATACGACTTTTTTCCTGTGTTATTACAACTTTCTTCTAGTATTATTTTAACTGTCGTACAACTATCACAAGACCTTACTCTTGTAATTATTTGTTTTCTTAGCCTTGACGCTAATATTCTGTCGTACAGCCTGGGATGTGCTAAACTGGGTGCATTAAAGTTAGGGAAGCACCGATCCACTTTTTTCATTTCCGAAACTGATAGCTGAGGTTTGGTATTGGCCGATACCGATCTGATACAGAAAAGCAACCCTGAATTGACTTAAAACGTTTCTTTTCTTTCTTTTTTAGAAACATAAATGTATGGAACTACAAATACATTTGGTCATTCTGAACCAGTACAGCACACTTAAATACAGCAGTAGCTTCACAAACTTGGTCAAATATGCAAAAACAACTCAACTTTAATTGAAACTGAAACTAGCTAAAACAATAGGTTGAGTACCTTCATCAAACATGTAAAGAATAAACTGCAACAAATTTTCTTTCAAATGGTTCAGAAAGTAGAATTAGACATTTTTAATATAATATAATTGCCCTGCCTAATCAGCACAATGATTTCCTTATGTGGGGAAAGATGGTGACTGCATGATATTTTCCTGTATGACTGAGTTGGTCAATTGCAAAATATCCAAATAAATACTTTAAAGTTGGTATTTGTATCTGGAAAGAAGCAAGCAAACTGAATACTTTTGCAAGTGTTTAGCACAGACCATTATAAATTACACTGGAATTATTTTTCAAGTGGATCTTTTATTGTTAATCCAAAGAAGCAGCCAAGAGAACGCTAATTATTAACACAGTTATCGATCATTCCGGGTTCGGCAGCTTTATGGGTTTGGGCGTTTCTCGAGAATAAAACTGAAATAACAACCAACAGCTTTTTGGCCCGCTTCCGTTTCGTCCGGGAAGGTGGAAAATATTGAAACTGCTGCTGAAAAGTTTCAATAATATCCTTATGGGTGAGCGGGACCGCTGCAGAAAACATTAGAAACTTCAGGGAGCACATCTTGGAAAACACAAGGAGGAAATAGTCGGACACTAAGCAGAAGCTCGAGGGTCTGTAATCTATTTAACACAGACAGCACTAAGAAAGCCTGGTAGCTGTGTGTAATGGAGAAAGTGGAGTCTAATGTCATTACCAGTTGACTGTATCCCAGGCCTCCCTCAGGCGGACGAGGGCTGGTGCCTCTCTTCACCCTCTGCTGCTCGCTCTTGGCCGGCCAGGTGGGGAACATAGAGGGGTCGATCGGGAGAGGCGTCTCCCTGAGGTACTCGTGCTTCAAAGCCTCGTCAGCTGAGATCCTCTTACCGGGGCAGTAGGTGAGGAATCTGGAAAACGGACAATCACTTATTATTTATTTGTTGATCTTTAAAAGGTGCAAAAGTGCCTAGTTTGGACTGCGATGTGAAATGGGGCAATTATTATTTGAATTTCTCCAGTGCCTGACTTGTGCATAGCTGACCTTGCCTCTGATTCTTTCATCGCAGGTTTGGGGTTTAGCTCATTCAGAGCCGTCTCTCTCCATTTGGAAAACAGATTAGGGCTTTTTAGGCAGAACGAAATACAAAGGAATCCTCTTTCTGTGCAAGAGCCAAAAAAAAAAAAAAGAAAAAAAAATGGTGGAGAGAAACGGCCAGTAGATGCTGCAAGAGATGGTGACACACACCAAACTCAATTTCTTTTTCTAACACACTACCAAAAGGCTAAAACCAATAGCAGCCAACCATTTCTGTGTTAAAAAGTAGTGAAATTGATCCAAGAGTGATGATTTGACCTAGAATCCACCATTTTGGAAAGTCAATGCTTTCAATCAACCAGCAACTGACTCCTGTCATTTCTCTTCTGGGGCGCTGCTAAATTAGCCGCACTTCAGGGTGTGTGTTTGCTGCTACTGTTTTAATGTTTTAATGCTGTTTTAATGTTAATAATCGTGATGTTTACTGCGTCAGATATATGAACATTCATATGTGTAAGATTTCGCTGATTGCCAGATAAAGGGGGATTGCTTGGTGGTGTGATTCCAGCAAAACTTGGATCTCGGGGTACATCTTTTGCTTGTGCCCAAGATTATTTCATTCTACCAATGTGTTTTAGTATTTTTAGGTAGAAACGCCTCTGCCGTCTGGCGTCATTAATTGATTCTAAAAAGTTCAGTTTATACAAAATTTAGCCTGTTGTTTGTTCAGAGTTAAGATACTACACAATCAGGGTGATCCCAGAAAATGTGCTAAGCCTGGTAGTCGGGGCGCTGAGGCGGACCACCATGTTTTTGTATTAAAAAATGTTAAGTTGAAAGGAAATGTAAAATATTGCTGGGTAATTCTGTTACTGGAAGACATTGCTGACAACACTTAAACCCAAAATCATATAGTCTTAAAAACAACAAATCAAAAAACCAATTAAAATAAATATCAATTATTTGCACTTCCCTTAAGTCCAAATTAAGTCATCAGTCAGTGGATCTACAAACACGACGCCAGGCTGATCACATTTAGAACAGGCCCATGACATAAATGAAATAAGCAGCTCCTTAAGGCGCCCGGACCCTCAGGGGCCCCATATGGCCTAATGATTTAACACAGACCAGACATAGAATTTGATCACTGAACGCTCATTGCGCACCTCTGAAAGCGTGACTACAGCTTATATTTGCAGTTCACATTGAGCTGAGCAAGCAGAGCAAACGCAGTGGCTTTTAAACTTGATAAAGATTTCTCCAAAGAAACATGAGTCCTCACGGGGGGCGTTGACATAAATGTCGACGCAGGTGAGCCGATGTCCAGCTTGAGTGAAAAGAGGCCCAAGCTAATAATCTCCAGCATTGGCCTTAAAGAGACAGTGTGCTTTTTAAGAGAATCAAAAAACTGTGTAGGTGGAGGAAAAAAATGTGGTGAAAAATCTTAATTTTGCAAAAGTATTTGTGTTTGGACATGCTGTAAGACTGAGGATTCTCAACATCTATTCTTGGAAGTCCGAAAAGTTAAATGCCCTGACTTGGTGTCTCAATGACAGCATTTCTTATTGATCCAATTAGGGTCACTGAGTGCATTTAACTCCTAAACTTCAACATCATCACGCATCAAAACATCAAAAACAGCTGCCAGTAGAGTCATGGCAAAGCCGAGTCAACATGTCTGCAGTGTGTAATTATTAAAAGAAAAATCACTACTTTTAATGTCTTTAAGTAGCTCTTTTCAGGACCCGGTAATTGCAGAGATTTGTTTAATACCGCCAATTTGATTACACATAAATGGTTTAAAAACTTAAATACTTGGCTGAATACAATGGGTTTACTCAGCTGAATCGGACTAAGGCACAGCTGAAGTAAAACACTTCAAATGGTTTTCAACTCACAGCACTTTATTTTTCATTACCTACCAGATGCTGTACATCTAAAGCCAGACGTTTGATCTAACCCACGACCCATCACCACTGTGGTTTGGTGCAAAAACTGCCCTTCAAGTTCTTCTTTTTTTTTTTTTTTACAGATTCAGTTTCTTCAAAACATTCTGGACATGTGAACGCAAAATACTTACCTGGTTGGATTTAATTTTCGGTATGTTCCACAATTTATTAAACAACAATTCTGATTCACGTGGCAAAGGAATATTTTGCTGCGTTGACTGACTGAAGTCAGGTGTTTCTTTATTCACCGGAACGCCGTAATCACTTCCTGACTTTACCCGTTTACATGCTAACAACTTCAGCAAATAAAGTGGCAAGTGTATTTTTTGTGTTTGCTTCTTTACAGTTTCAAATTTCCTATCAACCTTAAACATTTAACTCAAAAGCACACTTGATAACTGCCCATGTGCCCCTACTGCCTGGCCAAGTAAGTTTTCTGGGGGAAACCCTGAGCCTTCTCTCATAGGAGAGGAAAAGGAGACAGTGGCTGATTTTCAGACCTTTGTGGAGACAAAGATTGGTGGTCAATCACAGATCTCCCAAAATTAGGGCTGTTGTAAAAGAATATTTTAGTAATCGAGTACTCTATAGAATATTTTTACGATTAATCGAGGAATCTTCTCTCTCTCTAAAACAGTGACGACGCGATTCCGAAAGCACAAAAGCTATCGCAAAATTCAATAATCCTTAAGCCTGACAAACCCAACCCAAACCCTGACAAAGCGCTGCACAATTCAACACCAAGCTGCTGCTAGCACTTCACAACAACTCATAGGCGGAAATAAGAGCGCTGCCCTCCACAAGTAATGATCTGGGGGGAACATGGTGCGCTTAGGCCTGTCACGATAGCAAATTTTGCTCAACGATTAATTGTCTCAAAAATTATTGCGATAAACGATAATATTGTTTGAAGACCTTTTTACACTGATTTAATGGAAATGACGTAAAAATGCATGTGATTTCCTGCCAAAGATAGATGCACTTTATTTTCTAAAGAACACTTAACACTGGAACTGATAAACAAAATAAACAAAACGACCAAAAACCAAGATAAAATGGATTCTCAGTCTCCATTAACAAAAAACGCACTTGAAAAAAAAACTAAACATAAAGCCAAAGTGGAAATAAATACTGCATTCAACCAAAAGATTATGAAGTCTGTATATTATATTCCCCTTCAGTAATAATTATATTTAAATAGAGAAGATGGGCACATCGACTACCTGATGCAATAGTTCACACTATATGATTTTTTGCTCCTATTTTTCCCCTTACAACAATCTTAAAACGTTGGTCTTTCTAAGATTGTGTGGTGTGTTACGGTAGATCGTCGTTGCCTCTCCGATCTAAATCAGGGATTTTCCCCGACTGGGATCTTAACTACACCTGTTGAATGTGACAGGCAGCCAATCAGAAAGCGCGGATTCTCCTCCGTGTTTTCTGAGGGGAAATTACGTCGGGGAATCCCAAACAGCTGACACGGCGCAACCCGAAGTCCAGCGGATATTGGAGATAATATGTGGAAACAACATTATTGTTTATTCAACATGCAAAGAATATAGAAATGACAAGAGGAGGAGTTGGAGCGAAATCGTTACCGCAGTTGATAAACCCGGTAACTTTTCAGCTGTTCTTCGTTAATGTGACGTAAACAGGTTCTAATGATTTTCATTCAGTCAGGACTTTACGCTGCCACTAGAGCCACACGCATTGCAGGTAGATTGTAGTAAAGCATTGATTAATGCCTGGTTTTAAAATTAGTTCACTGAACTTGTAGCCATTATTCTGTGCCCATTGTTGGACACCACACGGCAGGAACGAACCCGATCGAACCGTTATACCTAGGATTTCTGTCGGCTAATGTTTGGTCTGTCAGGTTTTGAAAATGGGCCGACAATCAGCCGACAGCTCTAAGATCATGTCGTCCGCTGGGCTTTACACTAAGGAAATGAGGAAGGAGGGTCAGTGGAGAGCACCGGAGTTGAGCTTTTTTTCATTCAGTGTCATTAACAGAAAGAGAAAAAGGCCGGAAGAGACGATAATGCCGATAATTAAAATGACGTGGATAGTTTTAATTTATCGTACGATTAATTGATTTACCGTTTATCGCGACAGGCCTAGGTGCGCTACATAATAAAATGTAGTTTAACGAAGCTTCGAGGCAAATTAATTTTCCTCAAGGAATTTTAATAATCGAGGTACTCGAATCATTCGAGGAATCATTTCAGCCCTACCCAAAATTAAGAAAATCTGTAGCACAGCCCTTGTTGGGGGACGGGAAGCCCCTTTGCGCTAGCTGCCTCCTCGATATAGCTAGGTAGCTCGAGGAGGAAAACATCAGGGCCGGCCCAAGGCATAAGCAAACTAAGCAGCCACTTAGGGCCCCAAGTCCAGTAAGGGGCCCCCTCAGTGGAGGTGATTTTTTTTTTAGTAATAATTTCTGTCATTATAATATCAAAAACACACAATTTTACAATAGACTGATTTGCTTTCACAATAATATATATTTGATAATGTATGTAGAAATTATTATTTTATTGATAAAAAGAAAAAAAACATAAATTGCCCTTGGGGGGCCCCTGGTGGCCGCGGTAGGTACCGCACGCTTTGCCGGTAACGAGCTGCTGCAATGTGCAGAGGGCATCCAAACGTCCAAAGCTCCGGTCAGAAGTTAAGTTAGAAAAACAATGTCTCTAAAAAGGACTTATCCTTCAGGGAGAGAGAAAAGAAAGAGGAAGAATAGAAAAAAGCCAAGAGAACGGTTTGTTTGAATGTGTCTTGGTAATGTAATGTAATGTAAAAGATTTGTAAAGCTATAGCTTGATAGCAACGTGGAACGGTCCAGTTCAACAGCCAAACATTGAATCTCCTGCTTGGCTCTGTATATTTCTGATTTTTGGTCTGTCAGTCACACCTCTCACTGCAGAGCACCAGAGGACAGAGACTGATTTTTAAACCTTTGCTGACAAAGATAAGATTAGGGGATAAGATCAGCTTCACATGATCACAGATCACAATCCCCCAAAATTAAGGAAATCGGTGCCCAGAAATCAACTGGTTGATAAATCAATTGGCCAATAAATGTATCCTGTATTATACATGTATGTAATGTAAACAGCACTGCCAGAGATGCAATAAGTTTATAGCAGGTCTGTGAATGATTTAATGATCGGGCTGCTGATTGCAGCCAGTCCACATTGTTAGCAGAACTAAAGGGCCAAAAAAAACACATTTTGCTTAGGGCCCCAAGGAGGCTTGGGCCAGTCCTGAAAAACATATACTAATGTTGGATAAACGAAAGGTTATGAATGATTCAAAGAAAATGCTGCATAGGATGCTGGTTAGGCAGAGAGATCGCTGTCCCAATGCATGCAGCATCACATACATCACAGTCTTGTTTTCCACAGAAAGGAATGAATATAAAGAATTTAAACTTTGCATCAGCAGACGATGAAGCTTAGATAATTCGGATAAGATGATGGAAAAAAAATCTTGATTCCCCAGGAAGTTGAACAGGTTTAGAAAGTACTTCTGGTGCTGAGGCCCTTCTGAAGTCTGACAGCAAATACAGCAATATTCAAACACATTCCCAACACAAGGATGTGTGACATTCCAAACAGTCCACTGGAATCTAAACCTACAGACTCCCACACTACTCTGCCCTCATGCTTTTTACCCTGAACGCCTCTCCATGTTGACCTTCCATGGTCTGAACAAGTCCCAGGGTAAAACGTTTTCCGACAAATGGAGAGTTTGGGCAGCCCTGGCCAGACTTCCACTGGACTGTGATTCCTCAAGCAGCACAGTGGACTTGCTGTTAGTGTCACGAGTGTAGACAAAAGACTCAGCGGGTCAGGAAAAATCTGAGTAAAAAGACTCTCGCCCTGCAGCTGGTGAGCAAATATTTGGAACACGCAAGAGAAAATTACGACGTCATTACTGCGATATGAAAATGATTTTCGTAAGAACGGTGCTGTCCAAACATTTCCTTGAAGAGCGGGTCGTGAATTGGAACGTGTACTTGGATCTGACTCTCACAGGGGCGTATTGACGAATGACCGACCCGTCACTGTTGTCATGTTTCGCATCAGCTCGCCAAGAACGTTCCGACCCGACGGGAAAAAAATGTACAGCAGAAGGAGCTTAGCACATTTTAAACATGTTTCGCTCATTTATAGAAATTTTTACTGTATGCTTGTAACTAACTAATGAAGCATGCTCTCTGTTTATGAAATATTCAATACTGGCTACCGGTTCATTTAAGGTTCTTTTCTTATTATTCCTTGTAATTCAGCTGATAATATTGCCATAAAAATATTTTTTTTTGTCTCCTGCAATATCACCAAATGTTCCAAACAATGTGACAAATAAAACTTTTTTAAAAATGCAGCATTAATCACACCGACTGTTGATCTGTGTTTGTGTGTTATGCAGCAGTTACTGTGCAAAAAGCAAAGAAGAGTCCCTGAGGTTCCCAAACCAAACCACCTTCTTTCCGTGACTACACCCTGAGATCCCGACAACGAAATACAGCAAACAAGATCAAAGACAGGGGATGAAGTTAAAACAGTTTACATTTTCTTCATTTGTTTTTGATAGTTATGCTATAAAACATAAGAGATTTTGTGCCTTCATGAAAAATGTAATGTGTGAAGCTGTGAAAAATATCATTATTACAACTACTAACGTTACCAGTTATTGTGATATAGCATTTTCACACCACTGCACAAGTATGACGTAGCAGGAGTGGCGAATGAGTGGTGCATCATTGTTAAAAGTGAGTACAATTTTTTTTTTAGATAATCAGACAGCTTGCACAAATTTCATGCACATATTCAATAAAGGGATGCACGATATTGTGCATTATATTGTGGTGAAGTCAGCAGTATGGTTGTTTGTTTAAAGATATTAAAAAAGTAGTGAAATATAGATAATATCAGTAAATATCAGTTATCAGCCATAAGGGCAATATCAATATCCAATACTGGTCCAAATTTTCATATCGGTGCATCCCTATTTCAATGTTAACGTCTTCAGCCAAAATAAAGTTGTTTAGAGCCACAAAAGCAATGTGACTCTTTGAAACAAAAAGCTTCTTTTTGCAATTTGGACTATAGAAATTTTAGTTGGATTTAAAAAAGAAAAGAACATTTATTTACATTTCACACATTTTTTTAATAGGAATTTCAAGCCTAAGAATAAGGATGCACCCATGGCATTTTTGGGGGGCAAATCACTAATATTTAAAAAGTCTGACCTGCCGATTTAGATTTTGGCCAGTATGGATTCATTTTTGCCTTAAAAGTTACTAAATAATAAGACAGTCGCTAAGTTGGCGATAGTCGGGTGACTATTGTTAACCAAACATGTTCAGACATGCACAGGTCTGTCAATCAGCTCTCTCTCACGGCACAGCAAAAGTGAACTGCAGCTTATTTTCAGACCTTTGTAAAGCTAGATAAGATCGGTTTCTCATGCCAGCGTCGGCCGATCGTTGATCTTATAAAATTAAAGAAATTGGGGCCAGTTTATTGGTGCAAGTCTACTTAAAAACCACAGTGGAGGTTAAGAGTTGAAACAAACTACTGGTGAAACTGGGATCTGGACTTCACCGTAAAAGCCATACTGTGTAATTTTTGGCATATTGTCCAGATCATATTTCCACCCCAGACAACAACAAAATTACGGATTATTATAAACTTTCTATGCTCCTCGATCAACTTTAAAAAATCAAACTAAAAAACCTTGTGTATTTTACAGGAAACAATGACAAACAGTGGCACGAGTGATTAAGAACAAAAACAATTATTTCTAAATGTGGGGGTTTTTCCCCATCGAGTAAATTAAAAAAGTTAAATTAAAGGTTGGATCTTTTGTCATTAAAAAGTGTGACGCTATGTCACTTTAAAGAAAAAAATGTATATTTTTAATACTTTTTATGCGTCTTTCTCAGAAGTGCCAATGGACTCCAGAAAAAAGTCTTACTTGTTCATGAGGTCGAAGCCTTGGTCTGACAGCAGCGCTCCGAAGCGCTTTCTCAAGTTGTTGTAGGGATACTCTGTGAAGCTCATCTTCTTCACAGCAGGCAACTCGCTGTAGCCAGGCCAGATCTTCTCACTGGGTGATCCCAAATCCTGCAGTCAACACAAACACAAACACACACGTCAACTGCTATACTTGCATAAGATTGATATAGTTAGTTAGAGAACAATTTCCCTCCTGGGAGAAATGAAGGATGCATTTTTAATTTGTTAGTCGTAAAATAGGAGGCATTAATACACGCATGCAGGGCTATATTGCTTTACAGCATGTGAATCACTAAAATATGGAAAGCTTCTTGGTCTAGTCAGCTGTCTGCCAACAGCTCCCCCTGGGAAAAACTGTTGAACTACGTTCTTAATCCTCTTAACACTACATTAAATTCATAGGCAGTAAACATGGTAATTTTGCTCTTCGCAGTTACAATTTAGCTTAAATTTGAAGGCCAAATGATGGCATTCACCTTGTAAATCTTGTTAATTTGGTCAATTTCAGATTTTCCAGGGAAAAGAGGTTTCTGGGTGAGGAGCTCGCCAAATATGCAGCCCACTGACCACATGTCCACAGCCGTAGAGTACTCCTGCAGAGAGAAGAACAAACACGGCGGTAATCCACAGAAACATCAAGCAGACGGTCTTGCCTGGCAAAATTCTGTTTGAGTTCATCATCATCCCCCCCCACAAGAAAAGACAGAGAGTGTGGATGTTCTCCAATAGCTTTCTGGGCCTCTGCCGTCTGGCTGAAACAAAGCCTGTGCTCTACAACTCCTGCAACAACTTGCGGTATTTGGTGACTTACAAGCCAAATGCTTCACAGATGTTGTCTTTTAATGGAAATATATCTCTGAGACCAACAGTCCAGATGATGCAATCAGTCTGAAAAAAAAAGTTCATCACTTTTGTCTGGAACGTCAGCTGCTGCTTAAGTATTTCGTCTGACAGCCCCTTTGCGGTTTGCAAAACTTGAGATCTCACCTTGGCTCCGAGCAGCAGCTCTGGAGATCGGTACCACAGAGTCACCACAACAGGGGTGTACTGCTTCAGGGGTGAGCCGTACTCCCGCGCCAAACCGAAGTCCCCAATCTATAGAACAAGACAAAACAAGGGAAACTGTAAGACCTCAGGGTTTTTGCTGGCGAAGGGGTTCATGTCTTCGGAGGATTTCCCCAAACACGTCTATATCAAGTTTCTCGAATCAAGTACTAATCAGTTGTTTTGTAAAATATCAAGATGGGTCAAATTTAAAGCTCACAGGTGTCTACGCAATTTTTTTCAACTTGGAGATTCAGAAACATTTGCATTTGGCTTTTTTCAACTATGTTTTCCCAATGGAACTTCTTTCCCTGGAACCTTTTAATTTACCCTGGCTGTTTCTCGTGCGTTTTTCCACTGCAGGTTACAAAACAGAGACATTTGTGTAAATTATATCCGCAGATGCTAGGCTGCAGCAATGTTGACGAACGTCAAGGACAAGCTACGAATGTGTGGGGGAGAGACTCCTGTGATGAAAAGAAAATATAATACGCTCAGCAATAAAACTATAAATGATGACTAGGTGATTAATTAAGGCATAGTCACTATACAGTCTACAGAAAGATTAACTGCAAAAACTTCAAAAGGTACTTTGACACTTTTTAAGCAAGAAAGAAGTGATAGAGTTGAGATTCTTTCAAAGCGGTTGCACTCTGAATCTGGGAATGCACCACTTTTTTCACTTCCGATACCAAATCCAGTATCTGAGGTTCAGGTTCAGCCAATACCGATCCAATGGAGAAAAATAGTGCTGAATTGACTTAAAACATTTCTTATAAATATAAAAAATTGGGAAGGGAGGGAGTTGGGGGGAGCGGTTTGCGTTAGCCACTGTTCACATTTAGATTCCAGTTGAGGGCAGAGGGGGTAGCCCCCCACAAGATGCCGCCCTGGGCGGTTGTCCATGTGACATATACCATTTCTATGGAGTTTGTGCGGTGAGGCAGCAGTTGCTTGCACTCATTCCAACAAGCGAACAGTATAATTTGTTCATGTGAAATTTCTAGCTCATACACGTAGACACGCAGGCTACCAACACTACACAAGAAAGTTGAAAATTGATCAACTTTTGTCGTCATTTCGCTGCCGTGTCCCATGTATTGGGTTCAGCTTGAGTGGAGGAAAACGGAGGCTTTTAACTCCCCGGGTGTTGAGCCGTTACCATGGAAGCAAGAGAGGAGGAGTAACTCCAGAGTGAAGCTTTTTGTCATCCAGTCTCTTCGATAGAAAGAGAAAGAGACGCAACAAAAACAACCAAGCATAATTATCGCCCTCATTTTCTTATCGAGCTCATTTTAATTGATTTATTGTTTATCATGACAGGCCTAATTTTAAGTATAATTACTTAACTTACATAAAGTTTTAACAAACTTGATTCTCAGACTTTCCTACCTCTTGTTATCTTTACATGGCATGAGGTAATTGAACCTCTTTTTATGTTTGTCACAATCGCCTTCTCTACCTTTTATTCTACACAGAGGCCATTAACCCATCACACACACACACACACACACACACACACACACACACACACACACAAACGTACTTTAGCTTACAGTTTCTGGGTCAGCTTACCTTGAGGATTCCCTTGTGGCTCAGCAGCAGATTAGACGTCTTCAGATCCCGATGAAGAATCCAGTTGTCATGGAGATGTCGGACTCCTCGAAGGAGCTGAAGCATTAGAGTCTTTATTTCTCCTAAAAGAAAAAGCCTTGCATGAGGTTCTAATAATTGCCTGCTAGTTAATAACCTTTTTACGTCACAAAAATGTCAGAATGAATTTTTCACTACTTTTACAAGAAGAAGAAGAAAAAAAAATTATGCCACAATACCAGGCAAGAAAGGCTGCTTCATGGTTTCCATCAGACTCTTCAGGTCATGCTCTACATAGTTCATTACGATATAGATCTTATCCATATTGCTTCCAACAACAATTTCCTGACAACAATGCAAAAAAGAAACAAATAGGTCATTCTAGAAAAAAAGCCAAACAGCAAATGTTATTCACCCAAACTTATTGTCAAGTTGCCTCACCCTGACTGTGACGATATTTGGATGTTGGGCTTTCAGAATAGTGTTGATCTCTCTTAAAGACGTGATGGGAAAGCCTTCCTTCTCCTTCTCCATCTTCAACCTCTTTAAGGCAACAATCTCATCTGCAAATATAAAACAGCATTCATCTAGAGAAAGCACATTAAAAAAACCACAAAATCAAAACATAAACAGGAGTCTATTTACATACCAGTCTTCTTGTCCTTGGCTCTGTACACCACTCCGTAGGTTCCTTCCTCTATCCGGTTCAGACACTGAAACTCTTCAACGCTGCGGCAACCCTAAAAAAAATGTCATTACGAATAATCAAATTTTTAGAGGTTTATTCAATTAAGGTAAGGATGCATTTTCTTTTCTCTAAAGCATCACCTTGTGGTTAGTAGAGTGACTGAAGGGAGACTAAACAGTCTGTCATCATGACACAGTAATTTGTTCTGATGCAAGGCTAAATTTAAGTGCTTATTAAATCTGGTTGAATAAAGAGCAAAGACCTTTATTGACAGAATTTCCTTAACTCACAAAACCGAAACCTATGTGAACATAATCGAGAGGCTGTTGGGAGGGAAACGATGTAAAATGAAACTGAAACAAAAAAAAGAAACATTTCGATACTCCACGATTGCCAGAAAAAACACAAGTTCACAATTGTAGTGGTTCCATTTAATCAAAATCACATATATTTTTAAATATATATCACAAATATATTTAAACCATTTAAAACAACCTTAAATATGCACTTTAAGTGGGCTATTATTGTTACAGGTTAATTTTCTAAACTGTAGGAAAGTAATTGTTAGGGATACTCAACATTGGTGCAGGTGTCAATATCTGACAGTAATACTGTCAGATATTGACAGTATTACTGTCAATATCATGGCAGCATTTACCAATATTTTATTTGATAGAATGTTTTATTTGATTACTTGATTAATTGTCAGAAAAATCAATAGAATACTCGATTACTAAAATAACTGTTTACAACAGTACTAATCCTGATACACTGGTGGAGCTGTTTTGAGTCAGTTGCCATGGCAATGAGTGTGCGTGTAGTGTAGCCGTTACGTGGTTTTGTGTTATTCTTCAACAATTTTCCTGCGTTATTTTTCCATTTGTTGTGGTGCATTGTACTAAATTAATAACATCTCCAGGCTTTATTTAGTGAACAGAATTGTTCTACCAAGGTAGCGAGACTATGGATGGCATGTAAAAGAATCGTCTTTTTGCCCTTCACCGTTGTGCACATGCTCGAAATTTCCAAATGTACACAACATGCAACGTGTCTACATTCGTAGAGCTAACACTTACCTGTAAAGCCGGCAGATATTTGGGAAGCTCCTTCTTCAGCTCCACAGGTGAAACTGGCGGGGACTCTGGAATGTAGTTCTCCTCGGGGGTGGGCGAGCGGGAGTGAGTTTGGGATTGAGGGGTGGGGTCACCCTCTCTACCTTCCTCTTCGTCGTCCTCCTCTTCGTCATCCTCCTCCTCCTCCTCCTCGCCGGTCTCCTCAGAATCGTGGTCAAAACGGGATTCTGGAACTGCGACAGCAAGAGCGAAGTCAGTAAAAATTATTTGATTAAGTTTGTTTGATGAGGGCCATGAATTCAGAAACTACATGATCAATGTTGTGATTCTGTAGCTGAATTTATTTTTTTTTGTTCTTTTTTTATGGCAGATGCTATTAAAGTCCAATCTAACAATGCGTTGAACTGACTGTATTAAAATCAACAATCTAATAAATCAATAAAACAGTTATTTTCTTCTGTACAACAAGCAAAAGAATATCACTTTGTGTATGTATTCTTATTCTTTTTTTGGTTTAAAAATTTAAATTTAATATTTAAATTTCATGGCACACAAATTGATCTGACATATCAAGCATACTGAGGCATTTTAAAATGATTGGTGCAACAATCAGTTATGAAACTCAACTCCTAATCTCTGTTGTTGAAGTGCTAATAACGAGTTTGAGCAAACCATGCCGCTAATTTGTATCAATTATCTTCTTTTTTTTAGCTGCAAAGCTTGCAAAAGTGTAACATAGGCTGTGAAGATTATTATTTTGCTGATCCAGTTAATTGTTTTCCAAGAGATTTAGAACAAAAAGATTGAGTGTCACAGAAAGCAGCCAAAAAACTAATCATTACATTTTATGACGTAACGCCCTAAATTTACAAACTTCTTTAACTCAACTCCTAATCTCTGCATGCATAAGATTAACTGCAACCACATTGAGAAGTCAAATATGAACATGATGAACAAAAAACTAAAATTCTGATAAATCGTTAGGAACGAATTATAAAGCAATAAGAGTGATGGCTATTCAGATATCTGGAAGAAACTGAACAGTTGGGACAAAGTGTTTGGTGCCATCAAAAAAATACACAGGAGAGATCCAGAACCTCATTGGTGAGTAAATTCAGCAGAAAACTGAAGAAACGTTGAGCTTTATTTTACGGCATCTCAAGCATTTCAATGAAGAATAAGACTGTAATAGAAATGTCTTCTCTTAATCAACTACAAAGAGATGGACTTAAAAGCTAGAAGCTCCTGAAAAAAAACAATTAAGGAGCTGTCAGCTGAAGATGACCAGCAGTTGAGAAATAAGAAAAATGTTTGTGTCAATTTCACAAAAATGCCAGTGTCTGACAGCTCATGAATGTGGGCTTCACCAACCTGCAGGTATGTGCTTTCCATTTTCTCTCTCTTCCTCAGCATCTTCCTCTGACTGCTCTTCCTCACTCACATCCTCTAAATGGGGAAAAGGTCATGTTTTTATTATTATTATTAGGCTTGAGGGACATTTAGAAACAGAAAAACAACACATTTTACCTGCACTCTGCTCAGACCGTCCTGATGCTGATACAGACTCTCCTTCGTCTTCTTCTTCTTCCTCCTCCTCCTCACTCTGGCTACTGGACTGGTCCTCTCCTTCCTCTTCTTCCTCCTCCTCGGAGCCTGACCCTGATGCTAAGCAAGACAAAGAGAATTTGACTGTCAATCAATGAAGCTGGGAAGGTAAAAAATAATCAACTTATAGTGTAGAAAGAGGCACGATGCAGATAATCTGAATTTTTATAACTGTAAAAGGAATAAAAATTAAATTTCCTTCAAAAGTATTTGGGTTGCAACACTAGTCAACTAGTTATTGATGGAACTTGACTTAATGTCGTGTTTTGATTGTTGATTCTATGTTGCATTTTGTTTCTGTGTTTGATATGATGTAAAGCACTTTGAAATGCCTTGCTGCTGAAATGTGCTATACAAATAAAATTTGATTTGATTTTTGATTTGAACATGAGTTTAAAACTATATGGTCATGGTCATTGTTAAGTGCAGCTCCACTTTACCAATGGAGGATTCTGCCGTGCTGGTCTTCCTTTCAACATCACTAATGTCTTGGAGGTCTGCAAGCAAGTCTTGAACATCTGGCCTCTCCTCTTTTGATGCTGAATAAATTTTTTAAAAAATGACTATAACAACAGCCGACATGGAAATGATCTGAAGAAGGACACAGGTTTTACGCTAAACCCTCACCTGGAATTTTCCGTGGCTCACTGTGCTCAGACCGGTCCCGAGAGCCGCGAGCCGGACTGCGACTACGGTGAGCTTGTTTTGACTTGTCGTCGTACTCGTCGGATAGTATGCGATGGTGAGACGGTACTGTGAATGAGAGCACCTCAGATTCAAAAGAGAGCTTTGCGAATTTACAGGGTGAAACTGATGAGTCCTTTCTGTTAATAGAGATGCACAAATAAATTGGCTGTGGACCTAAAGCTGAGAATTTTCAACTTGATCGGAAACTCTGTCATTGAGCCTATAATGTCACTTTTGGTTCCAATATAAATAATTTACTTTTCAAACCAGAAATGCATGAAATGTGATGCTCAATGCAGTCAGTCACAAGAGCAGATGAAAAGGGGAAATCGTAATCTCCTCAAGTTTGTACTGACAGGCCAAAGTTTAATCATAGATTGAAAAATCTGTCACGACACTCACTGATAACAAATGTATTTAGCGTAACTCATCAAGATTAGAACTGTCAATTATATCAATTTACATGCAGTTAAAACATTGTGGAATGCAATTGTAACATTGGTAATGTATTATTTCTCTCAATATTGTGGTATTTAGCAAAAAGAAATCATTTTGGTAATTTTGACTGACATAAACGAGACATTTGGTCTGATTTAACTTCAGAAGAAACCAAAAGATGCGTGTGTCTTTTTATTTCTGATTTACTGTATATGATTTCATCCCACTGAAGACAGAACATCATTCAATAAGCAGGGAAGAATGTAAAAAATACATCCTTTCTAAAGACTAACTTTCTCGTCGACTCCCTCTCTCTTTGTGTCGATCGTCCACCCTTCGCTCTCTCTCTTTAAATTCCCGTTCCTCTTTCTGTTGCTCACGAATCTTCCGGTCTCGTTCGCGCTGGCGCTCCTGCTGCTCCAGACGGTCTCTGTTGTCAAAAACATCGAACAAGAAGCAGATTGTTTACACCAGCGACAAAATGAAGAAACTTTGCCACATCATCCAAATGTTTTGTGTGTTTTTGGTTTAGATGCTTTTAGGGAATAAATGCACAACTACAGCAAAACTTAAGGATGGGCAATATGTCCAATACATTTGTGTAATAAATCCTGATTTAATGACATTAAAGCACAGCTGTTACGATAAAGGCCTAATGGAGCACTTTGGTAGAGATTTTGATCATTTGCATAATTTTCATAAGTTGTAACCAGCACAACTGATATTTAATTTGAACACTGGCATATTTACACCTTGTCTAAAATGGTTTTGCCAAATTCAAAATGATTTATTATAACTTAAAATGTAAAACAACACCAGTACTCAGGTAAGGTGCACTGTTACTACTTAATATCTATGTACTATCTACTACTTAATAGCCTGCATTTTGATCATTATGTATATTTATGACAGATATTATTCAACTTAATTATAAATGTTACAATTATTACTATTACTATTATCATTATTATTATTATTAGAAATAGAATTTTCATATTCTTCCCAAGTTCCCTCACCAACCCACTCATGTTTTTGGTTTATCAAAATAAAATACAATGTTTCGACCCAAACAATACTGTAAGTCTTTTTAATTAGCTGCAAATACTATATTTTAAGTTACTGTTAAGGTCTGCTGCAGTGACACTGTATGAAATTACATCTAAACCCTGCTGTAATTATTTTAACTGTCGTGCTGAGTAGAAGCACGTTGTTCACAAAACCTCACAAATCAACAACAAGTTCAACAGACTAACCAGACCACTGAGGAGCTAGCAAACAACCACCTAAATGTTTACTTACTTAGCATTAGCCGCTAGACACCTAGGAACAGCTGGAGGAGGGGAGTGTTCTTGGAGTTTTCTTCTGTGTGTAATGAGGACAAAATAGCTTCAATTGCATTTGGTGGACAATCAGAAACACCTGAGTCTTTAGTAGCACCGTACCTGAATATGGCTTTAAAGGTAATTTAACTTTCAAACTCTTAAAACTGACTTGTTCGGATATCAAACGGATACCATGGTACACATGGAAAACCAGTAGTCATTTCATTCCTGCTACATAAAAGTTAATTTATGAAGCTGAAGGAAACAGACAAAACAGAAACTGATGTATCTGAGCAAAAGCGTAAACCCGCAGGACCTGTGAGCCCACCAGATCTCTGCTTTGGTAAATCCTCAACAGGTTGTAGTTGTTTAAGATGTAATATTGTCATATCGCCCACCCCAAAGTTTAACATATTATTAAAAAAAATAACTACATTTATAAAATCTATTACATCCACAGATGCTGGGGTGGTTACATTTAAAACCATATTGGCTTTACTACCATGAAATCAATCGATAACTAACATTAACGCTCACCTCTCTCTGCGAGAATGAGCTCTGGCTTGTTCCCTTCGTTTCTGCCTCTCCCAGTCTCTGCGTGCCTTGTCTTCCTCCCATCGTCGCTTCTGGCGATCGCTGTCTCGCTCCTTTTCTTTGTCTTTGGCTCGCACATGTTTACCTCCAGCTTTAATCGTAATCAACAGAGGGAAAAAAAGCAAAAGAAATGATCGAAAGTTTGGTAAGACACTCCGTCAATCACGTTCCTGTGTGCGTAATCGATCAAACATCTCACCGCCTTCAGCAGAGTGACTGCGGTGACGTCTTTTATCCTTTCTCTTCTCCTCCTTTCTGTGATGCGTTTTGTCCTTCCTCGCAACCTGCTGTGGGGGCTTGATTGCTAATGACTCGTCTTCCTCTCCTCTACCAGAAACATAACCCAAACCCTGTTGGATTTCACTATTGACCGTTACTAATTAACACATCTGTATCATGATATAATCTACCTGTCCTCTGTCGAGTCCTCCCGTACGTACGGGGAATTACGAATTGTTATTTCCATTCTTTGATCTCGTAGTTCTCCTTCCTCCGGAGTGTCTCGTTTCGGTTCCCGATCATTCGTCTGTGGAACAACGCCCTGTGAGAACTGCGTAAAACAAGACGACATTTATTAGTGTCTGAAATCCAAACCCTTATCAATATCGAGTGACAACAGCTAATTATTAGAGCAAGCTCAAATCAGAAACAGCCATATTTAAAATACACCTACAAAACTCAGTTAGCTTTTTGGGCTTTTTTGTGTTACAATTGTTAAGAGAGAAAAAACAATAAATGCTGATCTGATACAAAAAAATTACAAATTAAAAATATCTCTGAAAATGAAATTGTAATTTAGTTTATTAACATTACCAGGAATATTTTATGAATAATGCTCACATTTTCATAAGCATGCATGTTTTACATTGTTACAATATTTATGTTTTTCCTTAAAGGCACTTTACATTTTTCTGGCGCTTAATAACCGTTTTCTCTTCTAATTCTCGTCGACGTTTTTTTTCCTGCAAGATTTCGTCAAGAGTTTTTACTTTCCAGGTCTCCTTTTCGTCCCCCATCAGCATCCACAATCCACCACCTGATTCACATGACAAACACAGACGTACACAAAGATTTATCACAGCATTGGTGTTACAGATTTCTCTTCTCAAGAGGCATTAGTAAACACAAGCCTGACATTTCTATTTAAGGTGGCCAGATTGGTCCCACCACTCCTATTTGGCTGGTCAGTTTCAAACTCCTGAAAAAAAAAAAAAAACGTTTTAAACGCAAGTTAGAAATACTAGAGCTACTTTAAGAAGTTATCTCTCCAGCATTTTGGGCAACAAATTAGAGACGCATTACAACATCGAATAGGAAGAATATACTAAGCTGTGAATCTAGCAGAGGTGAAAGTGAACTGCTGTTAGTGAGAATTAAAGTATATGCTGCGCCTAAATAAAGTTTTTTTGTTGTTTTTTTTAGTTCAAGAAATTGTTTCCGCCGCAACAAAACCACACGAGCGCAACTTTGTTTTTGTATATATATATATATATATATATATATATATACAGTACAGACCAAAAGTTTTTTACACACCTTTGTAATTCAATGGGTTTTCTTTATTTTCATGACTATTTATAAGGCAAGAAATCCCACTTATTAACCTGACAGAGCAACACCTATGAAGTGAAAACCATTTCAGGTGACGACCTCTTGAAGCTCATCAAGAAAATGCAGAGTGTGTGCAAAGCAGTAATCACAGCAAAAGGTTGATACTTTGAAGAAACTAGAATATAAGGGGTATTTTCAGTTGTTTTACACTGTTTTGTTTAGTGCATATTTCCACATGTGTTATTCATAGTTTTGATGCCTTCAGTGTGAATCTACAATGTCAATAGTCATGAAAATAAAGGAAACTCATTGAATTAAAAGGTGTGTCCAAACTGTTGGTCTGTACTGTATATATATATATATATATATATATATATATATATAGTATAGATTAAACAGTAATGCATTTGTTTTCAAAATGATTCATGTCTGACGTTACTGCAACCTTTTTGAGTTGTATTCTCCTGTTAAAACAGCGTTTAGGTACACAAAACACTAATAATATACAGTACTGTTCATACGTAAGCTGCATATGGACTCAACATATATATGGACTAACCCGTTTCCACCTTACAGTGCTAGTTAACGTTGCCACAGTCGTGTTATAAGCAGGTTTATATAGCTAAGTCAGTAAAATAGCTTAAAACCTTAAACTCTATGACGAATTTGTTAAGCTGTACGCAGCGTGTAAACTCACAAATTGCAAAGAGTAACATAGCAGCATGTTAAACTTTCAAAGGCCGTTTTAAGTTTTATGTTTGACAAGAATGCTAGCACGGTGCTAGCATTAGCAAACTTTAGCCTATGCTAGCATGTGAGACCGTTGCTTAAGAAATGCTGCAGGTTAAAATATACATTTTACAAAGAAATACATATCACAGTTCTTATACATTTTAACTGGCGTGCGTGTAGCAGTTTTGATATCTTAAAATAAAGTTGTGAATGCAGAGCTTGATTAAAATAATCGCTGAGAAAATAAAACACCAAAACACACCTGAAAATGCGCAGCGGAAATTTAATCGCGTCACAAACGTTCACACTGCTTCCGGTGTGAAACAAAACCTTCCGCTTGAATAATTAATTAGCACATCTAATCGAATGAAAATTTACGAAATTCAAGAAATCTTTTGTTCTATTTAAAAAAACACTGTGTCACTGCCCCTTATGTTATATCATATCACGTCATACTCAAAGTATAAACTGGAATACAGTTTGCATTTTCCCCTATACACTATTAATAACTAACTATTAATAATCAGTAATATTAAAACCTTATGGTCTGTTAATTAAACCATAAGGCAAAACATTCAAGTCTTTTTCTACTTTCAATTTTTAATTTTATGTAAAAATGACCCTTAGCTGCTGTTATGCTTCATATCCCGTATTCTAGATCAAAAATGTTTTTGTTGTTGTTGACAAAATGAATAGCATATATGCCAGGTGAGCTGTCAGGAACATATTTGATGCCTTTTTGTTCCATGCTTTGCATTTCTTTGTATCTGCTCAGGATGTGATCAAACCCAGAATTTAAAATAGCAAGTAATAAACTGGGTTTATCACTGGGAAAGTGTTATAAGGTTAAGTAGAAGAACTAGAACAGCTCATAGATTTATGACAGAATGGAAACTGTGAACTTTGGCCAAAGTCTGACACTGAGACCGAGGCACTGCTTTCTTTTCAAGGATTTGAAAGAAGACTTTCCAAACTTGCTGTTGTCAGCCACAGGTAAGACTGACAGAGTTATTGTTTGACATTAGTTTTGAAGGTAAGAATCTATATGAGGTTCCTTTTTTACTCATCAAAGTAATCAGCCAACCTCACAGATATCAAACCTCATTTTAAATCAAATTCATTTCCTTGCTAGTGCAAATATTGACTTCCTTGTAACATCTTGTACCTCTCCTGCGTCTAGACTGACACTGACCAGGGAATAACTACACAACAACCCATAATAATAGAAGAAGACACTTCCAATGGAGTCCAGTGGGGAGGGCAGCGTGCATTATGACTGCTGGAATGAGAGTAACATCAACATGAACGTGGAAGCTTCAGAGTCTACTGCAAGGAGGTGAGACGAAGATGAATCCCAAAAATCTATTTCACATGTAGGGAATAGTTTTCTCACACAGTCGAGTAATCGGCTAAACTGCTAGGTTCCTTAGACAGGGAGGCACAACAGTGAAGAAATATTTTAAACTTGTTTTCATAATACATTTATGTAAATAATTTCACCATTTTACAACCTTGGAAAGTTCTCCAGACTTTTCTAAGGGTCTTTTTAGAGTGATGCTGCTTTTTACTTGTCTTCTCTATAGTCCTGTGTGACATGTCTATCTGTAAAATAAGCGAAGTTGATATGTGAAACACTAACTAAAAAACTATTTCCTGCATGATATCTATAATTGAGACGGAAAAAAACTAATGGGATGGAGCCTGGGAGCATGAATTAGTTGATCATTTACTCATCAAGATTGAAAAATCTTTCAGCTAATAGCTCTGCTGGACTTTTAATATAAAAACTTCAGTATCCACCAAGGTGGAAATTAAATACCTAGGAACATTTGAACAAAATATTAGTCAACTGCCATTTGTACAATTTATTTCATATCAAAATTGTTTAGTAAAAGCATTTTGCACATGACAAGGTCTAGTAAAATGGGCAGAACCTTAACTCTAATCTTTCATATCGTTGTGTAAAAGTTTTGACCCAGTTTCACATACGTAACTGTTTAATCCAGCCCCATTGGAGGGTTTCAAAGTTCACAAATTAAAGTTTTATCACAATATTTTATGGTAATGTTGTGATAAAGATAAAATGATAATACAAACTATTTATTACTTCTCTGCTATATAACTGTAAGGCTGTGACAGCATGACACATCAATCGCAGCCTCAAAAGCACAAATACTGCCCTGGAAAACATATGCATTTTTAATACGCTCAATGAGGACACTAGTCACAAAAAGAAGTGTGATTTGTATCACTAACATGCACACAGTAACAGAATTTAATTCAAAAATATTAATCAATATTTATTGTTACTTGTTTCATTAAACAAATAGTGAATAAACTGGAAAATAAATAGAAATAGAAATATTATTCATTGGAATTTATTGCAGCTGAATTCTTATCATACAAAGAAATTTCTTGTGATAAATAACAAACTATCCTTATTTCCAACTCGTCCAGGTTATAAAGCATCCAAGCAGCTTCAAAAGACCACAAGAAAAATGTTTGACTGGGATTTTTTGTTTGTTGTTTTTGGTTTTTTTAAATGCTGTATTATTCTGAGTGTAGCAAGATTCACATCTTCCTAAAAGTTAGATTTTTTTTTATCTCATCCACCCATTAATGGGAAGCCTTGGGTATCATCCAGATGTTTTTTCACAAACGTGATACAAACTTGGGTATAAATGCTGGTATTTACCTCAGATTTCCTAAGAATCTGGTTGATCAGCTATTTTTTTTAGATATGACCAGGTTGAGTCAAATAGCATTCTAAAAATATATATATATAAGAATCAGAATAATAATAAATGAATTCATTTGAAAGTTACATTTTGTATTCACCTTGGTGACCTTTGTCTGAAATTAAGATCTGAAACTTTCAAGCAGAGACAGGAAAGATCTGTAGGGGCACAAATATCTATTCTTTGCTGTGTTTATATGACAGGTTGATGGCATCAAACTACCTAAATACTCAATTTAGAGTGGGTTGTTTGCTAAATTTCCTAAATACAGCACCTAGTTTAAGTTTGTGATCATTTTAATGCATAAATTATTCAAAGATACAAGTTAATTGTATTACACAAGCACAAAAACAGTCTTCTGAAAGTAGTCAGATGCTAGACAAAAAAATAATTATTAATTATTTAGCTCTATATTAGAATTTTTATGGTTCATAAACCCAGACAAGAAAGCAAGGAAGGCGACGAGCTTGAGTAGATAACAGATTTTGAGTAGATATTGCCCCTTTGGCCATCTCAACAGTATTTTCAGATTCTGATTTATTTTTGAAATAATTATGTTCAGTAACTTTTTGGTTGGTCTAATTCATAGGCTCTACAACAGACTGTGCATCGGAAACACTGGGATCGCGCTGAAGGCTGTTGGAGCGTTAGCTGCACTGGTGGGGATTTACGTCATAGGTTATGTGACAGGATACTATGTCCACCGGTGCCCATAGTAAAGAGTGTGTTTGAAATTTTGTGAAATTGCACATTGACCTAACCAGAGTACTGTCTGCAGAATACAGAATAATTTTTTTTCAAGTAATTGGAAAATTAACAAAATTACAGAAAACGTTTTGATTGAAATGTTATCCCTATTGTACGAATGTATTTCTTGGATTTAGCATGATGTACTTTTGACACTTTACTTGTAGTAAAGTGCAGTTAAAGCTCAAATAAGTAACTACTCATATGATTTTAAGAATTATGTGCTTACATAAATGGTGAAGTGTGGCTGCATTTTTTAACATATAGTGTCAACAGATGCATTGCATTGTGTTCTGTTTATTGTGTTCATGAAACAAAACACAACAAAAGACTTTCCAAAATGCTAGAAAATAAAATACATTTGCCAACTGTTTCCTCTATTTGTACATTTTTAGAATTTCCAATCTGTCACCCATTTATAATCTGGCCATTGGTTCCTTTTGGATTAGACTTTTTGCTTTATTGTGGAAATTAAGGAGATGAGATTAGAATTATCTGCAACATCAGATACATTGTGCCAAAGTTAACTGGTTAAAGGTCTCAAGCAAGATGAACCTTACATCAGTACAGGAGAACCATCATCGCTCAGGATTTGAATGCACAATTATGATTACTGATCAAATAACTATAAGAAAGGTTGAACAGCCATGAGTGACAACCGATCTCTAAACTAAGGTTTACAACAAAAATGGGAAGGAAAAATAACAAGTATTGTATTCTGTGTTGACCATTACCTTAATATTGAAATGATAGTCCACTCCACAAAAACCCGTTTGGATTTGTTTTGTTGCAAAAATCATTTTAATAATCTTCATACGTATATCTTCATAAGTAAAATTTCATAAGTATATCTAGATTATTTATGTGTGCTTGTGAGTCTAAAAGGTGCTTCCTTTTAGACTCACATTTTAGAGAACTAAAATAAATCAAGTTGTTTTAGTTTAAACTCATATAAATTAGATAACACAGTGCTTGCAAAAGCATTTATACACCTTTTTCCTACATTGTCACATTGTAATCACAAACATCAATGTATTTTGTAGAAATGTTATTCATAGAGCGACCTAAAGCATAAAGCAGAGATTAATTGGAGAGTGAGAGGAAACTGATACATGTTTTTAAAAATATTTGATGTCATTTTTCTCTTTTTGGATTTACAACTGTAAGCTTTTTGGAGTCTCAAAATATTGCATATCATTCTTTGCCCCAAAGACCAAGTTGAGTCAGAGAGGATGGACAGCATCTTTAAAGTTAATTACATTTTCTAGTTTGCGACAGATTTTCAATGGGATTTAGTTTCTGGACTTTGACTAGAAACATGAATGTATTTTGCATGCTTAAAGTTGTTTTCCTGCTGGAAGCCGAACATTCACTCTCGTCTCAGCTCTTTATGTGACTAGTGAGACGTTATCAAATTACCTAACTACTCAATTTAGAGTGGGCTGTTTGCTGAGTTTCCTAAATACAGCACCTGTATTAAGTTTAGAATAATTTTAATGCTTGAATTATTCATAGATCCAAGTTAATTGTATTACAGAAACACAAAAGAGGTCTTCTGAAAGTAGTCGGATGCTAGGCAGAAAAATTCTAATTAAATATTTAGTCCGATATAAGAAGTTTTATGATTCCAGACATAACCGGAAGCAATGAAGGCACCGAGCTGAAAAAGAGAACAAAACAAACACCCTGGTGGGGTCGCCACAGCAGACAAAAGTATAAAGATTGAGTTACTAGGTTTTCTTCAATGATTGCGTATGCATCTTCCAATGAATTCCCCAGCTCAAGAAAAGCAATTCCACGCCACCGTGTTTTAGTCCTCGTTTAAGTGGTGCTTTAACCATGTTCTAGTAGCAAATCAGGAACAAAATAAATGCATTTTTCAGTTTTTATACTCATGACCTGGAAAAAATATTTGCTGCAACCCAAGCTAACACTAATGTCTCCATTTTATGTAAACAAAGACACAAATAAATATATTCACCATATACATATTAAAAGTGATTCATTAAGAAATAACTTTCATAGGTACCAATAAACCATCTAGTGCCTACTTCAGCTTCCACTGTGTTGGCAGCCATATTGTATTTTGAAGTTGGGGCTGGTTAGAAACCCTCAGTGTTCATTCTTGGACTTCTAACTTCACTGGGCCTTTATGCTTATTGTTCCAACTTGGACAGTTTTACTTCATTCGTGTAGTTAAGTAGACTTAGCATACAGATAGGCATTCATATAATTAATATTAATGGTTGCAGTGCTTGGAAAACGTTGCATTTAATGAGGTTGTATTTGTTTAAAAATGCTTTTAACTATTGTATGAGTATTAGTGGTAGGAGGCATGTATTACGTAAATACATTATTTATTTGTTTTTTTACGGTAGAGCAGAACAAACCTGCTCCATCATTGAGGACTTGTGTAGTCGTAATTCACTTCCTGTATCTGTGGGGAACTCCGCCATGGTGACGTCACAGCTCTCAGACGTCGGAGGAGGAGGAGGAGGAGGAGGAGGAGGAGAAAGAGGTTTTAGAGGATCTCCGCTCAGCCAACTCCACGGCGTGTTTGAGAAAAATGAAACATGGATGAGGGGTTCACCGAAAGTCGGGAGGAAGCTGCCCATTGTGGGGTAAATAATTAAACACGCAGCACGATTTTGGTTTCATGTTATTATACTTTGAGGACCTCCGTAATTCGGACGGGTTTCCCTGTAGAAGTGATCTTATCGCTGCTGAGTGTCAGTGACTCCCACGGGCCAACAATGTGGCTACAGCTAATGCTAGCTCGAAAAAACTTAGCTAGTCGAGTAACAATCGTCACCTACTGAGTTCCCTCTATATCAGACTTAATTAAGTGCATCAGCCTGACTTGTTTAGCATTTTTGTTTAAACCGGATAAAACATCTGCAGTCCTTTGCTAAGAATGATCAGCTAACGCGGCTAGGTGCAACTGCTAAGGCTAATGCTAACTAACGTAATGCTATGTTGCCTAGAGCCGCGTTGACATTTTGACAGCTTATTTTGGGTAAATAAACGCATGACACTCAATTGCTTTCTCTCTTCTGTTCAGTTCAACAAATAAATCCTAGAAGTAGTAACTGAAGAGATTTTAGACGGCGAGAAACGAGCTCTGTTCGTCAGTCAAGAGTGAAACTGTTTCTTTTTTTAATAAACTCAGAAAAAAATTGGATTTGTAAAAGTTACAATTAAGTCATTAATTTATGTTTAATAAAGTTAGCGACATTTCTACGCCATTCTTGGACATGGAAAGAGTGTTGAGTTAACCCCCTGATGTTGTCAAGTAGCCCTGAGTAGAAGCTACTTGTGTTACCAAACTGCTGCTTCACTTTTTTTTCAATCTTAACTTTATGTGTACAATGTTTGATTACAAAAATAACATAATCATTTTTGTAACCCTTAGCTTCTAACATGCGTAGCCATGTGTGAGGTAGGCAAAAAATAACGTTAGGCAGATTAACAGGATTTTTAACGGAGTTGCATCTCAAAGCTACAAACAAATTTTATTACACCACGTTTTAAATGATGTCAAGATCATTAATGTAGGTTAGACCTTTTGAAATCAGATATGCTAGGCTAATAGTCATTGAATTGACCATTTAAGTTAAGTTTCTACATTTAGCTGAAATTAACAAGATAACTGGTTTTCACAGATTTCCCCACCTTTACGCTATGCTCCCCTTTACTGTACATTCACAATAACATACTGTATGTGAAAATGTATTATTATGCTATATGAACCAGAAAGAACAGCTTTAACAGCACTTTATATGAGTAATATATGTTCAGTAAGTGAAGTCCAGTCATGATTTCTAACAATTTGTTGATGCTGGTTGCTTAAAGCTACAGATCCAGTTGAAAACAGTATTGCCACACGATTATGGTGTTTCTCTACCAAAACAAAATCTTGTTTCATTTAGGTGTCCTGAAAGGTGCTGATAAATAAAGTGCATTATTATTATTATTATTATTATTATTGTTATTATCATTGTTGTTGTTATACTTTTCACACAACTGCAAGGAGTTTTTTGTTTGCAGAAAACCTAAAACACCGAATACTTGTGCATGGGCTTGCCACAAGACGTGACATTCAACTTCATAATCACAGGTTGAGACTAACATCCATTTTCCAAGAGAGACCTGGGCATGAGAACCACAATCCACTGTGCTTCTCAATTTGTTTATATTTTGGTACTAAGGAGAAAGAATTTGATGAAAGTAACGTTTAGAAATAGTTCCTCAAACTTCCTGACTGGATTTATTTTGGTCAAGGATGTGGTGAATTTTAATTTAGTGATTATGGTTGACAAGTATTTATTCTCAGAAGAATTTATTCCAACACATACAAATGACTTGTCTTGTCTTTTTAGAAATAGGACAACATCCAACCAAGAAGCGACTCTAAGACCTGAATGATGTTCCTGGCCCACCAACCAAGCCGTTCACTGTTTGCCAAAGCTTGATCAAAAATGGTCCTGGTGGAAGGGAGGCTGCCATAAAACAAGTTTTAAAGACGCAAAAAAGGGAGGAAAAAGGTGCGTATGGTATTATTTGTAAAAACAACAACAAAAAAAGTGTTGTATTTTAATCAATCTTTTGTTAATGTGTTTCAGAGTCATTCAGGAGTGTATTTTTTTAGCCATATGTAAAACAATAGTTGTTACAATTTTGCGCTTTCTCTCCATGATGCTTTGCTTTGCCTGTCACCAAATCTGAAGTAGCTATTTATGCGAACTGCTAGAAGAAATTCTGTTTGCTCATAATAGTTCAATTCAGTTAAAGAATGAAAAGTTTGTTTCTGCCAAGATTGACTTTAAATGTCAATATTTGTAATTACCTAACCTAAGTAATACAGTATTGCTGTCTAGTTTTTTTTCCTGTTAAATTGGAATGATTTTTGAGCAGTACTTTATGTCCAATGTTGGCTAAATGGACACACAGTGTAGGACTTGGCAGCTGTCCCCTTGTGTATAAATAGCTTGTAACAGAACCCTGCTTTCCATCCTCTCCCCAGCTTTCTACCTACTTTGCTCTTTCCTGTCCCAAATCAATTTGATGTTTGTTCTCATGACTTCCTGTTTGCCCTACTTTTCCTTCAGGAAATGGAAAAACGGTTAGAAGAGAAGCTTCGCATCAGCCAGAGAGAAAAGTAAGAGCCTTAAAATGTTGAAGTTAACCACCTAAAGACGCAGTTGAGCCGTTTGTTTGCAGCTTTGAGCTGAAAGCTTCACTCTTTGTCATTGTTTACAATTGAACATCAGTTAAACCTTACCACAGTAGTGGCATTTTTCAACATTATGAATGAAATCTCAGCCACTTTAGGGAAAAAATTAAGCTTGGTGTTAATACATAGGGCTGTCACGCTAACAAATTTTGCTGAACGATTATTGTGATAAATGATATTATTGTTTTGAGACCCTTTTCAAGAAAGTTTGATGCTAATGGCATATTAATGCAAGAACACCTTTAAAGTCTAATGAACATTTAACGCTGGAACCAGAAGACATTTTAAATATCCAAAACAAATAAACAAAACAACAAATAAAATGAATTATGAAGAATCTGTTAACAAAATTGTCCTTCGAAAAAAGGACTAGCTGAAACGAATATACCAGACTGAAGACTTTCTCATCTAGTTTTTGGTAAAACGAGAGAAAAGACAAAACGGATCAATTATGGAATTGGAAATTATTGAGCTCGTTTTAATTTATTATGCGATTAATGGATTTGTCGCTTATTGCGACAGGCCTATTTATACTTCAGAACAAGATTCTACCTGTTATGTCTTCTGACACTTCAGTGGATTTGCATTTGATGAGTGGTTAGCATTAAGATATTCGCCCCAATGCTGAAAGAAGCTGTTTGTTAGTCCTGTTTTTATCACTTAATAATTTGGACCAAAAATCAGCATGATAAATATTTGAACCTTTGAGCGAAACTAAAAAAGAGTTCCCAGACAGGCTTATATATTGCTACAGAAAGCTGACCAAGCAGGACAAGTTAAATCGAAGGAAGGCTGTCGTTTCTTTTAGCTCTAAATTGATCGTCTGTGCATGTTTATTTCTCCCCAGGGAGGCCAGTAACTCCGCTCGATCACCATTAAAGACCACCATGGTGATCCAGGACAACTCTATACCAGCAGGACCCCCGCCTCAGATCCGCATTTTGAAGCGACCAGCAAGTAACGGGTCATTAGCATCGTCCATGAACCCAAACAGGCCCACTCCGCAGGTCAAGTCTCTGGCCCAGCGTGAAGCGGAGTATGCGGAGGCCAGGAAACGAATACTGGGTAGTGCCTGCCCAGAGGAGACTCCTCAGGAAAAGCCCAACACTGACAGGTAACGCTTACTAATTTGAGGTTCAGAAGCTGTATGCGGTGGTACGATGTGTGGCTCGGTGCGCTGTTCTGTCTGTTTCCATTGTAAAAGCAGCTCATTCCTGGGAACCCTTCTGTAGTAGGTCAAAGGACAAGGGTATGGGGCATGGGTAAGGGCAACTAATGGCGTCACACAACACAACCTGATTGGTGGACAGAAAAGTGTTACTGTTTGCGACAAGCAAGAGACCTACTACTGTGTTGGCATTTGGGTTTAACCCTGTGGTGGAATCGCTCTCTTGAAAACGCCAGAGCATAAAATAGCCCATTCCAAACCGCTGGATGTAAGTGAGGCATTGGTGATTAAAAAAAAACTTTCTATGCTGCACTGGGACCAGAAAGACAGTCCTCAGTTATTCCATAATCCTACAAGGCAATTTGTTGGATATATTTGCACACTTGTTTACAAACAGCTTTGTTTTTGGCCTGTATTACTGAGTACTTGCCAGAGAAAGTATGTTGAATGACTTGAAAAAATATCCAAATGCTTTTCACTCTTTACTTCCTGTTGGTCACATCTTTGTATGCTGAGCATTAACTTTTAACAGGACAATAATTTTAAGACACAATAATCTTTCACGTTTAGTTTGGATCGTATATTTTCTTTCACTCTAACGTCCACAAACCTTTTCATTTTAATTGCCTTCTCGAATCAGAGGAAAATACTTGAGGTGTTTCAAAACCTACAATACAGTATTAAAGTTGTATTGTAGGCAGGGAAACAATACAGGGAAAAAAAAAAAAAGTAAGAAAATGGTAAAATAAAACACTAAATATCTGTATTTAGTGTTTTCCCTTGTATTTGGAGATTGGGTTTTAGTTTCATTACAGATCCTGTTTGTCTTGATGCCCAGTACCACTGTTGGTATGTCGGTGCCCTCTAGTGGCAGGCTGAAGACATTTTCATGTGATCAACCTGTAATTTGAGGATGAACTGATTGGGACTTTACCAAAGGTTATGCTGTTGTTTGGTTGTTGTTGTTGTTTTCTTAACTCCCTCACGTATTCGCTTAAGCCAGCCTGACGAATGAAATAGTTTTATCACTAGAACCAAAGCTGCATACTTGGCTTGACAATGACCTAAAACCATCCACAAACACAGTGTTAGAGCTGATCAGATTGAAGTAATGCAGGACTTTTATTTGTTTTAATACTTGTGCCAATGTCATACATATGACCAACTAAACAAAATGTGTGAGTAGAGACTCTTAAAGCACTTAATTTTTAAAAAATGTGGAACAACAGTGGTAATTTTAGAGCTAGCTCTTCTTGTGAAGGTGGAACAACATTTTCAGTAGACTATAACTGTGAATGTCTGGAGGCCTGTCAGATCGATTTCAAATGGCTGAAAAAATCATTACTTTTGAGAAACTTTTCAAATCGATGCATAGATGGCGGCATCCATTACTACTTCAGTAAACAGTGTGACGTCAACGTTCTGCTTCTGCGCATGAGGTGTCGCTTTGGGGGTCGTAGGCTGTTCACACAGAAGTCTGATTGCAGTCGCTTTTGATTGGTAGCATTAACGACCATGTGGGGACAAAAAGTTGGAATTGAGCTACGAGAGTATAATTAGTATTAACTGCAGCAGACGCAACGCTGGTGGGGGGGAAAGCCGCCGTGTCCTAAATTCTTTCCGTTTCTTCTCGTTTCTTCTCCCAGGCCAGTGCGCAATAATTCCACAATGCCTTCAGAGGACACCAGATCAAACAATCACACTGTCCGCCAGCCCGCCGGCCCAGACGGCACCCAGGGGTTCCGCCAGCACAGATAAGCGGGTCTCTGGGACGCCCCAGCCACGGAGGGGAGGGGAAGAGAGAGATTAAGAGCCACCTGAGATCAAACTCAGCACCGTATTCTGTAAACTTCCTCCCTTCGCTTCCCTCATATCAGCCTGCCGGCGCGGCTCTACCCCCTCTTCCCCTTTTTCACTCTCTCAGCCGGGCGGCGAATCGAACTACTCCAGCAGGAAGTGCGAGCTGAAGTGTGCTCTTCTCTCTCTCCTCCTTGCTCATGTTTATTTGGCACTGTGATTATGGACTTATTCTGGACTCACTGTGATGATCCCGGCCCCTTTAAGAGACACCCCTGAGCCTCCATCCTTTTTGTTTTGTTTTTTCTGTGTGCTGTCTGTCTAGGGATGTGTAAAAAAAAAAAAAAAAGCAGAAGCAAAGACTCGAACTTGAGCAGTTTAAGGATGAGGTGAAACGAGGGGTCATATCGAAACTAAATCGGCTGGTTCTTGTACAGCAGCTTCTTCCCAGCAATAATAGCAGACGTTTTCTTTTCCTTTCTTTTTAATCACTTGCACATAAGGCGTGCACTGATATCAGTCGAATACAGTTCTTAACACACCGCTAAGCCTGTTAATTGAAACAGTGTTAGATTTTTAACTTTAAAACAGGAATTGAGAATCCTATTCCTCCACCGTCTCATCTGGTGGTAAAATCGAAGCCGAGATGCTGAGAACGGTTCAAAAATATCAGTGCACAATCTTGTATTAAAAGAAACTGCCATTTATTTTTAAAATCAAAGGTCAGGGGTTACGTGTGTCAAGTTATGTACATGGCAAGTTTTTTGTTTACTTTTTGTAAGCTTTTAGCCGTCTTCCTTCGCATACTTTCTATTTAAGAGTAAGATGGAATGAAAAGGAGAGAATGGATCCAAGTCGGGTTTCAAGTAGCTTTTCTGCCCTTTTTTATATGAAATGACAGCATTATAAGAGCAGTATTTAAATAAACCAAGAGGCCCCCTTTAAAAAAAACAAAACAAAAACATTTTTATGATTTGAAAAAGGTGTTGGCAGGAATCCTAGTGACATTTTTAAACACATTTTACTGCTGTCCTGTTTCCACCCAGTCAGTGACGTTTCTTCACAGCTTCCTACGAAGTAAAACTTAGGAACTCAGGTCCTTGTGAATGAGACTGAATGAATGAAATGAACGAAGATTGTATTTTTCCAGCGGGGTTTGTTTTCTCGGAAGACTAATGTACGTATTTAACTTATGGTCCGCACTTAAAAGCGGTGCTCTGTCGAGCTTAATGCAACAGAGGGGGCGGGGGGAGTTGCTGTCTCAAGGAAAGTCATTGTATTTTTTTAAATTTTTTTTTAATGTTTCCATCTTGGTGTCAGACGCTGTAGGACGATGATCGACTGCTATAACAGAGCGGCACAGCAGGTTGTGAACCGGAGAACAGGACCGTTGTGCCCAGTAACATGTTTTTTCTCACCTTTAATTGTCCAGAGGAGATCTCAAAGCCATGCGACATCATCAACACAAAGACTTGTAATGGGTGAATTCAGCTTGTGCCTCCTGGATCACATCTTTACTTCCTAGTTGTTGATTTTTTTTATTTTTTTTTATTCCTTTTTGGTTTTTAAAAGAAAAATTAGTATATTTAAAGCGGGGAATTCTCAATATAAGAGATTTTAGTTGAGGAAAAACAATCTAGTGGCAGAGCAGGAACAGGAAATACAAACTGCCTGTAAATACTGATTTAATAAAATGATTTACTTAAAATCAGATTTTCTCTGTGCTTCGTCCGTTGTGACAAACCGCCTGCTGACCGGAAAGAGAGTTAATTTAAACGTCTAGAAAACAGGAAATCTTATAATATACAGTTGTGCAAGTTTACATGTAGAAATTAGACTTTTTTTTTTTATCCCTCACAGTTTAGTAGTAGGTAGTTAAATCAAACTAAACTTCTTATTTTGGGCCAGAGTTAGCAAAATTATTTCTATTTGCTAGTGGTGCACCAATTTATCAGCTAGTCGATTAAGGCCAGTCCCTTAATTTTGGGGATTGGTGATTGGTCAATACTCGCATGTGAAGCCCACCAAGTCCTGTCTGCATGTTTGCAGTTAACAGTCACCCCACTGTTGCCCACTCAGCAACGTTTTGGCTATATTTAGCCGCATTTCAGACAAAAAAAATAATTTTTACCGGCCAAAATCGGAATCGGCAGGTCAGGCCGATTCCGATCTGTAATTGGTAGTTCGATCTTTAATCTGTAATTAAAGATCAGTAATCGGCCAGAAAACTGCAGTCGGTGCACTCCTACGATTTGCTAAATGCCACAATAATAGAATGTCAGATTTATTAATGTCTCCAAATCAGTTTTACAGAATGATTGCTTGGTTTATATTCCTTCTAAATATTGAGCAAGCCATAACAAGACAGATTTTTCAGGGTAATAGTGCAAGTGTGGTTGATGACATTTTTCTAGTGGGTTGCATTTCTTGGACCACTCCATGCAGTTATGCAACAGTTGTCTCTGATCAGCAGGATGTCTACCAGTCTTTATAGACATTGATTGCTGAAAGGACTTCTTAAAGCATATTTGTCTTGTGTCTCTTGACTTCCTGGTTGTTGATTTTACTAATTTGGTTTAAGAAAAACTTGTAAAATTGTTTGGGAAATTTTAGTTGACAAAATCTACTGGTATAGTAGGAAAAGCTAAAGGGCTGAAACTGAAAATGTACTGAAATAAGAAAAAAAAAACAACTTTGCTTCATAAAGATGCTAGATCATTAGCCTTCTTAAACTTCGAACACGCAGACAAAGCTATACATAAAAATAGCTTTTATTTTTTTTCAGGTAAACATTGCATTGTTGTCCAGGGAGGGGATGCCGTTTAGAAAATCCAACGTGGTTAAAGCTCAGGTGAGCGCTAGCTGAAGGAGATGACTGTGCTGTTTGTGGGGGACAGGGTTTCATCAAGTGGCGGCCATGATGCCGAGTCAGACAGCAGAGCCTTCAGACGTTTGTACTGCTTCTTGGATGGACGCCTCCCTCGCAGCAACCGGAGGCAGTTCAAAACACCCACATCTATCAGCAGCTGGAGAAGAAGAAAAAAAACATTCATCCAGATTAAAGTGTTGAGGTTTTTAGGATTTTTTTTATGGTATTGGGACAGCCAGGTTTTTGTTTTTTGTTTTCTCGTGGGTTTTGCCAAGCATGAACAATGATGACATGTTATAATCTTATGCAAAGGCTGGTAAAAAGTCGAGAATAAAAAATAAAACTTTCAAAGTCCTCGAGAAAAAACCTAAAACCTACAGGCTTCTATGTAAAACATGACCAGAACTTTCTTCAGTTTTTCCATTCAGCTTCTTAAAAGCCTTTCTGATTAGTTTCTGTTTTGCTTTTTCATCCAATTTTGGATGAATATCAATTGTTTCACCAAGACACCCGCATGTCCAAGGTTACTGACGGACTTCCCTGTAATATGGTGTTCATGTAATGCTGAGAATTTTCAAAAAATATTTCTGCAGACTGATAGCTTTCCGCAATAAAATCAAAAGATGCAAATATGCTGTCAAGAAACTGGGACATCTCAATGTTAGCTTTGTCTTACTAGACCAAAAAGTACTTGGTGTGTTTTTGCAGTGTAGAGTGTTGACTTACCTCTACCACAAAACACACCAAGAGGTTGAGAGCTGCCATGGCAACGAGCAGCATCTTAAAGTTCATGTCGTTGAAGTCGTACAGTTTGAATATTCTCCTGAAAAAAGGACCCGGATACAACACCAGAAAGGTCACCACGGCAAAGTGGATCAGCAGCAGGCAGAGGAAGATCACTGGAAGGAAGAGCGGTGAGAAAGAACAGCAAGGTTAAAGAAGTCTAAACCATTAACTTCCTCATTCCTGAACTTCTTTGCTGACTCACCATTATGATAGAGAGGTTTCTTATGAGGAAAGCTCTTGGTGACTATCACTGCCATGATGATGTACTGGTAAGCCGATAAGGCAAACACGGACGTGTTCTCCATGTTGGGCAGGTTTTCTGCTCCAAATACTGTTGAATTTAGCGGAATATACCTATAAAAAAAACCACAATATTTATAAAACAAACTAAATCAAATGTTGACTTCTTGGAAATGTGTAAATATTGTCCTCAATGAAAAAACAAAACATATTTCAATTGGTAACAATGGCTAACCATTCTTGCGTGGTGGTGATGAAGAATGCAGCTAGCTGGCCCAGAACGACGGTGCAGGTGTGAATGAAGAGGCTGCCAAACACGGGCAGGGCCAGCAGGCTGGCTGGGGGTCTGCAGGGATGCAGCTCCTCACTGGGACCTCCCCTCCCCATCACGATGGCCAGCAGGGTCACCAGGAACAAATCACAGAACAGGAACTGCAGGTCAGCCATGATTGTCTTCACCTGCAGGCCAAAGGCAACGCATTTGTTGAATTGTAACATAATGTCATTTGAAAATGTGAGACTGATCACATCTAGGATTGCCCAGGGCTTGATTCTCGAGCTATATTTAATCTTATATTTACCCTGTTTTTTTATTTTTTATTTATTAGGCTCTAGTGACCTTCATTCAGCAGTAAATAGACAGGAAAAAAGGGGGAAAAGAGAAAGGGAGGACATGCCCCGAGACCAGGAATTGAACCCAGAACATCTATGATGAGGACTACAACCTCTGCACATGCTGCCGAGTCAAATATTAAAAATATTTGATGAATGACGGAAAAATACGGTTGGCCTCACACAAGGCCAATCGTATTTTTCCGTCATTCATCAAATATTTTCTGCTTTTGTTTAACTGAATGTTTTACTAGTATATGAATGATGCTAAACAAATAAACTGTATCGAGTAGAATGAACATTTTAAAGTAAGCAATGCTTTTGAAATTTGTAGAAATATGAAGATGAAATCTTGTGATTTCAGGAAATGAACGTTATGCAAATACACACAGAGCCACAAACAGGGACAACATTAGAGAACATGTGCATAAAAAAAAATTATTTTGTTCATTAAACTATGAAAGACAATAGTAAAGAAAATTCTGTTACGCCAAGAAAAATATGAGACCTGGTTCAAAGTTTTCACTGAAATTACAAGTAGTAACAGATTTTATGCTGAAAAAGTGGAGTTTCTTCGTTGCAACTCACTGTGTTCAGGATGAGGACAGAGCAGAACTGGATGAGGCTGTAAAGCGCCATGTACCTGAAGAGACTGAAGGACGTAACAAGAGAACATCTGCCCTCTCTGCAAAATAAATAACATGAAAATGATTCATCTTCTACTGTCGCCACACACGAAGGGTTAGTTCAATCTTAAAGAGCTCATCCTCCGTTTCTCATCTGACTCCTTCCTTTAGATCCGCCCTGATCCTCACCTGATCAGCAGTGGGACACAGCTGATGTTTTCCGTCTTTGAGGTGAACGGCGATGCGACCGATGCCTCGGCCTCGGACAGGGAAACCCCGACGTCGGCAGCTCTCAGGGCCCCGCAGTCGTTGGCCCCGTCCCCGCACATGCCTACTCGATAGCTGCCGGAAAATTCATTATGAAACATACATGATGATACACTGTCACTACGTCTCTGTCTAAGTTTAAACCAGCTTAAGCTGAGCTTCATCTGAGCGACACAAAAAAAAAATATTTTCAGTCTCAACATAAATCTATACCAATTGATATATTGCAGCAGTGCAACAATTACACAAAAACATTTTTCCATTTTAATCGGATTTTTCCCTTTTATTACTCGTATTTTATTGTACGTGTTCAAACAAAAACCTGGACTTACTTCAGTTTCTGCAGCTCCTTCACCAGCTGGGTTTTCTGGTCGGGAGCCATGCGCGCAAATACAGTTGCTTTCATCAACACCTGCAAAAGCGTGCGGTCAATGTCCTCCCTGGATTAAGGAGTTCTATTATTGGGAGAGCTTTCTGCACGCATTATAAAGTTTAGATTACCTTCGGAAGATATCCAGGGAAGTGGTCGCAGAGGGCGGCGAAGGACTTCCCATTTATGGCGAAATGATAGTCGACACCAGCCTGGTACAGACCCTGGAGGGTTAATGGTGAAAAGGCAGTTTGCATAATTTTGTGTTATTGTGTGTACCAACGATCATGCATGAGGTTCTGACTCAAGGATTGATTAAAAATCAGAGCCCTACACATAAAATATGGTATCACCGAATTGCTGAATGTTAAAGACTTGCCTGATTAATGTGGTTTGTGGGGTCTTGGGCAGCAGCAGCAGCAGTCCCACCATCTTCTACGCTGAACCTCAAACTGGGCACCGATTCAGCAGAGTGGGGGGTTGCGATGACAAAAATCACCTTCTCGTCAGGTCTCACCATCCTGCAGTTCTTTGCCACATTCACTGCTGTTAGAATATTGTCCCCTGTGTGATAAAGAACAGAAACGCCAGGATAAAATAATCCAATTCTAAAATGCAGCGTTGCATCATTCATACCGCTTTTTCAGATATGATTTTTTGGTGATACTACCACAAACTGTGACATATTATATACAAGGACTTAATGTGAGACCGACACAAGGAATTGCAAAATTAGTCGAAGAGAAGGAGAACCAAACATGAATCTGTTTTGATCCATTTCAGTCTGCTCTGTCAGTGAAGTGCACAGACGGAGAGCAGAGCAGAGAGAGAGGTGGTAGAGAGGCGGTTGCGTTGCATGAAGCAGTAACATTGAAGCGGTCAGTTAAAGGTAAAAGGTCATTTTATTTATATTGCACATTTTTAGCAACAAGGCAATACAAAGTGCTTTACAGGATTTAAAAGGAAATACAAACAAAATAAACCAAAAGAAAGAGCAAAAGAAGAAAAAGCTAATAATGTTGATCCAAAGTATATAAACTAGACACTCCTATTCAGGGTTGGTAGATGAGTCTAAGTATTCTCTGGACTTTCTAAGTGTGCTCTAAATTTGTAAAAATAATGAGTACTCCACGGTTTCTAAGTAATAATAGGAACTAAATGTTCCTGTTCTGGAAGATTTTTTTCTGGATTCTAAGTTCGTTCTAAGTCCTTTTCTGGGTTGCGATTATATCAGTCTCTCTGCATCTAAATAGTGAGTACTCTACTGTTTCTAAAATGTAAGCTAAAGAGTGACTAATAAACTAGAGTCTCTAGATTCCAAGTTTGTTCTAATCCCTTTTCTGGATTAAAAGTGAGTACTCCACCGTTTCTAACAAAATAAAATTAAAAAAAGAGGAAAGGACACATTTCCTAATTGTGTCCACATTAGGAAAGGACACAATGTTGCACATGGCAACATTGAGACAAAACGAAGGGCAAAACAAAGACATGAGTGAAGTGACATCACAGGGCCATGAAACCACGTTGCTCAGCCTCCCGGCAGAAGCCCGACAAGATGTTGTTATCGGGGAATGTCCTTGGGAGCGCTCAGCTCCACAGCTGCATGGATAACAGAAGGGGTGAGGTGGGAAGGAGCGTTATGTTTATATATCTTCCAGGAGATTGGAAATATGCAGCCCTTCCAAGGCAACACAGGGAAAGCCAATTCAGATACAGAATGTCTTAGATCGGGTAGATTATAAATTTCAACCTTCCCTAAAGTCTCACCAATACATCTCAGTTCCCAGTCATCCAAATTAATTTGGTCGCTCCACTGAGCCGGAACTAGCAACTTCTCCAGGATCCATTCCATCTCGTTAGTGAGTTTAGAGTCCTCAGCTGGGCTGCAAGTCACGTCAAGACTCACATCCAGCGAGTGTCTCTGTCCACACCAACAGTCTGAGTGTTCGCTAGTTCGGCCAAGTCCGTCACAAATTTGTCGACAAGCCAGACATCCACAAGCTCCAAACAGCAGAAATCCTGTTATCATGAATAAATCCAGGGTGTGTCCCGCTGGGTGCGTCCCTGCAGGACAAGAGGGCCCTCCTGTGCCCAGTCTTCTCGTCGAGAAAATTTGATCTATTACATTGAGAGGCCGGTTGACCAGAACCATAATTTGTAGATTTGGAGGGTGTGCAAAGAAAGGCTCCAAAAATATAGAAAAAGACAGGACAAAAACAGAGCAAGCAGGGCAGGCATGGGAAGAGTGGGAGTTACTTCTAGGTTAGTTTTTGGCTTATTTCAAGAGAACTAAGATATTTGCACTAGACTGACCAAGAATACTTGGCATGACTTTGTGTTTTTACAGTGCTAACGTTGCTTTGTGTTCGTCTCTCACATAAAATCTCAAATACATTGACATTTTTGGTTGTACCAGCCCAAAATCTGGAAAATTTAAAGGGGTATGAATACTTGTGTATGGCAGTACTTAAGAGCAATGAAACACATTCTCAGTTAAAAACAAGGAACTCTAAGGAGTAGGAAGGCTGTGAACACAATCTCACCAGTGATCATAACACTGCGAACGTGAGCGAGTGTCAGGGTGTGGATGACCTCTGCACTCTCTGGCTTCACCAGGTTCTTCATCATCAACAAGCCCAGGAACTGCATTTCTGTCTCCACTGCCTCCCTGCACACCAACACAAAGCTGCCTTCAGATATAGAGCAACTTAACTGAATCTGAAAAATAGATTTTGCTCTTCTCACCGTTCAATGTTCAGTAAGTCAGAGTCGACATCTACTGGTTTACAGGCGAGTGCCAGAACCCTGAGGCCTTCACTGGAGACGTTACGCAGCGTGCCAGAGAACTGAACTGGAACTGGAAAAGACAAAATCATCCCGTTTTCGTCTTCAGTTCATTAGAAAAGGGCAGAAGCTGACCGATGCGTGTCGACTGGAAGGCCGAACCTGTATCAGGGCGACAGAGGCTAGCCACCATCTCTGGGGAACCTTTGAGGAAAGCCAGAGCAGAGCGTCCCCCATGGGCCACCGTCACCACACTCATCCTCTGCAAGGCCGAGGAGAAGGGAAACCTCTTGACGATGGCAACCGCCTCACTGGAGTACTGATGGCAGAACAGGAAACGAGAAAATAACGCATGGCTACTTAAAAGTCCCCCTTAAAACATTATTAAAATGATTTCATGATGAACCTTCTTGCTTTTATTTGCAGTTCGTGTTGACTTTGTATGCTCCTACAGTGAAAAGGAGGCTTAAAACAGTTCACATTAATCAAATAAATTACTTGATTACACCATATAAACATTATTCCAACCTCCAATGAAACCTAAAAAATATCTCCATTGTAGTGTACAAAGCCAAAGCCAATAAACAAAACTAGAACATGACGATTCCTAATGGATGCCTAGATGTCAGTAGAAATAGGAGAAAACAAGAACGGTTCTTGTCTGACTGCTTTGTGCCAAGTGTAAAGTTTGGTGGAGGGGGGGTTATGGTGTGGGAAAGGAACTTTCACTGGAGCTTCTTCCAGTGATGCTTTCAGGACACCGAGACATTTGGGACAATTCCATTCTCCAAACTTTGTGGGAACAGTTTGGAGCTAACTCCTTCCTCTTCCAACATGGCCGTGCACCAGTGCAGAAAGCAAGGTCCATAAAGACATGGATGGCAGAGTGTGGTGTGGACAGAGTCCTGACCTCAACCCTAGAGAACACCTTTGGGATGAATTAAAGTGGAGACTGAGAGTCAGGCTTCTCATCCAACATTAGTATGTGACCTCACAAATGCCCTTCTGGAAGAATGGTAAAAAATCCCCATAAACACTCCTAAACCTTGTGGACAGTCTTCATAGAAGAGTTGAAGCTGTTCTAGCTGCAAAGGGAGGAACAATGTCATACTGAACCCTGTGGACTAGAAATGAGACGTCACTTAAACTCATATGTGAGTCAAGGCAGGTGGGCAAATACTTTTGTCAATATAATGTGGCTTCCTCCACGTAGAACCACACTGAGCTCTCTTCTGAACGTGTTAGAGATATTTCAGACCAAACTATAAAGCTTGTTGGTTGCTAACAGCTTGTAGTAAATAAATGACAACAATTTATTGAAGTTGCTTCCACATTTCCAGCAAAGATATTAACCTCAGAGTCCTAGCTAACTTGGAAGAAGTCATCAGGGTGCAGACATCAGGGAGTCCTCTACCCTCACCCACTGAGTTTGAAGAATAAAATTGATAGCTTAGAATGATTCATGATGTGCTTCAGTACAGGCACATGAAATAACTTATTAAGTCATGAAATAATTATATCTAGTTTTCAAAATGAAATCATTTAACTGAGACAGATGTAATTAATTCTATATTTAATCAATTCTTACTGTATGACATTTAAAGAATTAAATCTGGTACTCTTCACTCTTCATTGAACAAGAAGGGGAAGACAATATAACTGAAACAGACTTAAGACTTTTCAACATAACAGAGAAAAAAAAATAGGATAGGAAATAAATAGTCATTCCTCCCCACTGATTTTTTATTTGATGTTTTTATAATTATGTGACCCATGTTGACATTATGCTTCCTGCTTTTAGCTTTTATTGATGCCGATCCTTGAGGCGACGAAGCCAGACGATATTTACCACAGTTCCTGAACGCCACAGAGATCCTGCTGTTACCGGACTGGGTGTGTTGTCAGAAATAAACACTATCTAGTTTATTTTAGAGTTGAGAAGCAGGTTCAATAAATTTCACACATGACTTGTTATGAGAGCAAACAGTGATGTGACTCTGAGCCACATCTGTGTGGTTTGTATAAATCATTAACATGTAGCTGCAGTTGAATGAGAAAGTCTCTCTTGCACAAACGAGATACAAATAAATGTGAACATTTTAAGAATAAAATTGGTTATTTTGACAACATTACGGAGACACTTACTGTTCCCTGAGCTTGAGGCCTTTGAGTTGGAGGTCTCATCACAGCCAAAACTTTGTGACCTCCAAATGTAGAGTGAGCAGCGTCTCCGTCTCCCTCTGGCTCTTGGAGAGTCTGAGGATTAAGGAAAACAAAAATACTGGCTTTCACACTGATGCATTTATTATTTTTTTTTTCAAATTTAGGCTTTTAATCAAACATTAGATTGCACTTTATTGCAAAACTGTGCAGTTTGTATATCAAGCACTTTCAATGAATTGATACAGAAATCAAGCACTTCAGCTTCTAAGCACCACAAATCTGGAACAAACTTCCAGAAAACTGCAATACTGCTGAAACACTGGGTTTCTTAAAATCAAAGCCAAGACCCCCACCTGTTCAGAGATAACTCTGATTTTAGGTAAATGAAGCACTGATCAACATATCTGATATGTATTTTCTTGATGATGGCATTTCACAAAATAAAAAGTGTATTTCTTGTTTCATAATTAGTTACTGTACTATGATTTTAGAATGTAAAGCATTCCAAACCTTGAAAACACCTCATTAAAATTCAAGCATTACCAATGATTTCAACCCTGAATAAAGATCATAAGGTGTACAGTATCATACCCAGCCAGTAGACTCCACCATTTTGAGCTCCAAGGGGTCTCCAAGGGGCTCACCCTGCAGTAGAGTAACCGTGTGACAGCAGGCCAGTGCAGCCCTCATGTCCCCTGGTGGCAGTAGTGTGGGGTCAGGGACCAGTTCTGAGAAGCCAGCAGGTCCACTTTCCAACACCCCCCACACATCCAGACCCTCCTCTGTCAGCGTTCCAGTCTGCGGAAAACAGATTTACTCCAAGTAAGCCATCGGCAATAGTTTACTCCCCATAAGCGACCAGGTATTAGCTTCCAGCCTCACCTTATCGAAGCAGAACACAGACACCTTGCCGCAGATGTTGATTCGTGGAGGGCTGATGCAGAAGATGCCCCGCTTCTTGAGCCTGCTCTGGGCGTAAATAGTTCCCGTGGTGATGGCGGCAGGCAGAGCGGGAGGCACCGCGATGGTCACAACATCCAGGCTTCTGATGATTAACTGCAGCCAGGTGATCTGGACACACACCCAGCAGTGTTAGCCCTCCACACATTCACTGCCAGGCCAGAAAACACACGGAGCACTTACATTGGTTCTGAAGAGGATCACAAAAATGTAAATAGTACCGATGAAAGCTGAAGAAAACGTAGGGAAAGATTAGAAAAATGGAAACAGAGTTAGTGAGTTAGTGAAGTCCCGGCTATGGCTTACCAATCACAGCGAGAATGAGCAGGAACTTCATGGCATCTTGGTAGAAGCGGAAGTTGATAGGCTGAGGGTATAAAATGGAGCTGACCAGGTTACCCTTGGCTGTGAAAAACCCTGCAGCAGAAACACAAAGAGCAGAACTGGTCTGATTTGGAAAGCAATGACAAAAAAAAGTTGCTTTTTTTTTTTAGGTTAATGCAACATCTGTAATTTTGGTGCCAAACAATAAGTGATGCATATATGCATTTTTAATAAAATGATGCATGTTGACAGCACAACATCTACCTCTGCATCCTCTTGAACAGATAATTCAGGATTTCTGTAACCGAGGTTCAGTTAAAAGATTTTAATCATATAAAATCAGAGCAGCATTGCTTGGAGCAGTCACCAAGCAGACAGCTCAGTAGACTAGGTTCCAATATATTTGTTATATTTTCAGCTGCTGTGGTTTGCTTTCACACAGCACTGTCAAAAGAACCAAACCCTTTGAACAACCTGGTTTTTTGCCTTTGAGCAACAGGTGATGGGGTTCCCGTAGCCGTTTCCGCTGAAGGAAATTACACAAAACGTCTGAAGACGAAAATGAGCAGAACTTCGTTCTCTGCAAAATGTACAGTAAATAAAAATGGAGTGGCGCCAGATGTTAGGATTATAGGATTTCTCTTTTGTCTTTGGCCAAAGACCACTCCTGCTAGCGGTAGACTCGAACGTTTGTGTTGGTTGCATTTACCCAGAATGGCCTACTTTGGTCCACTTCCTGTTTCTGGAGCAGTCTCTGGTCCACCTGCATCCACATTTGCATTTGAACCGCACCAGAGTTCACTTCAACCAAAGTGAAACCTAGTGGAAGTCTGGTTTGGTCTTGGTCTTTTTAACGCTAGCTATCAGCTTCAGGCTCAAGAGCCAACTGCTCTGGATCCATAAGAAACTAAAGTTGGCAAGAAATCAAGCTGGAACCTTGTGAGGTTCTTAGTAGAACCTCACTTCAAAATTTCTGAACTATCCCTTTAATTTTCTATCTACAGGCCCCCCTACCAACCGGTGCTTGTGACCACAGCAACAGCGCCGCTTCCTCCTGGCCGTCCCCCTTTAGCCTGAATGATGTGGGTGCCGCAGAAAACAGTGTGTCTGCGCTCAGTCTCTGAGCTGTAGGTCCTGTCTGCAGCTGGGAGGGGGGTTTTCAGCACTGGAACACTTTCCCCTGAAAACAACAATGTTTTACAGACAATTTAAGCACAGGAAAAAACTAAAAAGACAAAGGTAACCTAGCAACCCATAGAAACACGTATACCAAGTACACTTGGAGACAGTAACTCAATAAGGTACCCTTACATACCAAAGTCATCATCTATCAGACACCTTTATTAAAGTAAAAACAATACATCTAGTAGGTTTTCGTGACTCTGGTTACCTGTGAGCATGCTCTCGTTGACCAGACACTCCCCGGCCAGCAGGGCGGCGTCACAGGGCAGCACCAGGCCTTCCTGAGGGATGATCAGACAGTCACCAGGGACCAGCTCCTCAGAGCTCACACAGTCTTCCTCTGAGAGAACAGAAAAAAACAGTGTTGACGTTATTAATTAAACCTTGAGGGGAAACGAGCATCTAAGGGACAATTGTGGCCCTTTTATGCTATTATTATAAGGTTTTATTGTGTGGAAACAATGTTGCTCATCAGAAAACCTAAAAGTGCAGTGACAGTAATAAAAAAAAGTTGATCTTGACCCTCCAGTAAAACTTGTGAAGCCAGTTTTGCTTAAATTTGCAGACCTATAATAGGGTCTGCAAATCTAACTATCTATGCATAGTTAACATAGGTTTATGCTAACTATGTATAAATCCTAGGGATTAATGCTCCCTTTCATTGGCCTCCATTTGCTTCTTTTTTTGCTTCTTATTCTTTGTGAGAATTTTTTATTTGAGACCCAAACATGAATCCATAAAACTTTTCACAAAGCTTTTGATTCATAAAATGATATATTTTAGTTTATGAGTCACATTATAAGCAGGCACAGCTTTGCTGTCTTCCACAAAAAAATCATGCATCCATTTTCTTAGTAAAGGAAGTAAGTCATATGGGAAAACATAGGACTTGCCTCCCGAGTCTCTGCCTATTGTGACATTTGTAATGAACCGAGCCATGTTGCGAAGAGTTATACTTTGCTGTGGAGCAAGAAAAAAAAATGAAAGTTGTATTTAGAAATCAGATTAAAACATCAAATTGAATGAATGTTTCCCACTGAAGGCTCACCTTTCGAATTTCATACAGTGAGATACTGATGGAGATGACTGAGATAATAAATATGCATAAGGCATAGTAATAATACGCATCAATGCTCCACAGGGTGATGCTGAACACCTGAAATATGTAAAAAGGGTTGAGGACCTGCAGGATTAAAAACAGAGAAAAGAAATTAGATTTTGAAATATTGACTAAAAACAAAACTGGATTTATATTTTAAATTGTTACTTATCCAACTTCAATTCACAAATCTGAAGTTGAATAATACTATGCTTATTTTTTTCCCCCAAAATTAAGTTTATCTGAAAAACTGTTTTCTCCAGTGCAGAGAAAACCATTTTTGGTGTTTTAGCTTTACATGGACTGGACTTACAGCTGCAGAGTCAATACAGTTTGTTTCTCTGTTCTGTCATCCTTATCGTTTAAAGTCATTTTAATGTTTATATACACACACTGCTGGTCATAATATAGAATAGAATTCAACTTTATTGTCATTGCACTGTCACAAGTACAAGCAACGAGATGTAGTAATATACAATTTTATTCAATACTATTGTGCAAGTGTTGCCAGACCACTGTATTTGTACTTAATATTATACTATAAGAAGTTGATACTGGCCAATGATTGATTTTTACTGATGTACCAACTAACTATAAAGCAATACAACATTTAATCCCAACAAGAGGAAGTGAGAACACCACCTGCTGCAGCTTTGCTTTCAAGCATTGGTATCAATTTTTGTTAAATACCAGATTGTATTTACTGAAAGTAGCTCAAGATTGTTACGTAGCATCGTCAGGGCCGGCCCAAGCCTCCATGGGGCCTTTAGCGAAATTTGGTTTTGGGGCCCGTTATTTCTGCTAACAATGTGGATTGCTGCAATCAACAGTCAGACGATTAGATCATTTGCACGCCTGCAATAAACGTATTGCATCTCTGACAGTGCTGTTTACATTATATCCCATACCCATATATTCTATAGGATATATTTATCAGCCAGCCATTTTCCTTAAATTTGGGGGACTGATAATCGGCCGATACTTACATGTGAAGCCAATCTTATCCCCCAATCTTATCTACCTCAGTAAAGGTTTAAAAATCACCCACTGTCCTCTTCTGCTCTGCAGTGAGAGGTTTGACTGACAGACAAGCCCGCCAGGTCATGTCTATATGTTTGCACTTAAACGTACACACAGCAAAGAAAGTTGCTGTTAGCTACTTTCTTGCTATATTTAGCAATATACCTAACACAACAAAATATAAGACCTTTGAATTGTGAGACAGTTTGTTTTTTGTTTTTAAGCATATGCACTGACTGATGGCACCTTTTAAATTTCGTTGTCCTTGTGACAATGACAATAAAGATTTATCTCTATCTCTATTTCAGACAAAAAAAAAATTGATGTTGGCCAAAATCAAAATCGCCAGGTCAGGCTTTTTAAGGATTGGTAATCTGCGATCAGTCAGTTCCATAAGAAAACACCTACATAGCCCCAACAAAATATAAGACCTTTGATTAATTATTTGAGGTCAACTTCATTTTATTTAATGGATTTAAGACATTTTAAGGCCTTACTTTTAGATTCATGAATTCAAGACTTAAATTACTAAAGTTGCTGGCTGTAAATCAGGGGTGTCAAACTCCAGTCCTCGAGGGCCGCAGTCCTACAGTTTTTAGATGAGCCACATGTACAAAACACTGGAATGAAATGGCTTAATTCCCTCCTCCTTGTGTAGATCAGTTCTCCAAAGCCTTAATGACCTAATTATTTTATTCAGGTGTGGTGCAGCAGAGGCACATCTAAAAGTTGCAGGACTGTAAATACATTACTAAAGTTTGTAGTATTTTTTTCCCCATTTAGAAATTATGCTCATGTGTGTAAAATTGATTGTGATTTCATTCTCCCAACTCACTTCCTCAAACAGTAGCCTCACATAAGACTTTACAGGCACATCAATAAGGTTGGCCCCAAACATGCTTCTCCTGAAAGAAAACACACAAATAAAATCAATCAGAAATTCCTCCCGAGTTTAAAACATCTCCAACTGAGCATCTCGTTCTACCTCCAGCTCTGCTCTTGAGGACTCAACCCGTTTTGGAAGCCATACAAGCCTTTGCAAGTCCAGTCCTCATTGAGGACACTGAAGACAGGACACAAAATGTTTTACAAAGGAGGAAACATCCTATTCAAAATATTCTTCCTAAAGTAGAAATGCACGTGTTTAGGTTTTATCTCTTTTCTGGTTTACTTAAATACAGTGGTTTACTTAAATACAGTAAAACCATCAAACATGCTGTTGAGATGCAGTGAGAATATATGGTACTTTTGTGTATATAACACTTACAATAGTGTTCAGAAAACTCTTTATATGATTGAGCAGTTTTAATTTTCAATACCTAACACGACAGAAAGCTCCCTTCCTGTCCAACCAGACGTAACGAAGCCCTTCATACAAGTAGTAGCGCAGCAGTGTTTTCTGAAACGCACCAAAAGCCACTGTAAGACCTGGGCGTAACCTTAATCTGGACATCGTTTCATAAAAAATAAAATAGAATAATAACAACAAAGATCACCTCCTCTCTGTGAAGCTGAACCGTATCTCTCCAGTCCTCGTCGAGCTGCCCCAGCAGATCCAAACTGGAGGGAACAACTGAATCAGCAGAGTTCTGCATGTTTCCTTACTGCCCTTTCAGCAGAAAGTTGAAAGATGGAGAAACACACAGAAACTTACCTGCCCGCCTCCATCTCCTCCGTGAGCACCTCCACAACATGCTGCTGGCCAAAACTGTCCTGACGGAAAATAGCACATAAATAAATCAGCATTTTTTTTTTTTTTGAGCAAATCTGGCAGACATAACTTTTTCATTTAGTATGAAAATAATCAGGTTAACCGACAGCATCAGGAAACTCGAATAGGTGTGACGTCAGAGTACAAATTGCACAAAAGTATTCATACTTCTTGATTTTTCTCGGGTTTATTTCTCATTTTTACAACCACAAACTCCAGTGAATCTTATTGATATTTTATGTGACGTTTGTGTGTGTTTGTGCATATGTCAAAAGAAGGAGGAAAAAGAGAGAAAAAGAGAGGTGGGGCAAAAGGTTAAAAGGGACAAAGGGAGATAAGAATAGAGGAGGGAGAGAAGGATAAAGAGAATACAAGAAAACACAAGGGGATGCTGTCCAACCACAACACAAGTCTGTGGTTGGAAAATGGAAAAAATTCAACCAGAATGAATACATTTGAAACTCTACACAACAGCTATAGCATTGGCTTAAATTGCACACATTGCATTCATTTCCTCACTCTTAACAGCAGAACATCTGCCAAAACCAGAGGGCAGGATCGGCAGCGTGCGAGGACGGCGAGCCGGGGCCGCCAGTGAAAGACAATCAGAAGGAGACCCAAGGTCAGCAGGGCCACCAGACGACACAACCACACCCGCCAGCGCACCCACTTATACCCCTGCAAGTCCTGAGGGAGAAGAGTCAGAGTCGATTCACGAGCACATGATCAAGTTCATTCACAGGCGTTAATGATTAAACTTCTTGTTAAAATGATCCACAAACAACATCACAAGACAAGACAAGACAGAGAGACATATTTTACGAAGGCCAGAATTAAATCCAGATCTGCAACAATGTCAACTAACAGTGGCGATTCGCTTTTGGCTGTTCTTTTTAAGTTGCAAGATCAAAAATAAAAATGATACAAATCAGAACAACCTGGCAGTGCCTGGTTCAGCTGGTTATAATAAAAATAAGTGCAAAAGAAAATATTTTAAAAATCTAATCTGTCAAGGTTAGTTTAGCAGAAATGAAGAAGTGTATCTTACCATGTGTGAGTCTGGTGGATAGGATGAAGGGACTCCGTTCTGCGGATCCACAACGCTACCTGTGGGACAGGACATGATGAAACTTCCATCATAGCATGTACAAGTTAGCAGTATAACAAAACAGGTTTGAGTATTTTATTACTGATTAATCTATCAGACGATTAATTGATTATTTGGATTTTAAAAAAATTGGCACATTCTGCAGATTTGACATGCTATATTAGAAATACTTTAAAAGACGCAAACAAATAATTAAATTGCTTTTTTTAAATAAGAAAGCAAACATTTTATTGCATAGAATGCAATATCAAAATAGCTTTAGTGTACACTTGACTATTTGTAGCAAAGGATGCATCTGCAGCTCAAAAAGTACTTTGAAGATCAACAAGTGAAGCTCAGCCCTTTCTGCTGGACTTAATTAACCAATCAATAATTTGATAGCAGAAGGTACTTGATAGGATTTTTCTGTATAACTTCTCTAACTTTTATTTATTTATTTATTTTTGCTTCTATAGATCTGATTTCTTTTCCATTTTTGTCCCATTTCCTTTGTCCTATAGAAGTGAATATGAGAGATGAGGTGTCCTATACCAAATGGCAACAATCCTGCTTTACAGCTGTCATCTTTGTCTAAATAGAGTCGCTTGTGTTAATCTGGAATCTTCTCACAAAGTCAAGAAGAAATCCCCTAATTATCCAATACAGAACATGGGTGTGTAAGCCTGGGAGGTTTGTTACAGAACAGAAATGAACATACACTATGAAGTAGGTTTAGGGAACAAAATAATATCCTAACCTTTATTATTAGTTATAAACTGTGTGTAGCAAGAAGATAGGTATTTTTACTGAGAAACCTAGTAGAGTTGTGGCTATTTATGTTGAATTCTCATAAATCATAAACTCTACCAATCTAGTTTTGTCTTTAAAGTTAGAGTTAGTACAGTCTAACTTTAGAAAATACTTAAGCTAGTTTTGGAAGCTAAACCTGTAATGAATTACAGTATTTGGAAATGATGTGAGTACTTTGGTAACTTTTGGACCCTCCCATTACATTAAGAGATTAAGTACAGATCAAGGGGCATGGTTAAGAGATTTCTTTGTTTGTCAAATATCCATTGACGACGGGAAACATTTTTTTAAACTAACTTTTTACCGTTTTTAACTCGTGAGATTGGATTAAGTTAATTTATGTTTACAACTAAGTTGTAAGAAATGATCTGTTGTTATTTTATCTAGATTTTGTGCCACAAGAAATGTGGAAAACACAGTAAACATACAGCAGACCAGACAGGACCAAAACTGAACTTTGTAGTCTTCATGCAAAGAATGAGAAAACTAACACTGAACATCTGTCAGCTTCTGAACAAACACAAGGACATGACATGGTTACTTTTTATGATTTGTGTTTGACTGACTTAGTCAGTGTTGTAATTTGTTGTCCCATTAGAACATATCTGAATGTGTAGTCGTCAAGAAACAGTTCAAAGCAATAATTGTCAAAAAATATGAAGAGCAGCCATGGTCGGATCCCCGGCTACAATGATTGTTGTGGCCCCAACCTCAGTATGTCCCAGCAGCTGGTGAACCAGTTTTTTCACTGTCAACGTCAAACTCATGTCAGAGTTCATACGACTCGGAGCTTACCGACTGTCTGAGCAAGTTGGGATATATGATCTGAACCCTGAATTTTACTGGAAAAGCACAAAGGTAACACAAAGCACCAGTACTGAAATGTAATATTGCTTATTAAAAGGCATCTGATGGTTCTCCGTTTACACCAGCTGGCATTTTTATGGGATCAGTTCCTTCTTTTCTGCAACATCCTGAGAGCTAAAAGTTTGAACTTTTCCAACTGGTGTCACATTCTGACGGCAAGATTTACAACAAAGACATAGCTGCATACAGAAGTGCCACCCTTTTTACAAATAACTTCCCCAACACAATATAACTTATATAAACACCACCATCTTCTCTTCTGATAATTCTTTGTAAACCTAAAAGATGGTTGTGTATTCAATCCCAGCAGATCAACAGTTTCTGAAACCCTCACACTATCCCATCTGGCACCAATGCTACGCTCAAAGTCACCTAAATCCCTTCCCTTTGCCTTTTTGATGCTCCGTTTAAACTTCAGCAAGCTATTTCACCACCGAGTTGCTGACATGGGATTGTCTGATTCATTACTTGCGTTAAAAAGCAGGTGCCCAATAAACTGGCCAATGAGTGTGTGATTGATACGCAATAAAATAAGTCCCCTTTACTTTATTATTATTATTATTATTATCAATTGAAGTCAGAAATGTTAAATTGGCTATTGAAGATGTTTAATCTTTTATTTGAATGAGTTGATATAAAAACGCCGATTTAAACAGACCTTAAACAGAAAGCGGGGTCGCCGTGAACTTTCCCGGGGTCAGTAAACGCACCGCAGAGACAAATTCCTACTTTCGGGATACAAACAACCTCCAAAACTAAAAAAAGAGACGATGAGACTGCTTAAAGTACACAGCTTCCCTAAAAACACTTACTGACGCAATGCTTCATTAGGAAGTAATAAGCACGAGACGCCATAAATTGAAATTAACAAATATGTTTGTTTGACCGGATGCTTACTTCCGCCTCAAAGTATTGATAATTTAAAAAAAAAAAACCGAAACAACCTCCTTTAGGAAGGGAAAGAAACAACTTACCATCAAAACGAGACTAAAGCAGACTCTTCCTCTTCTGAAAGTTACGAAAATGTTCGAGAGGCTGAAGCTGAAAAAGTTCACCGCTCAGCTGCGCTGCAGTTCCTGGCTTTAGCGCTGAAACGCACTTGTTCAACCGGCTTGGGAGCAAATATCTGGCTCCTGCCTTTTCCCCGATAAAAGAACCAAAGGAAATCACGGTGGACGGTATGCCGTACATAATAACGAGATTAAAAATAATGCATTCACCGTCATTTCCCCCCCCACTTTTTGTCATAATGTCAACAGAAACTACACGTCACTAGGAGGTGTTGAGACAATAGAGTAATATAGAGTTATATACAGTAACTGTTTAATTGTAATTTCTATTCCATCAAAAACATCGCAGTCCTTCGTCATCGCAGCCAAAAGTCAACACCTATAAATTAAATATATTGAATACCGAGTTATTATTAAGAAAGAGTTGATGTAAAGGTCGCAATGACGCACTATACCTCAAAAGTGCCTCTGTCTTGTTCCTTAACTCCTCTTATGTTCGGCGCGGGAAAACACTCACACAGCCAAAAAACAAAAGAAAGGCCAAAAATGGTTCTGAGTTATCTATTGTATGCCAATACCAGAAATTATCTCAAAGTTTATCAAGGCTGGGTTTTTGAGCAAAAAAGAAGAGGAAAAATTATCACGTTCTCTCAGCCTCAGCAAAGAAATTTGCAATCCCGATTTGCAGAGTTATCAGTCATAGTAGACTGACATCAGGAAAATCACAATACACAACGTTTTAACCCCACCTGCCCCCCAGAGATAAATCAATAGCCCAATTCAGAGATCCAGCCACATCTGAAGGGACAAAGGTTCTAAATGTGACTTTATATGGCTTATGCTGTTCAGTGAGGTGACGGCAAACACAGATTTTCAGTTTCCTTCTTAAACAAGATCATCATTACCACAGACTGAACTTTCAGCAGTTTCAAAAAAGGGAAATATACCTTAGCAAACGATGAGACAGACACAAGACAGTCATCTGAGCTGAGAAAGCAAAAAAAAAAAAAAAACACTGGGTTAGCTTTAACTAGGCTGATTTTAAATTTCGATTTCTCCATTTACACATTGGTGGCGAGCACAGAAACAAAGACTTTTGATATGTGGAAAAAAATAGGTTCTAATTTTTAAAACCTTGAAACTGAGCAACTAGGTCGTAGTAGAAGAAACTGCTTGACGAGTTGGTGCAATTTGGTAATAGTTTGGTCTTTAATACATCCTACTTTTATTTTTTAAATGATAAAAAAATATTTTATAAGTAGAATATTAAACAATACTTTGAATTATGTAAGTGGTTGAAGTGTATTTAGGGGCTGTCTATGATATGCCTCTTTGAGTTGTATAAGCAAAGACTGTAAGGCAGACATGAAACTACAGCATATAACGTTTATTAAAAATATATATTTAACATATTTGTTCAAACTCATCACTACGTTGTGATTATATGACAGATAATGTGTGAAAAGACGGATCTCCTCCACCTCCTTTTTAAGCTACTGTTGCCATCTGAAGTAATGCGCCGCTACCAACCAGAAACAACCAATCAGAGCCAGGAGGAGGCTCTGATTGGTTGTTAATCAACCTCATGTACTCCCTGCTAAATATGCTAATGGCAGAGAAACAACTTACCATTCCAGGAAAACCGTTTATCCGCCATCATTGGTGGTCACGCTAACTAGCCTGAGCATTCACAACAGACTCTGTTAGGTGTAGCGTAGCACTGATCAAGGGGCGGAGAGGAGCAGGGCCACTTAGAGTGGTGACTGACAGCTCTAAGACCCGCCCACCTACTCTGATTGTTTCTAAGAAGGCAGTGGAGACTGATTGTCAAACAGTTTCAACAAATATGCAAAAAATGTTTTTTTTTAATAAAAGTTACTGAAACTTTAAATAAGTAAACATATTTATTAAGCAATCCAAATGCACAGCTTCAGCAAGTCCAAAAGACCAGTCGACGAAACTAAGCCAATAATGTTCCCTTTTGATCTCATCACAGCGTCCATTTTAAAAGGGCTCCCAGCACCACATGTGCAGGCATCCTCCAACATGTGCATCTTACAAAATTATCGCACGCTTATTTTCCACGTCAGATCCCGACACCATCTCCTCGTGCGCTTAAATTCATACATTCATTGTTTGTCCAGACTCTGGGTCGTCGACCTTTTGTTAGAATGATGTCAAAGCACACCAAAGTCCTCTGTGAGGTCAGACTCTACACTGTCAACACAGATACAAAATGCCTCCCCAGTTGGTACAAACTGGAAACATCCCAAAGTGGAAGGAAACTTTTTGTACCTGAAAAGTTCTATCTCGAAATCACCAAAACCACAAATGGAGCAAAAAAAAAAAAAAATGGAGTTCAGCTTGATGCAGCAATAAGAAGTGAATGAAGCATATTTTAGGTTATTTTCCATTTCTAATCTGACCAATCTGAGCAATGATACTGTAATTGTTTACAGTCGCATACATACACCTCTTACACCTCTTTGTTTTTCACACTATCTGTCTATTGATGACCCCAGCAAAACGCTCTTATTTACTTTATACTGTTTATACTTTATACTTTTAGTTCTACAAAGAAATTACAACAAATGGATTTGTTTTACAGCTCGTGTTGCACATGAAGTCCCTAATGAAAGCCAGAGATGCATTAGAAGTATACTTCATGAAGTAAACATAAAGTATATTTTAATAACAACATATCATTCATATGGAGGCCCATATGAATTATATGTTACTCAATATAACCATATTTCTGTTTGTAGTGGTAGTCAAAAGGTTTAAATCCAGAGACACTCAAGGATATTAAAAATTAAGTAATGGTGTTATTAATGTTCTTAGAAGCAATTTATGATTAAAGTATCAGCAAAGTCTGTAGATCATTTTAGCTTTATTATTGCACAGTGTAAACAAGCAAGGTAGATAAATCTTTTACTTTACTGAACGAAAACTATTTTTTGTTGTTGTTTACTTGCTTTATGTTTGTTTGTTTTCCTTCTTAAATCAGAAAAAGCTGACAGCAGATAAGTCGGTAGTCGTTGTTAACACACTCGAGTAGCAGCAGCCCCGGCTGACTGAGGCTAGCGGCTAGCAGTCACATTGTATCAGCTCCTCTGTGGAAGAAACAGCTAAATATCAGACAGAAACATTTACCCTGCTGGTACATCCTGTGGTCACGGCCAGAGCCTCTACATGCTTCCTGAAAACCTCAAACTGTCCTCTAACGGGAAAGGCTGCTCCGTTTCAAAACGTGCATCTGAAGACGCAGTTTGCACTCTGCTACGGCAAGCCGAATCACCCAAAAGACACAAACACGCGTAACCAATCAACGAGCCGATACAGTAAGACAGTGGTCATTTTAACATACCTGTCAAATCTCCCGTTTTGGCCGGGAAACCACCGCATTCTGCCCCTCTGTCCCGGGGAGCACGTCCCGCCCCTCTGACGGTAATCATCGCCCGCTTTTACGGTACACCTGCACTCCGTGCCCCCCCTATGGAGTCAAATCATTTTACGCACACACAAATCTTTTTGACACTATTTTCACTCCATACACCCCCCATCACCCCATACTTGACAGGTATGCATTTTAATTACAGCTAATTTGGAGATACGTTTGTCTCTCTTCTACAAAAAGAAATGTTTTTATTATTTCTTTGAAATATATTTATTTCAAAGTAGCAAGAACATATTATTTTAATAAATAAAAGTTTAGACAACTGTTCAGACCCTTCCGTAATTCTGATACTCCTAAATACATTTCAGTGCAACTCATTTCCGCCAGGAAGTCACCTAATTTCAAAAACGTGTTTTAAATAACAAAAAAGTAAGCAGTACCATTTGTGCTCAATGTTGCTAGTTACAGATGCATATCATCTTGTTTTTTATTTCTCCTCGCAAACATATCAAATGTATAATATGATCATCTTTAGTATTTCAGTGGATCCATTTGGACGAGAAAATTCCACCTCACTGTATCTTTCATGATATAATTTATTGCAGCTTAGGTTGGAACAACATTTGATTAAAATGTCTTTTCTGTCCAGATCAATGCAAAACAGCATTAGGAGCTCCAAGAATCTTTACTGAATACATTATTTACAATTACCAGATTAAATACACCAACGTGCAAAGCTCCTGTTTTCTGTTTACACACAATTAACAAAGCTGTGGTCCATAATGTTGACGCACACAATATATATTTGATGACCAGCTGTTAACTTTTACAGTTTTATTTCCCTTTAACATTCACACTCACACAAATCCACCCATACAACAATCAAAGTCTTGAAAAGTGCTAATGTAGCAGAAGGTTTGAGGTCGGTTCTCCTCCTCCTCCCTGTCCAGACGTTATTCTAGAATTGTTGTTTATGAAGCTGCAGCTTTCCTCTCCTTGTAAGTCGCCATCATTTTCTTGATTTCCGCTATGGCCTTTCCCGGGTTGAGACCCTGTTGAAAGGAATGGAACAATGAGACAAAGAAACTCATAATTATGCGACAAAATGTGTTTGTTAATTGCTCTGGGTACCTTGGGACAAGTCCTGGTGCAGTTCATGATGGTGTGACAGCGGTACAGGGAGAAAGGGTCCTGAAGTTTAGACAAACGTTCCTCTGTGAATTCATCACGGGAGTCTATCATCCACCGGTACGCCTGTGGAAAAACAACCCAGCGTGTTTAAGAGATTAAGAATTCAGAGTATTAATGGTTCCCTTTAGAGGTCTCTAGTTTCATCTCTCCGTGTATTCTTAAGTTACTATGATGCATCAAAACGCTGACTGTTCTCAATTACCAATTTAAATGTGTAGGAGTAAGGAAACCTAAAAGGAAGACAAAATACTAAGGAAGCCACACAGTTGCATGCCAAAGCAACAACTAATAGCTCTTGGAACTAATAGGTTGCTTGTGAGCATAAAGTTTCTCAGGTACAGCATGCACGTTTTTTTTTTTTACCGAGGTTTTTAATGTATATGGTCTCTCACTACAAACATGTACTTATGGTGATTATGGGTCACATCATTACATGAAATTCATAACTAGTCTCCTTAAATGTTCCTCCTCTATGTTTAGCCATAAAAAGCGGTGCATTTTTTTTCAGTGTCTGATGCAGGAAATCGTTCGCCCGCAGGTACCATCTCACTGTCCTGGAGGAATGACTGTGTACATCTTCATCAGTACAGTCAAATTCAAGCAGCAGATTTTTGCTATGACCAGGAAATCTCTCTGTGGATTCGAGCCACAGACTTTGCTAAGACTACTTTCTCCTTGAGTAGGCTTTGTGTTTTGCTTTGATGCCCAAGTTTGGAGATTTGTACATGTTTTCATCATGTGCACTTATCAACCTTTGACATGGAAATGAATACTACCATCATGAGGTGAAACTTTAAACAAATCTGAGAAGTAAAAACAGGAAAAGGTTATATTGCCTCAATAAAAAAACATATAAAACTGATAGATCAAAATTATTTCCCACTTTTTGTTCTGTCTTTAACTGAAAATAATCCCACTTCTATGTTCACGACAAGAATTACCATTGTAATCGATACAGAGCTGCAACTAACAATTATTCTAGTAATCGATTATTCCATCAATTATTCTGATGATTAATCTGATAAAAAAAACAAAGCGGCACAGTCTGAAGATTTTTCATCTTCATGGAATGACTTTTTTTTTTTTTTCAACCTTTTTAATACAATATTAGAAATACATAAACACTGGAAATAAATCATTGCATTTCCTGTTGTAAATAAGAAAATAAACATTTTGTAAAATGCAATGCCAAAGCATTCCTTTGATAAATGTGAACCGAGTGAAGCTAAGACTATACCACTTGAAGAGTTTTGTCCAAAACATATTTACAGAGCAAACTGGCTTTTTTTTTTATCTTAGATGCTAAATGTATATATTTTTGTACAGCTCTGGCTCAGTTATTGCTCTGAATATGTCATTTGTTTTCACCTGCATACTCCAGTTAACGATAATTGATTGCTAAATTTGTTGACGATTGTTTCAATAATTGACTAATCACGATTAATCAGATTAATCATGATTAATCCGTTCCAGCCCAATAACAACTTTTGCATGACAGCAATATGAATCTCATGTCTGACCTGCATGAGGACAGCCGGCCCCAGGTATTTGTCTGCGTTCCACCAGTAACTCGGACAGCTGGTGCTGCAGCAGGCACAGAGGATGCACTCGTACAAGCCGTCCTGTTGAGGCAAACAGGAGTCAGACACAATCTTTCTCTGCCTTTGTGGTCTTTACTTCTGGACCAGTTGGCCACTTAAACAAGGATGTGAAAACCAATATCGCGATTGCTGTGGAAGTATTTGAGGTGTGATTACTTACCAGTTTCTGCCTGTCCTCCACTGACTGGAAATACTGCTTCTTCCCCTCCTGACTCTCATCCTTCTTCTTCAGGTATGGCTCAATGGATTTGTACTGTGCGTAGAAGTTGCTCATATCCTGGTGGGGATAGAAATAGAAGATCAGATTTAGAGAGATTGTCTGATGTTCCTGAAATGTACAAAAAAAAATTTTTTTGAAAAAAGTCAAAGCACCGCACTCACCGGCACCAGATCTTTGACGACGTACATGTGGGGCAACGGGTAGATTTTAGTGGGTTTGCTGGTGTTTGTATCAATTTTGTTAAGGCACGCCAGTGTGTTGCCTCCGTTTATATTCATGGCACACGAGCCACAGATACCTGAGAAAGTTGGTACACAATAAGTCTGCCAGAAAGTCCGTCAGATGACTTACTTTTCATTTTTTCGAAGTTTAAAATGGCTGGCACTGTGATGTGTAAATTGACGTCATCTAGAATTGATTTACCACCTTCACGGCAGGAACGTCTGAATGTAAGCGTGGGATCAAGTTCATTCTTGATCTTGATTAGGGCATCCAGAACCATTGGACCGCAACTGCATTAAGAACAACGTTAGACGCAACATTCCCACTGACATTCAATGCAGGTACAGCAGCGTTGTTTTTCATTGATCCAGTTGTGACTTACGTGTTCAGATCTATTTCATACGTCTGCATTCGGGGTTTGTCGCCAGGGGTGTCTGGATCCCAGCGGTACACCTGGAACTTCTTGATCCTGGGCTCAGGAGCCGGCACAGCAGCGGTCTGAGCGTGACGCACCATCTGACTCACAGAAACCAATCAACAGTTACAGTGGGTATCAACTAAATAATAGTTTTCACAACAACAAATTTGTTGTAAAAAGATGCCCTAAAAACTTTAAAGTAAAATTCACCTTTCATTAAAGTTGTAAGATCTCACACATTTATTTAAGTCAGTGCCATTTGAGTATTTTAATTCAGTGAGGAAAAAAAAGTCTGTGGTAAATATACTATATATATATATATATATATATATATATATATATATATATATATATATATATATATATATATATAAATAGTTTTTTTTAGAAAAAATCTTTGTTGCCACAATTAATGGAAACCTTTGAAAATAATTCTAACTGGAAGATGTTCAAATTTATACCTTTTTTAAGTTGATCAGGGTTTTTGGGAACTTCTAATTAATAAGCTAAGACTTTATGTTTCTCTGAGATAAAAATATGATAATATGATACGGCACAGCTGTGATGGACTGGCGACCTGTCCAAGGTGTACCTCGCCTCTCACCCACTGAGAACTGGTGATAGGAACTAGCATCCCTCGCAACCCCACTAGGGACAAGCTTGTATGAAAGTCTTTTTCTGTTGATAAATTTCACCTACGGTAATAATAAAATAAAATAAAAAGACAATCATTTATTAACATGAATTTTCCCCATGAGTTCAATATCTGTACACAACTTAAAGGTTGGATTTCTCAAAAGGTTTGAAGGGTGTTGCATAGGAGCAGAACTCAACGGCCACTTTCTTGTTTTCTCACATTCATAAATGACTGAGTCCCTCTCTCTAAAATGTACTAGAACTATAATATGCATCATGTTGAAAAGTTACTCAAGGTAGAAATAAGTTGGAAATTTATGTCCATGTTAACTGCGACAGTTGAAGGGAAACTATTTCAGCGAATCATTAAAAAAAAGTGCCAAAAAACGATCAGAAGTTTCATAATTTGTAGTGTTTTGGATGGTTCTATTATTTCATTAAATTACAAAGTATGACGTCTCCCCCTAGTGGCAGCTTGGGTGAGCTGACGAGGAAGAGTTACATCACAGCTGTCCTATTATTACCTAACTGACTCCTTAAGGACAATTGAACGTAAACGTAATAATAAAAGCTAAAGTGTTTTTTGATTCCTTTCCACAAGCAGGCTTATATTTTTGTACCTTAAACCCATCTTTGAACACTTATTAAACAACAGCTTCAAAGAGAAGAGGAAACAACCAACAAGTCAGTTCAAGTACGATTACTGACAAAAAGGTCCAGATGACTAAAAAACGGTGACATTTTTCAATACAGTTATTATATTTACTAATAATCCATTATGATAATTTATTTATAAAATGTACGCATATGTAGTCCGAAAGTGTTGTGACAACTGTTTTAAATTAGTGAGAGTTTTAGTACTTTTTTTTTTTTTTTTTTTTTTGCTTAGCGCAGGCTAAACCGTGAATGAACGCACGAAAGCTCTCAGTTGGGAACATTTCTCAGAGAAGATGCAGTTATATGAGCTCTAACCCACAGACTCAGATAAAAACTGTTCCGTACTCACCACCATCATACCAGAATTCCTAAAAGCCAGAATATTTCGGCTCAAACAAACGACAGACATGGTTCCTGCTTGTGTTGATAATAAATAACTTCAAGTGTCTGTGTATGACAGTTATTACTGCTCTGTAATTGTCTTTAGAGTCAGTGAAAGCAGCCTGAATCTGAACTGTTGCGCTGAAGCCGCGCCCGCTTCGTGCGTAAAACGTCTGCGTCACTGACGCGTTCACGAGTAGTCCCTCTGCTCGGTCTTCAGAATACCCAAACATACTGTATGCTATTCATATATTTTAAATAAAAACAATATCCGGTGTGAGTTTGTTACCAGTTTATTTTGCTTTTTAGAAAAATCTTCCCTTTATTGTACACTTTACCGATAACGCAGGTTCTACTCAACAGATGTGAAACATTTGTAACGATGAACCAAATCCGAGATACATTGAAGGCGGCGTGTGAATGCGGCTATTTCACAACTCTCATTGCTCAAATGAGGGTCAGTTACATACATCTATACATAGACCTTCAGGACAACGTGCAGAGTTATCTATTAGTGTTTTATAACTCCTTGAAAGTCAGTGGCTGTCAACTACAACGCTCATGTCCTTGACAGTCAAAAGAAACGTGTTTGTTAATGAGTTAAGTAACTTCAAATTTTATTTTTGACAGTGATTTAAATGACCTAACAATTTCTTCTGTTTTTGCTTTACTTGTCACCTTTAATCATTTTAGAAAATCAAACAAATTTAAATATCAGACAAACACAACCTAAGTAAGCCTATAATGCCATTTACACAATATTGCCAAACGTATTTGCTCACTCATCCAAATGATCTGAATCAGGTTCCAATCACTTCTATGGTCACAGGTGTGTAAATTTAAGCTCCAAGGCATTCAGACAGCTTTTACCAACATTTGTGAAAGAATGGGTCGCTCTGAGTGAATTCCAGCGTTGAACTGTGATAGGAACCTGTGTAACAAATCCAGTCGTGAAATTTCCTTGTTCCTAAATATTCCACAGTCAATGGTCAGCTGTATTGTAAGAAAATTGTTTGGGAACGACAGCAACTCAGCCACAAAGTGGTACACCACGTAAACTGACAGAGCGAGGGCAGCTGATGCTGACGCACATAGTGCGAACAGATAGCCAACTTTCTGCAGTCAATCACTACAGACCTCCAACCTTTATGTGGCCTTCAGATTAGCTCAAGAACAGAAAGCTTCATGGAATGGGTTTCCATGGTCGAACAACTGCATCCAAACCATACATCACCAAGTGATATGAAAAGCATCAGGTGCAGTGGTGTAAAGTACACCACCACTGGACTCTAGAGCAGTGGAGGCGCGTTCTCTGGAGTGACGAATCACGCTTCTCCATCTGACAATCTGATGGACGAGTCTGGGTTTGGCGGTTGCCAGGAGAACTGTTCTTGTCCGTCTGCATTGTGCCAAAAGTAAAGTTTAGTGGAGGTGGATTATGGTGTGGGGTTGTTTTTCAGGAGCTGGGCTTGGCCCCCTAGTTCCAGTGAAAATAACTCTGAATGTTTCAGGACACCAAGACATTTTGGACAATTCCATGTTCCCAACTTTGTGGGAACAGAGCTGGCCCTTTCCTCTTCCACCAGTGCACAAAGCAAAGTCCATAAAGACATGGATGGCAGAGTCTGGTGTGGACAGAGTCCTGACCTCAACCCTAGAGAACACCTTTGGGATGAATTAGAGCGAAGACTGAGAGTCAGGCCTTCTCGTCCAACATCAGTATGTGACCTCAACAAATACGCTTCTGGAAGAATGGTAAAAAATCTCCGTAAACACTCCTAAACCTTGTGGACAGTCTTCACAGAAGAGTTGAAGCTGTTCTAGCTGCAAAGGGAGGAGCAGAGCAACGTCATACTGAACCCTATAGACTAGGAATGAGACGTCACTTAGGCTCATATGTGAGTCAAAGCAGGAGAGTGAATACTTTTGTCAATATAATGTATAAAGGGAAATAATCCATTCAAACAGATGTGGTTTTGTGTGAAAACATAATTCATCCCTTGTTAAATGGGTAAACCATTGTTTTTGGCAATAGTTCCCAGGCAAACATGACTGTCTGTCAGGACTCCAGGTTTTTGGGTCGGGTTTTATTTCTGTGAGTTTCTGTTCCTCTTTTAGTTTTATCAGTTAGGTTCTAGTTCACTTTTCTTTAACCCTTCCTGGTCATTCTAGTTTCATTATTTGCTGTTGCTTCTTTTGGTTAGAGTTGTCTTGTGCTTGTTTTCCTTTGTTTCAGCCCCTTGTAGTGTCTCTAGTTAGCTTCATTTCTTATTTTTGCTCTAGATCTCGGTCTAGCTCCCCAGTATTTAAGCCCCTCTTAGTCAGTGACTACTCGCCGGTTCAGCTCGTCACTCCCGTCACTGCTCCCTGGATTCCCCATGTCCCTTTGTGTCTGCAGAGAGGCTGAATTAAAGCAAGAAGAGTTGGACAAAATTCCTCCACAGTGACAGGCTTATTTAATGGTAACTTTTGTAAATATGAATCCAGTGATGTGATGTTTCTCAATCACATTTGTATTTAATCAAATAATTTAGTTATGCAAAGCCTGGCAAAAGTGTTATCACTTGTTTGTTCATGGTTCATGGTTTTATCACAAAACCATAAACTTCAACAGGATAATAGAAGATATATAGGAGATAGTGGGTAATTGTGATGGTTTTCAAAAATGTTTAATAAATAAAAATCTGGACAATTTGTTTCCAACCCCGTTGAGTCTTTGGGGCATCTCTACCATCTCTGCACATCTAGAGAAAATCTCAAGCTCACTCAGATTGGACAGAAATATCTGTGAACATCAGGAGATACAACATATTTTAATTAGATCTAGGTCTGAACTTTTACTAGGTCGTCCTAACAGATAAATTAATCCAAAATTCTACTGCAGCTCTGATTGGATGCATAGAGTTGTTGACCATCCACCAAAGTCTCAGGTCTTTAGCAGCCTCTCACAGGTTTTCTTCCAGGATGTGCTGGTATTTAGCTCCATCCATCTTCCCATCACCTCAGATTGGTGTAACATCTAGTTCCTGCAGATCTGTTTTATGTCACCATAATGATAGTGGGTTCAGAGTGAAGTTTTATTTCTGCAGCACACATACAGCTTTGCATGTAGGAGTGAGTTCAGTTTTTCCTCATCTGACCGGAAAACCTCCCTTCACATCCACTGTTTCAAACAAAAGCAACTCAATTAACATTCCTTGAATTTTCTTGGAAATACTGAGGCCAGTAAGCCAGAGTAGACGTGGCATGCTACGCAGACCTGCTGTTACTTTAATAGATAATCGAATTAGTCTGCAGGATGAAGCGGGGTTGTAAGTTCGTTCTCTTTGATGTTCTCCTGATTGCCTGAAGCATGAAGTTGATACACTCCTACACAAGAGTTCAGCTGCTGTGCCAAGAGAATTTTGATGATTCCATGTTTTTTTCCCTCTTTGTTTTTAATAAAACATTCATGACTGATGATTTCTGCTTTTGTAGGCAAAATTAGTGAGGACCTCAGAGCTTTTCTTCATGCATTCCTCTACATGTATTCCTCTATGGGGCTGTTGCCAGCCCCATACAACAGGCAGCTGGTAAAATCCAGTCCCTTATTCTATGCTTGGCTTTGTACTGTGTTTGTCCGTGACAGTTATAATCTGCCAGTTCGACGCTATGAAGCTTACCGATAATTGCCTGCATTGCAAACAGCCATCCTCCACTGCAAAGAGAGAAGCGGCAAGGCGAACAAGACGGCTACTAACGTTAATCCAATATTTGGAATCGTGGCCAAATACACAGACTGAAAGGCTTCCTTCACTTCCTCCGCTGCCATTACTAAAACTACAGGCAGACTACAAATCCTGAGCAGCGCAGAAAACAGGCATGTTCGTTCTCTACCTCTCCTTCTTTCGCTGACATCCTTGGAGTTTAACGGAGGAATCCATCTTAATGGGAGAAAGCCCAGGCACAGCACTGAAGACAGATGAGAACTGAGCAGAATTGCAAAGGAAGTTAATGACCAGGCTAGTAAAATTGTAAAGAGGAAGAAAAATGATCAGTGTTTTGCGAAATTTAGTCTGGACTTTGACTAGGCGACTGTCGTTTATTATATTGCTTTGATCGCAAACCAAATTTAGGCACTCTGCATTGCTAGGCACGACTAAAAAAAAGTAAAGTCCCATTTGATTTTAAGGATTCAGTTTTTCTTTAGTAGTAACTTGGTTGAACAATTTGACTGACTGATATCCAGTTAGATAAGATTGAAAACAAAGAGTCTGCTGTTAAGAGACAGGCTACAAGTTAATAAATTGTCCTCTGTCAGGAGACGGCAAGTACAGTATTTCATTAACATCCAGGCGGTGCTGTCGCCGAGTTGATTTACCGCTCCAAAGGACAGCGTCGGTCTCTAGAGAAGGCTTTTCCAGCTCAGGTTGCATAATGGTGTGTAAATTGTCCAATACTGTAACCACAGAGGTGTCAGAGTTACACTGGTACCTTTTATGAAAAGCCATTTGAAGAACCCAGAGGGCTGCGTACAACTAGACTGCTTTAGTTAGTTTAAATTGGACTGCAAGGATTGATTTTGGGAAGCATGGTGAGGCTTAAAATCTGCTTATTACATTGTGGTGCATTTTTGTTTTTTTAAACAGGAGGGTAAAATTGCTCTGCTTCCAGCAATGAGCATTGTCGTCCAGGTGGACAATTTGCAAACGCAAGGTTGCCTGGTGGGTAATTGGAAAAGCCTGAAAACCAGAAGAGAAACATCTAAACAGAGAAATGGGCCACCTACTCAACAGAAGACGGACGTCATTTTACGGCAGCATTAAGGGAAATTTTTTCTAATTGCTGCAACTTAGCAACGATTCAATCTTTCTCTGACATCCTTGAAGCATTTTCAGTTCCACAAACGCCCAGTTTAAAGATTAGCAGAAAGTAGAAAACAATAAAAGGAGTGTAAGGTTGGGAAACAAAGAGCAGCAGGGCATAAATATCTGTTCCCAATATTTTTGCACAAATTCTGGGATGCCTCACACATCCTTATAAGATCAGGATGAGACATACAGTACAGACCAAACGTTTGGACACACCTTTCTAATTCAATGGGTTTTCTTTATTTTCATGACTATTGATAAGGCAAGAAATCCCACTTATTAACCTGACAGGGCAACACCTATGAAGTGAAAACCATTTCAGGTGACGACCTCTTGAAGCTCATCAAGAAAATGTAGAGTGGGGCGTGCCGTGGTGGCGTAGCGGTTAGCGCGACCCACATTTGGAGGCCTCAAGTCCTCGACGCGGCCGTCGCGGGTTCAACTCCTGGACCCGGCGACGTTTACCGCATGTCTTCCCCCCTCTTCTTCCCCCTTTCCTGTCAGCCTGCTTCATGAAAAAGGGACTCTAGAGCCCAGAAAAAGACCCCCTGGAGGGGTAAAAAAAAAAAAGAAAATGCAGAGTGTGTGCAAAGCAGTAATCACAGCAAAAGGTTGCTACTTTGAAGAAACTAGAATATAAGGGGTATTTTCAGTTGTTTTACACTGTTTTGTTTAGTGCATATTTCCACATGTGTTATTCATAGTTTTGATGCCTTCAGTGTGAATCTACAATGTCAATAGTCCTGAAAATAAAGGAAACTCATTGAATTAAAAGGTGTGTCCAAACTTTTGGTCTGTACTGTACATTGAAATAAATTTAAAAGAACAATAGTTCAAAAACCCACAAAAGAAAATGGAAGCTAAACAAAGAACTACACATGATCTTTGTTTCTTGTTTAAGACAATTATTTTTGTTCCAAATTGAATGACTGAATCTATATGCCTGATTTTATCTAAAAATCTACAACATTTAGTTAATATTTTAACATTTGTTGTTGCGCAACACCCCCCCCCCTCCTTTCTGTCTCTACTCTCTCACTCTCTACTTCCTCTTCTGAGAGGGGAGATGTGCTACCAGCTCTCCTTCTAACGGGTTAATTGAGTTTCCTAAATCTGCTGGGATTTACCCTGTCCAGAACTGAAGTAAACTCTGTTTAAGCTGGTTTCGAGAAACGATTCGCCTGGTTTCTGACGGCCTACATCCAGGTGTCCCACCCTTCTTCCCCCTGTGAATTAGCCAGACTGAGCAGCCTACAGCCAACTAGTTTCACAGAGCACACCTGTTAACGGTCGCTCGTTCTCTATTTTGCAACTTGCATTTGTTATTGAACCAGGTAGGTTTTAGTGACTCGGTCGAGTCCCAAGGATGATGTTTTACATATGGGCTACCAGCAACCTAAAAACATTTTCCACTTTTTCCTCTCCAGAATCAAACATCACAGCTATTTTACAACCATCAAAGAACTTTAAGGTGACTCATTAACTGAATGTCCACAACATCTTTTAGATTTTCTTTATGCTAAATATTTTATTAGTAAGGCAGTTTTGCAAGGGTCAGTACAGCTTAATTCAGTAGCAGAAATAATCAAATAAGTAAATCAATCATCTAGTCTATCTTTCCCTACTGCTGACACTGAGAACTAAAAAAGGGAACCTTTGAGAGAGACGGACGGAGTTTGACGTTTCGAACCCCAGACCTGGCTTGATGATGAAGAAGGTGTGGCAGCAGGAGGAAGATGTTGATCGGCGAAGGCAGGGATCTCTGTAGGTCTGATGAGCTTCTTCTCCGCATGGATGGTGAGGTCACACAGGACTTGGTGCTGGCAGGAAAAAAGGCACCAGTTCTTCTTCCTTGTCTTTGTCTTCATCTTTGTCTTTGGGGTCAGAACCCAGCCGATGAGAGAAGTGCGATTCGAAGCCACGGATTGTGGGCCAGACGGGTTGGTCTCCATGAGCGCAGGACAATCTTCGGCTCTGTGGCCCCGGCTCTTCTTCAGCTGCAGAGTTCTTTGTCCATCTCGATCTTGGCTCGAAGCTGCCCGGAGGATCCAACAAAAGGTTCCTCTTTTGCACCCACCTTTTATAGGGTTTATCCACCTTTTGGTGCGTTTTCATTGGCTGTCTGCTTAGACAGATGATCTCATATCCATCACTGTCTTAAGAGACATCATGTCATGATGTCTGTGCTAATGTCTCAGGGTTGCTCAACCTCCTGTGTCTGTTGCCTGCACAACATTTTCTAAATAAAGCATTGATCATCTCTGCTCTCCTGTTAGTTCCCCTTTTTCCCTTCCTGTCACCTTTCACCTACTCTCTACCTCCAACATATCAGTGATGTTTAATTACAGTTACACCTTTTTACACCATTTCAAGTTCAATGTCAAAATCACATTTATATCACATTTATTTTCTTTAGCTTCTCTGATTTAGCATTCATTTATGATTTTATAACCATAACTTATTAGTTACTCTTATTATGATCTTAATGTGAGTTATTACAGATGTTTTTCTGAAAAGAAACCAAGAATAATACATTGATTCTAATTATTTACTACTAAAGTTACAGTTACTTGTTTTTCTTGTAGTTCCCACAAATATAAGTGTAAGTATTATTACAAGTAAATCAATATTAATATAAGTATTTTACTTTGAATCTTATCCAATTACTAATAATGTTTAGATTTCAGTCTTTAAAACTTTCATGCTTTAAAATAGTCTCAGCTATTTTTATAAATCTGCAGGCTGGAAACTTACTTCCTCTTTTTCCAGGAAACCTGCTTTTCCTGTTTAATGACTCTCTCTGACTGACTATGATTTCTTATGATTAGATAGAAAAAAGTAGAATTAAAGCAAAGTTTGCATGAGACAAAAACAACACACACAACCAGATTTATTTTATTGACACTTAAGTCTACTGTTGGGCCTTAATGTCACTTGAGTGATTCATTTTAAAGATAACTTTATTTATTATTACTGTTAAACTAACTTTATTGACACTTAAGTCTACTGCTGGGCCTTGATGTCACTTGAGTGATTCATTTTAAAGATAACTTTATTTATTATTACTGTTAAACTAACTTTATTGACACTTAAGTCTACTGCTGGGCCTTGATGTCACTTGAGTGATTCATTTTAAAGATAACTTTATTTATTATTACTGTTAAACTTAAATCTCCAGCATGGGGAAGCGGGATGAGCTCGGATTTTCTTGACACATTTTACACACCCATCATATAGAGCTGTTGAATGAAGCAAGTTTCAGTTGCTATTTGAGCTTTTTTCTACTGAAACCTGTTTGTTTTGCAGACCAACAAACTCATCATAACTAAAAAAAAAAAAAAAAATACCCACCAGTTTCGATTTTTAGAGAAATCAATTCAGGGACAAACATTATTAACGTCAAGGCTAAACGAGCTGATATAATTTTCAAAATATGAAATGATTGATGTTTTTGATCGGATGACTACTTTTTACTTTTACTTGAGTAAAAACATGAAATAGAGTTACTCTTACTTGGGTAAAATTTGGTTTTATACTCTACCCACCTTTGCTCCTGAACATTAAGAAGAACAATTATTTTTAAACGGGCCACGGAATCATAATGGACGGCTTTTCTTCACTCCACGACGGCGTAGTCAGTCGTCGCTCTTCCTTGTTTCTGCTTGAATTTCACAAAATAAAACCGGGACCATCTGCACTCAGAAATAACCTCTCCACCATGAGAGCATGCTTTCTCTGTCTCTCTCTCTCTCTCGCGCGTCTGGAATGACACAATCAAACGTCAGGGGTCACTGTTGTGCTTCAATGGCACTTTTAATAAAACAGACATTTCATTCTCACAACAGCAATGTCTGGACAGAGAGGGGCTGGGTGAGGGTTTCCTCTGCTGATAGGCTGGTTGCTCTGGGTGAGTGAGAAGGTTGGATAATGAGAACTCAAAGAACATGGATATGACTCTACAAAAAAACCCCAAAAAACTCTGAGTTTTCTTGCAAAAGGATGAACTTGAACTCTATCACATAATCTCAGCTCACATGGATTCACTTTACTTTCTGGGATTCTGTGTCATAGACCAAAATAAAGCAGAAAATCGTCGTGAAAGGGAGAGAAAATAATTTCAAGTCGAACATCTTTGACTTTTAAAACTCACACAATTTCCAAAAGTCAAAAATGTTCCCAAGTTTTGTCTAGGAAAATTAATCTCAAAATTTCAGATTTCTTTTTTTTCTTGGAAATTTTCAACTCTTGGAGTTCAGAAATTTTCAGTTTTTTTTCTAGATCATGTAAAAAATCTCTGAGTTTTTTGGCGGAAGTTTAGCTTTTCTATCTACAGCGGCCCTAATGTGCCGTCGTAGGGATCTGCAACTGTACAAACCAAAAAACCATTTTTTGCCCAAAATCCAGTAAATTTAGATAAACCTCAGTGAAAGAACTACTTAAAGTCTTTCAATAAATATCTAGAATAGGAAATTTGTGGTATTTCTTAATACCATTTTATTCTGTTTTAGGTTGTAAAGCTAAGAAAAAACATGAACTTTTTACAAAGGGAAGGTTGACAGACTTTCTACCATGAGATGTTGATCTTTGGGGAATATTATTTAAACAAAAAAAGCACTTTGTTTCCAAGGTAATGACGAGAAAAAAAACAAGTATTTTTGACACTTGTGGGATTTATTCAGCGCTAAAAATAAACTGCTCAAATCTGCACTTGTTTTGTCTGTATTTTTAAAAGTTTGTTGACTCTGCACTGTTTTAAGCCGAGTTATAAAGAGCCACCGGCGGCTCCGGAGACGCAGCATGCAGATGAATGAACAGAGCTGAATAATCCAGACGGAAAAATTGTTGGGGGCAGCTAAAGACGTAGAAGTGATGAAAGTTAATGGTTTACGTTAACGGCATCTTCGTGTACTAAAATGACCCAGTCAAAGCCCAAATTAAAAATCTATGGCGGTACTTGAAAACTTATGTTTAATGCTCTCATAAAACGTCATGGTGGTTGAATTATTTTGTAAAGAACAATTTCAGGTGAATAAAATTCAGTGTCTAGCAGTGCAAAGCCGATAACAATTAGTTCAAAAGGGAACACTATGACCTTTATTGCAACGGCAGGTCATCTACGTTTTACTATTCACAATTCTTAAAAGACTATCTATGTTTAATAGCCCCCCAAGGAGGAAAAATGAACAAACAAAATGCAAATCAGGTGTAATTTTCATTTTGCAAACACTTCCAGCACCGCTTCGTGTTGGTCTATCATTTAAAATCCCAGTAAAAGACGCTGACGTTTGTGGTGGTAACGTGGGAGAATGTGTAAAAATTGAAGGGGAGCGAATATTTCTTCCAAAGTGCTGCGGACGTGTCAGCTGGCGTCTATCTCTTCTCGTGTGTCAACTGAACAATGACAAATTAGCAGAGGAAAATCTGACCGCAGCTGCACATAGCCTCCGTCCCTCTCACGTTATTTACAGGGGGGGGGGAAATTAATACATTCAGTTAATTCACTAAGTAACAAAGCTAATTAATCTGTGTTTTTAGCAGAAATCACATTGTTTCACATCCAATTTCCAGTTCCTTCTTCCTCTAACGTTCACTCACGCAGTCCAAGTGTCCAAGTTTTCTACCAATGAACAACTCACACAAAAAGCCCCCCCACTGGCCTGTTAAATTCTGTATTTTTACCTATTTACAGAAGCAGCAGTCTAACCATCACAAAACAAACCACAAACCTGCCTGTCATAACCAATAAAGCCCCATCTGATAGAGGAAAACAAAAAGAAAACCCAGTCTCACCTCCTCATTCCATACTCTTCCCACCCTGTTCTAAAAGAGCATGCCAAGTTTAACAATAAACACAGAAAATGTCTTTATACAGAAAAAAAAGATCACCCTTAAAAATGTTTTCTTCCTCCCACGGTAGAGGACACAGACTTAAGACCAGGTTTTTAGTGGGAAGAGAGTGAAATCTCATTCCATTTTGGGATTTAAAAAAAATTTTTTTTTAGTGCTGACAGAGAAAGGTTCAGGGTCAAAAGAAAGTCCAGTTGGAAGGTTCTGAAAGAGGACCACATCATGAACAGAGAGGGGTGGGGGAGGGGGGGCAGTTTTACAGGTCTCTGAGGCAAAGTTTGGCCGTGGGGAAAGTTTTGGCGAGAACGAGTGGATGTGTTTTATAATGTACGAGATTCAAGGGGAAGATCTGCATTTTCATTCTTATTTATGTTTTCTCTCTCTCTCTCTCTTTATGATTTTTAGAGTCAGAGGTGTCGAGGACTGGGGTGGCCATTGTGGTAGAGCTTCTGCTTGATGTGGACCATGTTGCCGCTGGAGTCCTCCAGCTGTCTTAGCTGGGCTCGGCGACGGAGGTCTCGGAGGTTGCAGAACTGCGGTAACCACGACCAGGATGGAGTATCTGCAGGGAGAAGACCAGAGAGAGCAGGGAGGTTTTTATGCAGACGACACAAAAACCCAAATTCACAAGCACAAACCGAGTTTTATCATGTGCAGTGGTCTATTTATCTGCAAAAGAAAATCCACTCAGTTATCCTTGCTTTCATATTCCAGACATTTATCAGAACAGTGAAGCACTGATGTTACATTTCCACCTTTCAGCAGAGGTGAAAGCTTTTCCCAACACGTGCGCTTCAAATGTGTGGGGGGGTTTCTAGCAACCTTTAAGGGAACTGTCCGCATCAGGCTGATTGTACAATATTAATGATTCTACTTCTGTATTTTATAGCAACTATGCTTTTGAAAATTACATTCACAACGCCATGACAACAGTAGCGATAGGAATAACATGCAGTTCCACATCTGATTTATATAAGAAACTAAAATGATGTGGATTTTTTGCATATTTGCTTCCCTTTTTTTAATATAAAGTTGTCTGTCAATGTTATTATTCTGACAAAGTCTCATGCTCATATCTGAATCATTTCAAGCATATTACATGGATTTCTAAAACAACGTAGAATAATCCGTAAGTTAGCCCGACCTGGCCTCTTTAACATAAAATACTTAAGTTTTTAAAATTCAAACTCAATTCAAAAATACTTTCTTGGTCCGAAGGGGAAAATAGAGGCTTTTGTAACACAGATTATTCAGGATTCTTCAATGAGTTGTTGTACACGGTGATGGCTGCAGGAAAGGAGGATCTCCTGTAGTGGTCTGTGTCCCAGCAAATTTGAAGAAACCTCTGACAGAAGACACTGGCTGGGTTTCGATTACAAATGTGGGCAAAACTTTGCTTATATTCTGCTAATGCTGAAAGAACACAGTTTTGCAATTGCGCTGTTTCCATTCAATAGGAAATTTAATTAAAATCACAAGTGAATGTTTGTTTGTGCAACAAGTCATTAAAACCCCTGGCAGCCACATGTGATTATGTCATATTATATTCATAATTAAGCCATGACGCAAAGCGCTCGTCATCTATCAGCCATTGGAGGAGACGTCTGCATCTCATTCAGGCGTTGGAGCAACAAACCCCTCATACTTGGGAGCGGTGTTATGAAAATATTAGATGATGTTGTGAATTGTTACATGGTGACAGCAGCCTTGACCTTTCACCTGTTTTTTAATGGGACAAAAGTGGAGAGGATCTCCACCTTTCTGATTTATCAGCCACCACACTGCACACAGAATGCTTCAAGATAGAAAGTGAGGCAGCAGGTGTGCATGGGGGGGGAGTAATATGAAGTGTGGGGGATGTAATGGCGGAGCACAGATTCATGCTTGTCAGGTTATAAACTGGAGCTGGTGAGGCGAAGTGAGGTCCGCGAAGACGGCAGGGAAAGCCCCAGACATCGAGTCCGGTAAAAAAAATAAAAATAAATGGCTGTGCCCGAGAATGTGCAAGAGAAAGAGGTGGAGGAGAGGAGGGGGCGTTGCTGGTAGGATTGGGGATGAGGAGGAAAGACAGAGAGGAAGAGAGAGAAGGGAAGTTATTTATAGCTGTGAATGGTTGTGCTGTCCACAAGGACTGCTCTGAAGGGTATCCAAAGGAAAGGGGGCAACAAAGGCAGGTTTCTCTCATTTCAATAAAAGGATGAAGTCAAGAGAAAACAGAGAGAGAGAGGGAGAGAGAAAAAGCTAAGATGTGATTGTTATGCCTGCTTTAATGCCGCGTGCCAATTTATCGTTTTCTCACTTGTTTTTCAAGTGTCTTTCCAAAAAGAGCATCTGGCGTCAGATATTAACGGTAAACTGGTGGTACGGGAAAAAAAATGTTGCATCAGGAGGGAAATGGCCCAGGAGCAGATTCAATAAATGAGCAATAGGGGAGGGGTTAGAGTTGGAAAAAAGCAATGGGAATCATTGTGCATTTCAATGCACTGCGTGTGTGTGTGTGTGTGTTCCTTACTTGCCATTCCAGCTGCTCTCTTGTGCTATTTATAGTTCCATAGAAGAGAAAGGGGGTGTACATGCATGTGGGCGTGTGTGTGTGCGTGCGTGTCGGGGTGTGTGTGTTTGTGTGTGTAAATTCGGGTGGAGATGTGACAGCATCCTCATCCTGTTTCCACACACACTCTTCCCTGCTCTTTCAGCCTCACCTTCACTCCTCATCTCACAGAGGCTAAATGTGTGTGACCCAGTACTGAAGGCAACACACACACGCACACGCCTACACACACACAAACTAATGGATCAAGTCAAAAAGGCGACGGGCTTCCCACTCCAAAAAAATAAGTATGTAAAAATCAAACCACATTGAAAATACTGCCTTCTTTCAGTGGCAAACACTTAACACACAAACATGTAAAGTTTCTTGGTTATCAGTGGGAGATATAAAAAATAACACATGATTATTTATCTAGAAATGTCAAGAGAAATCAGCAGAATCCAATCTGGGTCGGAAACTTTAAATCCAGTCATTGTTGAGTGAAGAAGGAAAAGTAAGGCATTAAAAAACAACGTCAGCAAAGTTGCTCCATTTTCTCAGGTTTTTTAAAGCGTTTTTAGTTCCCATCTTAAATTAAACAGCTAAATATACACTGCTCAAAAAAATAAAGGGAACACTCAAATAACACATCCTAGATCTGAATGAAAGAAATATTCTCATTGAATACTTTGTTCTGTACAAAGTTGAATGTGCTGAGAACAAAATCACACAAAAATCATCAATGGAAATCAAATTTATTAACCAATGGAGGCCTGGATTTGGAGCCACACACAAAATAAAAGTGAAATAACACTACATGCTGATCCAACTTTAATGTAATGTCCTTAAAACAAGTCAAAATGAGGCTCAGTATTGTGTGTGGCCTCCACGTGCCTGTATGACCTCCCTACAACGCCTGGGCATGCTCCTGATGAGGTGGCGGATGGTCTCCTGAGGGATCTCCTCCCAGACCTGGACTAAAGCATCCGCCAACTCCTGGACAGTCTGTGGTGCAACGTGACGTTGGTGGATGGAGCGAGACATGATGTCCCAGATGTGCTCAATCGGATTCAGGTCTGGGGAACGGGCTGGCCAGTCCATAGCTTCAATGCCTTCATCTTGCAGGAACTGCTGACACACTCCAGCCACATGAGGTCTAGCATTGTCCTGCATTAGGAGGAACCCAGGGCCAACCGCACCAGCATATGGTCTCACAAGGGGTCTGAGGATCTCATCTCGGTACCTAATGGCAGTCAGGCTACCTCTGGTGAGCACATGGAGGGCTGTGCGGCCCTCCAAAGAAATGCCACCCCACACCATTACTGACCCACTGCCAAACCGGTCATGCTGAAGGATGTTGCAGGCAGCAGACCGCTCTCCACGGCGTCTCCAGACTCTGTCACATGTGCTCAGTGTGAACCTGCTTTCATCTGTGAAGAGCACAAGGCGCCAGTGGCGAATTTGCCAATCCTGGTGTTCTCTGGCAAATGCCAAGCGTCCTGCACGGTGTTGGGCTGTGAGCACAACCCCCATCTGTGGACGTCGGGCCCTCATACCATCCTCATGGAGTCGGTTTCTAACCGTTTGTGCAGACACATGCACATTTGTGGCCTGCTGGAGGTCATTTTGCAGGGCTCTGGCAGTGCTCCTCCTGTTCCTTCTTGCACAAAGGCGGAGGTAGCGGTCCTGCTGCTGGGTTGTTGCCCTCCTACGGCCTCCTCCACGTCTCCTGGTGTACTGGCCTGTCTCCTGGTAGCGCCTCCAGCCTCTGGACACTACGCTGACAGACACAGCAAACCTTCTTGCCACAGCTCGCATTGATGTGCCATCCTGGATGAACTGCACTACCTGAGCCACTTGTGTGGGTTGTGGAGTCCGTCTCATGCTACCACGAGTGTGAAAGCACCACCAACATTCAAAACTGACCAAAACATCAGCCAGACAGCATAGGTACTGAGAAGTGGTCTGTGGTCCCAACTGCAGAACCACTCCTTTATTGAGTGTGTCTTGCTAATTGCCAATAATTTCCACCTGTTGTCTATTCCATTTGCACAACAGCAGGTGAAATTGATTGTCAATCAGTGTTGCTTCCTAAGTGGACAGTTTGATTTCACAGAAGTTTGATTTACTTGGAGTTATATTGTGTTGTTTAAGTGTTCCCTTTATTTTTTTGAGCAGTGTAGTTTAAATATAATGGGCGCTACTTTATCCCTAGCAATACTCTTCCAAATGAAAGTAATGTGCAAAGTGTCAATCTCAAAAAAAAATTCTGCTGTGCTTTGAAGAAGCTTTTCACAATCTCTTAGACGTTTTCTGTTCACTTTGACGGAAATTTGACTAATTTAGTCCTTGTGCCCGGCCTAAGGCAAAGTGTGCTTAAAAATGAGGAAGGAACCTAGTAGCACAAAATATCCACAGAACATCTTAAAACCAAAGCCTAAAGCCTAAAGACTAAAATGTGAAACAAGACTTCAGTCGATGTAATGCAGCCGCGTCAAGCTCATTTTCCAACACATTCAACATTATGAACGTCTTTAACGAGCCAGTTGTGTCAGAATGCATTGATAAAATTACCTACTAAAGAACTGATGAAAAATAATTGCTTTCTCTAAAGTTATTTAAAATACTTTCACATTGATTTAATTTGACACAATACAAATAAAAACCGATTTGACTAGACTGATAAAATAACATTTGAGCACACAACTGTTATCTTGACACACGTTTTCAATGCCACAGAAATGGCGATGTGATCTATCGGTTCTTTAGCTATTAATGTTATCTTTTATTATTATTATTATTATTAGCTTTACAAATTTCAATTTCGGGCTGCACAGTGGCGCAGTTGGTAGCACTGTTGCCTTGCAGCAAGAAGGTCCTGGGTTCGATTCCCGGCCGGGGTCTTTCTGCATGGAGTTTGCATGTTCTCCCTGTGCATGCGTGGGTTCTCTCCGGGTACTCCGGCTTCCTCCCACAGTCCAAAAACATGACTGTCAGGTCAATTGGTTTCTCTAAATTCTCCCTAGGTGTGAGTGTGTGTGTGCATGGTTGTTTGTCCCGTATGTCTCTGTGTTGCCCTGCGACAGACTGGCGACCTGTCCGGGGTGTACCCCGCCTCTCGCCCGGAACGTAGCTGGAGATAGGCACCAGCAACCCTCCCGACCCCATTAGGGACAAGGGTGAACAGAAAATGGATGGATGGATGGATGGAATTTCAATTTCATGCAAAAACACACATTTCTTGTCAATGAACAGTTTTTAGTTTATTTTTTCATTTTTTTAATTAAAAAATATGAAGAAATTGTGTATTTGTGCCGCTAAAGATCTATTTTAAAATAGTTTTTTAAACGTGCAAACACTGCTTCATCCCTCAAGATTTTGGGCTTTTTTTATATATATATATATATAAACCTCAATAGTTTGTAATTCAGAGTTAAGCAGCTTAATAAACCAAAACATTCCTCTGTGAATGGTCGGCTGCACATAGTGGGGAAAAAAAAAAGTCAAAAGAAAAACAAAAGCCTTAAAAACTATTGATCAAGACCGCCTGAAAATATTACGTACAGGTGTGGCTCCTTTAAAGCAAAATCAGAAAAAAATAAAATAAAAACTCTATGCCTCCAAGTATTAACAGTCATTTTCCTCATCCTTCCTGAGGAGCTTTTCCACAGCGCTCCCAGTTTCCAGGTCACATATCACCTAGTTTACTCTTAAAACTGCAGATCCAGGCCAGCTCCACCACGCAGCCAAACCCCAGTACTGTGATTTATAAAGCAACAGAGACAACAGCATCTTCCAGGCCATGGTTTTATATTTAACCAGGCTATTATAGTAGATGGCCATTTGTGAGAAATGTTAGAGAAACCACCATGGCCATTAAGTTAAAACTTCTACAAGAGAGCGACGCAGCTCAAGTCTTATTTAGATATAATATATATAATGACTAGACTATTTAGCCTATTATTTCCGCTTTTGTGTCTACCAGACAACATAATGCATACAGTGGTGATGAACTACGCTCCCCATGTTCTGTCTCATTACCTTATTTTCTAAAACGACATGCTTCCTTCATCTGTCAGGTGGAGAGAGACGAGAAGGGAAACGACAGATATATTTTCCAGTTAGCGTGGAGACGCAAAGCAGGAAATTAAGAAGCAACTATCAGCCGAAGCTGGATTTCAATACACACACATACACACACAGAGACGCGCGCGCGCGCACACCCACAGAGTGCAGAAATGAGGCATTCAGAGCAGAGCATCAGATGGTGAGAGTGAAATATCTCAATCGTTGTGACGCAAGCATGGCTCATCTAATAGATCCAACTTCAAACTTGGGTCTATTTACTGTGACAGCGTTAACCAATACGAATGATTTTCTTCAGACATTTCTGGGACGTGTGGGTGCTCAGGCGGAAATCCTTTTCTGACAGCCTTAATCTCCGTTCATCTAGACTTGGTGAGGATATACCTACTGTCCCTGTACGAGCAACTGGGACCTATGAAATTAATGTTTGGTCCAAATGTCTCCAGTCATCCCTGACTCCTCTAGACTTTACTACCCAAGAGGTGAGATGATCTAACAAAAAACATATTTTAAATTACGTCTATCGGCACTCTGAGATACAATTTGTTCCTATTAATTCAAGTGAATCAATGAAAACTACCAAAGGTAACACAGTTGGACAGACATTTTAGTGGCAGTAAAATAATTTTTGCAGGATCCATTAGAAGAAAATCTGGCATGCTTCATCAACTATAGAATGAAGCACCGCTCAGGTCCATTGTCTGGTTTTATTCTCAATTCATTTCTCAATACATGCCAACCCACTATACATTTCGTAAAAATTCTTCAAACGCAAATGGTTAAGCAAGACTCAGAATACAAAATTCACATTTTGCACATACTTACTTATGTTTGGGCCTCAACTGCTTCTGAAAACAGTACAAGCCCTTAACAACACTACCCAGCCGTTTTTTGCCAATAAGTCCAAAGAACGATATTTGGAATATTTGGTAGCGCTACATTGCTCCAGAATAACCTGGTTTTCACTTATGTATAAGATTTATCCCCACAATCGAAACAATCTTTTGTAAAATATTGTTTCTTCTAAACAGCATCCTGGAAGCAACTTGATAGTTTTATCACTAGGCTATTTGTGTATTTTAGTTGATATATCACCCGAAAAGTTCAATTAACCTGCTTTTGTCCAGTATCATCTAAATAGTGGTTAATTTAGGTTTTGTTCACTGCAAATGAGGCAGGCGTTATCCTTATTAATTTTAATTAACTACCTTCATACCTGATGTAAACAGTCTCAACCTTTGCCTTTAAAACTTTTTCTTAAGAAAATTTCAGGTTATATATATTTGTTTACATTCACATTTGTTGTAAGTCATATTGTTGCAGCTCCAGTTACACCAAGCTGGATGTGTTACAAACCCCAGCTGATGTATTTACAGCTTAGAGTTGCATTGAAAGCAATATGGCCAGGAAGGGACACACGCTAAGAGCGGTGTAACTATTTCAGGCAATAAAGATATAGGTCATGAGGAAAAGCTACTGCCTCTTGACAGATTACTTTGACTGATTTTGATTCAGCATCATACTAGCTGCTTCATATGCTGACTGCTTAGTTTTTAAAAAAAAGCTTCCTGACTTGTTAGTAGATAATAAACTTCACAGAGTGAGGATTTTTGGTTTCTAGTTTGGAAACAGTCGGTTCATTTACATCAAGTGGTGTTAAAATTGAGGCTACGTTTTGCACATGTTGCACAGTCGCACCGTAACTGGATGATAGAAAATTGTGAAAACGTCGCCTGATCTCATGTCTCGATGTCAGCCGTAACTTTCAGATGGTCTGCACCTGGCATAGACATCCTGTCTGCCTTGCTGTAGCATGTCAGCCTGGTGTGGGAAATATTTTCTTGGCACACTTTGGGCTCCGTAGCACCAACTTAACACCACAACCTACTTGTTCATAGTTTACCAACTCTCTGGTGTGGTCCAAAAAAGTGAACGCTGGTGCGCCTACACGCCTAGTCTTGGTTCAGTGAACTCCGGTGTGGTTCGAATGCTTATGTGGATGCAGAGGCTGCTCCAAAAGCAGGAAGTGAACTACAGTGCAGGGCATTCTGGGTAAATACAGTATAAAACAAACGCGTGAGTCTAACGCTAGCGGGAGAATGCAGTCGTGATGTTTTACTAACAACAAGAGAAATCTTACAATCACTAAAATCCGATGCCATTCCGTTTTTGTTGTGAAGAAGAAAAACGTGCTCATGTCTTTTTCAGAGGACTTTCACACAGTTCAGTGTGAAAGTGAACCACACCAGCTGAAATTTGACGGAACAACAGCAATTTTGGTCCCCAGTCAAACCAAGTCTACCAGACTATCAGATGTGACCCTGAATCTATGAGGAACATTTTCAACACCCTGTTGAATCCATGCCAGGAAGAATGAAGGCAGTTTCTAAGAATAATGAGGGTCTAAACCTGATAGTATCAAGGTGTACTTAATAAAGTGGCTGGTGAGTGCATGTCTTCTTTCTTTGAACATTAGCTACCTAGCATCTCATTTAACTTAAAAAAAGATTAGCAAATTCTTCTTCTCAGGAATTAATTCTGCGTTTGAGTCGGTGAGTCCCCTGCCGTTTCCAGCCAGGCTGTGAGCATCTTACCGTAGTACCGGCTCGCCCTCCAGGCCCTGACGGCGCAGTGCAGGACTCCGTCAAGCCACAGCAGCAGCCAGCTGATGCAGAAACCCAACAGCAGACCCAACATCAAGTCCATCTCCTGCTTGGTCACACTGTCACTCACAAAGTAGTTCTCTGAAGAGTCCACTAAGGAGTGGTCCCCATCGTACGGGATTACGTAGTGAACATGATGCCTGGGGTGAGGACAGACAGGAGAAGAGGACAGAAGTGTTAAACTTTAAAGTAGCAACCGTCTGTACACTGGAGGTTTGCTGAAGTTTTTCTAAACTTAAATAAAGCCACACTAATCTGCACTTTACAGGAAACCCCTGAAGCCCATGTGAAGGACCACCGGGGGTTCCACAGGATGCACTTTAGGCTGGAAAGTGGATGGCTGACTTGTAATTTTTAGATATGTGGAAGAAATTCAGCCTGCTTAAAAGTGAAAGACCATCACTTTCTAAAAGTAATCTTCTGGATCAAATCTGCTGAACTGCCACAAAGAAAGGGTTTTACCTCTATGTACGATGTGGTTGTTGAAGAAATGACACGCAAGTCAAACAATTCAGTATTTTTCTTCTGATAAGCATTGTGCATTGTGATGTAATGCGCTCAGAGTTCTTTCCTAAGTTCATAACAACAATTTTCAGCCATTGTTTACATCCTGGTGTACCCCGTCTGGCTTATTCTAGTGCCGAATTATGACACGTCTCACATCAACGACGTAGGACGCGGACAAAATGCAACACGACCATCCAGACTTGAAAACCATGTGAAACATATTCTAATTAGTTCCACATATGGAAGTAACTCAGATTGGATTTTTTTTTTTTTTTTTTTGGAGGGGTGAAAAGATCAGGATTTAGCTGTTCAGAGTGTAGTGAAAAAGTCATATATGGGCAGAAAATGCCTCTATTGTGAACCAATAATTTTATTTAAATTTCCTTTGGGATCAATAAAATATTCTTAAACTTTAATGAATTGAATTTGAATGAATTGTACTCATGACAGCTGGAGATAGGCACCAGCACACTTCTCGACCCCAATGGGATAAGGGTGTAAGAAAATGGATGGATGGATGGATGGATGGATGGATGGATGGATGGATCATCAAGATTCACTTACATCGCTTCTCCATCCTGGCCTCCTCTACAACACGCTGCCATTCCAGTGGATATGAAAACCTTCGCTGACATTATCCGCCCTCCTGGGAGCAGGTATAGGCTTTTCCCAGCCTAATGACGCAGACAGATGTCTGAAGAACATCGCACGGGGAACACACCGGCAGCTCAGAGATCTGACAGCTGAGAGCGAGTACAGGTGCACTCTGGGACTTTACACTGATAACGGGGCTTTGAACTGATGGGGACGTCTGAAGACATTCACGAATGTAAAGCAGTGCTTTTCAGGAATTCACAAAGACCGGAAGGTGATAAATTAACTGTCAAGCTTCGCACAGATATATTGTGATTTCGCCTTAACAAGTGTGTATTTTTACAGTTTAAGACATGGACAAACTTTGTCGCTGTTTAAGGCCTGAAACCCAAAACACGGCACCCGAGAGAACAAGGAGTGTCACGTGAGTCAGGCTTACAACTATACATTTGTTTGTGCGACTGATAAGTGTGTTGCAGTTGTGCAACACTTGACAAATTTAAGTCAGTCTTACTCAAATCATATAATTTACTTCAAATAAAGTAGTAAACCCAGAAAGGACTTTTTTTGTTTTGCTCAGGCAGCCTTCATTTGAGAGAAGTTAGAGAGGAAAGTGGGTAATGAAAGAGGAGGAAGACATGCGGCAAAGGTCATCAGGCCAGGAATCGAACCTGCGACGACCGCGTCGAGGACTAAGGCCTCCTCATGTGGGTTGTGCTCTACCCTGGAACCACCACAGCACCCCGGTCGGTACCGGATCTGTCCCTGGTGAAGCTTGCATCATGACGTCAGACGTAGGATACGGACTTTGAACTTAATTGTTTCAAGTAAAGTCAAAGTAAGTTGTCATCACTAAACCAAAAGAATTAAGTGAGATTAATGTAAATAAGTCCAAATACACTTTTTACAGTGTGGAGTTTCCTGAGAATAAGGCTGAACTATATGTAACCCTTCTTTTTTTTCAAATCAGCCAAAGTTTGTAATTATCTGATTCTTTATTAACTGTATTTGTTTCACCTGCATCCTGTGCAGCCTATGATTAAATCTCCACCCACTTCAACATTCCAGCCACAAAGGCACCTGCTGCTCTTCAAGCTTCAATCTACCCGAAAGGGTTCATCCGTACAGCGTCCAAATCAGAATACGGACAAAGCCAAATGAGCTGACACATAAAGCTGTGTCCTCGACGGCACTAAGGTGAACGCCGTTGGCCGTCCCGGCACCTCCACGTCTCACGGACGGAAGGGCAGGCAGGCGGAGCCAGAGCTTCCCTTTCTCTTCCTCTCCACTCCACGTATAGAAGGTTTCTGCTGTTTATGTGAGAGCGGACGACTGGCTCTGGGTGGAAGACGAGGTGTGGTTACAGTAACCTGAGCACTAAGAGGTTCTTACTGAGGTTTGACTGAGCCTGCTGTCCAGTAACATGTTGATGCACTGTTTGACTTTTATACGTCTTCAGCAGCGTTGGGAAGTATTTATTCTGTTACATTACTTGAGTAACGTTTGATCAGTTTCTTAATATTTGAGTAGCCATTTTACCGAATACTTGAGTAATTTCTTGGATGATTACTTTTTGATTTTACTTGAATAAAAACAATTTGAAGTATCGCTACCCTTGCAATTGTTGGATACTCTGCTCACCTCTGATTCTCAGAGCTCGTTACCAGCAGTGGGCAGGGCAGTTTGAATGCAAAGCAAGACAGTCAATTATGAATTATCATTACTCTCAAGCCATGTTCATAAATTTAGATTTGCCTTGCCTTGCAAAAGCATTCCTACCTCTCTCACTTTTCACATGTCACATTATGACCAAAAACTGTTTCTTTGAACTTTATGACGGTCCAAAAAGCAGTGACAACAAAATAATACAAGTACTGTATACATGTACTGTCCTACATGTATGCAAACAAACAGTCTAAAGATTGTGGTGTGCATTAGTATTCAATCCAACCCCAAAAAGATGAGTGGAGAGCCTTTCAGTTAAATTCCAAAGCACTTTATTGATCCCCAAAGAGAAATTAAATATTAGTATTAATTTAAAATTAATTTAGTAATTTATTTTTATTAGAACTAATATTATTAAATATCATTTATTACTACTGTTTAAAGTATTTTCCATAGATTCTCATTTGGGTAAAGATCTGGGCTTTAACTAGGTCATTCTTGCACATGACTAAGCTATGATGTAGCGCTGTAGTTCTGGCTGCACGTTTGTACTTTTTCTTCTGCTCCTCAACAGCTTTCCTGTTCCTGCTGAGAAAAGGCATCCCCACAGCACAATGCTGCCACCAGCAGGTTTCAGATTACAGGCATTCTTGGCTAGTTTCCTTATTAATGCTCCCCTCACCTGGCCTGTAGGTGTGCAGCTAACCTTTCCCCACACATAGCTCTGCTCCATGAATTGAACCATGTGAGGGGACGAAAGCTTATTGCTTCATAAAACTAACCCGGCTTCTGCAGAAGGTTCTCCCTGAGCTGTCTGCTGCTTCTTTTGACCTTTATGATGCAGTTTGCTCACTAATGTTCTCTAACAAACCTCTCGGGGCCATCTCAAGACAGCTGGATTTATACTGAGGTCCAGTTACACACAGGTAGACTCGCTTTTGCTAATTAGGTGTCTTCTGGAGCCAAACAGTTGCATTGAATTGTATTTATGGGCAATAGAATAAAGGAGGCTGGCCACCAATGCCCATCCAGTGTTCAGATTTTTAATCTGTGGAACTCTTTTTAAAGCATTCGCAGTTTGCTTACGCTTCATAATTATGTTGTGTTACCATAACATCCAAATAAAGTGCATTGTGTATTTATAACTCAGATAAGTGTCTGTCTTGACTCCATCTATTCTTTACGGAGAAGATTGCTCTGATCTGACAATCGGCAACTCTTACTGTTGCCAATGAACTCCTACCCCCCCACACTGCTGTTTGGCTTTATTGGTAATCTTGTCTTAGTGTTCCAGCATGAACTGGTCAGGAAAAAAAAAACATCTGCATCTTTTTGGATTTTGTCTTTAAAGTTTTTAACCAATATCAACATCATGTGCTGGTGCAGAACAAGCCCTGAAGTCATTTTTTCCCCCTCTTCGCTTAGAAACTGTTCAGGGAAAGTCCATTAATGCTAGTTAAACACATTTTCATATATTAATAATGACTGTCTTGCTGATGTTTTCCCATACTTCGAACACGCTCTCTCAATGAGAACAAACATCAGGTTGCCTGACCGGCCACCAGCAGTCTGTGCACACACACATTCAGCTACAACCAGATATTTACAGACTGTTTAAAACAACACAGATATTTTTTTTTTTTTTCTCATTGTCTAACAAGAAATCAGACAACAATTTTCTTGGTTTAGGTCAGTTAGAATTACAAAAGTCATTTCTATTTGCTTAAATGCCAGGATAATGAACAACCTTGGTTTATTTAGTCCGTTATAGAGAAAAAATGTAATTTTTCAAAGTCACATTTTCACTGTGTCATTCATATATTTATACATTTCAGAGTTCCAAACTAAGTATTTAATTCACCATGTAAATATTCAGCTTACAAATGAAATATTTAGCTTTCAAATTAAGCACTTAGGAAGCTAAATATTTATTTTCCCAACTAAATGTTTAAGCCTGAGCTAAATATATAGTTCCAAATTAAATATTTAAATTGGAAACTAAACATTGAATTTTCAAACTAACTATTTACTTTTCCAAAGTAGATATTTAAATTAAAAGCAGAATATTTAGTTCATTGCTCTATAGGTTTGCTACGATAGTTTGCTGAAATTTTGATCCGTTCTGACTAAATGACTACAACATTTCTATGGGACTGAGATGAGGGCTTTTGATAACTAACCTAAAACTTTCTTGTCCTGAAGTCACTTAGTAACTAAGCCAATAACAGTTTGGTTAAAACAGATTCTAAGACAGACAGAGAAAGTGAAAACCAAGGAGCTAGCAGACGTAGGATAACAACCACCTGTGAAACATGATTACCAGATAAATTAAACAATGTGGACTGGAGGTGTCATTTGTGTGATGGACACCAGGTGAGGCCAGTTAGAGGAATGCAGAACAGGTGATGGGAGAATCTAAGCAGGGAAGTGAGGGCAGGTGACAACTAAAAACAGGGAAAAATACAGAACAGGATGCATAAAGGGTTTCACCAACCGAGAGCTAAAGACTAATGTTAACACAGTAGTCTAAACCAAAACGCACGGAGAACAAAACATAGTAAACAACTAAGAAAACTAACTCAAAACAAAGGAACTGAATAATACAGAAATACAGAATTTAGAATAATAGCCCACTTTCAAATAATTTACCCGAGCAGACAAATACAAGAGCGAACAAAAACAAAACATGACAATGACCGATGTTTTGAAATAAATCACCTCTTAACATTCTTTCCTCATGACGATAATATGAAGTAGTGCCAGCTGCCTATAAATAAGAGTTTTGGTAGTATTGAAAATCATATATCTGTATATATATAGAGGCCTGTAACAAGAACACGTTTTGCTGGACGATAAATTGAGCCAGAAGTTGTTGAGATAACTGATAATGTTGTTTTGAGACCATTTTCAAGTAACATAATGCTAGTGATATAACAATGCAAGAACACATTCTCACAGATTAAGAAACTTTAAATCCTAATGAACATTTAGAACTGGAACTGGTTGGTATATTAAATATTTCAAATAAATAAACAACACAACAGAAACAAATGAATTCTGAAAGTCTCTGTAAACAAAACTGACCTTCAAAAAAAAAGGGCTAGTTACAAAAACATTTTTTAAAAAGCACCAGACTTTAGACTTTTGTCATCCAATTTATGGTAGAAAAAGAAAGAAAAGAAAAAAAAATAAACCATGCAAATGGAAATTATTTAGCTTGCTTAAATTTATCATGCAATTTATTGATTATTGCAAAAGGCTTAGATATGTCTGACCTGTCAGAAATTAACTTCTACATGCCCGAGTCTTTTTGCTAATGAGTAATCCTCACCCTCAATGATTGGACTGATTTCAGACTATGTCGGTACAGGATTCGTTTCACTGGATCTTTTGCTTTTTAGGGGGGGCATATTTCCTGTCTGGGACACAAATCCAGTATCCCATAGTTGTTGGAGTTTTTTTTTTCTTTCTTGAACAGATGAAGATGTGGAAAGTCAATGCAAGGATGAACTAGGTCCGCTACTCTCTTCCTGATTTCTTGGCTTGTTTTCCTCGTGATGTCACCCAAATAAGGGACAACAGTTGGGGTCTACTCACAGGTGTGACTCCACCTGACTCAAAAGCTTCCAAAAAAGCCATGACATCATCATCTGTTCAAAGGCATTCTGATCTTATTGTGTCAACCTCTAAAACATAAAAAAAAAAAAAAAATAATAATAATAATAATAATAATAATAATAATAATAATAATAATAATAATAATAATAATGACAATAATCGCTGTAATTTAGCAAATGAGTTAGAAATACTTTTTGGTATTCAACGCAGGAAATTCTTTTTGGGTTTTTTTCTGAATTAATGACAGAAAAAACCCCATTAAACAGTGAATGCAAATATCTGGATTGAACTGTGGCCAATAATTCGTCTGGTAGGGTTTGTATTGTCGGTGACAGGGTGAATGTGAGAGCTGTTGTACCGCACAGCGCATTTGATGCTCAGATTGTTTTAAACGGCCTACTGTCGCTCATAGTTCATTACCTATTTATGGGTCCTGCACACACACACACACACACACACACATACACGCACACACACACACACACACGCACGCACGCACGCACGCACCCCCACACGCCTTCCTGCATGCAGCAAAGCCTTACAGTCAGCCGCTATATACCTACTGCAAAACAAACAAAACAAAAGAAAAAACCCAGCGAGATCGGGCTTTATGTAAGACAAATATCAGGACGTCAGCGGAAACCTCGGCTATAAGACGAGCGCAAATAGGACGGCAGCCTATCAGGCTGGCTTTGCGGGGTTTCACCGCTTCAAATCTTCCAGGCCTCTTCGGCAATTAAGAATTGACGGGTGGTGGTGGTGATGGTGATGGTGTGCCGGGGGAGATAAGGGGAAGACAGAGAGGGAAATACGGCACAGCATTTTTATGCCACTTATTGTGGAGGACGCTGGTATTTACCTTCCACAGTTGCAGTGACAGACGCGGTCCTCCCCTCGTAGATGCGGTAGGATGTAGTTGTGAAAGCGGTCCAGTAGTGCGTTCATGTCCATTAAACAGGCTATCGCCTGCAAAGAACCATGCCAGTCAGCTGGGACATGTCGAGCAACGGCGCTAAACTATCACCACACACAGCGAAGGGTTTTCAGAAAGAATAGGAATTACAACCAGAAGGAGGAAAATGGCAGATTTTTTTTTTCTCTCTCTCTCTCTCTCTCTCTCTCTCTCACACTCGTTTCTAAGAGAGGGAGACTGTTGCTTGAAAACCAACTGATTTATTTATGACAGCAGGTAGGCTAATTATAGATTGGCTTACCTACTTCCACATGCCACAGTGATAGGGTGTCTCAAAAAATGTATCATATTTATGTAAGTTTAAAAAAAAAATCTTTGGCATCATATAGCCTCTGCGTGGAAATGAGAGAAGAAGAAAAAAAAAGAAATCACATTGCATCTGAGGGAGGTGAGAATGTCTTACCATTACAACTGAAGCACCAAGAATCATAAAAATCATGGTGGTTGTGATCATATGCATCAAAACTTCCAAAACTGACCGCCGTCTTGGAGCCCGGGCTTCTACCCGCGGCAGTGGAGACGCTCCGGCTGGGCTGTGGGCGCTCTCTCCCGGCAGGAGCCGCTCATGGAGCCGCCGCGCCGCTCCTGGCTCCCCGTCCCTTCAAACTGCCCGGTTTTCCCTCCGTCTCCTCCTCCTCCTACACACGGCGAGCCGTTCTCTCTCAGCCTTCCTTGCACCCTCTCTCCATCCAAGTAAGGTCCCCCACCACCACCACCCCGGTCGGTCGGACGGATGCGGCTCCACAGAGGCTGTCCGCTCCTTAATTGCCGATTCGAAAGGAATCCGCTGCTCTAGCTCCGTTTCTCCCCCTCCCCGTCCAACTCTATTCCAACGTTCAAATTAACATCACCCGAAGAAAAATCATGAAATGCGTCTCTCTTTTTTTTGTATCCTCTAAGAAGGGGATGCCTCGGTGCCCTCTTCCCTCTTCCCCCCCCCCCCAAGTTCCTCCAGACCCCGCTCTGCGCTTCAGTGCCGGTGCATCCCGTCCTCCATCAGGCGAGAACGTTTCAAAGAGCTGCAGCACCAACACCTCTCGCGGCCATCGCCCTACAGTCTTCCTCGGATTGGCCTGACAAACATCCAGACGCGGTCCAAGCAGCACCGTGGCCTGCACCTAGACCCACCCTGCGCCCCGAGACCAGTCCCTATCCAGCATCGGCAACTGCATCAACGCCCGGAGCCAGACGCGCATGATTATCCCATCCTGGCTTCCAGCAGCTACACGAGCACCCACTTCCACTGCCCGTGCGTGTGCGCGCGAGCGCGATAGTGTGTACAGTGGGCGGTTAGAGGGAGGGGAGCTGGGAAGAGAGGAGAGGAGAGGAGAGAAAAGAAGAGGAGAGGTGGAACTGCAAGCTGTCTCTGTAGGCCTGTGCAGGGCCGGATTTAGGGGATTTTGGGGCCCCTATGGGCTAGAGCCACTTTTGGTTCCCTATCAGAGCTGTTTTTCTACATGCACAATTTATATTCAGGAAGGTTTATAATAAAGCGGTTGTGCTTCGGTGGAAGGATACTTCACCTTTGCAATACAGACTAGTGAAGAAATATATATACTTTAGTATATATTTCAAACATACATTTGCGTATGTAGATTTTAAATATACGAAGTATTAAGTGTACTGCATATAAATATATGTACACGAAGTATACTAACAGCATGCTTGTACCAATTTTGACATTATAACTTTAAACACACTTAAATATAATTGTACCAGAATACACTTTTAAGAAATATATAAAATAAAAGTATATTTTAAGTGAACAAAATATGTATTTGCTCAAGTGTACCAATGAAACAATGTGCTTTTTAAGATATTTTGTGTACATTTTAAAACATATGCTCAAAATAGAATCTTTTAAAATTCACTTAAAGCTTACATTAATAATAAACAATTAAATATACTGAAATTTCTGTATGTTTTAAATTACATCTCAGTGTATACCTTAGGCTATTTTAGGTGACTTAATAATCTTTTGCTATTTTGTTAAAATGACAACGAATAAAAAAACAACAATAAAAAATCTTATAGTGGAACTTGATGTAATGTTGTTTAACAAAGTAAATAATGTGTTCATGCCTCAGCATATCAAACATTGACACTTTAGTGACAGCGGTTCTAAAACAAAAACATTACTTGTCCTGGACACTAAATGTAGCAGGTGTCTTCAGTTTTACATCTCTCCGAATATGATCTGTTGTTTTCAGTTTAACTAAAACACAGAAGCTATTTTGACCAAGTCCATTTCCAGATGTGTTACGTAAGACCTATTGATTAGTGAACGGCATTAGCTCCAGTCCACGCTCCAGACCAGATGGTGGCGGTATTGCACACTTTCAGTTTTTCTTTTAAAAGCGCCATAAAAAGAACAGCATCACCGTGAAGCCGGGAGGATATACAGTATCTCTTATAAGAGATGCTCTTCAAATTCGCCATTTTTACTCGCATAATAGAGAAATGCAAGAGTACTGTACAGTACTCTGTATTGGGTCGTGTTCACATTCTTGACTGACAGCACTTGCATTGATCGGTTTTTTCTACTAAGCACTGGGCTCAATTTTCAACTATATTATAATTTAAGATCCACCTTTATACTGATAGGCTGACAGCAACTTCAAAGTTATTACATCTTGTGAACAACCAAAAAAATATTGAAGCAATCTTTTTCTTTTCTAAAAAAAAAATTAAATAAATAAAGTTTGTAACGAATCCAGAAGCATGTACCGTATTTTTCGGACTATAAGCCGCTACTTTTTCCCCCCACGCTTTGAACCATGCAGCTTATAGTCCTGTGCGGAAATCAAAGAAGAAAGTGCTGATTTTCATTTAGAACAAGCACATGCTACCAGCAGGCACCACGAAGAAATTTCTTCAAACTCAAACCCCCTCATCATGGAAACAACACAAAGAAGTTAATATGACGCAGCTGAAGCTGCACGTCAGCGAATCCATGGAGCCGCAGGGCTGCGTCCTTAATAGCAGATTTATTAAGAATCTCCCTCTGCTGTGTCCTTGTGGGAAACCGAGAGAGGCGGAGATAGTGCTTGTAGCCCGGTGTGGCTTTTATATGTAGGCTTCCAGTTTTTTTTTGTTTGTTTTTTTTTAATGTAGGTGGGGCTTATAGTGAGATGCGCTCTATAGTCCGGAAAATACTGTAATACTTGCTCTTTAAATAAGATTCCTGTATTTATTTCTTTTTCTTTCAAGCCACTAATGGTGGCAAGCTACTAGATACAGACAGCACCCACAGGTGCCCTGGGGGTATCTGACAGCAGGCAACGTAGGTGAAGTGTTTTGCCCAAGGACACAACAACAAAGAAGGATGGAGCGGGGTTAGGGTTAAACCAGCAACCCGCCAATTGCTGGGCAAACTCCTACCATTGTCGCCCTCATTGCCCCCTAAACAACTTTGAGGTTTTCTGACCTGTGAAAGGTGCTATATAAATAAAATGTACTTACTTTTCTTCCTTATTGTTTGTCATTTACATAAAATATAAATGAAATGCATACACGTTTATGGATGCAACAAAAAATAAGTGCGGAAAAAATGTCAATATCAGTAATTTGTCAGGCACTGTAAGTCCAACTAAAGTAGAATATCAGTACTTATCTATGCACACATGAACGAAACACATGCTATGGTGAATACATCTGCATTCAGATAAAATTCTGTCTTTCAGTCACCCTTGGCTGACTGTTCCTCTCTGGTGAGAGTGCTGCACATGCACAAATGTAACCTTCAGGCCAGTGTACATCTGCCAAGACAAAGCCAACAACTCACTAGACTTAATCCAAACCTGCACAGCTGGTTGGGATAAATACACAAAAAGGAATATATAACAAAGAGAAGTACATTCCCTTGGATTTTTGGTTTGATCAATACTTTGTCAGATAGTCGCTGTGAATAAAATTGTCCTCACTCTGTGGTGCAGTTTCCACCCCCACGTCATGTTCACCAACTGTGTGGTGTCATCACAAAGAGTTGAGGGTGACTGGATCTACAAGATTGGCAGAAGGTGGATGTTATTCAGAGGCGATGTTTATTACAGATCTGATACAGAGACTCTTACTTTGTACTGAGCCACAGTTGTTTGTTACGGACGGACAGACAGATCGATCTGATGTTTTTTAGGACTGTTTCGACATTATGGAGCGGTTTTAATTCGTCTTTGTCCCCTTATGGCTTCCGTACATACTGACGTACCTACAAATACGTAAGCGGAACTTTGGTTGTAAACAAATACGTAGACGGGAAATGTTTTCGTCTGAACCAAAACATGCATAAATACAGAGAAAACTCATAACTTTCCGCACATGTCAGGTAAGAGTCTTTGAGTTTAGATATATTGCGACTCGGTAGACGGAGTGTTGGAAGCGGGTAGATAAAACTGGATGTACTGGGTCGGTTATTTTCTTCATTTAGCTTCGACTAGTTGTCATTTTAGCTAACAGTAAAAATTTAACCATTTGACAACAGCGAGTTCCTCGAGTAGTTAGTGCGTTTTACATATTAATTTGAATTCTGCCGAGCAGTTTTATGCATATAAAAATGAAGTAACCGAGCTGTTACTTTAGCTTTTATTTATTAATAAAAGGCTAAAGTAATAGGCCTTTGCCTGAAAAAGAAAAGAAACCACGCAGGCAACACATTTAAAGCTGTATTAACTGAAAACGTATACCATAAAAAAAAACAAATCACTTCTTTCACCATCTAATTACACGTTATCGATTTTTAAAATGTAGCTTACAAGACTTATGAACAGAACAAGGAAACTATACAGAGACAGAATGCTAACCTATTACTGGAAATTTTTATTTTAAAAGTGAATTATTATATATTTTGGCTTCTGTTTAGATGCCATTTAGTTCTTATTGTGTCTCATTTGGGACAATCTTACGACAAAAGGTCTGGAAGCACTTTCGTTTTTCCTCAAATGTCTTTAAAATTCTTACTTTAAACAAAAGAGGTAATTTAGTTGGACCGACAAAAGCAACTGCATGTTATTAGTATAAATATCTTATTTTAAAAAGCAAAAAGTACTTTTTAAATGAACACTACAGTTACATGATTAATTAAATGAGGCTCTTTAAGAACAGTATCAGGTTGGAATTATTTCATTTTTCTGATTTACAAAGGAAAAGAAAACGCCTACATGACATTAAAAATGTATTTTGATATAAGGAAAATTCATATTATGATTTTTTTTCTTTAGTTAAAAATTTGTTGGTGTCCTAAATAAACCATTTTCAAAGTTGTTTTACAAAGAGGCTCAGATTATTTATCGGTTTCAATCTATATGGGATTTGAATAAGTTGCACTTTATATTACGGGTGTTAGTTCTGTATTTTGCTTGTGTCTATGTTCGAAAATCACTTTACATACATATTTTAGATAACATTATTATAACTTTAATAATTTATGCCTTAGTTGCAGTAGAAATATTTTTTGAGTTTCTATTGTTTCTTTGTTTTTGTTAATCCATATTAATTAGCTCAAGTTTGAAAAGTTTTGCATAAATACCATGTCGCCTTGCATTTTTACTCAAGGTTATCTTGCTAATATAATGTCATACCAGCTGGTGCCTATTAAAATAATTTCTACATTTTTTATTTTGCACTTCAGACTGAATACATCTTTTCGACACTATTTGTTTTTCTTTCAGTAGAAAGAAACAGAACAATAGGAAAATCATAATAGTTAAGTGGGAGATCTTTGGTAAAAGCTTACATACTATTTTAACACCTCCACATTGTATTATTTCAATAGAAATATATAATATCTATTCTTGCTTTGTAGCAACATGCATCCATCTTCACTTATCAGTTTCATTTCCCTACCTGTCTTTCTGTGTTTTTAGGTTGCACAAGACTGGAATTATTTAATGAAGTGCCATCTAGTTGCCAAAACAGGACATTATTTGGTGCTGCGGGCACGAAGAAACGATTAGACCAAGTATGTCTCGGAAACAGACAGCGAAACCTGTGAAGAGCAATAAAAAGGGCGAACTGGAGCGCAAGAGGGATGAACGAGCAGCTCGCCGTGCCATTGCAAAAGATCGGAAGAACCGCCCTCAGGATAACGACGAAGGGGCAGAGTATGTCAGCTTCTCCAATCAGCTCCAGGCACTCGGGCTAAAGCTGAGAGAAGTCCCAGGAGACGGGTACGAGATGGGGAAACTGTTTATATTTGTCATGTGTGTTGATCTTGGTGTGTTTGATCTAGGGCTGAAACAATTAATTGTGATTAACCAATTATTGAAATAATTATCAACTAATTTAGTAATGGATTAATCCTTAACTGAAGTATACAGACTCATAACAGGCCCTTTGCTGAAAGAACATACCTAACTACTCAGAGCGGTAATTAGACTAAAATTATATACATACGTATATATACAGTATATATACACTGCTTAAAAATTCAATACTCCACATGTGGCATAGTTTTAGCTTGACCTGGCTCAAATTCTATAAAACCATAAAACTCTTAATAAGCACTTTTGTTGTTTCCCAATCAATAATCGATTAATCCAAAAAAATAATCAGCAGATTGGCCCTACACTGTATTGTTGAGCAGAATGGGCTGAACATTCCACATGTTGATGTTATAAGTATTTCTGAATGAATTGAGTTATTTGTGTATTTTTTTTCCCCATGTATTTCTAATATTTTATAAAATAAGCTTAAGCGGTGAAATGAAAAATCTGCAAAGAAAATGTTATCCAATGAATCGATTGTCAGAATAACTGATAATATAATCCATTACTAAAATGTTTTCTAGTTGCATCCTTGAAGTTATGATTTCCATATTAACAAATGTCCTGAGACCTTTCAGTGGTTATGTTAATACTAGACTATTAACATTTATAGTCTAGTCTTCATAATAATAATAATAAAAAAAACTGTATTGTAAAAAACAAGACAAATTGACCCTTTGCTAATTACTTCCCCGTTTAGGACTTGCACATTGCCATTTTTTTCCTTTGTACTTAAATTTTATGTCTATTGATTAAACCATTGATTATCAGTCAATTTTCTTTGTAATTAATAATTATCATGAATTATGGAAGATCAATATAACAATATTCAAATCTCAACTAATTTAAAAATTATGCTATTTCCTAAAAACTTGCTTATCAAAACTTGTGCTACATTTATTTCCAATCATTTTTTTTCAGTTTCTTGTTTGACAGATCAGGACCCCTACTCAAACCTAAATGACACTAATCAATCTTTGCTAGTAGAAATGATTTAATTTGAGTCCAGTATCCACATTTCCTTACTGCGGACTATGAATATAAACAAACGTACAGTGCTGTGAAAAAATGTTTTCTCCTTTTTCCATTTTTTTGTCACACAAATAATTATATTTTAATTTCAAATCAAGATTACCTGACTAAATACAAAATGCAGTTATGGAATGTTTTATTTATTACAGGTAAAATGAGTTTTTCAAACCCTCTTTATCTAAAAACAGTCCATGTCTCAGTAGGTTTGCTGCTACGAAGCATTTCTCTCAACTCTTCCAGAATAGCTTAACTTGCCTTTATCTAATTGTAAAGATAAAATTGCTTTTTTTTTTCTTTAACTAAAGAATAATCTTTCTGATCATGACACACCGGGCTTCGGTTTGTTGAGAGAGGACCTTTTAACCCGTCCCTATTGGACAGGCTGCTTCTTTAACTCAGACAGAGCTTTTTTTTCCATATAGCAAGTAATGAGGTACATCAATCATTATGTATGACCTCTGTCTCCTGCAGGAACTGCCTGTTCAGAGCGCTCGGTGACCAGTTAGAGGGGCATTCGCGGGGTCATCTGCGGCTTCGCCAGGAGACCGTCCAGTACATGATGTCCCATCGACAAGACTTTGAGCCTTTTGTTGAAGATGATGTTCCTTTTCCACAGCACTGTAAGAAAGAAGCAGTTGGAAACACTCATTTTTATCTTTTTTTAAATTTTTTTTATTGAATAATGTTATACCAACCGTTGCTTATTATGGGATTGTTTAATTTATAGTTGATGTTGAAGCAGTGACTCCTGGAAGTTTTTGTCTGCAGGTTGGAAGTGATGAAGCATTTTTTCAGAGTTGTCATTTCCTTTTAGGTTTCATGCAGGGGGTTGAAATCCTTGAAAATGCATGAATTCCAATTCAAGATTTGGAAAGTGGTAGATATTTGCATCAGAACCTTGAAAGTGCTTCAAATTCAAACGGCACAGTTTTGTCATAAACTGCAATCTAATGCTTGAGTAAAAGCCTAAACTTGAAAAACGTTCTTTATTGTTGAAACCAGGTCACACACTTAATAAAAAGACATACACGTTTTTTTCTCACTGTCTGAAGTTAAATCAGACCAAACCTCTCTTGTTTTAGGTGAGTTAGAATTCCCCAAAGTATTTCTATTTCCTAAATGCTGGAATCTAAGACATTTCTTAGAGATTTTTGTGTAACTTTCTTCAAATTCATAAGTTTGTCTTTGAGCAGGAAAGTCAGCTACCTTAAAATGATTTAAGCAAATTATTTATTATTACTCAATAATAAATAATGAGTATTTATTATTTTTTATGACTCAATGATTTTATATTTTGCATGTTAGTTCTTGAAATTAGGGGCTCTTTTTGTTGTTAAATTAGTGTTTTGTTCTGAGACGGGTCGGGTGTATAGTGTGTGTTCGTGAGAGACATTTCAGAGCATAACATTTTTATATTTTAGTTTGCCTTTTTGAACACAGAATACAACCACAACACATTATTAACTGAAATAAATGATCTATAATAGTGAATTGAAATGGTCTTCTCTAGTTAATTTGTATTGTTTTAATCTCCAAATTGTGGAAATGTTTGAAAACTTACATTGAAAATACTTGAAAAGTGCTGAATGGGAAAAATCCATTGCGCAAACCCTCATTACTATTATAAAAAAAACCGTTTCAATAATATAAAATTTGTATGTTTTATTAGCTAAATTTCTAGTCAAATAGAGATAATTTATCAATTCTATTTGAGAGGACATTTTACATAAAGTAGTGATTTATATTATGCAATTGTACTGTTTCTTGTAAAATGTATAAAAAACTAACATATTTTTTTCTTTTCCTCCAGTGTCCAATCTCGCCCAGTCCGGTACCTTTGCTGGCAATGACGCTATTGTAGCTTTTGCTCGCAGTCAGCAAGTGAAAGTGGTCATTCATCAGCTAAACGCCCCACTTTGGGAGGTAGGGATCAAACTACAAGATGAGGCAATCAAATGACATCACATGAGCGCATACTATTTTAACCGTGGGACACCAATTCACCTGTATTTCACCAGTTCATTAGTTGTGTCGCTTTGGCAGATAAATGGTGTCGAGAAGCAAGCGTGTAGAGAGCTGCACATCGCCTACCGATATGGAGATCACTATGACAGCGTGCGGCGAGTCGGAGACAACTCTGAGAGTCCTGCACAGCTACGCATTGAGGTAGTCGTTTTATTTTATAAGGAGTTTCTAGTGGCCTTTATTCGACAGTAGTCCAACAGGAAGGGGAAAAAAACATGCGGCAAAGGAACCATGCAAGGGGAGTCGAACTCGACAGGTGAGACCTGTCGAGTTCTCACCTGTTCCCGCTCTTCCCGTATCTGTGCTCGCTTTTGGTCTCCTGCACGTTTTTCAGTCCTGTCAACTGTTTAATCCATTGTTAACGTGTTTTTACGAGCCGCATTTAAACGTAACATGACCACTAGATGCTGGCGCGGCAGTGACTGAGACATGCTGCTGTGCAGAACGGCACGCCAGTGTGTGTTAGAGTCATGGGAGCAAACCAGCAAAAGGCAAAGAACTTTGCATTGTTTTTTCCCCCAAACTAACCAGGAGTGTCGAGTAATGCTGTTGGATGCAGGAAATGTTGGCTAAATGATGACTAACTAATGCCAATATATCACATTAAGCTTGTTAACAAGAATAGGCTACTGATATTGTTATCCATGTTCAAAAGCAGGTAGCACTGGTTATATTTACTTGAGTAACTTTTTGAGGGGGAAAAAATTTACTTAGAGTAGTTTTATTCCACGGTACTTTTTTTTTCTTTTACTTGAGCAATATTGATTTTGCATTTAAAGAAATAGACTTCAGAGATTGGACCCCTTAGATTTCTGCGATGTATGAACTCATGTTTATGCAAATTTGAGCATAATTACTCAACATTTTATACATGTCAGTGTTTACATCCTTATTGTTTATTCTTTATACCAAACATGGTTATTTTTTGAACGGTTACATAAAGGTTTAAGTATTTATATTCAAACAGCTCGTTTACACTGCCCCTCCAAAATAAGCCACTGGCTTAAATTCCTCTGGATCCGGAGCAGATGCGGGGATGTATCCAGGTTGCGCGTGTTCTAATGCTTTGCTAATTGAGATGCTTTCACGGTTTCCAGACCCTGCAGAATTCCCACAGCCAGCAGCGTGTGTTTGGAGACGGTCAGAGGGAAACGCAAAAGAAACCCTTGCTGACAGCGTATGAAGAGGAAAACGTGATCCTGAGCTCCATCAAGAACCGGGGAATCCAGGGTTAGTAGCTAAATAAAACTTTAGCAGCTCTTAGATGCTGCTTGTTGTATGTATGAGGTGTTGCCACCCGCCCTGTAAAATACGGAATCGTCCCGTATTTGGCTGTTAAATGTTGCGATACGGGATGCAAATTGTTCCGTATTTCTATAAAATGTCACACCTATTACACATATATCAACATTAAGTGTAACAATAATGACGAAAGTAAAACACAGGAATTATTAAGGTCAGCTAAATTGTCGTGGCGGGAGCTAAACAGGACCCCGCCCAGAACGCTGTGGTCCGACGCTGCCATCATGGTTGCCTAGAGACGGACACCACGCAGCCACCGTGAGCTGCCATCAACCCGCGTCTTTTTAAAACGTCCTCTACCCGATTCTCCACCATGTTCTTAGAAGCAAAAACTCTTTTAAAATACAGACGTGAGTGGGAAGACGCACATTCAAGGCTGAACAATGTCACTTGGTATATCAAATGATGAAATATTGCTGGGGGGGTTTTTTCTTTCATTCTTTAAGTGTGAAACATTGAAAAAACACTGACTACCTTTGCCCCCGTGTGGTCTAGAACCAGCGTCCAAAACTAACTCCGTATTTGTATAAATATTTTGGTAATACTCTTTAAAATACAAGAATTTTCACATAACCTTATATTTTTGGTTGTCTGATTAATTAAATCTAAAATATTACATTTGGTGCAGTTACTCAGTACTTGAGAAGAAAGTTTACCAAATATTTATTACACTTGCTTAACTAAAGCTTAAGTAATTTATTAGACTGTTTCTTTATATTTCTACTTAAGTAAAAACCTGTTGAATGTATTCTACTCTGATTGGAGTACAGCTTGGGGGAATTCTAACCCACCTCTATATATGAACGATTGATCTATGAATCACTTTTTTTTTTTTTTTAAACAAAAAAACATTCCCATAAAATAAAGTCTACCACTGCAGCAGCCATCTCACCCCACGAGAGAAGGACGACACGGGCCTGGTGGGAGTCCCTTATTTTAATTTCAGAAAGGTGGCAGCCCTATATGTATGTGAACAGTAACAGATCACGGAGTTGCGTCTCCCCCCTTCTTCAGGTGATGAGGAGAACCTGCTGCAGCTAAGTGCAGCAACAATAAATGCTGAATGGCTCGCTGGGTCGTCGCTTGGCCAGCTGTGCCAGGGCAAATGCACATCGGGGTCCTGTTCAACCTGCAGAGCCGAAGCCACAGACTGCAGTGAGCATGACAAGCCAGGAGAGGGCAGCGACGTTCAAAAGCCCAAGGTATTATCATGGATGGGATCTACTGCTTTTTTTCTTCTGATTTTTTTTCCAAATAAGAAAATAAGTAATTTTCTTTAAAAACTGAAATAATACTTAAAAGATACATGATATAAATAAAAAAGCTGGGGTATTTAATATGTTGTGAATATTGATGTGATTAAAATAAAATTGAAAATGCTGTGCAGATTTGTAAATGTAATATTTTTTCCATTGATACTTGTGTTGTGTGTTGACATAGGCAGGTTATAAAAGTGAAGCATGTTGTTTTTCAAAACCAGCCTCGTACACAGAATATCAGAGATGTTTTAAAGATATTTCCAGTTTCCATAGTCCCTGGGTGCAACAGTTGTCAGTCCTGATTCCACGCCGCCTGTCATCTGTGGCCCCTCCCCGTGCTAAAACAGGACCAGTTTGAAACTGGGAAAAAAACCTGAAACTGAAAAGAAAAACCTCTGAAGTATTTTTTAACGTTTTTGTTTCAGTTTCATGTCTTTTTTTTTTTTTTTTTACAATATGAACATTTGTTTTCAGATTCATACTGTTTTTTCAGTTTCAAAGTAATTTTTCTGTTTGTTTTTCTTGTATACAAACTTTATGGTCCCAATTTAGCTCCATAGGTTTCCCACTAACACATTGCTGCATTCTGATGTTTGGTGTTTTGCTGAATTATCCCAAGTTTGCAGAGTAAATAACTGCATTTATGATGCATATAAATGCACATATGATGCATGACAATCTAGTTAATTTAGAATCTGCTTGGAAGCATACATTCAGATGGTTCTTTTATAACGTTTGTTTTCCATCCCATCTAGCTTTCAAACAAGCAAAGAAAAGAGCAACAGCGGCTGGAAAAGAAGAAGCGCCAAGAGGAGAGGCATCGGCAGAAGTTTCTTCAGAGTAAAGGAGACCAGGACCAGAACCAGAACCTTCCAGACGCTGTGACTCTAGTACCGGCTCTCAACACTCTCAGTATATAAAACTGAGGCATGGTCCACTGTTCCACACTGCAGCTTTTTCTACCAGTGGCTGTCTAGTTTTGCACATAGCTAAAATCAGAGATCCTATCACAGGGAACATTTGTTTCTGAGTTGTTCTTTTTTCTAAAAAAAAAAAAAAAAAATTAAATATATATAGAGAGAGCGTTTCTCTACACAAACAGTTAAATGGTGCCTGCTAACCTGTGTGAGTGAGACACGTGAAAGTTATTCAAAAGAACATTATGGAGTATCAGTGTTTTCTGCTGTGTTTCGGTTGAAGTTCAGTTCTCGTTCTTGTTTGTAGATCCTGCTCAGATCTGATCCACCTTCTACTCTGCCTCTCTCCTTTTCTTATGCTGGAAGTCTGGCTTTCAGCGACAACCATGCAGATAATCCGCTTTAATTTATCTTAAACTGAGTTGACATTAATTTAGGTTATTCTGCTTGTAATAAAACAGGGGAGAGAGGTATTGTAATGTAAAGAATGTGGCAATACTTGTTAATAAATGACAAATTTACTGATTCTACTGTAAGGAGACATAATGCATATTTATCACAGAAGCATGTATATTAACTAGTTTTTCCAAATTCACTCAGTGGTGTTATAGTCCTCACCCACTTTCATTTTAGAAAGTTGCAAAATGGGAAGTGTTGGAAAATTCATTTGTGATTTCACAAAGAAACCAATTGTCATCAATTATTCTGAGTATTGCAAAATGTACAAATGTGTATAAAGATATCTCATGTGAAGGGGAAAATTTGTGACTTCGACAGGATTCTAACAAATGCATAAAAATCCACTTTAGTGCTTCTTTGTAAGGAGTCTGTTCACACCAAGCTTGTGTTTGGACAAGCTTGGTGTCCAAAGTTCCAAATGAGCACAAATGAAAAATATTTTGGAGTATTTTATTCTTCAGGTCAGAGAACAGTCACTATTTTAATTTAGATTTTTTGCAGGTGGAGTCGGCCGAGAATAAGTGAAAAGTTTTTATCTAAGTGTCATATATGTACATCAATGTCATAATTTAAGGCTTTTAAATTTCAATTTAAACTGCTTTATTTCAGTGTAGATTGATACAATTGTCATGATTTCGAAAAATCTTGCACGCAGGTTTGGATTTATTGTGCATTTCCTCCACAACAGGGACAAAATTATACACACCTTCACCCATCTGGCTTTTCATAGTCATCAACAAGCTTCTGTACGGAGCCCCAAAAGGGACATCGAAGGAACAAATAAAAAAAATTAACTTCTGCCTACGCAAGTATTACGGTGATTATGGGTAGAAAATGTAAGAGTACAAACTGGTGTTTATATTCCGATTCTATAGACTTGATGTCATGCTTTATCTAATCCAAAACTATCGATCAATTTGCTGGAACACCTGATTGTCTATAAGTAGCAACCATATAACTATTGATTTCTTCCTCCATTTTTGTACCTACCTGCTCACTCCATCTCCCTTGCTTTCTGCTAGGCTTCGTCTGGTTCTCCACAGCAGAACTGTCTGAATGCTCAGGCTAGCTAGCATGGCCACCGATGATGGCGGTTAAGGTTTTCCAGTTGTTTCTCTATTAGTACGTCAAGCAGCGCGTTGCCCCTCCTGCTGGCTTTGGTTGCGTATTCCTGCAGATGGCAATAGTAGCACTGAGAGGAGCTTGATCTTTTCACAGATCCTCTCATACTGTCACAATATATGGACAGTTTTAATATATGTATATTAAAAACATTTGTATAAGTTACATACCACAGCATAAACCCACATAAGTGTTCTTGTTTATTTTAGAGTCTTAAGTTTTTACCATGTCTGGTTAGGAAAAAATCTATGAATCCAAACTTGTGCAGCAAATTCTTGTTTAGGTAATTCATTGGAGCTACACTATCATCCCACCTAAAATAAAAATATTTCAGCTCTATTATTGAAAGTAGGCAACATTCATAACCATGATGAGTGTAGATTAAAACTGTGAGTACGAAACTCTTGGACAATTGGAAAACTGTAGACGACGGTTCAAAGGGAACTATAGAAATTCATTTTATTACAAAGATTTATTTTTAAAAATGCATCAATTGACGATGTAAAACTACACTTAATGCAGTCTTCAACAGACTTGCACTATGTACACTTTCCGCTAACACATCCCTTGGCTGAAAGGCATCTATTCAAGTCCTGTGGTAAAGCAAGAGAAAAAGCTGCCACCAGTGTATCAGAAACACGAAAAGAAGCTTCTTTTAAAGCCAGAACACCCGCAGGTGTCTGAAACTTCTCCACTGTTGTTTTTACCAATCTATGTCACATCTGTGGTTTCATAACTTCTTTTTGCTCAGATTACTCCCAGTCCATGTTAGTCCAAGGGAGTCCATGTTAGTCAGAAACCTTTAAGAGTCCAGTTCTCTAAAAGTCCTGTCTGATATTCTCCTTGTTCTCGTCCCCCTGCTGCTGTCGGAGCTGACCGACTTCGTTCTCCAACTGGACGATGGCCCGCTCGATTTCGTAGTTCTTACTGACCAGTGACACCCAGCTATGGATGGAAATGTACATATGTTAAGACACAGAAGAGTACCGTGAGGTCTCATCTTCACACCATGACAAACATGCAAGCATTCTCATTGACATACTTGGACTCTAGCTCGCGTAGTTTGGCTCCAGCTGCCAACTGGTCGTTCTTACGCTGCCAGTTCAAATCTTGAATTTGCTTCCTGTAGAAGTTAAGGACATTATCTGTGAACATTTTTTATTTTTTTTTAAAAGAACTTTGGGCCATCAAATATCACCATCCTGCTGCCTTTACCTGAACTTGTGAAGCTCCTTCTGAGCCATCTCAATCATGAAGGCCAAGTTGCTGAGGAAGGAGGATGAGAACAGTCAGCCATTTTCAAACAGTAAACGGTCTTTGAAGAAAAAGGCTGATGCCTCTTACCCGTTGTAGACTTTCCATGCGTTGGTTCCGTACTGCGACATGAGCTCCAGGTTCTCGATGCGGACTGCCTGGTGCTCCAGCTGGGCCATAGAGTTGTTCACACACTCCTGCCACGCCGTTATGTCGTTCTTCTGTCCTGATGTGGGCGCCGGAAGCTCATATCTCCACAAAGAGTGACAACAAAAGTTTAAGTTACATGCTAAAAAAATGTGTGCACTCAAACTGTACATTTCTGTATTGGTGGATTAGCATAAAAAACCCCTCAAAAAGCAGCATTTCTGCAATGACCAGGTTTTACCTCTTCATGCTCAGGAGCTCCATGGGCTGCCGAGCTGCTAACCGTTCAAATTCGTTCCTCATAATTTCTGTCTGATGAGCAAAAAGATAAGAAAGAAACATTCAAATGCTGTTAATTTTCTGCCACTGCCTAAACTCATAAAATCAACCAGAGGTTGTCTAATGGATTCATAACCTCAAAAGCTGCGAAGTCAGGCGTAGGCAGGTAGCTCAGGTAGTTCTTCGTAGGCCGATATCTTCTTGTCTCTTCCTCAACCAGCGCTGCAGCCTAAAGGAATGAACAGGATTAATGTCTGACAGATTTCCAAAAATTTCAGTCTTTTCAAAGAAAATCAAAGTGTGCCGATCAGGTGATGCACGCTGTACTCTGACTCAGCTGGTCAAACTTGCTGAGACCGCCACACCTTCCCATTTTTCTGTTTCTAAACACACTGTGTTTGAAGGCAAAATGTTTATTTGCTGCCCAATGTACACCTAGTCATTGAGAGGTGTCATGGTGACAGAATGATCAGTGTTATTCTCTTCACTTTTCAGTGATCAAAATGTTTCGCCTGTGTCAGAGGTGTTGATACATGAAAATACAATTTTTTAAAACAATATTTCACACAGATTACAATAAATGAACAAGAATTATTTAAAGTAGGAGCAGACAACTTGGTTCAAAGTATCTTAGTGGTGAACTATGAACATGAATCAATTTATTTTAGCCTGACTGGACTGAGCTAAAGAGGACTTATTATGCTTCCTTTTAAACAAGTCCAGAGGGGTTTATGCGCTATACAAAACATGGTCACTGCATCTCATTCTGAGATTATCATTCTCATGGTGTGAGATTATCATTCTCAGATAATCTCAGAATGATTATCTGATGATTTCAGATTATTTTTGCACAAAATCACTATCAGATAATGAGACTTAGGCTCAGTTCTGCCTATTTTGAACTCTTTTTGGAGTGAGTTGTGTTAGGACTCTGTTCCCCTTTTATGCAAATAAGCTGTAGTTTCTGGACTGTTTCTAAACCCAGTAGAGACCCACATGGAAGAACAAAAGCATGCAAAAAATTTTTTATCTCTAATTCCCCTCTAGGAATTAGTTCTTCATGTGGGCGAAGTGGCATAACAATGATTATGGTTGATATCCAAGAATTGACTCTTTTCCATTTTATAAATGGGAAGCTATTTACTACTCAACATAAATATTAAGTCATTAGAATATGAACGTCTACATTTACAAGAATTATTCTTAAACTCTAGAATAATGCTTCTAGAGTTAGAAGGTGTATAGCTACAAACTATGCCCGAGGACAGGACACCACAGAGTCTAACAAGACCACATTTTATTAGTTATTTACTAAGCCTGTGTCGCTACAGACAATTTAAACAAATTGCAGAACTGCTAAAGGGCTACAACGAGGTGTTCTGCTGCTGCACATCCATGTAGCATAGCCAGCTAACACGTTTCTGTTAGCACGTAATGTTTTTACTCACCGCTTCTCTGACGCCTGGAGCATCGTAACCCTGGTCAAAGTACGGCAAAGCGTCCACAAAAACTTCACCTGCTACTGAAGCCGTTCCGGCCATTTTCAGTTTGTTTAATTCTCGTTTTATTTGAAGGTTCACTTCTTTCAAATGCTAAACGGACTTGGTAATTCCAACTATAAGCTTTTCCGGAAGAGAATGTTTACATCCTGTTGTGTAAGTTGTAGTTACTGCCGCCTATTGGGTTGGAGGGTAACTGCTCAAACTACTTTTTTTGCAGTAAAAGTGAAGATGCAATCCCACTGAGAAAAATCACCAAAAACTGAATTCTCTTGAAAGACCATCTTCGTCAGACAGTATTACCCTTCTGTGTTCTAGTTAATTCTCTTTCTTCCACATGTTAAGCATTTTGAGCTTAACATGTGCAGAAGCTGGTTGCCTACATGTACCAGGGTAGATTTGCTTTACAGAATTGATATCTCTGCAGTCTTGATTGTGTGTTTGACTTTATTAAACCAAGGCTGCATCCAGCATCAAACTAGGTCACGTTGCTGTAATAGTAGCCTATGTTTGTATGACCTTCAACCGCTCGGATTATTTGTGTGTCAGTGCATTGGTGTGTACATATAATTGTGTTTGTTTTGAGTGGGTGAATGCAACGTAGTAGTTGCATAGTTGTTCAAGTAGCTAGAGTGCTGTCGGACTTGCACCTAAGAGCAGCAAAGGACATGTGGACTCGGTTCTGGGAGACTGCAGCAGCAGTAGGCTTCACCCAGGGCAGCCATAGCACAGAGGTAGGTTAACAGTGAAGCACAGGAGCAGCAGACCCAAGGCCACACAGCCTACATAGTTTTCAATGGAGAATGGTTGCCTAAATTGTTTGTGTCACTGAGAAAATCACAGACTGACTCTATTCTGTTTGTAAGACCAGCTTCACCAGACCACTATTACCCTCCTACCCTTTATGTTCCGCTTTATTCTGTTATCTTCTGATTCAGATAGGTTGGCTGTCCTGGTTTTGTTGCCTCTATCGGCACGTAAACCATGATGAACTTCTCTTTTGAAACTTATTGGTATAAGGCACAACCCTTAGATGGTTCCAAACTGTCGAAAACAGTTTTTCTGTTCACCTTGGGAAGTATTCCTCTACATTTGTCCACCTTCTCTTCTTGTATATCATCCCTTTGGAGACCATTCTTAAATAGCACATGGTCTTTCTCTGTTTTGCTGTCAAAGTCCAAATTTATCTGTATATTCCAGCCAACGCTCACACTGCTATTCAAACCTGTCTCGGAGATGATCAGACATGATTACGTAAACTTTAATTTAAACAAACGCTAATTAAAATCAATGTATTTGGACAATTCAACCTCCCAGCTTCCTGTTATCAGCTCTTTAAATGTAATGAACAGATCTGCAATGTTGTAAAGACAAGCTTTTCAGCTCTGTCAGCTCAATGAAGTTACTAGTATTCATTACTTATGTTTACAAGAAATAGTTACTTTTGTTTTATCAGTATTCATTTCTCATGTTTTTCAGTTAAAATTATTAAATGTAAATTATAATCCTAATTAATTAGTTGGGGTTTTTTTGCCTGTATATTAGTGCTTAGAAAGGTTGCCTGTATGTTACTCATTGTTCCTTAAATCAAAATAACAATTCAAATTATTTTTCACACCTTAAATGAAAAGAAAATGCATTAATAAAATTTTGAGAATGTCAGTCTGTGTAAATTTCACCACATTAGAGATTTTAAGAATTAACAGAAAACAATGAACAGGAGGGTATTTTGTGTTTTCTCTGGGTAGTTTAAGTGGAGTCCATATGTGAGCCCGAAAAGAAGCATAGAGCTGACAGTCAGCTGGACAATTTACTAATTACATGACACATCAAACTATTCCGAGTGATGTTGTGATTTTGTTTTTCAAATTTTGGTCAAAATAGTACAATGATGCAGATAAGTTACTTCCTGTTATGATGACATCATAGATGATGTCATACTATGACAACATAGGATGTCAATTGACCTTTTTATGTGAAAGTTATAGCATTTCCTTTGCTTTGGCAAGTACGCCAAGTTTGCTGCTTGGTCACCCCCCCCCCAAAAAAAACAGGATTTTTGATAACTTTTAAAGGCGCACCCCTTATCTGTATAACATAGGCGTAACTTCCTCAAGGACAGGGGTGGGCATGTAATGAAACCACCAATATTTCCTGCACCTTTTTTTCTTTATGTGCCTGTATCGATTTGTGTACAGTAACTTGGCAGCAGTTGCATACTGTATTCAAAGCATTATCAGCCAGTTAATGCTTTTTAAAATTCCTTTGTAAAACATAAATGGCAAGTCCTCTCAGTGATCTAGTTGATTGGACGTCACGTGACTTACTGCGCGTCGTAGTGCGCCACATGCGCTGTTGCTTTGCATTGAGTCAGAAATGTCGGTGGTCGGGGAAATTACACAATCAAGCAAATAATCTGAAAAAGGGACGCAATGTTTTGATATTAATTATCTACACTACGACAGCAAGATAACAAGGTCCAAAGGGATGACATTTCAAAAGCTTTAATTAAAATACATATGGTGGTGAAAGTGGAGAGTAGGTTAGTTATGGTAGCATAACATTTATCACCTTAACATTTACTCTGCAGTTCGGAGTATTTCGGTTCAATTACGACAAATATAAGGCGACCCACATAGATTTTCTGACAGATAATCAGGAGAGCAGGTGTTAATCAACCACCGCGAGTGTTCAGGCGATCACATCCTAATGATCGCAAAAAGGAAATTCAAAAACCTAAACCTGCAACTGACAGAATGTTCTGTTTGGTGTTTTTACGGACTTTTTTGTGTGGGAAAAAAAGTTCCCCCATTGTGGAACCAATTGAGGGACAGCTGTGGAGTCAGAATCACATAAATGAAAAATACAAAGTTTGTACTGACAAGGATTCATTTGGTTTACGCAGAAGTTACTTAATCTGTTTTTGAAATCCTTAACATTTTGATTGCTAAGGAATCTCATGTTGTTTATTAGTGATGGTGAGATGAAGCCTCATGAGGCATTGAACCACTTGAGCCAACTGGTTTGAGAAAGGGTTCATTTCTTGAAGCTTCATGTGCACACGAAACCACCTACTGGCCAGGTGTATAATCACAGCCAGCTGTATCTTAACATGTGTGATGCATTGAATTTTTGTCTATTATGGCTCTTGGGAATGACGTCACAAAAGGTGTAGGACGAAATCGTTTGTCTACATAAATTATGTATACACATATGTGTATAATGTGTATACATTATACACATTATACTAAGCTAGCATACTGCTAAGCTAGCATTAGAGGAGCTGTACTGCCTGATCAGCGTGCAGATGAACTCCAACCCGGAGGCGGCCGTGATTGTGGCGGGGGACTTTAATCACGTGGAACTGAAGGCTGTGTTTCCCAAATTCCACAAGTCCATAAACTTTCCCACCAGAGACAATAACATTTTGGACCAGGTCTACTGCAATATCCCCGGAGCCTACAAGGCTGTAGCAGCTCCACATCTGGGCATGTCTGACCACATCTCAGTGGAGCTGATTCCTGTCTACAAACCTCTGGCCTGCAGAACTAAGCCGACTACCAGAATAGTTCAGGTCTGGACTGAGGAGGCCTCCTCTGCACTTCAGGACTGCTTTGAGCATACAGACTGGAGTGAGTTCAGGGACGGCGCAGACTTGGAGGAATACTCATCGTCCGTTCTGTCCTATGTTCAGTTCTGCACCGACGCTGTCCTCCCTGTTAAGACCATAAAAGTGTTTCCAAACCAGAAACCATGGCTGGACAGCACAGTACGGGCCCTGCTGAAAGCCCGGGATGCTGCCTACAGGTCTGGAGACAGGTTGGCTTATAGCAGGGCCCGGTCGGAACTGAAAAAAGGTATTAAGCAGGCCAAGCTCCAGTACAAACAGCAGATTGAGGAACATTTCATCAACAACAACCCCCGAAGCTTGTGGAGAGGCATCAGAACCATGACGGACTACAAACACAGCACTCAGCTGACCAGCCGCGACCCCACCCTGCCTGACACCTTAAACAGTTTCTTTGCCCGCTTTGACACGGCGGGCAGCAGCGAAGCTGTACATCTACCCCAACTGGAAGAGCAGTGCCAGCCTCTCGTCCTGCAGAAGGATCAGGTGATGGCCACCTTGAGGAAGATCAACACCCACAAAGCTACAGGACCGGACAAGGTGTCAGGCCAGACGCTGAAAACCTGCGCCGACCAGCTGGCAGGAGTGTTTCTGGACATTTTCAATCTGTCCCTGCAGCTCGCCACGGTTCCTGAGTGCCTCAAGTCTTCCACCATCATCCCTGTACCGAAGAAGAGGTCCATCACCAGCCTGAACGATTACCGGCCTGTCGGTCTGACCCCGGTGATCATGAAGTGCTTTGAGAGGATTCTTCTGAGGTACATCAGAGACTTTATCCCCGCAAACCTGGACAGCCTTCAGTTCGCCTACAGAGCGAACCGGTCAACAGAGGATGCTGTCTCCATCACTCTGCACACAGCCCTGACCCATCTGCAGCATCCCAACACCTACGTCAGGATGTTATTTGTAGACTTCAGCTCAGCATTTAATACCGTCATCCCAGACAAGCTGGTGCTGAAGCTACTCGAGGTGGGGCTGCCCGCTTCACTGTGCCACTGGATCAGAGACTTCCTCACCAACAGGCCTCAGGTGGTGAGAATAGGTGGCTCAACATCATCCCCACTGGTCCTCAACACAGGCACGCCGCAGGGCTGTGTGCTCAGCCCAGCTCTCTTCACCCTGTTTACACACGACTGCGTGGCCATCCACCCCACCAACACAGTCGTGAAGTACGCGGACGACACAACAGTAGTGGGTCTCATTTCAGACAACAACGAGACCCACTACAGAGAGGAGATTCTGCAGCTCACTCAGTGGTGTTCAGCCAACAACTTGGTGCTGAACACAGGGAAGACCAAGGAGGTCATTGTGGACTACAGAAGGTCCAGGAAGACGGATCACACTCCCCTTCTCATAGATGGAGAAGTGGTGGAACGTGTGGACAACATCAAGTTCCTGGGCCTCCACATCACTTCTGACCTCTCCTGGAATACAAACACCTCCCACCTGGTGAAGAAAGCACAACAAAGGCTCTTCTTCCTCAGGAAACTCCGGCTGCTCGTGAACTTTTACAGGGCGACGATTGAGAGCATCCTCTGCCTCAACATGACTGTGTGGTATGGTAGCTGCACAGCACTGGAGAGGAAACAACTGACACGGGTGGTGAGAACAGCGCAAGGCATTGTGGGATGCCCCCTCCCAGACCTGGACTCCATTTACACAGACCGGGTCAAGAAGAGAGCTGGATCCATAGCCATGGATCCCAGCCACCCGGGCCACAGACTGTTTGTGCCGCTGCCATCAGGCAAGCGGTACAGGAATATATGGACTACAACAAATAGACTGAGAAACAGTTTCTTCCCCACAGCCGTCAGAGCCATTACTCCCTGCCGCCCCCCCCTCCCACACATATCATAACCTCGCAGTCATACATACATATCCCCCACCCCCACACAGTCATATTGTTCTGCACTTTGCACTGTCACATCATCTGTACTTTGCCATAATTGGACCTGCTGCTACTTCTTTGGTGTGGTTGAGTGCCTTTAGTTAATTTAGTTGTATATATTGTTATTATTATTATTGTGTGCTTGCTTATTTTTACTGTATATATTTGACCTTTTGCACGGGAGCTGCAATGGAAATTTCGTTGAATTCTGTTCAATGACAATAAATGCTATCTAATCTCTAATAATAAAATATTGTTTGAATGTATTCTCTGTGTGTAATTATTCCCAAAATAGTAGTGTCATGTGATATGGCATGTTGTGTAATAAAGTTTTTCTGTGACTCTAGAAAAATGGCATGGGCTTAATCAGGCAGAGGACAGTGAAAGTGCTTGTGAAACTAGGGAGGGGGTAGTGAATAGGCTAACGCTTGTGTAACTTGGATGATTTCATGCATTTTTATTAAGAAGCAACAATTTCTCCACAGTTTTTGGTTTCAAACGATTTCTCTTTTTTGACACTACATGGATGAGGTGTTATTATTGTACCCCAACTCCTTGGAGCACAATAAACACCTCACCTTTACAGAAAATAAGAAACAGTGAAAAATACAGTTCCTCATAAGCAAACCTAATGCAACTGCAAATGTTCAGTTCACCTTACCTTGTTAGGGCTTATCAAATCAAAATGTTCCCACACAGGAGAAATCCTCCTCTTTCTCGCCGGCTCCATCCTACTCCTATCCTGTCCTCGCGCTCCTAAATCTCCTATCTATCTATCTATCTATCTATCTATCTATCTATCTATCTATCTATCTATCTATCTATCTATCTATCTATCTATCTATCTATCTATCTATCTATCTATCTATCTATCTATCTATCTATCTATCCTAAACTCTCCAAACACCAAACTAACTGTCTCAAACTAAATAACCACTATCCAAACTCTGCTATCCAAACTATCAAAACTCTATCCACTCTCTCAACTGACCGCAACTCGCCTACAACAACCCACACAAAGCAAAGGCCTTCCAGTAACTTTGGGTGCATCAACTGAATTTTTGAGGAAAATAAAATTTCTTCTGAAATGAAGAAATTGATTTCAAAATGTCACCCAGCAAGCCACTTTCTTTCTTTTTTTTTTTTTTTTTTTTTTACAACTAATTCGTTTTACGTTTTTGCACTACACCAGACCATTTCTGACTGGAGGTGGTTATATTTTCTAATTACCATTTCTTTTTCTCTTTTTTTTTTCAGTGACAACATTTGTATCTCTCTTGAGCTGTTTCGCTCGACGTCACAACTTACGTCGTCATGCGTGCTCCCGGTTCGAGAACTTTACGCAGGACGTGCAGCGGTTTGTAAGAGGAAGGAAGATGGCGGATAACAAAGGCGAGGAGGAGATGGAACCGTCGGCTAATGCGGACCCAGTGCCTTCAGGGCAAGCCGAGACGCAGTCTAGCACAGAAAGCGAAGACAAGGTAATAGCTACGGAAGCGGATTCGAAGGGAGATGCAGAAACCGAGTCCCCTAAGGACGCTAACGAGGAGCTCAATACCAGCAGTGAAGGAGTGGACGATAGCATTGACGGGGCAACCGAGGCTACTGCTACGCCTGCCGCCGCCGCCGCTGTTGTTGCGGCAGGGGAAGCAGGCGGTAACGCTAGCAACGCAGCTAGCCCCACCGAGACCAGCAACGGCAACTCGGAACCGGCGGCAGTTGACGCTGTTCCTGCCGCGGATGCTCCTGTTGGCGGAAACACAAGTGAAACATCTCCAGCTCCGACTGTCCCAGCGGCGGCGGCAACGCCGGTGTCCACTCCCATTAATTTACTGGATACGTGCGCTGTGTGTAAACAAAGTCTCCAGACTCGAGACTGCGAACCAAAACTTCTGCCCTGCCTACACTCGTTTTGCCTGAAATGTATCCCGCAGCCGGACAGACAGATAAGCGTGCAGGTGCCTGGTCCACACGGTCAAACGGATACGCATATAGGTGAGTGCTGCTGGTTTAAGGATCTAAGTGTTAGCCAGGCCTGTAGGGAACATTAAGCTGTGGAGGATTTGGAGAATGACATCTGTTTCAAATGGTAGTTTCTGTTAGATTGTGCGTCAGATAGTCTCACTTTTCCACTGAAAAGATTTAGCTACTTTTTTGTTTTTACTATGACCGATATATTTAATCGGTGATTAAAACAAATCCACCGATGTGTCGTCAGAAGTTATGTCATGCATCAAATTTGAGATTGATTGTACTGTAATAATCTGTGGCAAATGTCGTCGTCATTAGCAATGTTTTTTCCCCTTCCTTGCTTTGGTGCAGTGAACTCTAAATAGTTGGTTAGATCACACATCTTGAGCATTATCAGGCAAAATTCTAAATCTGTTTATAAATTCTAAATCTATGTACATATAAATGTTGGATTCAGTGTTAAATAATCTATTTCTAATGCCTGGTTTTTACAGCTTCAGTAGCGTATCACTAATGCATTCAGGCTCTCTGTGCATGTATTATTGATGGTGCTGGTTATTAGATCCCTAAATAAAGCTTCTGAAGGTAGAGAGGTATAGTCCATGGGCCAGAGGCCTAAATTTCACATTTTGGTCCATTTCAGGGTGGCAAAGTCTATCCATATTTTAAAAAAATATACATGTCTCTAGTTAATATTTTGTTATGATAGCCAAAATGGTAGCCGAGTCATAGTTATGAGCTCATGAAGTTAACCGCCCCTTTGGACAAATTCTGTTTTTTGAGACTGGTGAGGCGATACTGAGCTGTAATTTGAAGTCACAGAGTTAAACTACAACCTTAATAGGTTCTTTGGTGTTTGTGTATGGGATTTTGGGCAGCGGTGTTTAGGGTGTCACTCGTGTCTAGTTTGTAAGTTATAAAAAGGTTAATCAGCAATAGTAGAAATTTACACTTAAACTTTAGGATAATGTACATAGGCCTATTAATCAGATTTTATTAGTTTTTTTCCAACCCTGAGCTACCATTATGTATTGTATGTATATGTATGTATGTACCATTATAGAAACATGGCAGCATGGTAGGCTCTGTGGGGGATTCCACCTTCACTAAATGACAAATTCTGATGTAAAAAATAAAAAGTTTTTTTTTTGCAGTTGATTAGGTTACTATTGACAGCATAATCGGGATTATTATATTACATTTCTGCCAACAAATGATTATGACCTTAGGCATATTGGTCCCTACTATATTATGCTTGCAGATGTTGATTTCAGTCTGGCCCACAAATGAGTCTGTTAAAAAATAAATAAAATGAGTAAGATGGACTAGTAAGGGGGTCAAGTCATCACAATATTACAGCTAAGAACACCAAATGTCAGGTGGAAGCAACCTTTTCAATAAATGTTTGTTGTTGAAATGGAAATAGTCATCTCAAACCACAACAGATGGCTTGTAGTTGGGAGTATTCAGTTGGGACTTTGCATTCCCAACTACTGGGAGTATTATTAAGACCCCGCAGTAGTTGGACTGAATACTCATTTTTTTGGTGTCTGTTTGCCATCAGCCCAAAGCAGAAAGGCAAAAAATTGGCATTACTGAGCCTGTCACAATAGCAAATTTTGCTGGATAATAAATTGTCCCAGAAGTTATAAGTGATAATGTTGTTTGCTTTGAGGCCATTTTCAAGTAATGTAATGGCAATGGCATAATAATGCAAGAACACATTCTCAAAGATCAAGAGACCTTAAATTCTAATGGACATTTAACACTGGAAGTGGAAGATACTTTAAATATCCAAAATAAACAAAACAACTGAAACTACAAATGAAATGAATTATGAAGTCTCTGTGCACAGAACTGTATCTCAAAAAGGGTTAGTTGCTCCCGACTGAAGACTTATCATGCAGTTTCTGGTAGAGAGAGAAAAGAGAGACAGTAAATCATGCAGTTGGAAATTATTGAGCTCGTTTCAGTGATGCAGTTAATTGATTTATTGCTTGTTGCGATGGGCCTAATTAGTATATCATGATCATAGCACTGAGCAGTACTCTTCATATCTTATGTTTTCCTTCTGTTGTCCATCCATGGTATCGGTATTACATCTTTAGTTCTTTTTCTATGCAGTGCAAAGTAATTTGCAGAGAGATGCAGCAATCAATAAGTAATTCTTTGGAATCAGCCAATTTTCCCTGTATTGATTTTGTGATGTACAAGACAAATAGTAAAAAGAATAAATGAAAAAAAATTTGCCCAGTTTAAATGCATGAAAACGTCCACCATTTCCAGTTTGCTAACACATCTACCATTGATGTGTACGTTGGTCTTTTCTTTTAAATAATGTATTCAAAGCTACCACCTCTCAAATATCCTGCAACATGTTTACTTCTCTAATGTGAAATTGACCTCAAACAAATTCTGCTTGGAAAATCCTGGTTGTTGCATTTCTACATTTAGGACCCAGTGTTTGTACAGATTTGAGTTGATGCACAGATCAAACTGAGGCGGGTGCATTTTTGGAAAGCATGATTGTTGCTTGGCTAACGTCCAAAGAGTCAGCCAGCAGAAGTTCAGCTGGTGCACCATCTGAAGTGTTTAGGAGTCTTGTGTTTGTTATTTCTGCCAAAATGCAATGCTTTTTCGTCCTAGAGTAAAATTTTAGATTCTTTTACGTGAAATTAGTGAATGAAAATACACTCGCATGAATTGTACATCAATTTAACTATTTTAATCCCAACCTTCAATGTGTGTTTTAAGTGTTGATCTGAAAACTAGAGCTGAAATGATGCCTTGAATGATTTGAGTACCTCGATTATTGAAATTCTTTGAGGAAAATCTATCTCGTAACTTTGTTAAACTATTACTATTATTTTTAAAATATTTATTATGTAGCGCACCCTGTTCCGCCCGGATCATTATTTGTGGAGGGCAGCGCTCTTACTTCCGCCTAGTTGTGAAGTGCTAGCAGCAGCATGGTGTTGAAGTGTGCGTCGTTTTGCCAGGGTTTCGGGGACAAATAAGGATTGTTGAATTTTGCGGCGCGATGGTTGGACTACGACAGCTTTTCTGGCGTTGGAATCGCTTCGTCACGGTTGAGAGGGAGAGAGAAACAGAGAGAGAGAGAGAGAATTCCTCGGATAATCGTAAAAATATTCAATAGAGTACTCAATTACTAAAATATTCTTTTACAACAACCCTACCGATATGAATATTTCAGTGACTTACTGTTGCTGATTAGAGCTGGCAAATAATAAGAAAAAAACCTAATCCATCTTTTACCTCTTAGTATTTTTATATTGTACAGATTTCACCTCAAGGCTTGCGATCTCTGAACTGCATTTTGCCTTTTTGAATTGAAATAACATTGTTTTTATAAGAGGGGATCTGCCTGGAACGATCACATTTGGATTTACAAATCATTGGAACTTGTTATCCTTATTGACAAAATATATTAGTCTTTCCCTTTAAACAGAAATGGTTTTGTAAATCAGCATCTCTGAGCTGTTAGTTTTACTTGATTTCAGAAAAAACACTAAATGTTTCTCATCTACAGAGATGAAATCGACTCGCTTATTGCTTTTTGAGGTATGTTTTGCAGCCCTTCATCTCATTATATAGTCTTTTATAAGTTACATTAGTAAATTGGTTACTGAATTTTGCTGAGGCAAATAGTCAGTCATTCAATAATAGGTTATTTAGTAACCAGTTTTAGAGTGTTTATTAACCTGACTTGACATAATGGATTACAGGTTGTTCTGTCCTTTCCTGGGTCAGAGCTTTTAGCAACTTATTGATTCATTTACGCCTAGATCATCTGGTTAATGACACATGAACAGAATTCATAGTAATTACAAAACACGATGACAACGTTGTCTTTTTTGAGGTTGAGACTGTTTATTATCAGATTGCATGGATTGTTAATTTCTCTTTCATCTCATGTTTTTTCAGGCAGAAGGGAGCCAAAGATTATTCCTGTTTGATGCAGGTCACTTGCGTGCAGAATGTAAATTTGTTAGGCAGCTGACATTATAATTGTTGGTTATATTTAATTTGAACTGGTGAGGAAAGGTCAGGAACAAATAATTTCTCATTTCCTTACCTAATGTAAAAAACAAACAAACAAACAACAGCTTAATTTGTTCATTCAGTTTCAGTCTAAATCTTCTATCAAGAACTTCCTCAATATGGTGGAACAAGCAAAGTTTTCCATTTCTGATTCTTAGTTTTTATTCCTATCTGAAATTTAGGTTTAAAACTACAAATTACTTTAGTTGACATCTACTAATTGACATTAGTAGATGCAAATAAGCAAATAATTAATTTAACTTTTAAAATGACAAAATAAACATTTATTGCCTAAAATGAAATGACGTAGCATTCCTTTTGTGAATTTGAAGTGGGTGAAGCTAAAGCTATGCTATTTGCAGAGTTTTGGGTAAAATATATTTGTAGACAAAGGTCGTCTGTTGTCTCACCGCGCAAACTCCATTAGAACTGAACGGAGACGGAGCAGTGCTGTCTCTAGTCGTCACCCTGTGACAATTACCGTAGCTTAAAGCCCGGTGAGGAGGACCGAACCGGGGAAACGCAGGTTTAAAAGCCAAACGTGACAGCGGCAGTCTGCGAGCGCTTTGAATTCAAACTGAATGGCCGTAGTGAACTACTGAAACTGTGGAGCCGCTATGTTGTAAAACAGTAACGACTAAACAATACAACCAGCATATCTGCACCTAAAATGCACCGATGCTGGTTTGCTTGCTTGGGGACCATCATATGGACAATCACTGAGGTGCAGTGGCGGTTTCTGGTATGCGGGACATGGGCAACATGTTGTGGGGGACAGCCCCCTGCCATCAATTGGGATTGAGTGGGAACAGTGGCTAATGCAAACCTCCCTAACTCCCCTCCCAGGTTTTTATATTTAAAAGGTCCTCCAGTTCCATTTCTAAATCTTCTCTTGAAATTAGTTTATTGACCTCTGAGAGGTGTGTTTGCATTGTTAGACAATTTTTATGTTATTAGTTGACAATGGTCTCAAAATGACAATATTATTGTATATCGCAATAATGTCTGGGACAATTAATCGCCCAGCAAAATTTGTTATTGTGACAGGTCAATGTGTGGTTTTTATTTCACTTTCATTGTTTTTGGTTGTCATGTTTTATTTTGGATATTTAAAAGATCTACCAGTTCCAGTTTTAATTGTTCTTTTCAAAATGAAAGTTTATTTCTCTTTGAGAGGGTAAACTTGCATAATTATGCCATTAACAATATACTGCTTGTTAATAGCATAAACATAATTAATAATTAAAAACATAATTAATAGCTTGAAAATTGACTCAAAACGGCAATATTATTGTTTATTGCAGTGGCTATTTGGACAAATTTACCGTCAATTACTAAATTAGTTGGCGATTATTTCAATAAACAGTTCACGATTAATCCGATTAATCGTGTCAGCCCTAATGAGATTGTCAGAGATGTTGATTGAAAAACAAAAATATAAAGTTGGACAAATCAATCAGTGCTTTAGTTGTGTGTGGTAATGTTGCGGTTCTGTTCCTTTTTCATGTGCTATGTAAAATAAAAAATATAGCTTTGTTCAACATTAAGGAGCCCATGGCACTTTATTTCAAGCTTTTCCCAAATGGGTTTTAAATAAAAGCCGAAGCTAAACTGTGTGGTCTCCATGTTTTAGTTAAATAAAAAGTGGCCAGGAATACCAAAACAATGGCGAGCTGTAATACCCGTCATCTGTGGAAGATCCTAATGGGTCATCTCTTATGGCCCGGATTTAGCTCCGTAGACCAGTGTTGCATGCAGCTTGTTCTTATGCCAGGTATGGCATCTAAAACTAACGTCACCAGGACACAACCTGGGGCAATCAGTTGCCCCAATTTAATCCAACAAACTATTTCTAGTGTGTGTGTATTTTATTTATTCAATTAAAGTAAACACAACCCATGTCCTGTTTGGAGAAAGTTATTTTGAGCAACATTTTCAAATGTGATGGAGATCTACATTTTAAGGGTCCCATATGGGTGGCACATATGTGTTTATTTACATATTTGTGCATGTCTGTGTATATGTGTGTGTGTGGGGGGGGAGGTTAAGCCTAAACCCAGTCCAGCTGCTTCCACCACTAACCACACATGGGGACCCATGCAGCTGGCGCTCACACAAACCGGCTGTGTGCTGATCAAGCCAGTGTAAGCCAGTTCAAACTGGCCAGAACTAGTTCTTACCACAGACGGCCGGCCTTTTTTTTTCTTCTTTTTTTCAGGAGGTTTGGGGGAGTTGGGATGGTCGGTTATTGGTTTATGAGGTAGAGTAGGAGCAAAATATTTCTTTTGCATTATTTTAAAACGGCTTAAGTTTATCTTGCTCAGATGGAATTGGGTGGCAAAGTTAAAACGCTAAACTAATTATTCGTTGGCGCCAGTAACTGCAGCTCCGATTCCTCTAATTTTATTAAAGAAGTTGAATAAAGCGATTAAGCGAAGCTGACATTGTTTTTTTCTTTCGTTTTTTTTTTATGGGCCGCGTGATTTAATATTCTAATAAAAATGCCATGGGGCGATGAGATAGAATTTTCGGGAAATCGAAGTTAAGTTGATTAGCTCCCATGAATAAGCGGGCCTTCCCCACTGCACCAGGAGTTTTCATTAGAAGCAGTTCAACAAAAGGAAATTATGGAAATCCAGAAAAAACGTCAGATGAAGGATTTTTTTGTTTGAAGCAGCAGCGATTGAATTAAGTCAGGTTATCGGTTTCCATGCGGTTCTGCCTGCCTGCTGCTTTGCTTCAAAAATCTTAGCAATAAATCCTAGCGGGTGAATATGAGCCCCAGTCGTTTGATTTTTAACCCCGTGTTTTCGCTTTCTTTCTAGTAAATGTCATGCGGTGTTCGGTTTGCCACCAGGACTACAAGCAAAGTGACATCATCGACAATTACTTTGTCAAAGACACGACGGAAGCTACCAGCACATCTGATGAAAAAGCTGCACAGGTATTGCAAACAGTCGTTTTTGCCCAACTTGAATGCTTCAATTCTTTTCAGCTGTCTTCCAAACGAGCTGTGACGCTTATTTGCGTTTCTCTCTTTCTCTGCTTCTGTATTTCTAAGGTGTGCACAAGTTGTGAAGACAACGCTGGGACAGTAGGCTTTTGTGTTGAGTGTGGCGAATGGTTGTGTAAAACCTGCGTGGAGGCCCATCAGAGAGTGAAAATTACCAAAGACCACAAAATCCGTACAAAGGAAGATGCTGATGCTGCGTCTGGTAAGAACACTTAAGAGTCAGAAGCTAAACTCCCAAAGCCTGAGATGGAAAATCTTTTGGGTAGTATTTATTGGACACTACAAATAATGTTGTCATGGTTATTGGAGAGCGGATTATTATGAAAACCCTCGAGGGTTGAACCAGAATTAGATTTTTTATTTATTTATTTATTTTTCCCGTTTGGATTCTTGGTTTGATGGCTGAGCCTATAAGATCATTCTGTAAATAAATATGACAAAACATATTGGTGGGACTTCAACAATGGGTTTTAAAATTTTTTTATATATGTTGATACCGTTTTCAACTTTGACTTGGGAAAAAAAAACCTAAAGACTTAGTCATTATATCTTAAATTATTCTTGCACACAGTTATGCTTAAAATTATTCATACCTCAGACACATTTAGATTTTAATCAATATTTTCTATTGATCTACATGTTTGTTCTGAATGGAAGCAATACTAGTAATGACAAATCAAAAATGAAAGTGGAGACATCAAAATGGAGAAGAAATGAGGAAGTGTAACATTTTGTGAATCCCAACTTATCTTTCAGTCAAACTACAGTATGTCATTATTGTGAGAGGAAGGCGCTAACCTGCCATAAAAGTAGGGTTGGGCAATATGGACTTAAAATTTTATCACAATATTTTGCAGCACTATTGTGATAATGACAATTGACAATAAGAACAATTTATTACCACTACTTTTTTAAGTAACTAAAAAACTTTGACTGTATGACACAGCATTTGCAGCCACACAAACACAAATACTCTTGAAAAAAAATCATGCCTGTATTTCCTTAGGACAACAGTCACATGAAGAAGTGATTTGTGTCACTATACTGCAACACACAGTAACTGCATCTAATCATATGATCAAGTTTATTGGCTTTTTGATACTCTCATTGAACAAAATGTGGGTAAAATAGTAAAATAACACTCCCGAAAATACGGACAGTTTTGGGGGTTTTGAACATCATTAATCGGAATTTATTGAGACAACAATAAATTAAAATTCTTGTCATAAGAAATGTATCACGATAAATGATAGACATGCTCACCCCTACACAAATGACGCAGCAAACAAAACGGATGCCCATATTATTCATTTTTTGTGTTCCTTCTGTGCCATGTCTGGTTTGGTGCAATCAGGCGACGCGTTTAGCAGCTGTTAAAAAATTTAAATGTTGTTCTTTGATATGTGTTTTTTTTTGTTATTAAATTTCTTCCCTCCATTGTTTCAACAGATTCTGTCACGACAGGACAGAGGCCAGTTTTCTGTCCCATCCACAGGCAGGAACCTCTGAAACTTTTCTGCGAGACATGCGACACTCTAACGTGTCGGGACTGTCAGCTTCTGGAGCACAAGGAGCACAGGTAGGTCAACGCTCTTGCACACATCTGTTTTGTAGCTAGTAAAGCAGATTTCTTTCCTCCAAAAAAAAAAACAATTCCATAATTACTAAAATAATCGTTAGTTGCAGCCCCATTTTGTTTTTACTGTGTTAAATGTGCGGAAAGGGGATGCATAAGCATTATGTTCCTACGGCATCGTGTCTTTCTACCCCATAGAAATGAAAAACGTGCAAATTCACTAGAAAAACTAAGTGTGAAATAGTTGAGAAAATCAAACTTAACTATAGCATTGTTTGTTTCATGGAATCATGAAACCCTCTTAAGTTTATTATTATTATTATTATTATTATTATTATTATTATTATTATTATTATTATTATTATTACACTCCTTCCAGAAAATGAATTTATGAATATTTCTCTACAAAACCTTGACTCATTTTTGGACTCATGTCCATATCTGTTTACTTCTGGTGACATGTAACCTTTAAGGACTGTAAATACCACACAAGCGCTGACAAATGAATTTATTTATGCGAGGTTGCTAAAACACATTTTGTTTAACTTACAAACAAGCCAAATACAGAACTTCTGGTAAACCAAGATGGTGGGAAAACAGCCTTTTTTTCTCTAAACCCTGAAAATAAGAATAATTCAGTACCTGCAGAGTATGTACAGGCCATCAGAAGTTAATTTAGTTAATTGAACCTGATCGTGACTTGGGTTTGTTCTGTCTTCTATCAGGTACCAGTTCCTGGAAGAAGCTTTCCAGAACCATAAAGGAATCATCGAAGCCAACATGGCCAAACTACAGGAAAAAAAGAACTATGTCCATTACTCTGTGTCTCAATTGCAAAACAGGTGGGTTCAGGTTTCTCTGTGCTTCATCTATTTTGCACAATTTCTGAACAGTTTTGTATTTGACTTGTATTTGAGTGGAATTAATTTGTGTGTGTTTTGTTGTGTTTTTGTTTATTTGGGTTTTACTTAATACAGGTTAAAAGAACTGGGTGAGACTCATAGAAAAGTGGAACATGAGATCAAGATTGCTGTATTCACTCTTATAAATGAAATCAACAAAAAGGGCAAAGCGTTACTTCAGCAGTTAGAGGTAAGACTGTATTGAAACTTATTTTAAACTTAAGAATCACTATTTCTAAATGCTAAAATCTAAATAGAACACAGCTGACAGTCGTGAGATTTAATGACAGTGCTGCGATAGAAGCCTGGGTGAAAATACAAAAGTTTTGCACTTTGAAGGAAGATGCTTTTTCATTTACGTTTGAAGTTAATATTTAATTTACATCTGATATATTTTTTGGAGCTTTTTGTTGTTTTGCATTTTTTATTACATCAGAACCTTAAACTCCAGAGCCCCTTAAGGGACAATGAAGAAAAAAGAAAAAAAAAAACCGTTCTCATGCACACCATATACTATCTTGTGCCCATCATGTACACATCACATGCACAAGATCTCACACCTCCATTTTCCTGCTGCAGGGCAAAAAACCGATGATTACCATTTGTTTTAGCTGTCAAATTGTCAACAAAGGAGGCTATATCTTACATGTATGGGTGACGTATAAAAGAAAAAGGGTCGCAGTGCTTTGATAGTAATTTGTCAACACTACCACAATTAGATAGCAAGACCAGGAAAAAGTTTTATTTAAATTAAAAACGGTGAGGGAAGTAGGTCAGCTTGACTTTGACAGCCATGATATCTACAGTGAGGAAAATACGTATAAGTAACACCCTGCGACTTCGGAATTTCTCCCACTTAGAAATCATGGAGGGGTCTGAAATTTTCATCTTAGGTGCATGTCCACTGTGAGAAACATAATCTAAAAAAGATCCGGAAATCACAATCTATGAATTTTTAATTTATTTGTCTTATACTGCTGCAAATAAGTATTTGAACACCTGCCAATCAGCAAAAATTCTGGCCCTCAAAGATCTGTTAGCCTGCCTCTAAAAAGCCCACCTCCACTCCACTTATTATTCTAAATTAGAAGCACCTGTTTGAGGTCGTTAGCTGCATAAAGACTCCTGTCCACCCCCACACAATCAGTAAGAATCCAACCATGGCTAAGACCAAAGAGCTGTCCAAAGGCACCAGAGACAAAATTGCCTCCACAAGGCTGGAAAGGGCTACAGGGCAATTGCCAAGCAGCTTTGAGGAAAAAGATAAACTGTTGGAGAAATTATTAAAAAATGGAATGGAATGAGTCAGGGCTGTGTGTAGTGCAATGGAGACAGCATTCTCTGTGGTCCGGTTCCTCCTATAGGCAAACTGGTGCCTCTCTAGACCAGCAGGAAGGTTATCCTTAATGTGTTTTAGGATTATCCTCTCAAAGCACCGCATAATGACTGGGGTTAGTGCAACTGGGTGGTAGTCATTTAAGTCAGTCACAGCTTCCGGCTTGATGATGGAAGACCGTAGGCAAACAGGGACAGATTGAAAATGTCTAAAAAGTCTTGGACCAAGACAATAATGTCTTGGTTAATGACAAGTTGTCATAGGAAAGGCATTTTAAATATTAGCTTTGCATTAGAAGCTTTATTATTTACCGAATGACACATAATGACAACAGTCATAAATGTTATTGAAGACTCCTTCATGTTCATGACAGGTGTTGTGTCATGCTTATGACAGTGTCATGTCCGTCTTATGCACACCCCTTCAAATAAAATGATCTGATCTGGTAATTTCAAGCTTTACTTGTGTTATGTCACCAAAATCATAAACTCAAAATATCTGATTGACAGAAAACCTGTCTGAACTGCTTCCTTTCACATGTCAGAATCTTCATGCTAGCATTGATACTTTTTTATGTGTTAATATTCAGTTGTTTGTCATTGAACTCCTTCCATATTTTCAACCTAAGCAGCTGAAAATTGTTGGATGTTTTTCTTTTTATGGTTTTAGTTCAGATTCATTCTGTTTCTTTTTATTGCAAAACACAAACATTCAAATGCCCTCCTTACATGGCAAGATGCAATGTGGTTTGGAATCATTTAGGAGGCAACTTTTAGCTTTTTAATTCACTGATTCTTTTCTGGCAATGCTAACCAAATCCCCATGTTTATTCAGAGCGTGAACAAAGAGAGGAGCTTGAGGCTGATGGGTCAGCATAAGGACACCACCCAGCTGGCTCAACAGATCCACCATGTGCTCAACTTCTGCAACTGGGCCATCACTTCTGGCAGCAGCACTGCATTGCTCTATAGCAAGAGGCCGGTATGTTTCTCATAAGACTCACTTATTCACTCAGGGAACATGCTAACCCAAGTAGTTTCTATCAAAACCATTAACACACACACTAATGAATTTTACTTGAAGAAGATCCCAGTTTCTATTGGTTAACTTGTTAACTTTTTAACAACACTTAAGTTGCGTAAGATCAAGGTTGGCAGGTTGCGCTTAACAACAGTTTATAACCTCTAGGTGGGCATAGAGGAACATACTAGGGCCACAACATTAGCTTAGTGTTTCCTTTTTAGATGTGGTGTAGATTTAATCCTTTAGCATAAGAGACCACCCAAATGAGTTGACTTAATGGTGGATTTCGTTGTGACGTGTTCTAAAAATAACAGAATAAGATTTTAGTTGGTCTCTTTTAGACATAATTATTAATGTAATAACCTTACTCTATTTGTGCGAATGGATGTAGATCATGTACCAGCTTCGACAGCTCTTCAAGGCGAGACTGGAGCCAGCCCCACAGTCCAATGGAGTTGTAAGGTTCTTCTGTGACCCAACTTTTTGGGCTAAAAATGTTGTTAATTTAGGTGAGTAAAACATTCTAAAAGTCCCTTTTTAAAAAAAAAAAAAAGTTTATGAGTAATTTTTAAAAATTGTTTTTGTTTTGAGTCATTGCTTTTAAGGTGGCATTTCTCAAAATAATGTAAAAAAAATTTTTACTTTCACAACTGTTTTTACAGTGTTTCCTATTTTTAAATTATGGTAAGTAATGGTTTGTTTTTGGGGGGTTTTTTTTGTTTGCTTGTTTTTTAAATCATAGGTAATTTGGTTATTGAAAAACCTCCTCCAGTTCCACAACCTCCCAGTGTGATGGTAGGCGGACCGGCCATTTCACCAGGCCAAAGTCACCCCGGCAAACATCCAGGGCAGATCAACCTGGCTCAGCTCAGGCTGCAACACATGCAACAGGCTGCATACGCACAGCAAAAACATCAACAGCATCAGCAGCAGCAACAGCAGCAGCAACAACAACAGCAGCAGCAGATTCAGCAACAAATGCGTATAGCCTCCCAAATGTCCCAGCAGCATCCCAGGCCAGGCGGCCCGCCTTTGGTTCAGCAGCAGGTATGGTGAACGTGACAGTAATAGAAGGTGACTATTTTTTTATACTGTTTGTTAAAATGCTGTCTTTTGTTTGAAGTCATGTATTTGTAGCGTTTTATCAGTTTGTCTCCAGTTTTTAGGGGACTGTGATTTCTGATAATTTTATCAATCCTGGAATAATCTCTAAACAAGTTTAAACTTAATGTGGTATATTGTGGTATGCGTACCAATAACATTTATTCAACTTAGAAAATGCCCATTTGTTTTCTGTTCTCTTTACTTCAGGTTTATTCAGATACCTTCCCTCTTCATTTTAATTCACTAGATTGTGAAGCGATAGCCTATGATGGAGGCTAAGCAGCTCGAACTTCGTTTCCAGATGTTGTCAAACAGTATTTTTATAAGGCTGCAAGGTCAGAAACTTCTGCACACTTGGTGACACTGATCAGTTGGAATCTGATAACACTGATTATATCAAATAATACCAAGAAAACGGGAAAAGTCAAATTGCCGATGCAAAGCCGATTGCATCAAAATAAACAATCTTGAGTTACTAAATCAAAACTTCCTGAGAGGATGGATAATTGTTTAGTTCTGGCTCTTGTGCAGTAGGAAAGAGCAGATGAGCTGCCCGCGCAGGCTACAAAGTGAGATTCAGGTGATCGGTTTATGTGATCGACGATCACCGATCATAGACTTTTTCACGGAAGATGACCTATTATGATCAATTTATATTTGTGTGTGTGTTCTTTCTGACTAGCCTCCAAGGCTCATCAGCATGCAGCAGCTACAAAGAACTGGAGCTATCAATGGTGGGACCAACCCTTCTATGTACCCCTCCTCCCATCATATGCGTCTGGCTGGTCCACCACAAGGCCGGATGCCCACAGCTCAGCCCAGACATAACGGACAGCAGTATGCCCCTATGATGCAGTCTCAGTTACAAAGACAGGTCAGTATACGCACACACACATTAGAATTGTGTCAGAATGAGTGTGCATGTTCTCTATTCTGATACATTTGCAGATATTGTAGAGATATGATAGATGAGGCTGATCTAAAGAGCCAGGAACTCATTTTAGGTGGATTTTACATAAAAATCCACTATGCATAGCTTTAGTTATACATAGGCTTAACTATCCATTGTTAATTCAGTATAATTAAACAATCTTTAGTAACATTAAAGTTTGGTCAATTTGTGTTTGTTTTGTTGTGGTCTGCTGTGGTTCTTGTTTAGATAAAGATACTCCAAAAAGTTTAGCTGGAAAAGATTTAATTCCACTTTTTAAAAAATCCTTCCAAGAAGAATAATTTGTTTAGCTGAAGAAGTGGTAAAATTGAAGATCAAAGCTCTTAAATGCACAAAAAAAGAGACATTTCAAAGCAAAAATGTCAGAAAAACTAGATACTTAAACTCTGAGTGTTCAATTCATCAAATGTCAGAATAAAGTCAGGCTGATTTTAATCTGTGATCCCTAAATACATCATTCCATGTCTAGTAGTAATGGAATGATCTGTAACTATAACCCGGATTAAAATAACACATTTTCACTCTTTTGGTACAAATTTTTTTTTTTTTTTTAAAGAGCCTACTAAAAATATTGTTTGGTCAAACATAGCCAAGCTATTTCCAGACTGATGGGCGTCTTCTGATCTTCCCTCTTGTTTTCGATGTATTGATGATGAATAAATATAGACAAGCCAACGACAGTTTCTAAAAGTCTTATCCGAAAAGATTTCTTAGCTCTTTGTGAATTTTAACTTAAGGAATTTTCCTAAAAAGCTACTGGCTGATAATAAAATAAAAAGCTACGTTTTTTGTAAGATTACAGGTAAAGTCAATCAGTTTTAGGTTGAGCATGTATATGCTTTGATAGTGCATTTAGGATGCATGCTCATCCTCAGAATACAGGGAGTTCTTATCAATGCTGTTAGATCTTCACCACTTTGCAGACATGGAAATGTGCTGTTTGTTTTTTTTGTACATGTGAGACGAGGCAATAGAAACCTCCACTATATCCAGCCCCCTTTTTTTTCTGTGTCCAGATGTCTTTAGAATCTGAGATGAGCCACCAAAGGTTTCGTTTCTTACTCCAATCAGGGGTTTGGCACTTTTTTCCTTCTTTGTCATTCATGTGTCTTGTGCAGCATGTGTGGTTGATCACCTGCATGTTCATGAAGTCGTGTTGTTTCTAAGGCACATTATGAATAGTTGTTTGTTGTTTTTTTTAAGAGTGAGCTTCTCTTTAATGTTCCCAACCGTTCTTCTCCTCCCATTTGTTTTTCCGTATATCTTATTTTACTTTTTTCTTTTTTTGTGTGTCCTTGCCCTCCATTTTTCTCTCTCCGTCTTTGTGCAGCATTCCAACCCCGGACACGCTGGCCCCTTTCCAGTGGCGTCCCTGCATAACGCCAGTCCCACGAGTCCGACCAGTGCCAGCATGGCCGGGGCCCACGCACACCGCGGCCCTGCCAGCCCCATAATTGGTCCCATCGAACTCATCCCCTCCGTCACTAATCCTGAGAACCTGCCCTGCCTCCCTGAGATACCGCCCATCCAGGTGTGCATATTTTAAATTAAAATTTTTAAAACCAAAGTTTGATTTGTCAAAACACTTTAGCAAGACATGGCTTTATCCAGCTGTATTCAAGCATTTGCAGGTGTAATAATGTGAACAATTTGAGTGCTTACATTATTGGGACCTTACATTATTGATGCGACCGCTAGCGGCCTAGCGGTCCCACTATTTCGCACAACAAATTCTTACATCTATAGCTCTTAAATATCAATATCTTGAAAAATGCAATTAAATACAGTTGTGCATTAAGTGATACAAGTGCACTACTTCATGCAACTATTAACAATTAGTAAGTTGTTCCTTCTTAATAGGTTTTAAAGCACTTTGTCATTATCACAGGAAAGGGCACAAAATATTGTGATAAACTTCCACCTCTGTGTGATCATCCTTGTTAATCACCGTATTAGAAATGTACTGCATCTATTCTGTCTAGACAACATGGCATTTCTTTGTTTTTAATATTGCAACCAATTTTCAGGATTTCTAAAAAAAGTGTCCATTCACATGGTTTAGATAATATTTCCCCGAGGGGTGGACCCATCGATCGTATCAACCCCGATTTCTTTAAATTTGGGCAATCGGCCGATCCATGTGACAACGATCCTTTCCACCAACCTCACTTACATTTAAGTAGCCTCCAAGCTGCTGCATTTGGTGATTTTTTTTTTTTTTTTTGCACTACAAGGAAACTTGAAACTCGGGACACTTTTTAAAAAAATGTTTTAAGTTGTTTTGTTTTAAATCCTGCTGAGCAGTGCTGCACAATGTGCAAACCAGCCAGAGCCAGCAAAAAAACCCTGAAAGCTGAGTAATGCTGCTGCCTGCAGATAATGTCATCTAAATGATGGCTAGTTAATCCATGCCGGTATATCATGTTAAGCTGGAAGAACAACTGATGTTGTTGTTACCTATGTTTGCTGGTTATTTAATACTAGGAATAAATCCAATCCTCTGTAGTTTCAGTGCAGGACTTGTGCTTTCCACATATTTAAAAGAAATCTTTATTGCCACAATAGAAAGAGCAAAGAGTCAGGGAGGAAGAATTAGACCAGAGACCAGCAGCAGGACGGTGACGCAGGGTCTTCTCAGGTAAGGAGAGATTATGACTTGCAGAGAAAAAGACGTAGGTTGGTGGGAGAAACCAGGCAGGTATCAGGATTCAGAACATTCATTCATTTACACTCCAGAATATGTTCAGTCTGTACTATAGGTGGCACAATGAGAAGGTCACGTATAGTTTATATTTAGACAGCTTTTTGTTTATTATTTTAAGACATTTGTGTTCTTAAAGGCCGCATATATAAGTAATGAAATTTGAATTCATCTAAATTTTGCACATATGTGCTGCTACATTTGACTAAATTTAGTGTTGTCACTTTCTGTGTTTATGCCATTAAAATGTCCTATTATTCTTCTGCCTTGTCCTTTCCATTCTATTTTGCGTTCCAAGTAGTAACTTACGAACAGGGATGGTGTTTTATTGAACATTTACGATCACTGTTGCCATAAGATACATACATGTGTAACCCTTCTTTGCTCGTCTCAGATCCAATAGGCCGACTCCTCGACAGATACATTCAGGTTCATCGTATTTATTCTTAAGAAAAGAATAAAACAAGGAGGTGGTTATCGCCAGTCTAGCAGCTTCTGCCCCCACAGTAACGGACATCAACAGAAAAAGGGGACGAGCTGTCAATTACCGGTTACTATGGTAACCACCCACTGCCAAGAGCAACATTACAGAACTTAAAACACCAATAAATGTCTAAAGAAGCATATAAAAAAATAAAGTCAAATCAACAAATTTTGACAAACTTCACATTTACAACATTGTTACATTAAAACCTTCTTACTCATGCAATTAATCTTTTGCATGCTACCAAAACAGACGCTGGCTAGAATGTTAAAAAGGAATGCACCATACCGTTTCCCTTGCAAACAGTTTATTTCTCATGCGCCATTGTCTGATTTTGCATTTAAAGAAATGGGCTTCATAGATTGTAAACAGCTGTATTAGTTTTAGCTAAAAATTATGCTAAGCTGAACATTGCTTAGAATTTTCTGATGACACAGGCACACTTGCATGTCACTGTTTAAGTCATTACTGTCCACTTTGTAATAATAAACATGTTTATTTAATTTGAAAGGTTGCAAAAATATTTATTTTCGTATTTATATAAAATAAGAAATCTGTTTACTGCTGCACTCGGGTCAGATCGGCAGTAAAGCTGCAATTAGTGCGCCCCTAATTTCAACACTTTAAATTACATATTCAAGATCCTTAAATGGTAATTAAAACACAACACAAATGTTTTATATCAATTGAGTAAGAAGTACAAGTTCTTTAAAGCTTCAGGGTTGCTGAGTTTTAGAAAGCTGATGTAATTTGTTAACATGTGGGTCTTGGATAATTTCTAGAGGACAATTTAACTTGTGCAAAGCTAAAGTCTTTAATTGTTCTACTGATTCACATAGATTGGAGTTTGAGAAAATATGATAACATTATCAGCCTTTCTTCTTGACATGATTGCAAGATTTACCCTTGAGTGGATTAAGCATACAGAAACAATATTCTCCTGCTTCTTAAATTTAGTGTTTTTAATCTATGTCACGTGATTTTTAATGAGCCGTTCTTTGCGCTCCCACTCGTCTTTCTGACGGTAACCAGACCCTTGACAGAGCAGCTCGCCTCATGCACACCTAGAGAGGAATCTGCAGCGATTAAATTGGCTTTTGTTTCTCGCCGTTTTGTCATCGTGAACATCAGTTTATAAGTGAAAAGTCCCAAAAATCCAAATTTGTCCAGTTAAAACCAAAGTCAGTATTTTGTGTTTTACATCAAATTCCTCTGTGCGTTTTAGTGGAAGATGAATGAATCAAGTAAATATGAATAACAATCTTTTTTTTGTCAATTTAATTGCTTTTGTGATCATTTGGAACAGAAATGTAAACTGAAAGACTAATTGAGTAGTTGCACAGCCTTAGTTGCACATCAGTTTCAACTAGATTTTGACATAACTAATAATGTCTTTGTTTTTTTTAAAATGATTCAATAAAACCTGTTACACTCATCAAGTTTGTATTTTCATAAAACCTTAATCTGCTCATTCCCAACCAAAACACACTCTTTACTTACCTTAAATGTGTCCTAGATGTTTTTAGGTACTGCATTACATTAGGAAAACATTACTTCATAATAATAAAATGTAATAATCTGATGAATGAAATGCTAAGTAATGGCCCTCAAATATTACAGCCTTCCAAATATTGCTGTCAAATAGACCTTCTTTATTGTAATATTGCACTGATTGCTCTATTGTGCAGCTATGCTATTTGATTCATTAGCCAAATCTTGTTGAACCTTTTTAATGTAGTCTGTCATGTAAAAATGTCTATCTTTGTTCACCCGGAGTTGGAATAACCACCAACTACCATTGTAATATAACTCTGTCGTAGTTGCAAACTCTCTGCATCTACACACACTTGTTGACACGTTCCTAAACTCTGACTTTTGTTGTCAGCTGGAAGATGCTGGTTCCAGCAATCTCGGATACCTCCTCTCTCGTTGCATCTCCGCCAGCCAACAACACCAGCTGGGCTCCACAGACATGAACCCCTCTCCCGGACTGTCGACCCTTTCTCCTGGATCGTCAGGTACTCGCATGCTCAAAGAGAGTCATACTTTAAACCCCCATGAACTGTTTAGGTAGAAAAGGTCAAGTTTGCAACTTTATCACAGCACAGTCCATGTTCTCCTCTGGCAGGTCTGTCCAATGCTCACACACCGGCGCGACCTTCCAGTACGTCAAGTACAGGCAGCAGAGGCAGGTAATGCAACGGGAAGCTTTGTGACGCAATGAAAAGGGGTTTAAAGAAATGGAGAAAGCATCAACAAATCACAGCTTCAAATATAACTTGGGAAGAAGACCAGTTGTCTTCGTCTGGGATTTAAGTTGTAGGTAGATGTGCTTGTTGGCTCAATACAGTATTTTGGGGTTTCTGCTCATTCTTAAATTCATGTCTAAATCTAAACATGAGGCCTTAAAAAGTCTTAAATTTGTTTTAAAAATTACGGTGTATTTTTAATGTTAATTACATTGGACAACAATTGTCTTTTATCTCTATTTGCAACTGGCAAAAGTCCTTAATTTCATTCATAGTAGTCTTTAAATGTCCTAAAAAGTCTTAAATTAGCATAAATTCTGTTAGAGACATGGGAAGATATATTTTTTTATAATCTCACTGCTGCAGAACAAATGAAAGTACAAAAAGCAGGTTTCGTGTTTCAAATATGCAAAAAGAAACCAACCAAATTAAAGAAATAAATGGACAGTCGAAGCCACCGTCAATTCCTCTCGGCATGCAAAGAAGATTAAAAGCGTGCTGAAAAGGGAACAGCACCTTAGTTAGAAAGAGCTCCTCTTCTGTATGTCCAACAACTTCCCACCATTTCCTGCTTGTAGAGCCGCCACTCAGAAATTTATTGATGGCTCTACTCCTGCTGGAAGTAATAATCTCAGACAAGGTACACTCAAGTGCTCTTAGTCAGACCAGGGGAGAGCATTTCATTGTGCAGCAGAATGATGAACACAGGCACATGTCCAGAAAAAGCCAAAGAACTATTCTTGTAAAGATGAAGGGTGTCTTTGTTTTATAGAATCAGTCACCGAAGGCCAAACTAAGAGCCAAAAAAGCACTCGGTGTCTGCAGTGCAGCAGCGACTTGGAGAGGATCACCTGGGAGAAATGAATGTCTCTTCTGGTTTTTCTGAATGTAATATTTCAGGCTGTCCTTAAGCAAAGTGTATTCCATCAGCCTTTAAACATTTGCATTTTAGTTGGATTTAGTGTTACTTTTTCACATCTGCAGCCTCCGGAGGGAGAAATGTTTCCTGATTATTCCATAGAAATTCTGTCTGTGGGAAGAAACATTCAGACCAAGTGTTGGCAGTATGATGTAGTTTTTATAAGAATGTTGAAGCCCAAAGCAACACAAGATAAGAAATATATCTTTAGTATGGAGGTGTTTCTTTTACTCAGTAAGTTTATGACTTTCCTAATATTTGCAGTTTTTCTAACTTCTTATAACACTCCTGCTGTTGCTTACTCATGCCTGCTGATTTTTGCAGAGTTTTTGTGTATTTCTTGTAAATAATCTCTTGCTGTTTTCTACGTACAAATATAAAAATCCAGTACATTTTTTTAAAATATCATACTTTGCGCATTTCTTTTAAACTACTGATACCATTTTTAATAACTATACAGCATATTTTTGCTTGTGTTGTACTTTTGCTCATACTTTGCAGTATCTTATTTTTAATTTTCTGTTTTTCATAAATATTTGTTTTACTTTAATTTGAATATACATGTTTCCATGTACTTTTAACTGCCGCTTGTGCAACATTGCCAAGATTGTGGGAATATAAATATAATTTTAATAAGAGGGTTTCAGCAAAGTCCTTAAAAATCTTAAAATTATCCACATTTTTCCACATTGTTATGAAAACATGTAAAATTTAGGTTTTACAAATTATTTATTATAATCATATTATTGCAAAGTTCATTTATTTAATCAGTTCTCTATGTTAATAATGATATATGGATTAATTACACAGACTGATGTCTTTTTTGGTTAATTCTATTGATTTTCTGCTTACAGCTGGTGAAAACACAACATTTAAGATTAGAATATTACATCAGATCAACACAGAAGCCATATTTAATACAGAAATGTGAATTTAGTGAAAATTATGTTAAATGACTGATTATGAGGTCTTTTCAAAAGGTTCTTTTAATCTTAAAAATATACATTTTTGCATTGCGCTCTCTAAGACGATCACTAGCGACTGGGATATTGTGTACATTAATATCTCTGCAAAATATATTTTGCAGCAATATTAAAAGCTATGAGATAGAGGCCCAATTTGAATTGTGCCCACTGTGTAGGTTTGTGGTAAAAAACTTAGACAAAACTGCTATAAATGTTATCGAATTATTTAAATACCTTGCATTCTTTGTGCATTTTTATATATTCAGTGACACTAATCCAGTATAACAAATGTTTTAGGATGTGAAGTTGTTAAAAAAAGAAAAATAAACAACAGCTGAATTGTTTCAATAGCAGTCTTGTTTATGAAAATGTTAGGTTTTTTTTCTTCCAGTAGCTGGAATAACTATAATTGCTATAAACCCAAAGCAGAAAGACAAACATTTTAAATATTTGTTTATTTTTTGCTGGTCATCGTGTTATTGGAACATTTATCAATATCATCAAATATTACGTTTTCATAACATTGTGCAGCCCTAGTGGAAACCAAAACAGCAGCAGGCATTTTTATGGTTTATTTATGTTCGGTTTGTCCTGCCCCCCGTTTCCAGTAAGCTACGAATGAAACACTGAAGAAATAACGGAGAGGGAACAGTAAACAATGTCATAAGACTGATTTCATCCAAATGGCCACCTGCTGGTTTAGCATAGGTTTTACAGAGTTTTGATTGGAGAGGAAAAAATCTATGTAGCTACAGCTTAACATGGGCCTTAGTGGACTGATAATCTGTTGGCATAAAGAGAGCGGTCTGAGTTTTATGGTGAATTTGATCAGGTTCATTGATATTTCGATGCCTGGGTTTTGTTTGTTTTCAGTTCTAGCTCTGCTGGCAGAGCGGGGACAGGTGGTGGGTCGGCTGCAGAGCAGCTGAAGGTGAAGAAAGAACCCTGCACTGAGGATGACTACAGCTGCTCCTCTTCTGTGAAGACTGAGCGAGGCAAAGATGCTGGGAGGAGCGCCTGCATGGTACGGACAACCATTCCCAGGCTGGATGGAAATGAATGTTTTAGTTTGAAATGTAGTTTCTGGTCAGATAATTAGGTCAAAATTCTTTTGTATATATTTTCACTAAGGCTGGGCGATAAATGTCAGCACACCCAAGGCGGTTATCTTGTTTGACAAGCACGTGTTACAGCTTCTATTTATTTCATCTTTGAATTTCTTAACAATAATAAAGTCATGATATTACAAGAATGCCCTCGTATTGTTACCAGATTAAAAACATTTAATGAGAATAAATTGGTAATTTTATGAGATCTCCATCAATAAAAATAACTACAAATTAAAATGAGGAATATTGAGCATCTTGTGAAGTTATACTTTGGGATACGTTTTAGAGATAATACATGATATTATACTCTAAATCTTTTAGCACATCACCATCAAATTATTTTCAGGTGCAGGACTTTGAATCGATTGTGCTAAGTGTCTATTTTAGGGCTGTAACGATTCCTTGAATGATTCTAGTACCTCGATTGTTAAAATTCCTCCAGGAAAATTTATCCGTCTCGAAGCTTCATTAAGTTATATTTTATTTAGCGCACCGTGTTCCGGCCGGGTTATTACTTGCGTTGCGTTTTTTTCTTGTATTTTTTAGACATTTTTCAGGTACAACTATATCTTTATTCTGCTAATAGTATGACTATATTCTCGTAATTTTACAACATTAATTTAACATTTTCGTAGCCTGGCCCCATTACTCTGTCGTAGAATTCACAAAATTGATGACTGAAGTAAAAGCCACTTTTTTGAAAATATTTCCTGTCATTTTATTATTTAAAAGAAAGCGAGGAAAGAAAAAAATCAATTAAAATCAGATCTGGAGTGAAAAAAAATAGAAGATTTATTGCCCAGCTTTAATGTTCTTGCATGTTTCAGTGTTAAAGAGGCAGGTTTAAGTTATGCACCATAAAAACATTTCTCTAAAAAAAAGTGCACCTTCTGTGTTGTCGCTGTAGATGAGCAGTCCAGAGAGCAGCCCACTGGGAGTTCCATCCGCAGGGCCAGATGCTTACAGGGACGTTGGCGAACGCGTCAAAACGGAGCCCATGTCTGAGACGTCTTGCTCTGGACTGAACGGCACGTCGTCTTCCACCAACACTACGACAAGCCAGACAGGCTCTGTACTCACCAATGGAAGCGTAGTCAAAAGAAGTGGGTCGCATGATGCAGCGCAGGGCGGTGGTGGGAAAGATGACGACCCCAATGAAGACTGGTGTGCTGTTTGTATCAACGGCGGTGACCTTCTATGCTGCGACCGCTGTCCTAAAGTATTCCACATGAAATGTCACGTACCCACCATAAAAATCTTCCCACAGTAAGTGCATCCTGTGCGTTTGTATGTTTTGCCATAGTAACATTTCGGAAAGCTCATCTTTGTGGCCATATTTCGGTAAACTACATCAATCTAAAGGCTCTACTTTGTGTGATTTATTTTTTTGTCTCTTAGAGGTGAATTTCTCTGCACATTCTGCCGGAGTATAGCTGACCCAGAGATCGAGTATTGTGATGAAAGTAAGAGGATCAAAGGAGATCAGAGCCTGAGTCCTGAAGACCAGCGGGTCAGCACTGTCAAAACATCAATCGAAGACGTCTTCATGACGACTACAAGACGTGTAACTTTGTCTTTTTCTGTCTGCAGAGATGTGAACGCCTGCTTCTGTATATTTTCTGTCATGAGCTCAGCATGGGCTTTAGGGAACCTGTTGCAAGCTCTGTAAGTGTTCCCACCTTCCACACACATCATTCTACAAGCTACACTACATGAATTACATCAAATATTTTACTTATATTAGCAGTGACCACATTCGTGATCACTAAATAGTTTTTGCTTTAATTCGCTAACTTATTAGTGCACACTTTCATTCATCTCTACTGTTTTTCACAGTAGAGAAAAACAGTAGAGATTGGCATCCCAGCAGGGCCGGACTTAGGATTGCGTGGGCCCCTGGATTTGAGCCAATGTAGGGGCCCCACTTAATCATGATTCCATGTCTACAGTTGCACATAACATGTACACAGACACACAAACAGATTTATTGTGAATGAGAACATCAATCTGTGTAACCAGAGCTTCTAGTCAGGCATTGAGTCTGACACTGTTAACTAAAACACAGTGGCCATCTGTAGTCCCAACATGTACAAATATTTCACTGCTTGCTGTACTTCTTTCAGCAATTCATAATTGATCATCAAGGATCATTTGTACGACCAATGTTTTTTTGTTTTTTTTTCTTCAGCCCATCCTCTGGTTATCTCTCTTAACTAAATATGTTTAAAGGCGCATCCCTTTTCTTCCGTAACATAAATTTAGGTAAACAATCCAGTCCAACTCGTTTAGCTTAAATATAATGCATCTAGCTAACTGGATGGTCTCTTAACTCCCCTTTATGCATGACAAACTTATTTTTTCAGTGACCGAGATGGTGGCATAACTGGATGTTTTCTGACATTGTGCCTTGTACTTATTTACTCTACTTGTGTACAATCTGAAGTAGAAATCTTACATTTGTGCTATTTTCCCAGATTCCCCAGCCTACACCTCGATTTTATGAACACTGTTTTTTATTTGAAATATTTCAGTATGTAACATACCTCTGTCCTTGGATCTAGGTGCCCAACTACTACAAGATAATTAAGCAGCCCATGGACCTAAAGAAGGTGAAGAAGAAGCTGCAGCTGCGAAGCTCCCAGTATTACAAGACCATACAGGAGTTTGTGAATGACATGCGCCTTATCTTCAAAAATTGTGCAAAATACAACGAGGTGAGCAGCATGAGTCTTCAACCTGCTTGGGGAATGGCAGTGACTAAAATTGTGCATGCAGACACAAGTCACACTGATGTACACGGACGTTATGCAATCCTATTGGAAAATATAGAATCTCCACTCTTGGATGTAAGCTTTTGAAATTCCTTAAAATATTTTCTCCTTCAGTTACAGTTGGAGCAATAGGTCAAAAGCAAGAGAAGTGTCACCAAAAACAAAGTTAAAAACGTTCCGTATCATAAGAAATACAAACTTCTTTTTAAAAAATGTTAAAATTGTGAAAGATTCAACATTTTTGTCACTCAATTCAGAAAGTAAAACTCGTACTATATAGCTTTGCTAGGCATAGTGAAATATTTTGAGCCTTTGTTTCTTGTAATTTTCATGACCAACTAATTTCATGGCTAACAGGTGAGCTGGGTATGTGCTTCACTTTCTGAAACGAGTGACAAAAATACTGAACTTTTTCCACAATATTTAAATTTTTTGAGATGTATAAAGCAGGTGCAAGTGATGAACACATAGAGGTTGACTTCAGATGATGATCAACAGGATTACATATTTGTAGCGTTTATTTCATTCATATAAACTTGTAATGAGCATTTAGTTACATAGAAGAAAGCTAAATATATTAAGTAAATGAAAACAGAGTGGGGCTACATGGAAGCAGTGATGAGGACATTTTGTATTATTACTCTGAGACGTAGTTTAAAACAGAAGTTCCTCTTTTGACTTTTAAATATAATCTATACATCAAATGTATTCTTTTTTTTATAGTTCTTGATTTCACCTCTCCCCCAAGCTGCTTATGGTTTCATTTTTTTGATTGAATTTATTACCATCCAAGAGTAGCGATTCCACATTTTTTACCACCTGCTCATTCATATTATTTTTATTTTGCATTTAACCTGACCGACTTTATTTTGAAGCCATTAAAAGGGTACATCTGCATCTCCATAAAATTGGAATATAGTCAAAAAGTACATTTTAATAATTCATTTCAAGAAGAGAAATTCATAAACACACATTTATATATTTCAAGTGTTAATGTAGACGATTGTTAGTTACAGCTAATGAATAAACCACGGCCATTAAAGCAGATATTGCTGCTTTAAAATATGTACTATTAGAAATTTGTCATTTTTAATGAACCATCGTTTTATTTCTAGTTTTAGGATTTAAAATAAACATAACATTTAATAAAGGATATGGATCTTTCTTCTTTTTTTTTGTAGGATAGAAAATTATGTCAAAACTAGAAAAACTCATAGATTCCAGCCTAATGACAACAGACCTAAAACCTATTACTAGGACTTTTAAGTGTTGTTCTTTCAGGACAAATATTGCAGAAATAAACTGAAAAACATTTCATTGTTAAGATATCTAAAGTTAGAAACATTAACTGGCTTGTTTTAATTTTGTAGTCAAAGTTAAAAAGAGTCATTGTGGGACTCCAAGGAGTCCAAACTCAGCAGTTACTTCTACTACTTATGTTCTACCACACTTTTCTACTCTTGTGGTAGAAACGTTTTCTCCCACAAAACTTTTACATGAATTTAGCTTTGATATGTCACTATAGCTTCTTTATCAATGGGCAAACAGGATTGTGTAGGCTGTAACCCAACACTTCCATATTACTGTTTTTTGTATTGATCAGTTTCCAGAGGATCTAACTTTTGGCTTAGCATCATCTGTTGGCCACAATCTTCAAAACTGACAAAAGCAAATTAATCTATCACCATTCATCTCTGCAACAAGGGAATGTCACGTTATGAACTAACTTTCCAATGGTATTTCAAAAAGAGATGCACTTGTATGCTCATTACTCTTAACCACGTTTTGAACCTGGCATATTGGTTGTGATGCTTGCAGTTTTGTTCGCTTGCACTAATTGTTGTCAAGTGGAGTTTAAAGGCATCTCCTCCTCTCTTCACATTTGCCATCACTCACTACTAACACCGCTCTACCACTGCTTCACATCGGTAAACCACACGGTTGTTTAAAAAAGCTTTCATTGCGAGAGAAAACATCCACATTCTTAATAAGAGAGGAAGGTTTTCAGGTATATATTAAATGATATTTATTGTAGATATTTATTAAATGCACATGCTGGTATTTATTCGTTGAGGAAAAACATCATGTAAAGCTGAAGAGACGATTGGATGCATATTATTTGGACCAGAAAACAACATGGTGATACGAATACAGAGGGGAAAAAGTTTGGCAAACGACCATTCTCTCCGTTTGTCGTTTGCCACCTTCACTTGCTGTTAATTGATGCACTTTTTTGACTGGGTGATTTAACTGAGCACAGTTTAAAAGAAACAGATTCCTTTATCTGTTATGAACTAAACTTTCCTGTGCTATGAATTCTTCTCTCCTCCTCCTGCTTCACTGTCTGTGTTGTAATGTTATTACCCCCTTTAGATGTCTCGAATAATCCAAGTTTATGATGAGGAGAAAGAGATTAATACCCAGGTAAGCCGTTTCAAATGGGGCACCTATCTCCTGCTCCCTCCCACTGAGGCTCCAAGAAATGTGCGGAAACGCCCCGAGTGAAGCTCTTAGCAGCTGCCTTTAGATTCCATACACCTTTAAAAAAGAAAAAACTGCTGAAAATTGGTTGACACAGATCTTATTTCTCAATAAGTGGCAAAACGGGTCACTAAGTTTGCTTTCCTTTCACTTTTTCTGTGACTGTTTTCACTCTCAGATTCAGGCTTTCACTTTATATTTTGCTGGCTTTAATACAGCAGATGAGTGTAACATGAAAATATGCTGCTGACAGAAGATGCTCTTATAAAGCTCACTGACTTAAAGCAAACTAATATTGTAAACAAATGTAGACTTCACATCTAAGAAACTAACCATTTGGGACACGTCTGTTTTACATTACTAACATAAAGGAGCTTTTATTAACTTTCAGGGTCGATCTGCAATGAGCTGCTCAAGGCGGTTTGAATGTGTGCTTGCCTCATTCAAGTCGCTCAAAAATAGTAGGCTTGCATAGAAGACTTAAAAGTTACACAGTAAAAAAAAGGTTTTAAATATGCAAAATGACTAAACGTGTATAAATGGTTAGTTTTATCAACAGTAAGAAAAGTTTGAGATAGTATGCTGTTTATGCAAATGTTCCAGGGTGTGGAGTATTGGTGCAGGATCTGTCAGTCTTGGGTTTATTTGGTTGTTTTTGTCTGACATGTCATTTCCAGTTGCGTTCATTTTACTGCCTTGGACCAAAGTCAAAGAAATATTGTAAAACGGAGTAATAGAAGAACTAGCATCTTCTGCTTCTGTCATGTTTAGCAGTTTATTTCAGTAACAATTTTTACCGAAGCAGTTTCAGTTTTTAAAGAAATATCTTGGATGCTAGTTACCAAGTTTACTGTGAATACACCTAAATAAAACGGCACAAAACACATTAGAGGAATGGAGAAAGAAATCTGTAGAAATGCACCGATCAGAATTATACGACCAATTCCCGATGTCCGGTTTCACAAAGGTTTGGCCTCTGATGCAGGGGCCAGTAATTTTCCATATTAAGAGTAGAGACAGCAGACATTACAGGACTCTTTTAATATACTGAAGCAAAAAACAAAACTACACAAGTGATATTTTAGACGCCAGTTTCTGTATGTGCTCATTGAAGAATGTAGATCTTTACCTTTACAGTGAGATTTTTGGCAAGTTCCCTAATCAGGGATTTTCCATAACAGAGAAGTCGGCTCTATAAATCAGCAGGAACAATTATGAAACTGTTGTTCGTTACTATGCAGTGCCCTCAGTACATAGCTTCTGACAGTAAGTATTTAAATAAAAAGCCTTCTGTACAGTTTGACTGTACTGTATTTCAAAATAGTGTTGGAAGCAGATGTGCTTTAGTGCATGCATGATACAGGTACCTAATGCTGATATTGGAATTCACTCCAGTATCATCCAATAAACAAGTATCTAAAAGCTCCGCTCCAGCATTCATTCTGTCCCAGTTTCTATCCAGCAGCACTTATATCCTGAAAACACACCAAAAATAAATGGCCTATTGCTTCTGACTATTGTTCTCTGAGTAATGTCACTTTCTGAAGCCTTTTCTAAAGTTCCACTCTACAGAAGAAGCAATAAAAGTGTACATCATTCGTGCCGATGTCACATTGGTATCGGTATCGTCCACTACTGAAAACTATGACGTCTGCATCGTATTAGAAGGGAAAAAAATATTGTATTGGGACACTTGCAGTGAAAACCGTTTTCATTAACATCAGTGGTGTAGATTTGTTTCAGATTTTATCTTCAGCAGTGTTGAGGCTTTCAACATCAAGTTTCATGTTACCTCTGATCAATGCAGGTTAGCTTTTATTTAGTTTAATGAAAAGCTCTTCATTGAGCCATGTTCATTACATTCTTACACAACCCTGGAAATCTCGTTTTATGGAATAGATTTTTCTTTTGTTTGTTTCGGTGGGTATTGTTGACAACGGCCTCTTTGACCTGTAAGTCACTAGCGGAGATGTTTCATGGAGCCACAGTGGGACCGGAAGGCAGGACATCCTCGCTCTGTACAGCAAGGTTGAGCTGGGGCCGCTTTGCCACAAGGAGTCTTAACCAAATCTAATTTGTCTCCTCATTCTCCTCTTCCTTCTTCCTGCCTCCAACCCACTCATGTTTCCCCTATCCCGCCCACACTCAACGGTACTCACACCTTTCCTTCTCTATGTCACTCCTCACGCTCTTCTTCTTCTCCTCCTCCTCCGACCTCTTCCTCCTCCTACTGTTCCTCCTCCGACAGGCGGGATCAGAGATGGCGATATCTGGTAAGGCGGTGAGCCTGTACTTTGAGGAGAAGCTGCAGGACATATTCCCGGATCAACACTTCCCCGACTCACCGGACCCCGGGTCCTCCGACGAGAAGGAGAGGGAGGACGTGGACACGGAGGACTCCGAGGAGGACTTCATTCAGCCTCGACGCAAACGGTTGAAAACGGACGACAAGCTTGTTCACATCAAGTAAAAACCCGGCGTAAAGAAACGACAAGTTAAAAGACTGTCTTCCTTTCATCTCCCAGCCTCTGTTTTTTTTTTAATTATGATTATTTTGGAGAGACAAAAAGTAATGACGTTTTCTAAACCAACTCATTAAGATTGTTGCCTTGGAATGAAAGTATTTACAAGTCTTCTGCCATATTTTATTCTGTTTCCTCCCGAGAGCGTAAACATGGATCTTCTATTTCATGGACACTGACCCGCTTGTACAGATTTTAAGTAGGACTTCTTGTTCTGTTGTAGCTACCAACTGATTTGTTTTGTTTTCTGCCATCCATTTGCATTTGTAGAGTTGTAACAATTTCTTTATAAAAACATTTAACTTGACTTATTCTGTTTGATGTATATTATCTATGCTTTGACATTGAGCCTACTAAGTATTTGTATGACTTTGTGGAAACGTTGTGTACATAAGAGAGTCTACCGTATAGGTGTTTTGGTGCGTCAATAAAACCTGTTCTTGAAGCACACCAGAGGAAAATATTTGTACAGCAGGTTGTCGTTTCCTTACGTTTTAACTACTGCAGCTGCAACAACAACATCCGGAAGATAAATGGCAATATTCGTTCAAACAATCCAGCTTACTGTGGCGATACTAAAAAACAAAAAGAGTATGGCAGCTCAAAAACAGAAGTGCAACAAACGATTATATTAGTAATCAGTTATTCTGATGTTTGTTCTGATCAAATGTATGTAGTACTAGAAATATATTAAACAATGCGAAAACCCCCAACTCAATTCCATTTTTAATCAAGAAAATAAAAACTACTGCCTAAAATGCAATAACATAAAATGTGCCGAGTGTATTTGAACAGGTGAAGCTGAAACTAAACCACGCGAGTTTTGGCTAAAGCATGTTTTTATCTTTAATCTAAAATGTATAAATATTTTTGTACAGTTTTGACTTAATTACTGCTCTTTTTCTCAGCAAAAAATTTTGAATCCGTGTACTCTAGCTAACGATTAATCGACTACTAAATTGAAATAGCCTTCCACGTTTTCTGTCTCTCTCAGTTTGGGTTGTGGTAAACTTCAAATCGGATTTCTTTCAACAATGGCTTGTTTCTTGTCATTGTTGCGATTTGGCTAAACTTGTGGAGGATATGACTAATCCGTAATCCGAATAAAACACATTTTGTAGTTGTAATGGGGGGGGGGGGGGAGGGTTGAAATGTAAAAGACTGTTTTCAGAAATATTTACAGTTGTGTTTTTGTTGCCACTAGTTACTTTCTTCACCGCAATAGATTATTTATGTTCAAGAAGTCTCCAGTCCTCCTGGGCTGCAGCAGAACGTTCTGCTGACTTTCTCACAGGTCCTCTCTGACGGATGATCGACAGGCGGCTTTGTGCTGATTCAGTATTTGATAAGAAGATCGTATTTGCATCTGTTGGATCTATGGGGGACTGGGTTCGGTTTTTGTTCTTTGGGGGCTGATGGGTTAAGGTCGGAACGAAGCACGTGATTCCAGGAAACCTTAAAAAAACAGTATTTCGTGCTGACTTCAGTGAACTTGGTGCTGAGTCGTCAGTCTGGCGGCGGGTCAGCTGACACCTGGCCAGCACCAAACAAACCCACAAAATAACAATTGGAAGAAGACCGGTTTGTATTTTGGATTCAGCTTCGGACGTTAATAGCCTTCCTGGTAGGTTCTCTCTTTCCTCTGTTCACATGTTTTGTTTTTTTGATAAATATAGTTATACCTTACAAGGTTTACATTTCTGATTGAACGCAACTTGGTTTCCAGTTGTTTTGAGGGCTACATTGCTTAATAGATTATAATAAACATAACTGTCAATGTAATTTACGTGACAGGTCATGATAGAGGGGACATTTTGTGGTAACATGGAAAATACGAACGTCGCTCTGTAATCTTTGGCGAGGTTTGAGGAATGTTCGAGGAAAAAAAGGTTCATATCGGCTTAGAACTAGTTACAGAGTTAATGTAGGTTAATGAGGTTGATCATATGTGCTGAGAAATGTTTACTATGTGGCGATTTTTTTCTTTCCTTTCCTTATTATCGTAGTTTGGAGCTTTGTTCAGAGTTGCTCAACCAAAGCCGCGTTCTATGGGATGTATGGCAGGCCGTTTTAACATAAATTCTGTTTTACCGCCCTTACATTCCAGATATCTCAAGTTGTTTTATGACTACATGTTTTAACGATTTAAGATATCTCTAATTATATTTTTACTAGATAAAATATATATTTGAGATATCTCTAATTACATTCTGACTAGTCAAATAGAGTTGTATGGAGACTTCAAGATATCTACAATGAGTTACTGACTATCTGAAATACACATTTCAGATACAGTTAAAATTATGACTAGTCATAAAGTAAATTCAAGATATCTCGAATGGCAACATAATTCAAGATATATTAAATGTAGTTTTGAATAGCGAAATTTAAATTATAGATATCTTAAAAGCAAATAATGACTTGACAAAACTAAATTAAAGATATCTTGAATTGTAATTTTGACTAGTCAGAATTCCTTTTCAGATATCTCCAAATGAATTAGAGATATCTTGAATTGCACAGCTTTTCTATTTAAGATATCTTAAATTAACATCCTGACTAGTCAGAATGACATTACTGACATCTTGAATATGTATTCTGTACAGTCTACTCTTAATACGGAAAATTACAGTCGTAGGAGAAGGTTTGTGAGGTTGTAGTTAAAACGTTTAAGTGTAGAAATTTAACGTTTGTAGAAATTGTAATTGTGTGTGTCTACTTTTATTTTGTATTCGCAATTTCTTCATATATGTGACCACATATTTACAAGTACCTGGAGTTGCGCACAAATTTTCTTTTTACGGTTTACAAAACATGTTTCACAGATACAACTATCCAAAGTTGCACACAAAGATGTTTACACGAGTTACAAACCCAGTATTACACACGCACAGGTATTTTTACACACACACACACGCACAAGTATTTTGAGACTATTTTCACTCCATACATATCCAACATTGCCGAGCTATTTCTAGGTTGTGGCATTTACACATAATTTTGTGCAGCAAACATAAAATTCTGCAGGCAACTGTTTGGACAGCACAAAGGGGCTTCCACGCAATTCTTAATTCAGATATCTAAAATTGTAATTTTGACTAGTCATAATTAAGTTCAAGATATCTTAAATTGTAATTACGGATATATGGCCCTTCAAAGGACGGGTCCAGTGTCGTAATTTGAGATATCTTGAAAGGAATTTTGACTCGGCAAAATATAATTGAAGATATCTTGAATTATTATTCTTACTAGTCAGAATGTAAATGCAGATATCTTAAATTACCATTCCAGACAGTCAAGATGCATTTTTAGGAATGTAATTACAGAGAGTCAGACGAAACCGGATTTGTGTTAAAACGGCCTGCCATATACAGTCACTTACGCTCATTGCTACGTTTGCGGATACGTTTTTAAAATCAGCCAATCAGTGGGGGGGACGGAACACCTTTGCTGTTGTTTATTGTGATCTTCCGCGGTATGTTCCCAAACCTCCGGGCCGTGGAAACGAGTCCACACCAAATATTATTCATGTTCACATTGTTGGCTTTAAGGTGAACCAGTTTGGTCACATGTGGGAGGTAATGTCGATAGATTTTGTTGCTAACCTCTGCAGTAGCTACTGGACAGCGTGTTTGTTTTGATATCGACCTTTATAGATTTGTAACCTTTACTGGTGACGTTTCCACGTTCTGGTTTCTGCATCTGTTCTCCTGCGTTCAGATTCATTACCAATGTTTTTCTGTTGGTGTTTGTTTCTATCAGAATAAGTTGACATTTGAGCCAAATGGCCGAGACAAGCAGTTTGTTTGCTTTGGTTTCCTTTAAAGGGCGGCGTCAGTCTCGCTTATATTGTTGCGACACATTGAGGTCTGGTGGTTTATTTCTGTATTTTACTTGAATATCTGTTTAGAAAAGGGTTTTTTTTTGTGTGTTTTTTTATGAAGACTTAACAACATTGACGAAAATACAACAAGGAGGCAAAGTTTTTCTGGCCTACTCAAATTTTTTGTTTTGCTTTTTTATCTCTTGCCTTTCTGGTTTTTCTTCTTCTTTTTTTTTTTTTTAAAAAGCACTTTAACATTTTAAAGAAGTAAACATGCCCTTTATGTTCTTGGATAAGGATAGCAGCTTTGAATTCAGCCAAAAAGGAAGAAATTACACGAATATTACAAATTATGCCTCAAACGATGCAGTAAACGAAGGTCGACCTTCATTCATTATGGGTTTCTCTTTTGTCTGGATGGACAGATTCATTTTAGGTCATGAAACTCATTTTAATGACTTTCATTATACTCATTAAAATGAGTTTTGAACTTAATATGTCCTTTTATTAATTGCATAAACAGCGATCAAAAGGCTATGAGTCGTTTTCATCATGGTGGAGCAGTGTTGTTCCTCTTTTATGCAGAATTGTTTGGAGTAGTTTTTAAGCATGCTAAAGGTGATTGTGTTATTATTACTATGTTATTGTTTTATAAGCATTTCATGAATCAAGAGGGCGGGAAAAGTCAAGGTTTTTTCCATATTGGATCTGCGACTCATCCATCAGAACTAACTAAGAGTTAGGTTTTTCCTCTCTCTGGTTATTTAATCGGTGCATTTCCACAACTGAAACGTATTTTCTCGTGTTCACTAACAGACGTGCCTCTTGACCAGCAGACTATGTGGAAAGGCAGCGTCTTCACCCAGAGCTCGCCCGGATGGACAGATTCAGGAAACTTCACCTCGTTGTGTCCGAATGGCTCCCGGTGGGTTTGGGAAGGCCTGGGGGAATGCGCCCAGGATGGGAGGGACATGGCCAGCGTCTGCCTGGGCCTCCTGTCCATCGTCTGTTTCATGGTGTCCTCTCTTCCGTAAGGGTTTGCTCTTTTAGTCGGTTTTGCAGTTTGCTTAATTGTCAGGCGAAGTTCATTCTGCTCTCTGTCTGGTTACAGTCAGTACTATAGTTCCTGTAAAAAGGGGAATATGGACAGTGCCCTGTCGGTTTGGTTTCTGCTGCTGTGGTTGGGAGGCGATTCCTGCAATCTGATTGGCTCCTTTCTAGCTGACCAGCTTCCACTTCAGGTGATTATTATTATTATTTTATTTTATGATTTATTTTTACATAAACAACTTAAATATTTTATTTCAAGTTTGTCAAATGTTCAGTATTCATGATTAAAAAAAAACAACCTTTTATGGCTTTTGCCTTTAAAATAAGAAAAATAACTTCACCAGAATGCTAACAAACGACCATATATTGCATTCTTATACATGAAATCTTACTGTTATGGAATATTCTTGTATCAGTGAGTTATTTTAGTCGGCTTGAAGCATCTGAGCTCATAGGAGTCTTAGTTTTTTGTTCACCTGAGACGTGTGTATCTGTTTGTCCTCGTCATATAGATCTACACAGCGATTTATTATGTCTTGGCTGACCTGCTGATGCTCACCATGTACACCTACTACAAAATGAGACACAGAGTGGCTCACAGTGAGTATTTTTATTTTCGTCAATTAAAGTTTGGTTTTTACCCTATTGGGTATTCTTAAATAGAGTCTGGGCGTGCCGTGGTGGCGTAGGGGTTAGCGCGACCCGTATTTGGAGGCCTTGAGTCCTCGACGCGGCCGTCGCGGGTTCGACTCCCGGACCCGGCGACATTTGCTGCATGTCTTCCCCCCTCTCCTTCCCCATTCCTGTCAGCCTACTTTTGTAAAAAGGGACACTAAAAAAAAAAAAAAAATAGAGTTTAGTTCGTTTGGACCGTATTTAACACCAAAGTTTGCGACAACAACAAAGTGCGAGTTTAGACATGGAAACCCTGAGGCTCCTCACAAAACCTGCAGCCACACATAAAAAATACTAAATAGCACTAATACACTGTTTATGTACAATAATGATTAGCAAAATATCGGTTCTAAGGTTGGTGTTGGCCAGCAGTAGTCATTTATCAACATATTTTAACGGTCCGATAAATAAAACTGGGCCGATATTAAGAACTAATATTTATTTCCATAGAAATGGAAATAAACTACAGCAATATTAATACTGGATATTGATTTCGTCCCAGTAAGACATTTTGCAGAGACGGCTATAATAACTAAATTTGAAATCCTTGTGTGCTGAAAGCAAGCTTTGCATGTTTCTGACTGGTAAACTGTGAGCCGACGTTACTTTGATATAATGGTTTTTGTACCTGCTTCAGTTTTCCGTACTTGTGTCGACCTCTGCTTCCGCATCTTCACCAGGGAGGACAGTTCTGAACGTCGTGGGCATTTCTTGCGTTCTGGGCCTCACTGCTGGTCTGGCCCACCGCCCTGGGGTCGACCCCGAACCTGAAATGATCTTCTCTGGGTTCAGGAGCCGCTCTTTGCTCTCAACCTCTGATGCTAGCTCTATTCAGGTCAGACCTGCTATAGTCTACTCGTCTAAATGAAGTTTGCCAGTTTTGTCTGGCTGTTTTTGGTTATTGGTAACGTTAAATCTGTCCTGCTTTACCCCAGCCTTTTACCCCTAAAGAGATTGTTGGTTTCTCCATTGGGTCGGTGTCATCAGTCCTCTACCTCTGCTCCAGACTGCCACAAATGCACACAAATGTGAGTATGACAAGCAGGTTTGCAAAAATGTTTAAGGAATGTTGATGCCATTTACAATTTTCACCCCTTTGCCGTTTCATGCCGTTGCAGTTTTGGCCGTGTTGTCGTGTCGACTTCCAATTAAATGAAATTAGTACGGTGGCCGACAGGTGCAAATGCGCAGCAAAAGAGAAAACATGCAAACAAAAAAAAAAACACGCGCACAAATTAAATGCGGCAAGCAAAAAGCAAATAAAATGCAGCAAACAAAAAGAGAGACGCAAACAAAAAAGAAAACACCCCCGAATGAAATGCAGCAAACAAAAAGTGTTGCAAACGGAAGTGCTCCAGACCACTAGGGGGAGTCAAAGAAAATCGAGACTGAGCCCAGAACGGTATGACTGACACAAAGTCTATCACGCTACCCATAAATTATTCTGTTATTCTATAATATTATAAAAGACGGCGTATCTGAAAAGAAATATAGTAATACGTACCTTTACTTTCTTTCAAATTTCTTTCTCTGAATCTTGCATCTGGTCCCATAGAAATGAATACTATTTTCTTTGACTCCCCCTAGTGGTCTGGAGCACTTCCGTTTTCAACACTTTTTGTTTGCTGCATTTCATTCGGGGGTGTTTTCTTTTTTGTTTGCGTCTCTCTTTTTGCTTGCCGCATTTAATTTGTGCGCGTGTTTTTTTTTGTTTGCATGTTTTCTCTTTTGCTGCGCATTTGCACCTGTCGGCCACCGTAAATTAGAGTTCAGCGTTTTTTCTTTATGACGGTTTATCTCTGCAGCTCCTGAAAATCTCAAACTACAATAAAAACAATAAACTCTTCAGAAGCCAAGGGATGCAAGAACCTGGGCAAGCCTAAAATGTTTTTGTATAATTTATTAAGTGAAATGTTTGTCTGTTTTATTATATATTGCACATGCAGCAATATCAAGAATCATTGGGAGGGTGCTCAGTCACCAGTTAGTAGGTGCCATTTTTCCATAATTTTATTTAGCTCTGACCTATTTAAATGGATTTAGAGCCGCAAATATTACTTGACCTTTTGATAAAAGACATCCTAAAATTTTTGTTACCTCTTGCAGAAAATCTGTTGTTTTAAAATAGTAATATTTTTATCCCTGTTTTTAGATTTTAGTAGGAAGAAAAACATAAAACGTGTTCAGAAACGTAATATGTTGATGTTTGCACATAGTTTCCAGCCTCGGAATGAGAAATATAGATGTAAATAAAAATGACAGGTAATTTTAATGCCATTCTGCTGTGCAAATTAAATGTAATTATTATATGGAAGAAAACTGGAAAATAGCTAAAACCTGCATTTATTATTAGATCTATTTTTAAAACGTAAGTTGTTCTTTATCATTTATAGTCAATGCTATTAAGAACCGTTGTGGAAGGTCTAAAGAGCAGCTTGCAGAGCGTTGCCATTGGCTGTAGTTCAAGTACATTTGCTTAGAAAAGTTTATTTTTTTAGTAAATTAGAAGGATCAAAGCGGGAATGCATAGAGACCAGTTGGGGTCTGAACTGGTCAAAGTTTTCTTTACATTGAAGTACTGATAAGCACGTCTTCCAAAGAACGTAGTGAATCTTCTGTGAGCAACACATTGCTGGAGAGCTCTGTGTGAGTATCCAAGAGCCTAAAGTAGAAAAACAACTCATCCAAGTAGAAAAACCACAGATTCAATGTTCTTGTTAACTGAAAATGCAAAAGTGGAAGTGAATGTAATCCAGCATAAAACAGAGCTGCTGTTCCCTGTGTGACAATGTGTACAGGAATATGAGTAGGTAGAAAATGAAAACGTTCCACATCCCTCGTTCAGATGATTCACTTCCCTTGCGGTCGTCTCGTTTCTCGTCGCAGTTTAAGAGGAAGTCGACGGAGGGAGTGTCTTACTTCTTGTTTGCTCTCGTCATCTTGGGGAACACCACCTACGGCCTGAGTGTCTTACTGAAGAACCCTGAGAGGGGCCAGAGCGAGAAAAGCTACCTGGTCCATCACCTCCCCTGGCTCATCGGCAGCCTCGGAACGCTCAGCCTGGACCTCGTCGTATCCTTCCACAGAGAAAACAGAGACACTGCTGCACAATGCGCCAAGTAGAGATGATGGCTGTCAGTTTCTGTTCTACATCCTCTGGTTGTGTTTGAAACGATGTATTCAGTAGCGAATACACTGGATCCCCAGATCTATGGGAAACTGGAGTAAAGGGGTTACCTCAGCGCCCCCTGGTGGCTGCTTTGCTACAATTAGTGTTTATCAGATAGTTTATCAGTCTTTTCCCCAAATAAGCAACATTTTAATGAGTGGAAAATTCTTTTTCAACTACTAATGCACCCACATGAAACACATAGATTAGTTCTGAGTGGATCCAGCAATTGAGTTACACTCTGATCTGTGCAACAAGTTGGTTTGATAAGCTTTTTAGATCTTTATATCTGAATGCTGCTTCTCCTCGTTTGGCTCTGGAGAGCAGAACCAGAACCAGAAGACCTGAGAGGTCTGGAAGGTTCATACAACAACAGCAGATCTTTAATGTATTGTGGTGCTAAGCCGTTCAGTGATTTTCAAACTAACAATATTTTAAAGTCTATTCTCTGAGCTACAGGGAGCCAGTGTAGGGACTTTAGGACTGGGTGATGTGCTGTATCTTCCTGGTTTTAGTCAGAACGCGAGCAGCAGCGTTCTGGATCATCTGCAGCTGCTTTATTGGTAAAAGTCAGTGGTGTGACTGTCATTTACTCATTTTTTTAGACCACCATCATTTCCAACCTGCACTGGTGTTGGACTGCACTGTGAACACATGTCTGATTTCAATTTATAAACCCAATATATGGGGTCCATGACGTCGCCTAGAAAAGTATGAAATTTAAGTCATTTCTACATCTGGATATGTATTGAAAAACAAATGGATTATTGGAAAATATTACAATTTCCAGACTAAATTATCTTTCATTTACTTCCTTAACCTTGCCGCTCAGATCTCAGTGCAGTTCTTGATCTACCGTAAGGCTCCGGTTCAGAACGTGAACGGGAGCCTGGGAACTGATGAGACGGCGCCGCTGATCCCGAGCTGAACCGGCGGACGCAGGAGAAGCTCCAGGATCTCCAATCAAACTCACTTGGTCAACACACGCAAACTGCAATCCGTCAAGTTTTAGTTTTTATTTATTGAATGTTCGTCCTGATTAATGTTTACAGATGGGACTTTTTCTTATTGCCGCAATGGAAGTACAGATAAAAATTCTTAATTTATCTGCCTTTTAATTTGGGTTTCAGACGTCGGACGTGGAGCTTTGAGTCGTCAAGCATCCTGTAAATGTCGATGGTATTTGGCAGACTAGACCATTCCACAGATGTTTTTTCTGAACCAACTACGGTGCTGTAAAGTTTCTGAACCACCGCATTCAACCCCGTCTGTGGTGGTTAAATGTGCCAGAATAACTCCACTGTCTGGTGTTGTCCTTTTAAGACTTTACCTTGTATTTACATCTGCTACTCTCAACCTGCAGCAAAAACATGTCAGAAATGTTGATAGCAGATCTTTTATGCAGACCGTTCATATTTTCCTTGTAGTTTCAGGTTTTTACTCGGTGTTTTTGTGAAAATGCATGACCAGTTTTGATTGCACTTCTTGAGTTTTAAAACTGTCTCAAAACAATGATTTTATTTATTTTTTGCCTCTTTAATTTGCACATTTTGTTGTCTGTTTTTGCACATTTTAATTGGTTTTATATTGGAAATGATAAACATATCTAGTCGGTCTGTGTACTGTAAAGAAATAAACAAAATGAAGGCGACGTTTTCTCCCTTGTTGTGATGTCGTGTGTGACTCGTTGCTTAAGGGTTTTTCCCTCCTCAGATGCATTTATTAACCAGCACCTTGTGAAAGTTTTACTCCTCTTGAACTTTTCACATTTTGTCACAATCACACATTTTAATGCAACTTTATCTGGATTTCATTAGACAGCGGCACAATGCAGAACGTATCTATGAAGCGAAAAGGAAATGATTTTTCAGAAAATCTTACAAGTAAGAATCTGAAAAGTGCGGCATGGTTTTGTGTTCAGCTCCTCTGCGTGACCTCGACCGGCTCCTGACAGCCTGGCCGTTCTTCTTCATTAGCAGGATCGCGCTGACCCTTCTGCCGCGCCGTTCTCCCTCCTAACACATGGACACACACACACACACACGTTCCCTCCTCCGTGAAATCGCACACCCTGAAAACGGCGACGGCCCACCCAGCGAGGAGGTGATACTGAAACATAAAATATCAGCTCCGTAGTAAAGTGTGTGTTTGTGGTGAAACAGTGGCAGAAAGCTTGTCAGAGGAGGAGTCAGCAGCAGGACACATCCATCCATCACCAGCGATGAACAAGAGCCTGTTTATAAACAGTATATGCTGGGAATGTCTTTAATGAGACGCTTCCAGTTCCTGCAAGAACTTTTTTTCACTCTTCCTGCCAGTAAGTTCAACCCAATAGGCCCCATACGGTACAACTTAAAACTCTTTATTCTGTTATTTACAATACCAGATTTGTTTATCCCATTTCCCCTGTTGCACAAACGACTCTGTTTGCTTTTCTACTGTATGTCTAAGTAATATGTACGTCTAAATGTTGGTTTGCACTAAATGTGCGTATGAGATGAAGTGAGACAAATCTCAGTGCTGACGACATGCCAATGGCCAAGAAAAAAAGGGTGAAGGCTGGGCAAGACGAAAAGATGCTGAAACGCAAACTGCTCATCAGAGAAAAACTCTGAAATCGGCACAGAATCACTTTAGGATTCAGTGGACGGTATTGTTGAGTAAAGGCAACAGTGAGACAAAATAATACCAGTAGAAACACTCTTAGTTTAATCTCCTTTTTTTGCCTCTGCCAGTTTAGTTTGCTAATACAGTGTCTATCAGAAGTTTACATAACCCACATTATTGGGAACACTATCAGGGTTTGGTCCATTTAAATGGTTCTTTCCCCAGGGCAGTGTGAGAGCACAAACATTAACTTCAGTGTTTTTTATAAACAGGAATTGGGTGCAAAAGTAAAAATTCAGGCCTTTATGGGAATCCTCTGACAACTTAGTGTTGCTAATAAGCCGTTTAGATTGCCTAGCCCTCGGGACCGGCACTGGTCCAAAGCTAGGGAACGTTGTGGCATATATTACTGGTACTCTTTACATACAAGGAGTACCAGTATGTGGTACTCTGTACTCTTTTGGCCATCACTGGGCTTGTCACAGATTTGTGGAATGGAGGAAAATGTGTGAATACAAAAGCTTTAAGTGACGTGGACATTCTTCCCCAGGACACCCCGAAGCCCTCCCTCTCCTGCCCTGGCTCAGATGTCGGCCATGGACTTTGCTCTCTAAATCCAGGGGCCACTTTAAAGTGAGAGCTGGCTCCTTTGAGTGCGTCAGTAAACAGAACAGGCCGTTATCGAGCCGCAGCTACCGGCCAGCACACCGATAAAGACAGACAGACAGACACTGTGTCCAGGGTGGGATTTATGAAGTGCTGGATTTATCTCTTACAGCTTGAGTTATGAGGGACTAATGAGTTTGAAGGTCCGAACACTCCAAACGGTTTGTTTAAAAATGCTGTGGGGTTTGTCTTATCTTTTCACATCCTCTGTTTTTCAGAGCACTTTTTTTTTTTTTAGAAGTCTTGATGCAATTATGTTACTAATGTCCCAATTGTCCTTCCCCTTCCTCCTCCTCCTCTTCTTCTTCTCTCTTTGACACTCCTCTCCCATGGGACGAGTCCTCGTACTTAGGCCTGCGATCAACAATGTGTCCAACAGCATGACACCTCCAGAAGATCCAGGGTGACATCTGCACTGTCAGATGTCGTCTCCATCATTTAAAGCCTCTCTCGGCCCCACTTGCCTGCTCTCTGTCCTCCGCATATCCGTCAGAGGTCGGCGACTATTAGGCGGATGCTTCATCATTGCTGGACTTGTCACAGATTCGTGGAATGAAATGTGGTTCAACAATAACCCCCCTTTTTACTCTGTATTTAGGCCAGATTCGGTTAACAGTCACTTTTATTCCACACTCCACTCAAAGGCGATGAAGAAAGAGTTTGAAGATCAGCTGAGTCCTACTAAACAGCTTCTCTGTTTTTGTGACTGGTCTACAGCTCAATGCTGGACATTTCTGCACCAAATTTTACATTTGGTGAAACCGTACAAAGTCGTTTTTAACTTCAGTTGCTGTTAATTCAGTAGTTTGCCACCAAAAGCACACTTGGTTCATTCTGTTTGAAGTGGGAAGTAGGAATTCTCCATTTCCATGCCAGACAAGTGTAACTGATTTGCCCATGACGTTTCCCTGAACCTCGAGTTTGGCTCCAACACAGTTGATCATTTCTATGCTGATAACATTCAGATCTATTGTTCTTTTCAGCCTACTGAATGTCTAAAATTACCCTCCTTGATAAACTGCCAGTAGCTTCAAGCAGTGGTTCAATTACCCTTTTTCCTAAGACAGAAACACTCCTCATCTCTCCTGAGAACCAAGCAACAGAAATCAAACTATTCCTGGGTTGCTTTGGCCTCTGTCACATCGCAGCTCAGACATCTTGGCATCACCAGGACTGATCCTGAAGTCGCTATTCTGAAAAGTGAAAGTTGAAGGTCCCTGAGTAACCCTGAGTTTCCGGATCCAACATAATTGCCACCAGTCAGTAATCGTACCACTTTTCTTCAGTAACGAGTAATCTATTACTTCAAATCCAGTAATAGGATTGAAGTTACCCTGGGGAAAAACAAATATACTAAGTATGTTAAATTTAGGCTTTAAGTCAGACTAATCATGAGTGTATTTCACGTTCGGTTAGGATTATAAGAGAGTTCTCTTCAAATTAAAGACAGCGTGTATCATACATAAAACATTCCTGCTTCCCTTCTCTCTGGGACCGATCTCAGCGGTACCAGTGAAGGACTTCAGCTTCAGAAAGAATGATTGCCTCTCCCTCTCGCCTCTTGCCATCCTCCAGCCGGCTCCCACATTGAGTCAGTGAGAGGGGATGATAAGGGGCCGGGAGGACACCATCAATCCACCGTAAACACGCTGCACGTCTTAGGGGCCCCCCGCTCAAGGGCTTACATGCCCTGGGTCGGGGTCGCTCCTTTGTCTTCCTCCGGCAGGACAGGCCTCGACACCCTGCTGCTTTGGCTGAACCGTCTTGCTCGGGGAGGCGGAGGTCCCGGAGACCCTTCAGTATCAACTACTGTCTAATATTAACTGCAGCGCAAACAAATCAGCGGTAAACAAAAGGCAAGAGTAAACAAACTCCCAGGGCCTGGAAGGGGACGGACAAACTTTTATGATTCTCTTCCTCTGGTTTTTAAGGACTAAAAAACAAAACAAAATTTTGGCTCATGAAAAAAAAGTGATATATTTACTCTCTTCTGCTCTGGGAAACAAACAACTTCGCATTCACATATTCTGACGTGCAGTGAGTGTTGAATACCTCGGAGGTCTCGTGTGATTTATCAAGTCGCAGTCAGGTCCAGCTGTTTGGACAGCGGTTCCAGCCCCGTCCTTCCCGGGTGTCCCCACTTTCCCTTTCGTCGACCCCTGAGGGACGCTCAGGCCCTCCTCCAGCACTTCATCACCACTGACGAAGAGCCTCAGCTGCACTCTTCCTCTCTCTGTGTGTGTGTGTTTTTTTAAGTATATATCAGTCGTGGAGACCTGAACACATCGTGGGGACTAAGGAATGTCTCCTCACCATCCAGATCCGTCACGTTCTGTGTGAATTCTCGGACTGCTTTTGTGTTTTCTTGGTGCAAGAAAACAAACGTAAAGGTCACAGACTGGAGAGAGGATTCCTGAGTCCAGATGAGAGAGTGGACGGAGTCTGAGATGAGCTTTCCAGCAGGGGGGTATCTCTCCACCTCGGAGGGCTACTGCTCCGCTGAGCCGCTCCAGTACTACGGTGAGTCCTCCATTACACTCCACGCTCATTCTCGATGGCATAAACAGGGAGATTTTGCTTTCTTTCTTTTCCATCTTTTATATTTTCAGGTGCATCTATGGAAAGTCTATCAAAGCATCTTGTAGGGCCAAAGACTTGACTTTAAAAAGCACAATTTAGGTATTTTTTTCCCCCCAGTATTTGCACCTCTAGATTACACGCAAAATACATTTTACATTATTTTTCTATGGACAATTTATTCTGTAAACCCCATGGAAGCGATTGTACTGCGATACAGTGGCGAAGCAACGAATCAATTAACGCAAAATGAATTAAAATGAACTAGATAATTGCCTTTCTAATGATTAATACTTTTTGGAGGGCAGTTTTGTAATGTTCCTCTTTATATGCAATTTTAGTTGAGCGTGTTATTTTTAAGTTTCTGTTTTATTCGTAGTTCTTGGTTGTCTTTGTTTTAATTTGGAGATTTGAAATATGTTCCAACATGACGTGCTCTTTACGAAATGAAAGTTTACTGCGCTCTGAGAGAGCAAACTTGTATTATCATGGCCTTGTCAATATCATCAATATTGATAATATTGTTGTTTCAAAACAGCAATATTATGATTTATCGCAATCATCACTGGAACAATTTATTGTCCAGCGAAATGTGTTATTGTGATAAAGCTAAATAGGAGATAATGGACTCAGCTGCTGCACAAAAATGTTAAAACACTTTTTATTGTTGCCTATTAACGTGTCTGACCTCATTTATAAAGGCAGTATATTTAAGCTGCACTGCAAACCAAAGTCCCAAGCCAATTTCAGAATTGTGTTGTTTCACAAACCCACTAAAGTAACTTCAGATTTTAGTTCAAGCAGCTAAAAGTTCATATTTTCTACTCTGGTGTTCAGAATGTAATAAAAGCTCCTGAAAACAGAAATGGAAATTCAAACTTAGAAATCCGAGACATTTTAAAAACCAGTAGGATGCCTGTTGTGTACATTTGAGTAAAATGGCTTGTTGAAAATTATTCATGCCTTCATAACTAATGAATAGAAAATCATTTATAGGCATTACAGAAATACAACCTATTCATAACTGATGATCGGCTTTTTGCATGTTTCCACTGGTATCTTGAGGCTGGAAGGTCTCCTTGCCATAACCCTAATCTATAGCTCCTTTGATAGGCGCTCTATCAAACTCAGACCATCACTCTGGCCAAAACATCAACTTTACGTCCAGTCAGAACTGCCAGACACTTGAGCCGAGGGATCAAAATTTAGCCGGTTTTAGATTTTGAACCTAAAATGTGTGAATTTGTGAAAGATAAACTTACAGTAGTAGTAAGTTGTGTCAACTTTTTATTAATCTTGTCAAAACCTCCAAGAGTTGAATAAACTAGATTAGCACTTTAAAAAAAAACAACAAAAAAAAAACAGGAGTGGGACCTATTTCCCACAATGCTTAGTGGCATGTTTTTGGAAGTGCGCAACACCAATCTGACTTCTGTGTCACTAATGCAAATGTTTATTTTTAATGCAACTCACAGTTTCCGAAGCTTGATGATGATATCCTGTTCAAACTAAATGTTTCTGAATTCATTGTGATGTTCAGTAAAATTCAGGATCAAATCAGAAATTTTATTCATGCAATTTGAAACATGAAATTAAGTTATTCCAAACATATAATAAGTAGTTATTTTAACTTGAAATTGTAAGTATAAAATAATAGAGACATGTGTGCACTTTAACTAGGCCAGGGCAGTTGTTTTTTTTCTTGCATATTATGAAATAATTATTTGGGTTAAATTGCAGCATTAAGTTAAAACTCACATTTCAAGATTAACGAACTTCAAAAAAAAAGAAGTTTGGCTTGTCTCTTGTTTTTAAATCAACGTCATGAATTTTAATTTCTGAGTCAAACCCAATATAATTTTCTTGTTGACTTAAACTGCATTGCCAAGGCAGCAGGTGGACTTTCATTTTCAAGTTGAACCACTTTCACAAGTTTTACAGTAAAGAAACTTGCTGACAAAATTGTGCTCAACTGAATATGTTGTACAGAATTTCTATTTCTGACTTTTGGAAATGAGTGAGTTTTAAAATAAAACATATTGATGAACTGAAATAAAGTAGAGTGTAGCAGCATTAATATCTCAATGACTTTTTCAATGCCGTTTTAACATCTGACAGAGTTAATGGGTCAAACCTTCTTGACCTAAAATCAAGTTATAAAGTCTTATGAGACGTCAGGCTGAACACTGTAAAAGGACATTATTATGTATTTTCCAGGCCTTTTGTAGCACAATCAATTAGCTACGGTACCTTCAGTCGCTATATATCAAATATGACTTAAAAGAAATTTGACGGCTTAAAATTGGGTCTCTGTTCTTTAGAAACTCGTCACTTTCTGAAACTCTGCCATCAGGAAGTCATCGCAATAAACCCTCCTCTATTAACCCTTTAACTAACTTTAATTTAGCTGCCAGCGTTGCACTAAGTCCTACAATGAGCTCAGCAGACGCTCAGCTCCTCCAGGTCTTGCGGAGGTCAGTTGAGGAGTCGCTGCTCTGTGAGGCCGAAGCCCAGAAACCTGAAAGCTGCAGCTCAGATGAGGACCTCTCCCTCTAAGGCTTGGTCCACCCAGGCGTTTTGCACAGCCGGGTGGTTGCCATGGGAGATTAAAAGGATTTCTAAACATGCGTGAAAGAATCAAAGCAACACTCCAAGTATGTTTTTGATGAGGGGATGGATGACGTTATAGTGTGACGTACAGCTCACATGTTATACTGATGGGCCGGGTCACTTCTGGTGTAGAGTATTTATTTAGGCTAAACTGTGAGCAGAAAGCACAGCGGCTATAGTAGCTGCTCCTAATATCTGCTGAAAGCTGTTTTCTCAGCAATGGCGGACTTCTTCAGCCTGCGTCAACCCAAAGAGCGGCACGACAGGAAACAGATATGCTCACTACTGATGTCACTGTACATCTACTCCAACATAACTTTCACTAACTGAACTCAAATAAGATACATATACAGTATGTAGAAAATATTTTGCGGCCGACCAACCGAGCCCATTGAAATCATTACTTTAGCCTGCTGCTAACTCTGACGTCATATTCGGCTCGGCAGTTCAGTTCTTATGATGGCCAGACGGTACTAATCAGAGGCTACTAGCATTATAATCTATATGTATTATTTATGACCCAGCTTACCTGTGAACAGAAAGCTTATATCTTTTCTCAACAATGGCGCTCTTCTTCAGCCTCTGATGGCGAAATTCCTACATTGTTAGATATAATAGATGCTAACGCTAGTTTCTCTCTCCTCCTTCCATTGTTTATGTTTCTGTCGCTGCTGGTAACTGTCGCATAGAAACGGCGGTCACTCCCCAAGACGCGTAGAGGAAATTAAATTAAATTAGGAAAGAAAATAGTAACGCAAAGTGGTTTCGATAAGTAACTGTAGTCTGACTACTGGATTTGAAATAGAAACGCGTTAGATTACTCGTTACTGAAAAAAGTGGTCCAACGTCAGTAATCACTGCCTATAACGTAAAAAATTAAAGGTGTGTGTTGGGGGTAGAGGGGCTCAATAGTCATACCTTGTTCTCCTTCATAGTGCCACATCTCTTTAAAGTAAGCTTACCAAAATGTCAAAGGTCAACAGGAAGGGTCAGTAATGTATTACTTCACAATGAGTGACTGCCTGCTTTATGCAACACAACCTCCTATCCTCTCTCTGTGACAGCTGACGAATGAGAGCTGAGCTTTTATTTTGTCGTCTTCGAGAACCCAGAGACATGAGACAGTGAAAAGAACAAGAGCGACGTTGAGGTGGTTCAGCCGGACGGCATCATGGGATCTATTAATACTGATGAGTGTCATTAAGAGCCGGAGTGGGGCGAGCCGTGGGGGGTTGTTTAGCTCCCTGGCGTGCGTGGGATGGAAGGGGAGGCTGAGGAGTGTTTAGACAGCGCTCAGATGGTTTACAAACAGTACGAAGCACAGCCTCTGTCACACCGAGCAAGCAAGGACCCCCCCCACGCCTCCTCCTCGCCCCTAACCCGCCGCCAGCGTCGTCTAATGAAGACAGGAAACATCTGGACGCAAAGGGAAGGAGAGGATAACAATGACAGGGCATAACAAGGGTGAATGAGGGCCCATCTGATCGGTCTCTTAAATTCTGAGACACAGCAGACGTTTACAAAGATGGGTATTTGAATCATTAACATTTCAATATGTCAAACACTGATTTATCGGGAATAAGTCAGTGTTAACAGCTCATAGACGCTAACACTGTCTGTGATTCGGCTGCATTTACACGCCCCTGGTAAAGATCCCTAAATGAAGTCTCCTTTTATTGAAGCAGCGTCTGATCTCAGTGTCTTTAATTAGGAAGGAAGAAAGTCTCTGTTTCACGCTAAACTGGCGTGTTTGTTGCCAAAAGCTCAATCTCATCTGATCAAATCAAACAATTCAGAGCCTTGAAGTATGAAGGCGTATTAGGACCATTGTTTTCTACTCCTCCTTTTTTCCCCCATCTACAACGGTCCTAACACGCTGTCAGGTGGAATAGTTTAATATTCAACATGTTTCCGTTTTCAGTAGCAGGATAGTAAATACTTGCCTGGCATTCCTTTTAAGCTAAGCTAATTGTTCAGTCAAATTAACCCCATCATCACAACAAAGCGCCACACAGAGGGTCCCACACATCAACAGACATTGATGTGTGGGACCACATCAGTCTCTGTTGAGATCAACTTGGGAGCTAATTCTTCTGTTTCAAGCTACAAGACTTTGTCAGATTTCCTCCTTCCTGAAACCAACTCAGGCTTTGAAACTTCTTGTCAAGCAACATAAACAATTCTCTGATATGCTGCTGGTGAGAATAAAATTTGCATCCAGTTCTAACTAACTAACTAACTAACTAACTAACTAACTAACTAACTAACTAACTAACTAACTAACTAACTAACTAACTAACTAACTAACTAACTAACTAACTACCTTTACCATTAGCTCTCTTTAAAGCTAGAGAAATTAAAGGAATGCTACAAAAGACCTGCAGAAAGCTTGAAGAAATTTTGACCAAAACTTAAAAATTAATGTAATTAAAGCTGGCCTCTTGGAAGGGCCTATAAATAAATTACTACTTCAACTGTATTTTTTTTTTTTAAAGATGGCCTCACATTTTCCTCAAACCCGCTCTGATATGGTGGAATGATGCCAAAACATGACTGAGCAGGTTCTGCTGTTGCTGAAAGGCTAAGTCATAGTTAGCTTAGCCTTGAAAGGCAAACAACTTAGTAAAACAATTTAGCTTTACGCTAATCTGTCCTAAAACGTTATTCAGAAAGTGATTGTGTTCTTTGTGGCCTTTCTGCTTGTGTAGACTTCTCTTACTATCTTGTTTTTGTGAACTATCTTCGCTGTCTTTCAGTATTTCAGTAAATCTTTGATGTCCATATTAGAAAAACATCCAGGCTTTCACAGGGTGTCCTACTCATCACACCCGACACGTCTCTCCACATTCTGGGAGCTTAAACAGCCTCCGATCATATCATGGATCCTGTCGCTTGTTTACGTCTGTGTCTCCATCCTCAGCAGAGTCGATCCTGACAGTGTGGCCGCTGGGTGGGCTCTCTGTTTAATCAGCGTGTAACGGCTAACTGCTCCCACAGCGACCTCATTTGTCCAGATGTACTTTCATGCGTTGCCAGGGGCCCCACATGTTCTCTCATCAGCGAACATCTCGAAGCCCCTGAACAATCCTACATGGCACGCAGAGATCTCAGCTGCATCCTGTTTAGGCAGTCTGAACGAGTTCACGAGGTCTCACTCTGGGCCTTTTATTGAGTCCCACTAGAGCGATCAATACGGTGAAGTCACTCGGGGTCGGCTAGAGCCACAGCGCTATGACGCTCTTGGCTTTCGACCAGGGTCATCTTGAAACGCTCAGTCCGATCTCGGTCATGCTTGTGGCATCTGGTTCACTCGATTGTTATGCTGTTCGCCCCTCTGGAGAGTTTTAGATGATATCATTGTGGGACACAGGAAGCGTGAAGCAAGTGAAGCGGCAGAATTATCTAAACTCAACTCCACTCTGTTATAACAATGGTATTCCCTCATCAAAAACACACCTGGAGTGCTGCTTTGACTCTTTCATACACGTTTGAGAAATCCTTTAATCTCCACGGCAACCATTCGGCTGTGCAAAGCGCCTGGGTGGACCAAGCCCCGCCTTAGAGGACGAAGCTCCTCCTCTGAAGTTCCGCCTCAAAGAGCAGCCTCTCCCACGACTCCCCCATTCAGCTCCTCCAGACTAGCCAGCAGAAATTAGCCTAGAGTGGAACTGCACATCAACTGATCTAATTATACCAGATACTTCTCAGTGCAGCGCTGGGAAAAAAAACAACCTTGCTGAAGGGTTAATAGAGGAGCCATGTTGTGATGATTTCCTGAAGGCGGGGTTTCAGAAAGAGCAGGAGCTTTTTTTTTTTTTTTAAAGAGACAGAAGCCCAATTTTAAGGTGAGTTTTTAAGTCATATTTGATGTAAGCAGCATTTTTATAACACAGTTATTTGACTGCGCTATAAAAATGACATCATGTGCCTAGAAAACACATAACGTCATTTCTAATCACATATTAATGCTTACATAATTTGATTAACAAATCATTTCTAAGCAAAAATACCAATGCCACATTTTTCCTTCTTCAATGGTTTTACTTTTAATTGTTGTGTTTTTTCTATTTTGTATATTTTTGATATTGTGTTTTCTCCACTGCTGTGTAGTAATTATTTTTCTCATGTGATTTAGTCAAATATTTCATTTATTTATTTAGTTACTTGTTCTTACTAAAAGCTTCTGTAGCTTCATGACTCTGACATGTTAAGCCCATTTTCTGGGATCTGACACCTTGATAACTGGTTACACTCTGATTGTGATCAAATAGCTTGTTTTTCTTTATGAACTGAGATGTCAGAGAGCATCACGGCCCATACTTTGCTGTCCAGACAGAAAAGTGTTTGTCTTTATGTTTTAATCAAACTTGTGTTTGTTTGTTTAATTATTATTATAATTTTCTCTGTTGAGTAAACTGAAATTCTTGCCTCCAGAATTTCCTAATCATCCTCTCTCCTTCCAGACGTCCTGGCCGACCCTGTGGGCTATCCTCTGCAGGACCCGGACCTCCAGCTGCTCCCTTACAGCCAACAGCAGTGTTTCCCTGCCAACCTGCCTTTCCCCTTCTACAGCTCGCCTCCTTCTTCCACCTCCCCACCTTCGTCTCTGGCTTCATCCTCTCAGCTCTGCCATCCTCTGTACCAGTACGGCTCTCACAGCCTGGAGGGCCCCTGCGATCAGGGCCCGGAGCCCCTGTCTTTGGGGCTGAATCAGGGGCTGGCACCCACAGGGCTGCCTCTCGTGCGCAGGCCTCGGATGGGGTCGGGAGGAAAGGGCAAAGGCCAGGATGAGTTGTGCGTGGTGTGTGGGGATAAAGCGTCGGGTTACCACTACAACGCTCTCACCTGCGAAGGTTGCAAAGGTACTCACTCTGAGCGCTGGCTTTAAATCTGTTCACGCTTTCAAAGCTAACGCTGGTCTGGGTTTTGACTTTAACCGCAGGTTTCTTCAGGCGCAGTGTGACTAAAAAGGCCGTGTATCACTGCAAGAGCGGCGGCGGCTGCGAGATGGACATGTACATGAGGAGGAAGTGCCAAGACTGTCGGCTGAGGAAGTGCCGCGCCGTGGGAATGCTGGCGGAGTGTAAGGAAACTAATTCAACAGGATCGACATAAAATCACTGATACTGATCCTACAGTCGAGTTTATTTGTAGAGCACATTTCCGCAGCAAGATAGTTTAAAGGGCTTTACACCATAAAACATAGTACTGTCATCAGTTATAAAGTAGAAATAAATATTACATTTTGCCAAATTGCATCATCAAAATCATCAAGCAAATACACATTAAATGAACAATAGTATTTTAAAGTCTATTCTCTGAGATGCAGGAAGCCAGTAGAAGGACTTTCTATTTTCCTGGTTTTAGTCAGAACAGGAGCAGCAGCGTTCTGGATCACCCTGAAGCTTCCTCTTTTTGGTTTTTTCAGGCACGATACTGTTGCAGTAATCAGTGCAACTAGAGATAAACACATGTATGAGTTTCTCTGTATCTTGCTTGGACATTAATCCTTTAAATCTGGAAATGTCCTTCAGGTGACAGAAGGTCAACTTTGTGACCGTCTTTATGTGGCTCTGAAGGTTCAGTGCAGTGATAGCTTTCTTGACAGCTACAGCGCGCAACAGCACAAATGATGGAAACGTCTCCGTGTTTGGACTCCGTGTTCATATTGTCGTCGTTTACCTTTCAAGGCCTTCTGACAGAAGTCCAGTGCCAATCCAAGCGACTGAGGAAAGGAGGTAAAAGCAGGGGGCAAGAAGAGGAGGAGAGCGCAGACGGTCGGAGAGTCAGCTCCACCTGCCGGTTACCTGCGCAGGTACCGTGGCGATACCCTGAGGCCTATCCCCAGGGGTCAGGCCTGGGTTTCTTAACCCCATCACTTTTGTCCTCCCCATTGCAGACTCAGCCGGCCACGTTGACCCGGGAACAGAAACACGTTGTGGACAGGATGGTGGAGTCTCACCGACAGTTCAGAGATCAGGACAGCAGCAGTTACATGGTGGGGACATGTGCAGACGTCACGTCCGCCCGGGCGAGGCGGCGTGCTCATGTCGCTGTCATGTGGGCAGGTGTTTGAGTGGCAGTGTGCTCTGGAAGGAGACGGCCTGATGGATGTCCCCTCCCCACCGCTGCAAAGACTCCTGCAGTTTGCCAGAACGGTGCCGGGTGAGTCGGACGGAGGTGTTCACTCGTTCAGATGCGCACATTTCTGTATCTACGGTGTTCACATAAAAAGGAGGGAAGGGAAAAAAAGAGATAAGATTTGAAGTGTCACAGAGACATTGTAAAGGATGAATCAACATGTTTATTTACGTTAGCGCGTTTTGAATTTGAAACTATTTCAGTAAATGTTGTAAAAAAAATTTTTTTAAAAAAGGCAAAAACACAAAATCTTGCCAAGTGTTTTTGGTCTAGTTTCCAGTGTGAATATTTTAGTACGATTGAAACAAGACAAAACTTACTTAGCAGTAACTTTTCAGAAAGATATAGGAGCTTGTGTTAAGTCAGTAATTCACTAATAATGTGAAACAGTCTGCCAGTGGACCTTGCACTTTTTCATCAACATTAAGGAACTACTGACTTAAAACAAGCTCCTGTATCTTGCTGAAAAGTTACAGGAGCTAAATTAGTTTTGTCTTGTTTCAAGCGTACTAAAATATTTGAATTAGAAACTACAAGACCAAAAATCCTTGATAAGATTTTGTCTTTTTGCCGTGAACAAAACTTCTTCTTCTTCTTCTTTTTTTTATAGCACATTGAAAACATTAAAATAAAACCAACTAATACACATACAATGAACAGGCACAAAATATACTGCTCAAAAAAATAAAGGGAACACTTTAAGTGTTAAACACCTGTTTAAGTGTTCCCTTTATTTTTTTGAACAGTGTATATGAGGAGTATAATGGGGAAAAATGTTAAAAAGATAATAAGACAAAAAAATGAATGTAAGGTCAACATCACAGGGAGGGCAAGAGAAAAAAAATGTTTTCTTAATTCACTTTGAGCTCTCATGATTATACACTTAGTTTACAACAAATACTGAATTTCTTCCAATTCTTAATAAATTATGCATAAATTAGTTGAAGAGATCATCCTCTCCATGTTGAAACACTATTTATTTACTTTTATTGGTGCCCCGATCAGGAATTTCACAGGGCTTTCTAATCATTTTATGTTTTATTGTCGTAACATAATCAGAGATGAAAACCTTGCAACAGGGCCGTCCAAAGTGCGGCCATTTGTGGCCCTTGAAACTGTGAGCTTGCTGGTAAAATAAACCCAGTTCTGACCTCCGACCCAGGATTTGACCTCCTGGATTTCTCAGACCAGATGAGCCTCCTGTCTGTGTCTTCGCTGGAGGTCATGTTCCTGCTCTCTGCCCAGCAGTTCTCCAGCAACCCAGCGAGCCCCACTCCAGGTAAGGAGAAAACACACACACACACACACACACACACGCACACACACACACACACAAGACTGGAAAAGAAGATGGCGCGCTCAGAAATGTAAAACCCACCGACTCAGAATATCTACGCGTTAAACCTGTAACTCTTGCGGCCGTGTCATCAGCCTCGCAGCTTTTCAGTGCTTCCGCTTACGGCTGGCACCGACACCTGGACCCGAAGGAAAACCTGGACATCAGGATGCCCGTCAGCTCAGGTGAGCTCATTGCTCATCTCCACACCCTGGACACGATCGGTCCAATAACAGCACCTGCTTTCTGCTTGGACAGGATGCAGCGAGGATCTCCTCGGCTCGGTGCTGAACTTCCTGCACAGCATGGCAGTGCTGCGTGTGACAGAAGCCGAGTACACTCTGCTCACCGCCACGGCTCTGCTCTGCTCAGGTCAGACATGTCCAGTTTAGTGAAACTCTGGCTGCAATTGTTCCGGTGAACACAGTCTCTGAATGCACCTCTCGTTGTGTCAAATGATCTAATTTAGTTTGTGCGAATCACTGTAGCTCCGGCTGCATGTTTAGAGTTGTTTTCCTGCTGGAAGTTTATATTTTATTGCTTTAATGTCTTTTCTACAGATTCTCGCTCTTGAGCTGCGGATCTCTGCAGCTCCTTTGGGCTGCGTCTCTGATTAGTGCTGTTTTTATTTTCTGATAATGGATTCAACAAAGCTTAGAAGATTGTTTTTGCAACAACTCATATATACGACTACATTAATCACACGTGGACTCTGTTGATTAATTAGACAAGTTCCTGTAGCTTCTTAACTACATAGCAAACCGTCCCGACACATCAGACACATCAGACAGGCTGCGACTCTCAACGTTTTCCAGGCTTAAAGCACACAAGCACTCAGTTGCTTTTAAAATAGCATTAGTTGATTTTTTCCCCCTATTTTTTAAAATCTTATTTTAGTTTTTTTTTATACGTTGCTAACTGTTTTTGTTGTCCGTTTTCAAGGTCTTTTTGTGTTTCGTTGTCCTTATTCATGCAGCCAAAAATGCAGACGTTCTCATAAATCAACATGAATTTAAGTAAATGCATTCAAATTTTTTAGATTTTAACTTGTGAAAAAAAAAAGTTTACTTTTCACAGTTATGATCCACTTTGCATCGGATTGTCACATCCAGACTCCAGGATTAGCCATCCTGAGTTTTGCATTTGTGACAAGACAAACTGTGAAAAAGGTTATGAATGCTTTGAACATATGATTTCTTTTTTTGTTGTTTTTTTTGTGCGTCGCGTGCAGATCGAGCGTCCCTGCAGGCGGTTAGTGGTGTGGAGAAAATGCAGGAGCTGATCCTGGACCTGCTGTCCAGGGTGTGTGGGGCCCAGACCGGAGCAACAGGTCGCCGAGGGCCGCAGCGTTTCGGCCGCCTGCTGGGCAGATTGACGGAGCTGCGCACCCTCCATCACAACTACCTCCTCCTCACAGGACAACAGCATCCACACTGATGCAGACACTGACCATGTCTTCATGTGTGAAGGCACGAAAAAGACCGTCGTTCTGTCTTTTTGAGATCCGAGAGATGGACCAACAAATGATTGCTTTGGGGTTTTTTTTTTTCATCCGACATGTCCTTTGGTCACATCGCTTCAGTGGTTTTAGATTGTTGTAAACAATCTTTTTCAATATGTGTTGAAAACTGTTACCATAAACACTTCCAGGACAGTTTGTTTTGTTGAGCAGTTTTAAAACAAAGTGTTGCCTCTACATTTGTAAAAGTTTATCTATTAAATAAAAATTAAGAAAGAAAATGATGCAAATGGGGCTGCACAGTGGCGCAGTTGGTAGCACTGTTGCCTTGCAGCAAGAAGGTCCTGGGTTCGATTCCCGGCCGGGGTCTTTCTGCATGGAGTTTGCATGTTCTCCCTGTGTATGCGTGGGTTCTCTCCGGGTACTCCGGCTTCCTCCCACAGTCCAAAAACATGACTGTTAGGTTAATTGGTCTATCTAAATTCTCCCTAGGTGTGTGTGTTGTGTGTGAATGGTTGTTTGTCCTGTATGTCTCTGTGTTGCCCTGTGACAGACTGGCGACCTGTCCAGGGTGAACCCCGCCTCCCGCCTGGAACGTAGCTGGAGATGGGCACCAGCAACCCTCCTGACCCCATTAGGGACAAGGGTGAACAGAAAATGGATGGATGGATGGATGGATGATGCAAATGACCAGTTTCTGCTGACACGCTCTTTCCTATAGGTTGGTGTATTAAAAACTCGTGAGAATATTAGCTGATTTATTTTAAAAAATATATGTTGGCTTTCTTATTTTAGGAGCCACTTCAAGCATTCAACATGCAGAGGTGAGTGAATCCTCTTCAGTATCGACAGAGCATCTGCGTAGCAATATTTGAGGAGCACTTTTGTCAATTCTGTAGCTGTGGCACACACACACACACATATATATTATATGTAGATATATATATCTACATATACATATATATCTACATATATATACTGTATATATATGCTTAATATCAAAGGCATTAAAGGAGCAACCCTCAAACTGAAAGAAATTAAAAACCAAGTGGTAAATTCTGAGTTGAATCAGCTAAATCAACTAAAAAATGTAAACTTGTAAGTTTGATAAACTTGATAAAAAAAAAGTAAATTCACAGGTTTAATCAATGTAAAATTGTGAGTTATTCTTTAGATTATACTTAGCTTTTCATTTAGAGCTGCAAAACTGCATAGAATGAAGTTGAATCAATGTAAAACTGCGAGATGAATCAACGTTAAATCAGCTTAATGAAAACGTAAAATAGTGAGTTCAATCAACTTAATGACATCAAATAGCAAGTTGAATCAACGTAAAATCTACCTTGCTATAAATGACAAAGAAAGTTAGGTCAACTTCATTTTGATTAAGCATTTTGCACTTGACGGTTAAAGTCGATGTAACTTAACCAAGGCAACATTTGTCAAGAGTCAAGTTGAGTGAGCAAATCTTTTTTTTTTTTTTTACAGTGCAATATTGCTCAGTTGGAGGATGTAGATAAAGGATGGTTAGCAGATCCTCCTTTATTACAATCAAGCCTAGCATGAGTTGCTGTGTGCTTTTCACACTGCATATGGCTCCCTCCCATAGTGTCAAGATAAAAAGTTTTACTTGCACAGAATCCATTCATCTGCTGGTGACAGACGTGAACCAGTGGCAAAAACAAACACAGACACAAAAAGAGCTAGCTAGCGAGAGCAGAGGTATATCAGCAACTACTGGTAGTCTTAACTACCTCGAGTCACAAAAGGCATTGAAGAAAATCAAGCCTGACAGAAAACAACATATATATAAAAGTTCAGCCATCTTAAGACCTGACATTGGCATGCTTAAGGCCAACTTACTTTCTTTTAAAAAATGAATTTAAGACATTTTAAGGCCTTAAATTTAGATACTTTGAGACTTTTAAAGGATGTGTGGACACCCTGAAGTAACAGGAGAGGGTGTGACAATAACATTTAAATGCCTAAACTTACAAAAATCCACCAGCTGAATCTGAATTCTTTCGGAGGCTTGTGGGAAAAAAAACCCAGTATACACAGGGCTTACTATTTCCAACCATTATGGGGTTTGTGGTTTTGTCAACTGCCCAAATTTCTCAGCCAAAGCTACATCACACAGATGAATGTTTTTTTCCCTATTAAAACAATTGTCTGATTGCAGCTGAAAGTTGCAACAAATAAGTGGAACAGTATGTAATCTCAAACCTTATGCGAATATCTGCGTTTCTTTTGAATTTGATAACATAAAATGGATAGTTTTTTTATATATATATAGTTATACCACAACTGTTAGCCTATGTCACTGAGATATAAAACAGTGTGACAGATGACTAACAAAAAATCCACAGGACTCCAGATACATAAACATTTTTTTAATAGAATATTTTCCAAAATGTGGAAACTGGTTAAAGAATTTTGCTGAGCTGGTAAAATATAAACAGTAGCGATAAGCTTATCGGGGTGAACGTTTCATTGGATGGAATTGGGCTCTGGGAAATAAATAGAATCATTGAGTGGGTCAATATTAAAAGCTTGTGCTTGGTATCGAGTAAAAAAAATAATTAAAAAAATCAGCAAAAATCAGTTAAAATGCTGTCTGCTTTTCAATTAAAAAACCTCACTCCATTTTTCTCTTAAATAAGAACTCGCAATTTAATCAATATAACTTTATTTCTATAGTTTGTCTTCCATAAATAAATTATTTCTCTGTATCAAAAGAGATTTCAAATATAAAGAGCATCGGCTCATTTTGTCGAATGCCAAGATTACACAACAATGCAAAACACACAAACTATAGTTAATTTACAGTAAAGACAAATATCTCCATACTCTGCAGGAATTATGTCATGTCGAGTCTCGCCTCGCCCTTTAAAAGGCTGATTGAAGTACGCATTTTTAAAAATTTAATTAGAACGAGCTTGATAACGCAAAGTCGTATGTACAACAACTACTAGCAGTAAAATATACATGAGTCTTTTGTAAAAAGTGTAAAACATAGAAAATCTATTGTATAAAAGAAGGCAGTGATGTGTTCGTCGGTCTCCGGCAGCTCATTTTAAATCTCTTTCCTAATGGCTTGATCCCTCAGCAGCAGGATTAGCAGAACCTCAGGCTCTTTTACATTTGATTCGTGATATCCGGCTGGAGTTGAGCACACACCTCTGAACGCCCCTGAATGGGGGGAATTAACACTTACTGCAGCAACGTGAGGCTTAATGTAACTTCATTTACACATCGTCTCCCTAATGACACAAAACAGGTTCTGTCGGAAACCTGTGATTCGGTCTGGGACCCGACAGCTGCTCAGCGGCGTCTACAGGTAGTTGGAGGTGACGAAGCAGTGGCTGTAGCTGACTCGGCTCTGGTGGATCATGGCACGGTCGTACGCCACCTGGACGGACTTGCGGATGCTGGACTTGCGGCCCTCCATTATGCGCAGCTTGTCCGCCGTGTCGTCTGCGCCCAGGTGCGTCAATTTGTCGCGGGGGAGCCACTGCCTGAAACACCGGAGACAAGAGTTTGGTCCGTGAAGACGTTTTAAAAAGGAGCAATCATCAAAACAAAGGTAACTTCACCTTTATTTGGTCAAAATACATGTGGTTTTTATGTATATTTTACTAAAGGACAACATCTTTCTTACAGACTTTAGAAAAATATCCATCTATAGAGAAATAGTCTGCTAGTATAATTCAACCCAATCAGTGTAGACTGATTCAAGGTCAATTACATGCATGTCAATTTGATTCTAGTGCTTAAATTTGTTCCAGTTGGATTTTATGTGATAAACCAACATAAACAAAACACTCATATGTGAGTCAAGGCAGGGGAGCGAATACTTTTGTCAATATAGTGTGGCTTTCTTATTCTCTGACAAACTAAATAAATTCAGTAATGTGTTTGTCTGTGAATGAGTTTCGATGATAAATACAGAGACCTCAATAACAATAATGACAGTAATATTAATGATAAAATAATATGCAGTGCAAGTAGCCTATATCTCCTTTGATCTTCTTTGATGGGGGGGCAGTAAGGGACCTGGATAAGGGACAGGGGGGTCCTGGCCCAAAACAGGTTGAGAAACACTGTCTTAGAGACTGAATCTGTTAACATCAATCGTTCAAGTCACAGACTCCAAATAGGGTTTAGATTTGGACTAGGCCATTCTGATTTGACCTAATGCACTCCACAGAGCTGGATGTGTATGGGGGCGTTGTGAGCAATTTTTTATTTTTTTTTCTTTCCATCGGGGTTTTGCTCTACGTTTAGTTACATCCATCTTCCAAAAAGCTTCCTTGTCACTTCTAAAGAAAGTGAAAGGCCATCAGTGAAAGGTTTTCCAAACAACGTTTGGCGAGTAGACCTCAGGTCTTATCTGATGGCTGTAGCTTTGCGGTTGTGCCATACCCTCATGTTGGGACGACTGACTGACACACATACTCCCTGAAGTGCTGGAAGCCTGGAAACCCTGCATTAAACTTTCCCACAGCTTTATTTCTGACCCGTGTTCTATGTTCGTGATGCCGTTTGCATACAAACGGTTTTCAGATCTAAAAAGGTTTCGACTCACTTTCCTTCCGCCTCATCATTTTTCCTTTGTGTTGAGCTAAGCTTGTGGTCTCAACAGAACAATCAAGACAAGTTGTCCCTTTTCAGCCAGACGCTAAAATGTCTTTACCCTTTAGCCAAAACAGCTGGTTCGCAACTTCATAACCTCCGTTTAATATCTGTGACACTCACCACGTCCGCTTATTATCAAAGAAAAGCACCAGGTAGAGTCTGTCGTTTGTCTCCTCTTGTCTCTGCTCTCCCAGCCTGAGGACGTCCTTGGGTGGGACGGGGATAGGAATCCCGTTCAGCAGCAGGCCTTCCTCTGGCATCTCTGGGTCGATGATCTGAACCAAACAGAGCAACGGGGAACGTTGAGCCAAAAAGTCTTTTGACAGCTCAAACGAGATGATCATGAATATAAACAGCTCACCAGAGCGGGATAGGAGGGATATCCTCTGCACTTCGCCCACACCAGCTCCAACGGCTCCAGCTCCGTCTCGTCCTCTGACGACTGACTCCCGTTGCCTGCGAAGCGACAAATTCTGTGTTTAACGCAGATCAAGAAAAGAACATGCGTTATTATGGCACAATGTCAAGTACCGGTGTAATCCGAATCTCCGTTGACTATGTCAAGAAGAGGAACGTTGGAGAGAGAAGGCTTTCCGAGGCTTCGTTTGGGTGGCGATTTTCTGTAGGATCAAACATGCTGGACTGTCATCGACTGATCAGACATCGCCAAAACCCGACAAAGGAGATAATCACCTTCATCTTACATTTCTTTGTGAAGGACGGGACAGGATCGTGACTCTGCGTCGGAGTTGCTGTCTTTGTGCCTTTCAAACCTATTGGTCAGTCCTGAAAACAAACAACGCATCGGTTATCCTCAGTCTCGTCTTATTACTGCTATAAAAGCTTCACATTTGAGCTAAAACAATTTAAATCAAATTTACATCCTGAAGACACCAATTCAAAATTGAGATAATAAATAGAATCGAATGCCCCAAAACATTCCTTCTTGATATAATATAATAAGGCTAAACTGCAAATAGAGACCGCATTTCATTTGCTCGTATTTTCAAATTTACCTGTTTCTCGTGAGAGTAGCGGGAGAAAATAGTAAAATTAACAAATTCGTCTGGTTTTTTGCATTAACTGACATTCGCAGCAACAATTAATCAAAATTCTTACAAGAAATTTTTCACGATAAATAAAAAATGATGAACAATATGTGTCCACCTCTAGTATGAGTATGAGTATTTCTTATACTTTATGGAGATAAAAGGTCACAAGTAGGCTCAAACTTCACATTTATTGTAATTTAATTCTATATAGCTTTCTGAAAATGTTATTTTACACCATATTTTCACACATTTAGAATCTGATTCTTGTTTAGGCCTACTGACTCTTATGATACATTATAGGTTGGACAATATGACTGAAAAATGTATCACAATATGAGCGTTTCATTTCAGATGATATTGAGATTTGTTGATATTGATAATTATTACTTTGTTTTTTTCCCTAATATTTCTCTTTTACCCACTTTTCACTCCACGCTGTTATTTTTTTATTTTATGAGACACGGTGGAAAAACCTGAAACTGCTTCTGCACAAGTTCCTCAACAGCTTGTTGCTAGGTAACCAATGAGTGAGTTAGTTGATGTCACAAATCTTGCTAAGCTCCTTGAGAAGGGTTGAGCCACTAATGTCTTTGCTCTGCCTACGTCTCCCAGAATGCTGTGCGGTTCTGGGTCGGAGTTCCGTGGATATTCTACACACTGAATATTCTATGAGATGTATTATCAATAGAGGGATCATCGGTGGACGTCACGTTGCATCAACAGCCACCCTTACTGCACATGTAGCCTTCAGAACGCAGGCAGAAACCCATTATTCTAACTGTTTAAGCCATTTAAAATTAGGCTAATAAAATAATTTACAACTGGCAGCCAGCGCAGATCACCTATCTTCGCCCAACACATCTCCCGCTGCTGTCAAGAGGTTTTATTTTTAGATCAGCGTCTCTGTACCTCACACTGCATCACGTTCACCTCACTGCATTTTAATTTCTGATGGCTAAGTTTATCCCCCGTCTTGATAGATGAAGCTACATCTTCATTTTCCCTCTAATTGAGACCAAACTAGGAAGAAATTATGTTATTTGTCCTTTGTCTGAACTGAACTGGAAGTAATCTGTGCCACCGAACAGCCATCTTGCTTAACAAGAGCAGCACAAAGCATAGATAAGTCATGGCTTCGAGACCAGCAAAGACAAAGTATAGTACTCAAAAATTGTGATAGTTGTAATGTACTTATACTGTTTATAAATTACAAGGAATGCAGAAGGAGCTAAAGCGTGGAGCTTGTTCATTGTTGTCATAGGTGCCATCATGTCAGTTACAGACACCTACCAAGATGGCTGTAGGCTACAAAGTTTCTGGAAGTGTGACGTCAAATGAGAACAATATATAAATAATTTATCACGTGGTAATAATATAGGTCATTGAGGAAAGACCTTCTTGAAAAAGTTTCATCAGTCAGTGTTTCAACCAACAGCTTTACTTTCTGGGCTGCAGTTACCACGGTAACCCTTTCAAAACAAGTAAATTGTAAACTGACTGAACTTTATTTGTGTACAACACCAGACCAAATTAATCCTTGCAATTATTTGTAATGCATCTAAAATTGGAATTTTCCACAACTCTTCAGAGCTAAATAAGAGTCTCTGCTAGTCGTAGTAAATTGTTAAAGACCAGGAGACCGCCCATCTTTAAAAGAAGACATTCAAGTGTTTAACACTAGTATGTAAAGCTTTCTAACCGCTTTCCAGAGAATAATTCACCGTCCTCTCCAATTCTGTATCTGACGACGCTTCTCGACCAGGGGTCCACACCTCGTGAAGAGTGGGAGGTCCAGGGCTTTTCTGTGGGGTTCTGGACGCTGGTGTGCAGGATGGGGAGCTGGTTGTTGAACTAGGGCCGGTGGGGTTGCTGCTCGTATTCTCGTCCTGCAGCCCCTTCCCATTAAACACGGGGTTCTCTTTTTCCCTGCAAAGCTTCGCTCCGTTCTTTGCTTTCTTGAACAAGACAGAGGTCCGCCGTCCGACTCCCTCGGTGGCGGGCCGCGGAGAGACGGAGAGCGGCGGCAGGGCGTTAGCTACAACCTGCCCCTCATAGTGCAAAGTGGGAGGAGGTGTCACGCAACATTCTCCTCGTGCTTTAGTGCAATTAATGTTTTCTGAGGCGCTGTTCAAGTGGTTGCTGTCTATTTTAAGGCGTTTGCAGAACCAGGAGTGGGACTGGACCTCCCCTGTCATGGGCCGCAGTGTGGGAGGCTCCAGAGGAGGTTCTCCTTGTCGGGGAGGAGGAGACGGGCCTCTAGGTTCCAGTCTTGGGGGAGAAGTGGATTTGAGGTCCTCTAGAAGAAGAAAAAAAATATGTAAAGATAATTTGAACACAATTCTTCCCAAATGATTGGTTATGCTGTACGTAGTATGATGTGGTAGTTTTCACACACACGAAAATGGCGTCTTTTTCCCAATGGTTACATTTCATTCTTACACATTAACCACAGCCCGAAAAGAGTTAAGATATTCAAAATGGAGGACTTCATCAAGACAAGTGACTAAAGAAAATCGCTCTCACAACTGTACACCAGCAACATGGCAACATTTTACATAGAGATGCACCGTGAAACCAAAGGGTGACCAGAATCAGACGACCTTCCGCTTGAAGGGCCAGGAATTGAGATCGATCTGATGGTGGAACAAAATCTAGAAGCTACCAGGTGTGGAGGTTGTTACTGAGGGAAGAAGACTCAGGATATTTTAATTGCGTTTCGATTATAAATTTGTTGATATTCTACTAATGTCGAAAAAACACAATTTCGCAATTGTGATGCAATTACTATCACATGTGAATCTACTTGTTCAGGTGATTAAAAGTCAGGTGGGAATGAATGTAAACAGTTGCATGGGCAATATTCATATTTCAGCCACGGCGCTAGCGCTCATCTGTCAGTCATCAGAGGAGATGTTGGCGTCTTATTCAGGCCTTGGAGCCTCAAGTTCCTTATACTTCACGATGGTTATGTATACATGGGGCGTTTTAGTGATATTGCCATTTTGGGCTGCGATTTCACATAAGAACTATAGATTCGGCACTTTCAAATGACAAGCTCAACTTTTGATGAACATTGCCATGCTGTGAGATTTCTGGTTGGATGCACATAGGCCATGGAGATCAGTGTCTATTAATAAGTGAGTTGTTGCTGTACACAAACTGGCGAGTTGCGAAAAAAGTGTTTCAATTGCAATTTTGCAAAATTCACTATTTTTAATGTGGCTGAAAAACCACCTCATTCCTGCGCAGAAACTTTTTATCAATACACTCGAGTTATTTTCAAATTTATTCTGTAATTCCAATCTGCAAAATTTTATGATCAATGGAAATGCAGCTAGATGTTTTTTAAAATGAAGACAGAGAAAACAAAGTCTTAAACAGAAAACTTTTGTAAATAAATTAACATCTGGACGCTCTAGACTGCCGGAGAAAGAGGAAGACAGAAAGGCTAACAGAATACAGTAAACTAAGTTGCTTCGTTTTATCCTTTTGAGCTTCCAACATGTCATGAACATGTACAATTTGGAAATATTAGTAGCCATTTGTGAAATATAAACACAATCCCATTTTTGCCATGCAAGCTGTGCTAATCACTCATATTTCTTTAGCTTAAAAGGTAAATTCTGTTTTTGTTTTTTTTGGTTTTATTATTACAACCTCAACAGCAACTGTTTTTGCACACAGTGTGACGTTGCCTCTACTCTTATAAAAAATTGCTTGGGGCAGGAAAGCTAGAACTAATATTTTACATGATAATTGTCCATCTTCTTACTCGGTAGTTTTTAGAGAGAAATCCAGCAATGCTGGTCAATAAACCTCTCATCAGTGCATTCCTAATTTTACTGCTAAAAGTGTGTTTTGATGTTGTCTTTGAGTGTCTGACCGGACCTGTCTGTAATCAGAAGTGAGATGACATGGCATGACTGAAAGTGGCCCAAGGTGTGGTGAATCCATGAGAGTGATGCATAAAGGAGGTGCAAACACAGCGTGCACTAGAAGAGAGGAGTTGTGAGGCAGCCATGGCCAACGAGACTTTCTGGGCCCCTACTTACTAGACTGGAGACAGTGGGGTGGTTGGGGTTGGTGCGTTAGGGGAACCCTGGCTCAATTACCTGAGGACAATGTTCCATTAGCTCAAGTTTCACAACTGATCTCAATGAAACAAATTAGTCTTTCAAAAGATTCATGCACTGCAAATTTAATTCTCATGTTAATCTAGTGCATTTCATTGCCCTCTCCTCTTACCTTTGTCTGAGGAGGACAGGCAATTGGCATTGTTATTGTTGTATTCGTCGTCGTCGTCATCATCTTCGTCTTCGCCCTCTTCTTTAAGATGCCCGTTGTGGATGCCGTGGCTCATGGGTTGACCCTGTCTGAGCTGGAGCTTGTTGATCTCGCGTCGAAGATGGCGGATGCGTTTGGCCCGGGCGCCGCTGCACCGCATGGATGTGACAAAGTCTAGTTTCTCCAGAAGCTCCTTCAGCTGCTCTTCCATCGTCATGTGGAGTCGGTTATCTGGATCCAGAACACTGTCAACTGAGCACATCGACAAGTTCAAATAGGAATGGAGGTCTTAAGGAAGTGTTTCCCACAAGAAGAAGTTCCCATAATGCTGCAAGACCTTACCGTCCTCCCAGGTACAGCTGTAGAAGTCTCTTTTCTGGGGTGACTCAGGGAGGTGCATCCCCGTGTCCAGGTCAAGGCCGGCGTTTGTGGCTTGTCTTTGGGCATGGCGCAATACAGCACCCCCTAAGTCACGCAGACGCAGCGCTGCTTTGTAGAAGACTGTGTCTTTGGTGTTATACAGGAGGCAGTTTGACACCATCAGATTAAAGTCAGCCTCCAGGTCAGCCACAGAACGGTAAGCATGACTCTCAAGCTTGGAGCGCATAGTGGAGAAGTCCATTGGATAAGTGATAAACTCCAGGTAGTCTGGAACCTGAAAATGGAACAAATGTTTTCCCTTCAAAAGTGTTGAACACACTTAGATTAAAATGTACAATGTATCCACAAGTTAAGATGGCTTTACAGTGGAATAAGATAGAAAATTCAATTTAGGAGGAGTGTGGAGTAAATAATTTTATCTATGTAAATTTTCTTATGTTCAATATTATCATCAAGTGTCACAACTTTCTTTCTTTCTTTTCTTCTGGATGTCCCATTAAATCATGACATCCCATCTTTACCATAGACATATACGCGTATGGTGTTTACTTTGAGTTTCAGTCAGGTATGGTCTTTGCAGCTTTCTAAGTTTTAAAGCTAACTTCCATAAGTATTCTATAAAATTGTATTTATCTGGGAACTAAAAAACATTCAATGAAACCTGCTACAAGTTCTCCTAGAGTTTACACTACAATACTAAGAAGCCTTACCTCCTTCAAGTTAACTGGCTGGGCAAAAATGTGAGCAGTGTCCTTCTCCTGAAGATGGTCCAGGGTGGCACGCAGCAGCATCAACATTGGCGTGAGCTGCATCTCTAAAGTTGATTGGTGAACTTTGACCTGCAGTTGAAGAATACAGACTTGTCAGGTTTTAATAAGAAGAGATTTACTGAATTTGTCACAGTCTACATTTAGCAGTCTTAAATTTCCAAGGAATGTTTAAAAGTGACACAATTAGCAAAAATTCCATAGGATAAGAGACCGGAGGTAAATTATTATTACAAGGACATCAAATTACATAAGACTATGTTTTGTTTTTAAACCTTTATTTAAAAAAACCCAACTTTTTGTACAATTTCAAAACATTTAATTGGCAAGGCTTACATTTAAAGCTTTGCCAACCAGTGACTTAACTTATTTCATGAACTCTGATTTGGTTTAATCTCCTGCGTGTCCGTCTACAACAATGTGATGAAGAAGCAGCTAAACTGCACCAGATCAAGGCCTCAAGTCCAGTTAGTTTCAGCTTCTATATCTTTACATTTACATATGATAGGATGACAATGTTAGCATAAAGACTAGTCCACTGTTACCTGTTCCCGTTTGAGCTTCTCTCTTTTGCGTATGAGCTCCACCAGCAATCTGGCTTTTTCAAGATCATGCCGGAGTTTCTGCCAGTATCTCAGAGCTTCTCTTGCTGCAGAAATCTTCTCGTCCACTTCAGGCTGAACAAAACATCCCATATTACAGCTTATAAAGGTACATCTCATAAACAGTAAGTCATGGTTTTTGTTGTTGTTTCAATAATTAAAAAAGAAAAAAATACCTGTTCTGTACTCTTTTGTGATTGGATGTTAGAGTGCAACTGCCGAACCAGTGCCACACCGTTTCTTGACTGACGTTTTAGCAACCAGTAGCTATGCAGTCTGTGCATAAACTGGTTTTTCCTTTGCATGAGAATTCCTTTGGAAATTATATTCAACCTGTAACAGATGAGAAATAAGCATCTTACTAAATGGATTCTGAAAATGGAATACAAAACAAAAAAAACAATACTGGACATGATCAAGAAAAGCAAACCTGCTTGTGGGTATCTGCAGCACAAGCTGTGGAGAACCTGTGGTTTGGGTTGTACACTCTGTATTTTTCTTCCCTTTCTTCTTATCTGCTGGCTCATCTTCACACTTCCTGCCTTTTTTAGGTAAAGTAGGACCATCTGTGTAAGCGATGCGTCCTCTGCTCGCCCTTCTCCTGCTGCCCACGATTCGCCCCTCACTCTCCTCGTCGGACTCTGACTCCTGTCCCAGGGGCGAGTGCGTCTCGCAAAACGCCGTCTTCTTTACTGAGAACGTTGTGCCATTGATGCCCGTTTCCCTGACAGGATCGATCTTCATGAACAGACCGGCCCGCTGAGCACATGTGACGTGAAACGCAGTGTAACAGTTGGCCTTGTGGCACTGAATACACGCGCCGCGGCCTTTCTGCTTGCAAAGGTAGCAAGTTAACTTCCAGCGAGCTGGAGGAATGTTACCAACCCCTTCCACCGGTTCTAGAAACACAGTGTTGGCAAAGCACACTTCGGGAATCCATATAGCACACACAACGTGCGCCCAACGACCCTCGCTTGTTTGTTTGAAAGCCCCTCCCCGGTTAGGACACAAGACGCAGTCGACAGGTTTGTGAGGAGACTGAAGGCAGCAGCGGCAGAGCCACTGCCCTTCAGGGACGTAGGGAACGCCGTAACACTCCTGGTGCACAGCCAAGTTGCAAGAGTCACAGAACAGGATGACGTTGCTATTGAGGCATTCATCATCCAAGCACACACAGCAGAAGGCGTCGTCGTCAATAGCGCTTTGTGGAGGCGCTCGGATGCGTGCTTCTCTGTATGCCTCCTCCTCCAACCGATCCACCAGTAGCTCGAAATTGTCTGGCGAAATGGCTGAGAGACCCTCGGAAAGCCGGGTGGCGTTAACCATTTCCAGCCAGGCGGAGTCCTCCTCATCCATGTCATATTCTGCCTTTCTTTCCTGATCCTCAGGGGAGCACTCGATGTAACGGTAATAGGCAGCTGGCAGGGGAGGTGCCTCAACTGGAGTGAAGCTTTCCACAACACGAAACTTAGGCTCAGGGAGGGTTATGTGGGTACTGTTCGATGTGCTGGACTTTTCAGGTGTATGAGGTTGGGAATTGTGGCATTGGTTCTTGGAAGGCTGCGTCGACCTGCCAGAGGTCATTCTGGAGTCTTTCCTGCGGCCTCTGAGCGTGGAGACTTTCCGGGGAGTTTGTGCACTGCTGGTGGGCGACACCGACCGCTCACTGTTCTCTTTGTTGCTGTTGCACTCGCTGATGTCCTGAGCCACTGTCTCATCATCCGTGATGACTTCCAAGGGCTCCAGGACAGAAATGCGGTGAAGCCTTCCGTCCAGTTCAACCTCCACCACCTTCTGAGACTGAGAATAGGAGAGAGTTTCTCTACTTGGAGACGCTTTGAGGCTGTACGGGGATGGAGATCGCTGGCGGGTGCCCCCACGCCCGCCAACTGTCCCGTTGGACTTCTTGCCATTTACTCTACCTCCTCCACCGACCTGGCAAGTTCGCCGTGGCTTCCTCATAGGCCACTGCTCACACTTTCACTCCTGTAAATCAAAAACAAAGAAATTTAGGGGACAGTAGTGAATTTTACTTTGTAGAAAATTTAAACATACCACCAAGTAGGGATATGCGATACAGACTTAAGGTTTTATAACAATATTTTACGCTACTACTGTGATAATGATAAAAGTGACAATAAATTTTTTTTTTTCTTAAGAAGCTATATGGCTACGACTGTGTTTTACATCATTTATAGCCCCACAAACACAAATACTACTCTTAAAAAACAAAACAATTTGTAATATGCTTCTGTAGCTTCAAACACATACATTTGTATCACTAAACTGCATTTAATCATATTTTTAAATGTATTGATATTTGCTGCTACGACAGACTGGCGACCGAAATGTCTCGCTGGAGATGGGCACCAGCACCCCTCCCAACCCCATTAGGGACAAAGGTGTAAAGAAAATGGATGGATGGATGATATTTGTTGATGCTCTCATTGAATAAACACTGGAGAAAATATTAAAAGGAACAATCCTAACAATACAGTTTTGGAGGGGCTTAGATATCATTAACTGGAATTAATTGTGACAACAATAAATAAAAATTCTTATCATTGATAATAAATGTATCACTATAAATGAAATGCCCAAACCTACTACCAAATTCTATATTTATTTTTTGTGAACAAATGTACCCAGACAAAACACAACTCAATGTATGAAAAAGAAAAAAAACAAAACAAATGCTGCTCTGTATGCATTTTAGTTTATGACATCCCAAAAGTCACAAGAACCAAGTTGGCAGAAGAAATCGTCATGATGGAATAGCAACTTTTTCAGCAGATTCTGAATCATTTAAGTTGCACTTGAGTTGCAAAGGGTTCAACTGTGTTTGAGCCAGAGTGTGACTTCAAAGAAATCTGTGATGGATGCCACCATGGGTAGTAAAAGTAAAGCAAGAAGTGATTATGGTCTTCAGAACTTTAACTTGTACAAATTTGTTTTCATTCCTGCTTGAATTTTTTCATCTGATTTGTCTCTTATGCACATTTCCCTCTCACATAATAACAAACAGCCAGATTATTCTTGTATTACAATAAATACATTGCCCTGATGCCATTTATAAAAAAGAAAAACATCTTCAGTAAAGAAAAGCAAGCCTTGCTGTTTGCTGGCTGTCTAGCTATCACTTGTTGTGAGGACAGGATAGTCAGGATGCCCTGACTATTCTGATGGCGGATGTCTGGGCTTACAGTCGCTGACTAATGGGTGAGTTTTCTATGGTACCAGAACCAGGCAGGATGTCTTCCACAACACTGGAACCTTCTCTTAGGACCACACATCTCCGATATTGCGCTTTTGTAGTTTGCTCTCTAGCTTCCTCCTATTCACCTCCTTGCTGTCTCTAATCTTGATTTTGAGCTGCATCTGTACGCGCCTCTATAACTCTTGCTTTCTGAAGTTTCTTTTGTTTCTTCTTTAACAGTTCCTTCAGGCCACTGGTCATCCAGGGTTTACTATTAGAAAGCATCTCACTGGGGATGTTGTTGTCCACACAAAGGTTTATGTAGTCAATCACACACTTCGTTATGGCACTGATGTCCTCTCCATGTCACTGGCAAAGAACAATCCAATCTGTGCCTCAAAACAGAAGTGGAGTAGCTTTTTTGGCTTCCTTTGACCACTTTCTCATAGTCTCTGGGGTTTACATTCAGTGCACAGAAAAACAAGGCTGTGACCTGACTTTTCCAGAGGAAATGTTGGTTTGGAGATATATGAATTGACATTTTAGTAAAACAAACGTAATGTTTTGTTTCTCTGAAAGAGCAACTGACAAACTGCTTAAATGTTAGTAGTTTAGCAAAGTGAAGCGTGACTAAAATCACCAGGTATTGCCACAAATGCATTGGGGTGATGTGTCTCTGTCTTAGCTTCAACAGGTCTGATGACATCATGTGCACTGTCGACAACAGCTGAAGGTGGAATCAATAATGCTCAGGACAGCAGAAACAACATTTATTGTAACAAGTCCTGGATGACATCTATTGGTGACAAGCACTGCTAATCTACCTCCTTTACTGCATTCCTATGCTCTAGCTGAGTCCTTGTTCATCCAACTTGTTAGCTAGCCATTGTGATTGACAGAAGACATGGTTTTAACTTCTTCCTTCTCTCTCTCCTTTTTGGCCCTGCTCTGCATCCACAGTGCCTCATTTTCAAATCCTCTGAGACTTCTGGCTTCATGTGTGCTATTATTTCAGCTTTGTGGTGTTAATCAGCTGCTCCCTGTTGTAAACCACCTTGTTGCTAAGGCTACGCATCATAACAAATAAGTTGAAAAAGTGTAATCAATCCAACTCCACAGCATCCAAAACCAGAAACACCGGAATTAAAGTTTAAGAAATGAGAAATTTTAACTGAAATTAACTGTCTGTCTAGTAACTATAATTCAACATTGCAAATCATAAATGTAACACAGATGTTCTCTCACTGATAAAATGTATTTCGGTGAAAACTATTTAAAGAGATAAACCATTCAGTTGACAGCTAGTTAAATGAAAAGACTATGGGCAAACCTTCACTCCAGACACTAACAAGGTTAAGTGAGCAGTGATTTTTCTCGACTTTATCTCATAAACACTTCGTTTAATTGACCTATTCCACAAAACAACGGTCATAGCCAATCGGCTTTCAAGAAAGCTGACTGATCTGTACAAAAGCCAATCAGCTTCAAGAATACCTTAAACCGAACACATCGGAACCCTCCGTTCCAGCAGTAAAATGTCAGCCATATTTACAATTTTAAAATGCTGTCAAAAGCTTCTGTGTGTTTAACATATAGACATTAGTTCAGTGAACTAGATAAAGGGCTTAACATGTGAAGTCGGTACAAAAATGGCACGGTGATCTGCCGACTGGCAGTGTCATACAGGACTGTCACAAGTCAAAGTATACATGACAGAGCTAGCCTGCTAACTTTTTAAAGACGGTAGCCGGTTTTATTATGAAGTTTTCTAAATAAAACAGAAATAAAAGTTCTAAAAGCAGTAAACAAATTGAAAATTGCAAAAAGAGAGCAAGTTTGGTAAGTCTTACCTAAAATGCCAGCAGAGTGAACAGGGGGGATCAGTAACCGGCGGTTTGGAGCCGTTTTTCCAGTAATGGTCGCTCAGTTCGGCGGTGGGCTTTGCTACACTTCCTAAGCTAACAGCTAATAGCCTGTCACAGTTTGCTACCACAGCCGGTACATTTCACCTTCTTATAACATTCCATGTTTCCCCCAAACTGCCCTTAAAAATAAAAACAGTTAACCCTAAAGCCATAATGAAAATAGTAGGGATATATCAAGTCCAATAAATAAAGGGGCACCTTGTTGTTGAGCAAATATTATGAGGAGGAGTGCTAGCTTCTTTCGGCTAGTTGGCTAGCTGTTTAGAGTCCAGCTTTACTGTAAAAGCGGAGATAACAAGCTAGTCAAAGTATTTGACTTCCGGGTATAAATTTCACAATAATATAACTATTAAACATGGCTATGCGGATTCTACTTCCAACTACACATAATAAAGACGAGAGCGAATCTATTAGATATTTTGAAAATAGCAAAAATAATAGTAATAATAATAATAATACATAAACATAAGTCAGAATTTAGTTTGTAACTACTTGTTTTTTTATGAAGAGGAGTCAAATGATAACAAACTTATGTTATAATATTTTGTCAAACCTCCATATGGACACCTATACCTACCACTAGTTTTTTTTTTTTTTTTTTTTTTTGCATTACATCTATTTTTTCCTCTTGTTTTAGCAAGTTATTCTAATTAGAAACAAGCAATCTTTGTTTTCTTTTTTTAAAGTGTAATAATTGACAGCAATGGTTTATCACACTAACAAAAGTAAATTCTTAAAATGGCAGGAGCACAGATTTAGAAAATCATATGTTTACACTATAAACTCGTTCACTCTTGCTGTAAATGTTTATTTTGTTATTTTACTTGCCTCATAAAAGGTAACATTTCCTGGCTCTATATCCCCGTCTGTGTTCCAATAAAAAAAATAAAAAAAATCAACTCATGAATTGAGTTTGTAATAGTGCAAACCTGAATTTTTCTGCATTTATTTTGAAAGCAACGTGCCTTGCTTCCGGTTGATGGTATCTTAAAGGATTTGACACCAGCTGGTTGGTAAAAGTTTAGCCTGCTCAGCGTCCTCCCCCTTTACGTCACCAAGCCACGATTTTCGCGGGCAAGCCTCTTGATAGAAGCCTCGTCTCGTTTATCTGACGAGATGTGCGACTCCTGATGCTCTCCCCGTCGTCCATCTCTCAGTGTGACATAATAATCTTAGTAAAACACACGAAGGACATACGGGGCTTGTCTGAAAATCTATACATGAGAATATACCTGATCTATGGACTATGAAAGAAATGAGACATAAACAAAGAGTGGATTCATACATCCAGATAGGCGTGTCAAAACATCTGCTTAAATGTTACATCAAATTATATAAATTCTCAAAAGACCATGAAAGAAAAAACTAAAACAAGTAAGCAAGGAAGTCCCATGTGTTTGATAATTTAATTGATTTAATTTGAATAATTTAATTTCCCTTTGGGATCAATAAAAAAAACAAAAACACTTAAAACACTAAATAAAAAGAAGCAAGTGATCACAATAAGCTAAAAAAGACTGAAAAAAGGCAAGGGGATTTTATCAATTACATGAATTGCTTTTTATTGTAAAACCAAGGCCTTAAACAGTGTTAAAAACTTATTAGGCACAGTGTCTTCCAGACAAATTCCAGTGTGCACTGGCGACTTAGTGTACATTTACATGGTCTCCGTTTACCTTCTAGAAATCCAGTAGCCTCAATGCCCAGCATTTGTCTTCTTGGCTTATTAAAAGCATATTCAAAAAAGATTTTTACTTAAATATTTACACCATATTGTTGTAATAAAGGATGCCACAATGCAACAAGAAGGGGGGGGGGAAGCATATACAGATATTGTCTTATTGTTTAATTGGGAAACGGTATAACATTAAACCTTACAGGAAATCCTGCAGCAATTTGTCCCAATGAACTTGCAACACGATTCACCGACATGTAAGAATTTACAAATAAGTTCACATTCCAAAAGAAATTGGGGAAATCTTTATTTAAATAGATCACTGTCAACACTGAATCTAAAACACCTCCAAAGTAAAAGAAATAGTGTGATTTTGGGTCAGGAATATACAAGGGCACCGTTGGCTGTGTGTGGTCTTTGTAGGGGAGTTACGTTATGTCTGTCGTATCATGGAGACATAGTAAGAGTGTTTTTTCTCTTGGAGTCCCGCCGTGGAAATGGCACGAAGCTATTCACCTCCTTGTAGCATAACCCTGTGAGAGAAAAGGGAGGGCGGTTTGGTTTTCTTCTACACAACCACATTTTTGTTTGCAGAAAAAAAAATATGTTAAATGCGTCCATATTTACACCTAATTGCCATAAAATAATTTTGAAAGAAATCTTTTATTGTAGCAGCATGCAGAAAACAAAAAAACAGAAAGCAAAAATTCATGGCTGAATTGAGGTACCGTATTTTCCGCACTATAAGGCGCACCTACAGTAAAAGCTTTCAATTTTCTCAAAAGCCGACAGTGCGCCTTATAATCCGGTGGCCTTATATATGGACCAATATTGAGCCACAGCAGGTCTCCCAACTATGGTGAGCAGCCTCCGACTTCATTTTCCCCCGTAGAAGAAGAAACGCGCGGTGCACGCTGGGTTTTGTGTAAAGACCCCAAAATGGCTCCTATTAAGAGACACGCTTACGACGCAGAGTTTAAGCTCAAGGCGATCAGTGACGCAGTAGAACACGGGAATAGAGCAGCAGCCAGAGAATTTAACATGAACCAATCAATGGTGCGGAAGTGGATCTATATTGTGATTGCACTAACGTCTGATTTACCGCAACAGTATCAGACTGTTTTTTACGTGTTTATTGAATCGAGGAAAAGTTCCCCTCCACTATATGTTATACCTTGCTGTTGTTAAAAGATAAACTGTGTCACTAAAATACCACGTCACTGACTTTACCTCGGGGAAAATAATAAAACAGCTGTTTATTCATTTTGGGAGTGAACGGAGTTTTCAGAACGCTGGTTTGTAATTTTAATAAAGTTTGACTGTTTAAATAAAGTTTGAATGTTTGTTGACATTCCCTTTAGCGCAGTTCCATCTAATGGATGCATAACGTAACCCCAGCCTCTACTGTAGCATCTATTCTATGCGCCTTATAGTGCGGAAAATACGGTAATTTATTTAATTGCCAATTTTCTCAAAAACAGACCTTGTCGTAGGTTCACCTTGAGCTCAGGTTGTGAAAAGTTTCCTGCTGGCAGTTGTTCTGTTTGCTACTTTTAAAAACATGGCTCTCCATCTTGGACTTTGCCTTGTTTATAGTTAAGTAAATTAGGATGTTTGCTGCATATTCATTTGATAGCATTTACATTTACAATACATAACATTTATTTCCTAAAGACTAGTGTTTTCTAGTTTTGTTTTTTTCCCCCCCCCCACTTACGTTTCCACTCATCTAGGGACATGGTTGCATTGTCATGGCTGTCATCGTATGGCGTAGGCTCAGGAAAGTCCTCCGGTTCCCTTAAATTGTCAAAGTACGGGTGCTCCAGAGCGAGCTCAGCAGTGGGCCTTTCATCTCCATCCAGAACCAGCATCTTTTCAAGCAGGTCAATACCTGCCATGGACCAAAAAAAAAAAAAAAACACAGGAAAATATCAAAGTTAAAGCCATCCTACTGAAAAATCGCAAAGAATGCATCAAAGACACATGCCAGGCTCCACACAAAGACTAAACTGTGTAATGTTGAGGTCACACTATGCAACTGATCTAAAATTATTATTGCGCAAAAATACAGACAAGCAATTATGTCAGTTCTGCTACAGAATACAAAATGGAACATCTCTATTACCGTTCAATCAATCAATAATTTTGTTGTCATTATAGAAACCATTAATAAAAATAGCATGAACTATAATGAACTTGGGTGATAAATAGAACCAGAGAGCATTTAATGCCCTTATGGCTACCGGGTATAAACTGCTCTTCAGTCTGTTTGTCGTTGCTTTTATGCTCCTGTTTCTGCAGCCAGATGGCAGCAGTTGGAACAAATCGTGATCAGGGAGTGAGGAGTCTTAAAACGTTCCTGGTTTCCTGAGGCAGTGGGATCTGTGGAGATCTTCAAGAGAAAGCAGAGAGCAGCTGATGGTCCTCTGGGCAGATTGTGTGATTCTCTGGAGAGTCTTCCTCTCTGGTGCCGTGCAGCTGGAGAACCACACAGAGACAATCGCAGACGATGCTTTCAATAGAGCATCGATAGAAAGACACCGGTTTTTGAGAAATATTGTTTCTTCTGAGGACTCTCAGGAAATAGAGTCTCTGTTGGACTTTCTATGCCAGTTCTGCTGTTTACATCCCAGATCAGGTTATGAACTCCCAGGAAACTGAAGTTTGACACCCTATCAACCTGATCTCCAGAGAAGCACAGTGGTTGAAAATCTCCTAAAATCCATGAGCTCCTTGTTCTTGGCTGTGTTCAGGATCAGGTTGTCTGTGCACCACGCTGTCAGTCGCTCCACCTCATTCCTGTAGACAGACTCATTCCCCCTGAGATGAGACCCACTACAATTGTGTAGTACAGAAGATGAGGAAGTGCTCATATTTCAGAGCCAAAATGAAACAAAAATTACAATTTCTTTCCAAAATAACCAAATGAAAAACTGGAGTCTGCTGTTTTAAATAAGCTCTTTGAACCGTCTTCATATGAAGTTAAAAATAGATAATTAAATAAACTGTATCAGACAATGATACATTTGAACTCACCCTGTTCACTGGCTCTGGGGAACAATGTTGAGAAGTCTTTTCTAGGATGGCGAGGGAGGCCCTTAATGTAACTTCTGGCCTGTTGCAAAGAACAAATCAACAACAGAAGTCAAGTAACAGACATGTTGATATTTTACTTTAAATAACATTAATTTTGGGTTTCAGTGATTTATTTGAACATTCATTTTTCATGGTGAAATTAATAAATAGTATAATAATGTCGAAAAACAACCTTTAGCTTGAGGGACTATAAAAATAAATGTTTCTTTTAAAAGGTGATAATCAAGGAAATTCAAAATAAGCACATTTATTGTGGATATTCTTTAATCCAGACAAGGTTAAAGCTATACATATACGGTTAACATATACTATTTTTTTTAGAATGACATCTTAGCATGATACGCTCAAGATCTGTTAAGCTCTGGCTGCTGATCATGATGACAGCAGATGGTCCTTTTTCTTTGCCAACATGAAAATGATTAGTTTGGCAGCCTTAATTAGGGAAAAAAAATGAAATAAAGATTTCTGAGTGAAATCATGACTGACTTTTATTAGCTACATCAACACATTGACACTACATCAAGTCTTACCTCTGGACTTTCAAGCTTCTGTATAAACTCTTGTCCAGGCACGCCACACACTTTCATGATCTGGGATAGCTGGTCCATGTCTGGTTATTAAAGGGTTACGGTCAAAAATCCTGGTGCTAATCATTGATGGCTGCAAAACAAGCTCTGGGAATGTGGTTTAAAAAAAAAAACATGACAGATTAATTAAAAACAGGAAAGAGCCAATTTAAATTTCTAATAGGCTCCATAAATCTGTAAAGTACATAGGAAGTAGTAGATAAATCTAAAGTAAAAACACGATACCAAGTCAGGAAACATGTTGCTCAAATATGTAGTTTGTGGTAATAGTACCGTGTGATCCACTTAGTGCCCGATTTACTGTTCTCATCAAATTGACACGTTCCTGCTTGTGAGAGATGCTATCAACCTCTTTAATTACCACACAGTCATAAAGTCATAGTAATAAAAACAGATTAAAAAATGACAAACATTAAAGGATACAGTCTTTTCCTTTAAAGAGGGTTTTTCCGTTGATCATTTCAGCCATGATGCAACCCACGGACCAAATATCCACTAAAAGAAGGAGGGAAAGAGAAAGAAACATCAGTAACAACCAAAGCAGAATATGCCATATCTACAGCAAGGTGGAATAAAAATGAGGAAGGTGGCATTTACATGGCACCACTCAGTCCTTATTCACAACAGATAAATGGGGAACAGCTACGGGAGGCCGTTTTAACATAATTAGAGATATCTCAAATAGGTATTTTGTCTAGTCAAAACATAAGTAGAGATATCTTAAATTACTTAAACGTCTAATCATAAAACAATTTCAGATATCTGGAATGTAAGGGCAGTAAAACAGAATTTATGTTAAAACGGCCTGCCATAGAACATCTGGTGAGCAACACAATCCCAAAAAAGCTGCTCTCTGTGTGCCGCAGTGTGTTTTGAACAACTTGCTTCTAAATTTAAAATCATATCCTAGAGAGACAGACCCATCACAATGACAGACCGACGGGGCAGTTCAATCAGGCTAACAGTAAGAAAAATAAATCAAAAAAGAAAGATCAAGGAAGATGTTTCTAAATGTAACCCAATCATAAAAATGCATTTTAAGAACTAATATTCCAGATTAGGAACTTGCTGGCTCTGGAAAAGCAAAGACAAAGCAAAAACACGAGCTTCATGTAAAACAGGAAGTTTGCACGTGACGAGCAAAGGTTCAGAGTTACAGAACAGTAAGGCGAGCACAGAAGTACATTAATAATATGTAACAGCTACAGATGTCTTGCCAGTCTGGGTGTAGTGCATCCAGTTCAGAATGACCTCAGGCGCCCGGTACCAACGGGTCACCACGTAGCCCGTCATCTCTGCATCAGCACTGCGAGCCAGCCCAAAGTCCAGGATCTGTACCGGACAGCAGAGAAACTGGTAACAATCTGCACCAGGAGCACGCCATGTCTGAACGCAACGAGCACAACCTGCTTCTAAATATCTGACATGGAAACATATGTTTAGTGTTATAAAACAAGAGTTATATATATAAATGTTATGCATTTTTAAACCTAAACTAAAACTGGGCATCTACAGTGATTTGGAAAGGAAGTCACAACCCTTGAAATTTCACATTTTGTCACTTTCCTATTAATTTTGACATATTTTATTGGGATTTAATGCGACACACAACGCAAAGTATTTGTATAACGGAAGGTAAATAATAAAGGTGGGCGGATCTGTCTAAAACACTGATAACACTGATAACATTGGTATTAGTATTGGATCGACACTAGAGTGGTAAGAGCAATATTTTAGTTTCAGATTCCCTATTGAAATGTCATTTTATTGCACTTTCTCAGCTTTATCTCAATTTTTTGTTTTGTTTGGGATTTTCTTTCAGGGTATCAGAGTTAGGGCGGGCGATACGGACATAGAATTTTATTGCAATATTTTGAGGAACTATTTTGATTTAAAAGAAATATTTATTATTTGTTTTTTTAGGCAATAAATAGTTTGGCTGTAGGGTAACTGCATGTCACAGCATTCATAGCGTCACAAACACAAATATCGTTCTTGAAACACATTGTCATCTGAAATAAGCTTCTTCAGGATGCCACTTGCTTACAAAAGTGTGATTTATATCACTAAACTTCACAAAGTGACTGAATTTAACCATATTTTCAAATTTACTGATATTTATTGATGCTCTTGCGGAAGAAAAAGTGGAGACACTAGCAAAAATAATGCTCCGATCACAGTCAGTTTTATGTAAGTCAACATCCATAACTGAAATCTATCATGATAACGATAAATCCAAATTCTTGCGGCGAAAATACATTTTTCAGAATAAATGATAAACAACACCCTAATAATATCATATTAGGGTCTGAATACAAACACAACCCAGTTTACAGATTCTTATTTGCAAACATGTTCTAAACAATATGTCCCTCTCCTTCCACTTGTGCTACTTTGTGTTGGTCTGTAACATTAAATCCTAAATCTAAAGGACTTCAGGATTTGAATGAATACTTTTGAAAAAGTCATATTATAAATCTTGTACCTTCAGTTCGCAGTCTTGGTTAACAGCCAGGTTTCCAGGCTTAAGATCCTGCAAAATGAAATCAGATGAGTGATGGGTAAGCGGGTCACACAGTAATTAACAAGAAATTACAGTGACTGGACTCCCTCACTCAGCAAAAGGAGCTTTAACGTCTCAGTTCCCGTGGGGATGACGAGGCTCAGCTGTTTGTTTCAACGCGTCATGTAACGATTGTTTTTCTCCTTTAACACAAGCCTCATCGAGCGATTCAACCGCAAGCCAAAACACAAAATACTACGAAGCATTTTGATACTGCGACAGAATGTGTCGGTGACACCCGAACAGGTTTGGGTCTTAGCAGAGGAGTAGCAGGGTCGCACCGGTTTCTGCACTTCAAACACAGAGAAACCAAACAAATCCCCACACCACCAACCAGACACGATCTGTTAGGTGCATGAACACAGCTTACTACAGAATAAAAAAAAACTACGTTGAGATGGAAGAGATGAAGGATCACAGCTGTTCTCATGTTGCACAAACTGCTCATTTCGGCCCACTGCAAGAACGTTTTGCATGCGTAGCGGGTCCAGTATGTTCCCGTCTTTCAATTTCTGCAGGCAAATTCTATTCATATTCCGTTTCTAGAGTTGCGCTGCTCAAGGCATGCTGAAGTAGCTATGCTACTTTAGTTCTGATTTATTGTTTTTGTGGACTTTTGTTAATCCTTTCTTTTGGTTGAGACATTGAATGTTTGGAAAATTATTCCCTCTGGTTTTGAAAGCCGTGCAGCTGGAACAATTTTTGCTCATACTTTTTTTTTTTTTAACTTTTGGATATCTTTTATGATCCATAAACATGGCAACAAGCTGTTCAATTTTTTATTATTTATTATATTTACAACCTGGAATAGATGGGCATTCCCAACACTCTAGTAACAATAGATCTACGTTCCCAAATCCCAGAGGAGTTGAAACGAACAGATCAGGACCAACGAGCAGAGAATAAGGACGGCTCTTCCATCCGTCATTTTGGGCAAGGATCACATTCTCAACTCTTATGTCTTCAGTCAGAGGCTTCTTTAGATTTGGTGCAAGACTGACTGCTACTGGAAATCCTCCCTGCTCAGAGACTGCAGATCTACAGGGACTTTTATGAACAACCATAACTCAGGTTTGCATAGAAAGGTCAGAAAAGGGAAAATATCCAGTGAACAGCGGCTGTATAGATAAATATGTCTTGTTGATATCAGAGGAGAATGGGAATACTGGCTCAAGATAACAAAAAGGCAACAGTAGAACTTTACACTTTACCAGGACTGCCAGTAATTTTAGGGGATGCTGGTTTTGGGTTTGTTTAAAATGCTTAAAGACAATTCTGTCAGCAACAAAAAAAACCACAAACACTTTCAGTTTATGTAAAACGTTGTGGAAATCGAGATATGACGAAAGATGAGAACACACTTCTCTAAAACACAGACAGTAATGAAACTGGGAAATCTGAAGGCAAGCTCTGTAACTGTGAAATCACTCTACAAACCAGCAGGATGTCTTTCGGTTGGGAAACATTTTAAAAACATGTGGCATAAATATGCCACATAAAATGTGGTTTGAGTGGCTTCAGAAGCAGAATTAATGACTTTACATCTGCCTCTTGAAACCCAGATAGTTTTCTACAGACGATTTAATTAATAGACTCTTATTCCGATAATCAGCCTCCATTAGGGACAGTCTTGTGGTTTCTCCCTGATGCCTTCTTAAACATCCCTCTGTGATCCTCAGAGCCATGAGCGCTTTGCGTGCCCTTCAGTGCTTTTAGATGGAGAAGACAATGAACTGACTGAAGCAGTAAAGAACAACATAAGGCTAACCTACAGACCCTGGGTGTGGCCTAACAACTCTAGACATGCAGTCGAACATCAGAGGGATTCGACTCATCTTACCAGTTGGGGCAGATTTTTTTGCTGACTCGTTATTTATTATTTATTAAAATAAAAAACGGCAAAGTGTAGGCAGAGTTTACATTTCTTTGTAATACTCAATGAAAGTTGTGTCAGCTGCTTACCCTGTGGATGATTCCCGCCTTGTGAATGTACTGCAGAAGGAGAAGCAGAACCAAAGTTACATTTCTTTATTTGTGTATCTAAACTTCAAGCTGCTTTTATGTGTTTTTTTGTTTTTTAAATAAATAAAAATCACATCCTTAACATTTTGGGAAAAGCCTCACCCTCAGTCCACAGAGCATCTGGTACACGAGGAACTGGACTTTGTCTTCAGAGAGCTGACCCCTCACCTTTGACAGGTCAGTGTACATGTAAGGCATCACCAGGTAGCTGGGGAAAAGATGTGGAGATGTAAAAGGGGAAGGATGTAGAGAGGTGGGAAGGTGTGAATGCTCTGCTAAATTCCCCACCCTGCTAAAGCTGCAGCGCTATGCTTTAGCTTAGAGGAGGCTTGTGTACATTGAAGTGGGTCTGAATGAGATTCAACCTCCATTGGAAGATACTCCTGAAAAACTCCTTAAAGAAGTGTTAACATGCTTTTCTATTCAGTCCCACTTATAAGGCTTGAACTTCGTCATTAATATCTGCCTTTGTATAATTAAACTGTGAATACAGCTGTTCAGTAAAGGTGTCTGTTTATGAGTCAATGCTTTGTAAAGACAACTTTTGCTGCAGTTACAGTTGCTTTGCACATCTGAAGTGTTTGCCAATTCCTATTTGCAAAAAGGTTCAAGATCTCTAAAACTGGACAGAGAACATCTGTGACAACAAGTTTTGCTTTATTTTCTAAGTTGGATTTAGGTCTAAACTTTGACTGGGCTTAAACCACTCCATTGTAGCTGCGGCTGTATGATTAGGATTGTTGTTGAGCTACAAGGTGAACCGCCACCTCACCATTAAGCCCTTTGTGGCTGTTAGTGGGTTTTCTTCCCAGGCTAGCCTTGATTTAACTCCATCGGTTCTACAATTAAGTCTCAGCAGCTTTCCAGTCTTATTGTTAGTGCCTTGCATTAACAATAAGTTCTGTTTTGTCTTATCTGACCATCCTGCCACTTTTCCATAAAGGTCATATTCTTGAATTGCACAACAAATAGTTGGCTATTAGTCATAATACCGTAGTAGCCTTTGACAGATCCTTCCACCTGAGCTGTGGAGCTCTACAGTTCTTCCAAAGTTACCATGGTCCACCTCGGTTTTCAAATGCCTCGTTTCCACTGAGTGGTATAGCGCATGTCAGTGTGGTACACCAATTAGTCTGTTTCCATTGTAAAAGCGGGACATACAACCGCAGCATTCCTGGACCCCCTTCAGTCGTAGGTCCATAGAACAAAGATACAGTTAAGGCGGAGCTACGGCCATCAGACAACACCGTTCAGTGATGGGAGATAGAAAGACATCACTTTTTGAGACAAGCCAGGCGTCATGTGTTTGTCAACACACTAGTAAGCCATGTTGGGCGTTTGGGTTTAACCCCATCTGCCTACTGAGAGTCCAATTGGCAGTGGAAACATTCTCCCTAATACCATAAAACAGCGCACCGACCCACGCACTACCACTCAGTGGAGACGAAGCAAAACAAACATCTGAGGACTTCAGAACAGCTAGATTTATATTGGGAATAAATTGCACTCAAGTAGAGTTTAGATCAAGCTTTAAAAAAATCCAACCTAACCGGGCCTGAGCCCACAGGCATTGTGTCTGAGCCCAACTCGATCCAATTAACTTTAATTATAGGTTCGACGTGATACTTTAATTAAGATTTTACTGTTTTCATAAGCAGTGTAGCTTCTCCCTTTGTTAGCTTTTGTTTAGCGTCTCCCAGCTCCATCTTGTCGCTTGTTGTAACCATGAAGTGAGTCAAGGTCAAACCGTCGGGGATGTGTGATTGATAAGCGTGCAGTAGGGTGGACCTGTGTGTGCATGCAGTGTGCTCTGCTTGTTACAGTCTGATTAACTTCTGCACCCTACTTACTTTCTTTATTTTCTTAACAGATTAAACTATGTACTCCTCTATTTACACTATAATAAGCAGATTACCACGACTTTATATCGTGTATTCTCGTCTGGTTTTCTCTGTGCTGAATGTATTGCAGGCTTAAGAAACTCGCCACAGAAGTCCACGCCCGACCCAACCATCAGGCAAATAATTCTGGCCCGTTCAGTTCAGACAAGGCCATAAATCTAAACTTTACAAAAAGGTTTATTACTTAATTGATCTCTGACTATTTTTGGTCGCTCTAGGCTATTTTCATTTGCATCAGAGTACGGGGAGCTGAATCAAAATGCAGAAGTTAAAATTAACCCTTTTCTATTTGTCTCGTTCCTTTATTGTGTGCCTCTAAGGGAATTATTTTAGCGATAGTTAAATTTACGATGAAGGAATCATTTTAAGAACACACTTTCATCCACATGAACATGCCTTCCCTGGAAAGCAAAACCCAGAGTACATTTTACAAGCTACTCCAGCTTGCAACATATTTCAACTACTACAGAAATATGTTGCAGCAGGTCAATGAAAGTAATTTGGTAAAGTCCTGCCTAGGCCTGTCACAGCAAGCAATAAATAAATTAATCGCATAATAAATTTAAGCAAGCTCAGTAATTTCCTTTTGCATGATTTACCGTTTTTTTCTTTTCTCTCTTTTTACCAAAAACTGGATGATAAACGTCTTCAGTCTGGTGCTTTGGGCTCAACTGGCCCTTTTTAGAAGGACAATTTTGTTTACAGAGACTTCAAACTTAATTTTATTTGTTGTTTCTGTTGTTTCGTTTATGTATTTTGGATATTTAACACATCCTCCAGTTCCAGTGTTAAATGTTCATTTTGAACTTTAAAGTTTATTGATCTTTGAGAATGTGTTCTTGCATTATTATGACATTACCATTATATTACTTGAAAATGTTCTCCAGACAACAATACTGCAGTTTATGGCAATAATTTCTGGGACAAAGAGAAAACCTGCTGCCTGCTTCTCATAACCGACAACAGCTGCCTGTTCCCAGAGCCTCAGGTGTGTCCCAAGCTCCTCATATGTTGCAAGTCGATGTCAGTGCGGTAAAAAGTACTCACAAGTCCTGGAAATCATCCAAGCTGCAGGCAGGTGTAAACACATTCTGGAGTCCTATCACCTGCATGGAATGAGAGCTGGATGAAGCAAGTGATTTATTTACTGGAAGACTTTCATTTTGAGAAACTACACACGCACACACACACCCACACAAAAACACGTTTGTAGTCTGTTGTAATATCATCTCCTCACATTCTCATGCTTCATGTGTTTGAGCAGCCGGAGCTCCCTGTACGCCCTCTTGGCAAAGATCTCCGACTGGAAGGGCCTGTGGAGCTTCTTTATGGCCACTTTCTCTTTACTCTTCTCGTTTATTGCCGAGCTGTGGGAGGAAGGAGACGAAACATCAGCAACAACGCATCATTAGCTCGGTGCTAAGCCCGCGCGGGTTTCACTACGAAGGCGTCCGTGGGAAGCCAGAGCAGGGGGGGAAACGAAAGGATGAGTAGCCTTGAGGTTTTGCCCTTCGACAGGATTAGCATCTAGGTACAAAGCATGACTGGTGGTCTGCTGGTTTTTTTCTTGAGGCTCAGCGTGGAAATGTTTGGCAACTTTTGATGTGCACGCTTGCAGTGATCTGCAGAGCACCAATATGTGGGAGGAGAGGCTTGTTAGACTATTTGGAGCCGCATGCACTAACACACACCACACAAATCGCTTGTGCTGTTTTCAGCCCTGACGCACCGGTTCAAAAAACCACAAACAGGATTTTACAGTCGCTTACAGTACGTGCGCCGCAGCTAATGCATGTCACCGTACGTCTGCAGGAAGTACAGTACCTTAAACTGCTCATTTAGTGAAGTGTACCAACTCTACGATCTCTCTGCTTTACTGTTTCCATAATGAGAGTTTAGACAAGATGTGCTGTTTGGGGAAATTAGAGGTAATGGTGGCAGAGTTCATGACATGTTGTTTGTATTCAAATTCAGCCCTTTTTAATTTCCACTTTGTTCTGTTTAGCAGCCTGATGAATTGTTTTTTCACCTGTAAAGCTCCTCTGTGTACACAGCAGCTAAAGGATCACAACATAAATATAAACCATTTGGCTGTAATTTGACACACAGCTGACTAGAACTGCATTATATGTGTTTTTCTGAGGAAGCCAATTGGAAAAAAGACATAACTTCAAACACATTTTGTTTTTTTTTCTGAAAGAAAGTCAACATATTTTTTGAAGTGGATCTAATTTAGATAAACTACTGATTAATTATAACTGGAATGTGGTTTCATTTTAGTCTTATGATGATTATTTTAACAATGACAACTGAGTAAATCTTATGTTTGTTTTATGTTTTCAGCTCTGATTTGCCTTGTTTCTGAAATGTGCTATGCAAATAAACTTGCTTTGGCTTTTTATATTAATAAATTAAGTGGCAAGTAAATATTTCTGATGCATGGGGTTCTGTAGGGCACAATGAGACACATTTCGCATGCATTCACTTATATTACCTAAATATCATGACGCCAACTGGAAAACTGTTAGTTCCATGACAATTTTTAACATTTAAATATTTATGGCTGACACCAAATACTATTAACTTGTAATACCTGTGTTACGTTATAATTTATTTATTTTGAATTTTATTTTATTTATTTATTTCGAACATGACAGCAGTATAAAATAACAGACATGAACAGGCAATGCAAAAGACACATATTTTTTTGTACCACAATAATCTTAACGTGCTCGGAAAGGAGTAGGAAGAAGTAAGAAACTTCTGAACTCCATAAACTCATACCATGTTTTCAGATGGACCCTCATTATTAAAAAAAACAAACAAACAAAAAACATAGGTTAATTAATAATGGTATTAATAATAACAGTTCAATTGGCAAAAAAATGATACTATTTTGCACAATAAAAAGCTTTAAAGCTGCTACTAAACTTAGCAGTCAGTTTGCTCAGGTCAAATAGAAATAGCTGATAACATTAATATAACTGTAATAACCTGTATGTTGCGCCATTTTAACAGCAGTAGGAATAACTGTTGCTCTTTTGCATAAAAAAAGCTACTATGTTTTGGATTTTTGCTTCAAGTTACATTACACACGATAATAAACATTACAAACGGCAATATCTTTACTCATGGTTGTTGTACTGACTCCTGCCTGTATATAATATAATCCATTATATTGTCAAATCTTTCAAACCTTTTAGGATATAAATGCAAACTAATAGAGTACATTAGCATCAAAATCAATAGTGTGCATGAGGAATGCTGCATGAATCCAGTGCAGTCACCATATTCGCCTCAACATACTTTTCTCATCTGCATGACTTAATGGTTTCATAATGTAGCAACATAAGACACCTGCACATTAATGCAATCCATCTTTAATCCATATATTATCCGCACTGTGCATTAAAACACATTTTGACCTGAAAGGCAGGTGTTTATGTGTCAGAAAGTGATTTTTATTTTTCTTTCTTTTTGATAGGAAGTGGTAGAAGCTTCCATCTTCCTACGTAAGTATTTTGGCTGTGTCGTCAGGGCAGACAGACATTAGTGTTTGTACAGGATATCACGCCAGGCCCACCACACGCTGCTTGCAGCTGCTGTAGGCATCGCCAGAAACTGAACATTGTGTATACACCGAGTCCACAGCTCCACACACACACACACACACACACACACACACACACACACACACACACGCCCCCACAAGCCACTCACCACACTGCACCGTACGCCCCAGTTCCTATCTGCTTCAGCCGCGTGTATTTCTCCGGGACTTCCCACACCGTGCTGTTGATTTCCTCACGGGAGAAATGTCCCCGAGCCTCCATGATGAGAACGAGCAGGCGAAGCTAAGGAAAACTTCTGCTCCCTCCTCCTGTTTCGCCTGTCACTCGCTCAGGGGAGGAAAACGAAAACACCAACAAGTTAGAGGTGTTATCGCCTTGTTCCGGTTGTGGTGTTTCAAAATAAAACAGCCAAATTGTAGCTGTAAAAACGGACTGGTTTTGTTAACCCAGAATATCGTCCAGATGCCAGAATTACCTGATGACTAGCCCTCTATCGTAACATCCTCTTTAGGAATTTAACTGAAGTTTTTTGGTCTTTCTAGATAAAATCTGGACTCTTGTTAGCCAAAATCATCTTGAAGTCGACGTTTCCAAGTTGGAAGAATCAAATAGAACAGATACATAAAGACCGAATTCCAGCTTGGACAATCTAAGCTGACCCCAAGTTCAGACTCAGTTTTCCTGTTGGCTGCTGCACATGAACTCAAGCCACTCTTATTTGTCAGAAAATCCAGAAAACTCAGGTGGACGCCTCAACAATCGGCTGGGATCTACGACTATCTAACAAACAAACCACAGTTTGTGAGACTGAATGATTGTGTGTGTAATCAGGTCAGGTGGTCAGCAGTACATTAGTACCAAAAGGGACTGTACTCTCACTATTTCCTTTTTTCCTCTTTACATCCGAGTCTTCCGGTGTAAGTCACTCCTGATGACGTCCTCAGATGACTCTGCAGTCGTCAGGCGGATGGACAAGCCATACTGGACAGCCATTTTGGATTTTCTGTTTGAGAATGGTCAGAAACCCCATACTGTACAAATCGTCATTTCAACTCAGATGATAATTACGGTAACTTATTTTTTCAGACTTTGCACTGAGATTCACAACGTCAGACCACGAGAAAGCAAAAGTCTGCAGTCTGTGCAGTTAGCCGGCTCCAGAGCCAACAAAGAGCCAGGGGGATTCTGGAGTGTCTTTTTATCACTTTATTTGTTTAAAATAACTTACAATATAATTAGTTTAAAACAAGCGATTTATAGACAGACAGACAGACAGACAGACAGACAGACAGATAGACAGATAGATAGACAGACAGATAGATAGATAGATAGATAGATAGATAGATAGATAGATAGATAGATAGATAGATAGATAGATAGATAGATAGATAGATAGATAGATAGATAGATAGATAGATAGATAGACAGATAGATAGATAGATAGATAGATAGATAGATAGATAGATAGATAGATAGATAGATAGATAGATAGATAGATAGATAGATAGATAGATAGATAGATAGATAGATAGATAGATAGATAATTTATTACAGACTCAAAGTCCAAATTCCATAAAAAAGAAAACAAATACAATAAAAGAATAAAAAAATAAAAATAAAACAGGCTCCATTCAGGAGACAATCATACCAAAGGCTCCAAAGTACAGATGAGTATTTTACTGCACTATATTTAGCATTAGTCAAAAGTAGGATAATTCTATTATTAGATTCATTTAAACGACAAATAGATTTATGCATAAGCTTTCTTAAAACAGCCATGAAAGTGCTGATGCGAGCAAATACAAACAGTTCACTGTCACTGGCCCATCTGGGCTTTTTGCATCATTATAAGCCACCTTCAATCTAAGAAGATTTATCTGTGCACATCATTGTCGTTTTCCAAATGTCTACTTTTAAATGTTCAGCTGATTCAACACACTGAATCAAAGGAACAGTTTGTTACCAGACAAAAAGCAACAAGAAAAGCAGAGAAAACTATTCACATACTTTCTATCTAAGATAAATACCTTCGAACAGCTTCGTTCTTTTTCCTAAATTAGTGAATCCTAATTTTGTGAAACACAGCCCTCTGGAAATAGGAGTAAACCCAATCTCCTGTAAAAACTGACACTTTTAAACATTTACAAAGTAATGCCTTTATTTTATTTATTTACATACATTTTTATTTTCACCAGACTATTGTCAAAATAGGATAAAAAATAATAATAATAATTATACAACAAAAATAAAATTTCCCTCTTCAAAATTAAACAAAACTTTCATTTGAAAGGAAGGTCACTCAACTTCCTGTTGGATTTTAACATCGACTTTATGAATGGAATCGTGTGTTTTCAGATCCTTTTTTAAACTGAACTCTTACTGTTTATAGGTAGCAAAGCTGAATATCTAACAGGCATTTATTCTTGAATATGTCAGAAAAGATCAAACTAAACTAAACGCCTCAAATCACATGATCTCCTGTGAGATAAAATTTGCCGCTTTGCCTGCTGAGACATGTCAACATGACTCGCTTTTCTCCCACCCACACGCAGTAGGTGTTACTTGTCATGAATAATTACTGTACATTGGCAGAAACGTATGAATCACGGCAGCCTAGTGAGGGACGGTAACACAAACAAGAACGGGCGAAGCATGAAGATCTTTGACTTTTTAGTCTCACACTGAACGTTCACTGTCAAATCAAGGAGCTTCAAATTGTAAACACTTTGTTATTCTGCTACGATGAAAAGTCTGAAATGAATTCCGGTTATTAACTCCCATGCATGAATTATTACATTTACATTATAGTTATGACAACTTGAATAACGTGGGCCTGACCTTTGTGAAATGTGTCTGAAAACCTCAGGGGCCTCCTGATCAGATACTTTACCATTTCTACTGGCTCCTTTCAACGCAGAGGTGCAACAGTTGAGTTGAGCTGAGTTGTGTCACACACTTTGGTTTTCGATATTGTGTATTCTTCTACTTTTGCATTCTTTTCAGGGTTAGTTTACAGTCATTGTTCTTCCCTTGTGTTTGGTTTATTATAAAAAGAATTCCCTCTGCCACCTCTATGTTTCATTATTTGGATTAGATATATTCAAGGTAATGTAGTTTTTCTTCCCCTACGCATTGCATTTTGCATGTGGGTCAAAAACCTTGTCTTGGTGTACTACACCAAATCATATGATACTTTGTGGTTGTAACTCACAGGCAGGTGCAGAGGGAGGGATGGAGGGGGTTGGAGCCCCTGCTCCCTTGATGCTCCTAGTGCCCCTTTTTGAGTTTTATTTTTTGTCTGTGTGTCAGGAAGCTTGTTTGTGCCCCTCAACAGTAATATTTAACTAAATATAATAATTTAGCAAAAGAAACTAGTCTGGCTGCCCTCGTCTGGTAATGACTCTCAGTTTCTGCCTCCATGTTGTTCAGACATCGGCCCCATGGTGAGGAGGAGGAGGGGGGCCGATCTGTGCCCTCTAACGATCAAATTATGGGCAAGAATATTTTTTTCCTAACATACACTTGTGAATAAAAACGTAGGTCTGATGTTGAAGTTACAAAAACGGTTTGTTAATTTTTCTTAATTGTTCTTGCAATAGCAGGAAAAGCCTCATAAGTGTCAGTTTAATTTATCGCTCCAAATAGTCATTGGTGTGTGTGTGTGTGTGTGTGTGTGTATAATTGCTTGTCCTGTCTATCTCTGTGTTGCCCTGCAATGGACTGGCGACCTGTCCAGGGTGACCCCACCTCTAACCCAAGGTAGCCTTGAGACCCTTCTAGTGATAAGTGTGTGATGATAATGGATGGGTGGATCATGACTAAAACTTATAAAAGAGTTATAACAAAGTGCAAAGTGTTGGGGGGAAAAAACTGCTTTATCTCCTCTGACATCAAGTGGCCCACATAGTAACGATACTAAAACATTTCTTTCTTTTAATGTCTTTGAATTTTGGTAAAACCCTGAATTGAAATTTCATTATTTTCATCATTAAGCAATTATCACAATTGCTTGGTTGAAAAAATAAATAAATAACCTGACCTTTCTGGCCACTAACTTCAAATTTGGATTTTCAGTTTGAAAAATCATGTTTTTCTTCCTTCATAACATTCAGGAGCAGCACTTGTGACAGCATTGACCTGCTTCATTTTGGTAGGGCTTATGTTTTATATATATATATTTATGTGTCGTCATTTTTTACAAATTGAATGTGGTGTAAATGTATTAACTTCCACACTAAGCTGCATTAAGGAACCTATTACCAAAAGTCACATTTTAATACTAAACCAATTCTACAAGCTAAAAATATCCAGACTACAGCTTTCATCAATAATAAAGTAGAGTGTCCCACACCAATGGGAATGTTTTGACTTATCTAACAATGTTCATGTTATATAACTGTGGTTATATAATAAAGATTGTAACCTTCATTCCAACTCTTGGGATGAAGCTTCATTTCCATCCCCAGAACATTAACAGAACTAACATAAGGACTAAAACTCTTTCTACAAACAGAGTTTCTTTTAATAAATACAGAAGTTTCTAAAACATCACGAACATAATGCTACATCTGAATATGCGTTTGGTTGTCAGACAGACAGGCTTTTAGTGCAGATGCCAGTTTTAGTGCTAATATATTATTCATATGGAATATTATGTTTTGCTCTGCCATGCAGACAAAGTTGCTCATGGGGCTTTTTTGTTGCCATGTGACCAAGAAGGAAGGACTAGAAAGCTCTATAAACTTCCTCTCAAAAATGATTTTGGTGCAGTTCAGAAGCTCGCTGCTCCTCTTGGCGTCAGGCTAAGAGAGAAACACTTTACTGCCCACCATCACCGGTCGACATCATGAGCAGCATCGTTCAGCACCCCTGCGTTGGTCGGACGCCAGCTGCTAGGGTGAGTACATAAGATTGTTTCTGATTTTAAAAACTGAACTAGATGGGGAATAAGAAAACATAATATTGAAATGTATATAATTTCTGTTTTAAATAATACGGCTGGTTTGTTTTGTCTCAACCAAACTAAATTACATATTCAACAGGAAGATTCCCAAATCATTTTCTCTCTAAGGATTTGTAATTATTTTAGTAAGACAATATAAAATGTTTTTAAGACGTTCCAGTTTATCAAATGACATCAAAAGAGAGAGAGAGAAAAAAAATAGGAACTTTTTAAAATTATTTTTAAAATATCTGTACCCCCTAAACTGGGATAAATGATGGCTAAATGTTCAGAACAAATCTCATGAACTGATTTGTATTTGTTAAAAAGTTGTTCAATTCAGTTCAGTTTGTTTGCATTATAGCACTTAATAAGGCATTTTACAAAAAGAGTCCTTTCAATCCAATAGTCAATTTATTCCAATTGATCTTAGTAACCAAATAATAAAGCCAAGTGCAGATTATAATTCAAAGTAGTTCAAAAAACCCCATCAAACTGCATTGAGCTAGACTTTACAGCAATCCCTCATTCTGAGCATGCATGTGGCGACAGTGGAGAGGAAAACCTCCCTCTAAGAGAACGAAATGTAAAACCTGTTCTGTTTTTAAAGAAAAGAATAGATAGATAGATAGATAGATAGATAGATAGATAGATAGATAGATAGATAGATAGATAGATAGATAGATAGATAGATAGATAGATAGATAGATAGATAGATAGATAGATAGATAGATAGATAGATAGATAGATAGATAGATAGATAGATAGATAGATAGATAGATAGATAGTTTATTTAGCAATTGGAGTCACAAAATGAATTGTTAAAGATTTAAATATATCAAAATAAAATGTTAATATATAAGCAACTCTTCAGAACCTTCTAATTTATCAAACATTTTTGTGCACTGTTATATTGCCTTTCATTGAATAATATATTCTTTATTTCAGCACAATGCTGACAGATTAATCAACTTCAATCTAATTTCTAATAGAGGAAGTGATATCTCAATATTGTAAAAATTCTCCCATACGTCTTCCTTATGGTCATAAATAGAGACGTAAATATGCATCAGACAGTTAAATAAAATGGTGACAATCAAACCTAACCTCCGAATACAAAAAGGTTGAAGACATTGCAATTTACACAATATTGTTAGTGCTTCTATTACATAGAAATTAATAATTTAGCGAAGAAGAAAAAATGTTTTCAGTACGTTGCTACTTCAAGAAGCCTAAATTCAATAAAGTTGTAACAAAATTATAAGGTATTTTTTGCTCTACTGTGGCTTTCACAAGGTATCTTATTGAGAGAATATGCTTCTGGGATAGAAATTTTCTAAATGTTTTGAATTTTTTAAAATTGTTTTCCATTTAAGCATATACAGGGCAATAGGTTGCACGTTTTTCAGAGTACATGGAGAAAACTTCTGACATGCAGAGAAAGAAGATGCACATTCCAAACAAACAAGTGAAACTTACTCTGACATCAAGTTATCTGATTTATAATTTCTTTCTAGATGCCCAAATCTGTGACTCGTGAAAGCAGTGAGACCTCCAGAAGCAGCAGCATCAGCAGTGACAGCAGTGGTTCTGGAGGGAACATCCGTTCTCTCCTATCCATGAGTGAGAGCGTGCACGCTAATCTGAGCAGCTTCTTTCCAGAGCAAGCACTGGAGAAGGAAAAAACCCGTCAGCGGAGTCATCAGCTAGAAGAGATAAAGCGCCTAAAAGAGGTTCATGCTGCTGCTCAGCTCAAAAACCTAGAAGATTTTCTGAAGATAAACCGAATCTCTCTCAAAGACAGTTTGGCACATACTACGGGGATGATTTACAGGTAAAACACAAAAACAAAAAAAAACCCCAACAGGATATAAATGGATGCAAAACCAAAGATTAGTGAGAACAAAATTTAATGAATAAAACTGGACATTTCAGGGATGTGAATAATTTTAGGCTTGAGAATAATAATAATAATAAAATCTCCATTGCTTATTGTTTGATAAAATGCAATAGTACATTTTCACAAAGGACTAACGTATTGAGATTCTCTGGTATATACTGTATGTATAAACACAATAATTACTTTATTTTTGTGTCAACAGAAATTTGGGAAAATCAGGCCTGAGGGTGTCCTGTGTTGGATTAGGTAAGTATAAAATTAAAATAAAAGACAATCTACAATATCAACAACTACAATAAAAAAAACAAAAAAAAAAACCCTGCAGGCACGTTGGACAGCTCTCTATGGAAGTACATATGTGTCACCAGGTACAGACACAGTGCTAGCACCGGGGCCTGTAGGGCGCTCATGCCAGTTGAAGAGTTAAAGTTGGGATTTCTTTCCATAATCCCCTCTGCACCCATAAAAAGTTAAGTATTCCTGTTTTTGTGCAGGTACATGGGTTACCTTTGGAGGCCAGATCACAGATGAGGTAAGAGAAAATGTAACTACATTATCATGTACAGGTCAGAGGAAGGGCAACTACACCTTGTTCCAAATTATTATGCAAATTGGATTTAAGTGTCACAAAGATAAAAAATTTTTGTTGTGCTATTAAATTTATAGATGGTATTGTGTGTCAGGGCTCTTTGAATCACTATAATTAATTTCAGAGAGCTGGTTGATTAGTTTGTCTCATGAGCTCAATGAAAGGAAATCTACTTAAGAAGGATGTTCCACATTATTAAGCAGGCCACAGGTTTCAAGCAATATGGGAAAGAGAAAGGATCTCTGCTGACCTAAATCATCAGATAGTGTAGTGCTGTATGACAAGGTAAGAAAACATTAGATATTTAATGAAAACTGAAGCGTTGTTGTTCTGTGAAGAGATTTGTGGCTGATTCAGAACAAAGATGGTTTGTACAGATAAAGGCAAAATGAGGAAGGTTTCTGTTAGACAAATTCATCGGATTAAGAGAGCAGCTGTTAAAATGCCCTTACAAAGCAGCAAACAGTTATTTGAAGCTGCTGGTGCCTCTGGAACCTCAAGGTGGAGGATCCTCCAGAGGCTTGCAGTGCATGAAGCTACTATTGGAAATACTTGAAAATTATACTGACCATCATTTGCATTGACCATTTAAGAAAATCTGAGAAAATGTCGCTTGCATAATAATTTGGAACATGGTGCAGTATACATCAATTATGTTTGCTTAACATCTACATTGTTTTTGTCCCAGGTGGCAGAGGAAATGACAACTTTGGCATATGAGAGTGGAATCAATCTGTTCGACACATCTGAAGTGTATAACTGTGGAAGGTGAGAGTGACCTTAAAGAGGAGTGTGTCTTAGAATTAGTTCTATGGAAGAAATCAAACTTTTTTTTTAGATATTTAACACAATTTTTTTTTCACCCTGTGTAATTATGTATATGATTTTTTAAATTTATTTATTTATTTACTGTAAATCCGCCAGCAAAAATTTCACCTGGAAAAAAATTACTTGCAAAAAGCAATCTGGATTGGGCCTAAAAAAAGATCTAACTTGACCCTGTCCAACTTATGGGGGAATATTACTGCCATAAGTCGAGAGCACACATCTTCAGTTTTAAAAAAGGATTGAATGTCTTTTGCTCTCAGAACCTTTAATACTTGTTCTTATATTTTCAGACTGAAAGCAGGATTTAATGTTTTTGTTCTCAAACTTGTAATACATATATATATGATTTGTTTTCCATTGTACAAAACATAAAGTAATGCAACTGCAATGCACATATAACAATAGATAAAAGATCTAGAAACAAGTTATGCACCATGCCATGAAGGATGTGTTGAATTTTCAGACAACTGTTTGAGGTTTGCTTCTACGTTGTAAACCGATCTCCCATTTGAGAAAAGGGGCCACACTTTAAATACATATGTTAGAGATTTTGCGTTTTTCATGCACTTTTGATATGTGATTTCTCCCTCTGCAGATATTTTCGATAGAATTTGGGATTAGTATTTGGGATTAGTAATCCCAAATAATCCACAGACTGTCTGAGTCTGTGGTAAACGCTAAATATCAAAGCATTAACAGCTTTCTTTCTTCTGCCATTTCTCAGGGCAGAAGCCGTGTTGGGAGGCATTATAAAGAAGAAAGGGTGGAGGTAGATTGTTTTTATGATTATTTTAATAATAGCTTGTAATTTATGCAGTCTAAAATGAGTAAAATATAGTTGCCTTTTAAACTGATGTCTTTTTAAAATATTTTCCTCCAAAACTTGTTTTATTAACTAACTTAAATTAACTAGACATTGTGCATACAAAGCAACATTTCTGTTTCTTTTCTTCCCATGCATGTGTTCAATTGCAGGCGTTCCAGTCTCGTTATCACTACCAAAATCTTTTGGGGAGGAAAGTATGTACATATTTTCTTGTCTTCTATGTCTCTGTGTGCAGCGAAAGAAATCTGGAGTCCAACTCGATTTATTATGATCATCCAATTCAATTCAGTTTATCCATCTCAATTTACTAAGTTTTTATAACTTAATTCATTAAGTGTGTTTACCGTGACAAATTTAAGTGACTCTTACTCAAATCCTTTTTTTTCTAATAAATAATTCAAATCTCTTTGACTTAACTCTACAGAAAGTCGACTCAAACGTTTAAGTTGTTCCAAGCTAAAAAACTAAAATATATAATTTACGTTATCACTCACATTTAGCTTAAAATACATCTGGAGCTTCAATTATTTTAAACATGTATTTTAACATGTTATTTTGGTTTTTCAAAGATCCTGTACACTGAAAAACTGACATAGTAGAACCAACTTAATTGAATTGCTTCAACTGTAATTCAATTAAGTTGGTTCACCTTAATGTATTAAGTTGGTCTAACTCAATTTATCAAGTTGGGAAATTTACGTCAGTCTTACTCAAATCCTTTAGTTTCTTCAAATAAAGAAGCAAACTAAGTTTTTCTGTGGGTCAGGTGGCCTTTATTTGAGAGAAGTTAGACAGGAAGGAGAAATAATGACAGAGGACATGCAGCAAAGGTCATCAGGCCAAAATCGAACCGGCGACGGCCGTGCAGAGGACTGAAGTCTTCTTAGTCCTTAGATTAAGCACAGACCAGGGTCTACAAAGACTGTGATGTTTAGTCTGGAAGGACTTGACTTACGAGGTTTAGTCTTGAACTGAAGCCAATAAAAAAAGAAATTGGGGAATATTACAACAGAGACTGGGTCTGACTGTGGGCCCACGTCACAGCAAACTCTGCTGATAAAGAATCAGATCTTATCAAAGTTGAAATATGTTTGAAAGTAGAACAAATACTTTTTTCATATCAACAATAAATACATTTCTTTCTGTTTTTTTAGTGCAGAAATGGAAAGAGGACTTTCTAGAAAACATATAATTGAAGGTAAGATGTGGAAACAGCTTGACCAAAACCTTGGTTTGGTTTTCTAACATACACATATGAACATACATGTTGTTAGTGATCTGTTGTAATATTTTAATTTTATGAATCTTGTCATTAATTAGCAGAAAATTATTATATTTGACAGAAATAATGACATCAATCTCTGTGTAATTATTCTATGTGTTTCACTCAGTGATGTAGTTACTGAACTAAATAAACTTTTCAGGAATATTCTAAATGATGGCATTGTGCATCTAAATTTAACAGGTTTGAGAGCATCACTGGACAGACTTCAACTAGAGTACGTGGACGTTGTGTTTGCAAATCGACCAGATCCATACACACCTATAGAAGGTTAGTGTACATGTTTTTGAGATCAAGCGCTTTTTTTCCATTTTGCTTTTTAAAATTATTTTTTAATTGTTTTTCTCAGTCACTTTGTGCAATACTAAGAGCAGAATTGCAATTCTCAAATCTTCTTGTTCAATCTTTGTTGTGTCACCACAGTCCCGTCTATTGTCTACTTTAGTTATGGTACTCTTATCCACCACCTCCACTTTTTTCCTGTGTTAAAATAATGCTTGTATTCGGACTAAAAGTGAGTTTCTGTTTCAAACAAACACTTTTTTTCACTGCACAACCATATTCTACGAGTTGTTGGGGGTTTTTACCCTTTAAAATGAGCCACAACTTCTTCCCTTACTTGTGTTCCTTGGTTTTGATGATGCCGTCTGTTCACTCATGTTCTTTATAAAGTACAGTAAAGCCTGTAGATTGTTGATAAAGTTTTCCTTACGAAAGCTTATATGCCATGAAAGCAAATGATCAGATTGCATTACAAGTCTTATAAGCCTGATTAAGTAGAATATCATCATACTCAAAACAAACAAAATTATATTTGTCTGAAAGGTAATTTGTCCTAGACTGCATGAAATGAATGCTTGGAATAGATTATGAAATAGTTTCATTCTCAGAATCCCAAACTAATACTTTCATTCTGAACTGAATGATCAGATTAGATCTGGTCACAAAAGAATCAATAGTTTATCTGTTAATAATCAGAATATTCTAGTGAGGAATTGACTAAAAAGATCTGGAAAACGGGATATTTGACTACCTAAAGGGATTTATTTAAGTTTGAGAATGAAGCATTTGATTCTCTTTAATTGAAAAAGCAACCTTATTAAATGGTCTCTTGGGCTGCATGGTGGAACCGTTGGTAGCATGTTTAGAGCAAACTGGTACTGGGTTTGAAAACTGGTCACAGGCCTCCAGTCTAGGGCTGTAACGAGTCCTAGAGTGATTTGAGTAACTCGTTTATTAAAATTCCTCGAAGAAAATGTATCTGCCTCGAAGCTTCGTTAATTTATGTTTTATTATTTAGTGCACCGTGTTCTGGCCGGGTCGTTATTTGCGTTGCACAGCGCTCTTGCTTCCGCCTGTGAGTTTTTAACGAAAGCTAAGTGTTAGCAACATAACGTCCAACTTTTTATTTTGTTGAAGTTGAAAATAAATTTCATATTATCCTGATCTCAACAAATGGCGGTACATAGCTGGTAGATGAGTTTCTGTGTGTGACGAACGAAGGTGTTAGATCCCATCGCTAACATGAACATAAATGTCTGGCCAAGGTGAGAGTTCATCTATTAAATGAACTAAGTGCCATTGCAGGGGGGGCAGTATGGATGAATGAAAAAACAAACAGCTACACAAAAGTGTTTCACTGTAAAGATGGTTTGTAGTTTGTTTTGTTGCAACCTGAAGTCTGAAAAAAACTTCAGTGGAGTTTGAAAACAAAATATGTGTTTAGGTTTATGTCTGGTTGAACGATGTGTGTGGCCAGTTGATTTTTCTGTTTTCTTTTTGGGGGCATGTTATTGTAACCCGTAGGGGGGCCCAAAAATCTTTGGGAACCACTGTAGTAGAAGATGAATACACAAAGTAAAAGCTGGAGCATAGACATTTTTTATAAGCATATTTGTGAGCATCTTTATTATTACATTGAATGTAATTTCAGATTTTTGTATAATTTTTCTTCAGGTTATCTTAGAAACTGAACCATTAGCATTACAAGTAAATCTTCTAAACTACAGAAAAGTAATTGTTAGGGAAGTTCAAATATGAAAAATTAGACTGATGTTGATATCCAATAGTAACACAGCTGTTATTTTACATGTACCAATATTTTATCTTATCAATTTTTTATCTAATTACTCGATTAATCGTAAGAATAATCGATAGATTACTCGATTACTAAAATATTTGTTTATAACATATTTACTACAGTCGTCTTCCAAACCTACAATCTATGCTCCACATACTTAGCTAACTAGCCATCTGCCAGTTAGCTTCCCAGTCTGAACCAATGGAGAAAGGCAAACCTTCGGCAGCCCACCCACCCTTACCACATCCAGCCTGTCAGTCCTTTGCTTGACGTCCGTCAGCATGCTTTTTCAGCAGCATGTTTCCCTTCACATCAGCCTTCTGTTCATCCACCCTACACCTGATTAGCATGTTAGCCTTACAATTCCCACTCAGTGAGACAGTGTTTCCTAAAGCACCCAGATCTCTGTTTATCATCACAAAGCCATTACTAGGTGCCAGTCCTAAATGTACTTACCTTTAAAAAATAAATACATACATTAAACAAAAAATAATAATTTATTGAACAGCTAGAAGTTTGGAAGTAATGCAAGTCTGTGCCCACATTTGCCTCACACTCCCCTCCTCAATCAGGGACTGTGGTTTCTTAATGTCAGTGTTTATGCTGTTGAAGCGAGACAGTCGTGGGAGGAATGACATAACAGAGCTAAAACGGTCAACAGAACCTGTGAATAAAAGTCCTGATGAATGTGGAAAATATTGATTGTTTTACGTTGTCTTGTACAGAATTTACCTTGACAGGTATTACCTTTATTTTAGAAGGAGTTTTCTCCCTGCCCTCTTAACTAATTAACAATTCAGAGTTTCCCCCAGAAAACTTGCTAAGCCTGGTGGTTGGGGCGCTAGGTCAGTCATTCATTAAGTGTTTTTGAGTTAAGAAATGTTTAACGTTAACAGAAAATTTAAAAATTTCACTTGATAATTATGTATTGACAGATTAATGCCTAAGTATCAACTATAAAGTCTTACAAAATGCAAACATAAAAAAAACTAAAATAAATATGCAATTCTTAGCCTGGTGGGTGCCCAAGTAAAAGCCTGGTGGCCCACCAGGCTTATAATACACTGGGGGAAACCTTGCAATTGGTTAATGTATTCTGCTTGTGTACATTTCCTATCTGTTGTGGTCCAGTTTGTAACCCCTTTGGTCTTTTTTTGCCAGAGACAGTAAGGGCAATGACCTATGTAATCAACAGGGGGATGGCTCTGTACTGGGGAACATCACGATGGAACTCCATGGAGATTATGGCGAGTTTTATAACAAAATACTAATTAGTTTCTTATCACTAAAAGTAAGCAAGGCTTTTGTCTTGCTGAGTTGGAGTTGGTGGTGAGACCCAAGAGTGAATTTGTCATCAGAAAAGAGAACATGAACAATTCCACTGTTGTCCATGGAATTGGACAACATGGACTCGGTGTTGTCCCGTTGATATTTAATGCCTAAATATCAACTATAAAGTCTTAAAAAATGCAAACATAAAAGATCAACTGAGAGAGATCTCAGTTGATCTCTCACTGAGAGTTTGATCTCTCACTGAGAGATCAAACTCAAACTCTGTCTCTTGTCTTCACATTGCTTATTTTTTCTCCTGCCACAGAGTTAAAACCCCTTAACTGTCAAAAAAATAAGTCTAGACTTCATTTCATCTTCTCCAGGTCAGAACATAAGCTGCTCAGGCTGATTAAATCTAAACTTGATCGTTCTACAAAGAACATATCTAATAAAAATAACTGAGAGGAAAAGGGATTCTCATTTTCCATCCATCCATCCATCCATCCATCCATCCGTGCATTCACCCCGACGTCCACGTCTGCATAATGAATTTTTGGCTCAAGCAAAAATTGAATAGCTAAAGAATGGCTTTTTTTCCCTGGGTCTGTCTGCAGGAGGCGTATTCTGTAGCACGACAGTTCAACCAGATCCCACCCATTTGTGAACAGGCAGAATACCACATGTTCCAAAGGGAAAAGGTGGAAGTGCAGCTCCCACAGCTTTACCACAAAATAGGTAAGCACCTTCCATAGTATTTGGGAAAGATCCAGAACACAATGAAAAGCCTATGCTTTATTAAAATCTTTTATTACATAGCATTTTGTAATGAATTGAATTGGCATTTCCAGCTGTTTCTTCCTTGTTAAAATGCTGCAGTGGGAATCTTACTCACTTCCATCATGATTGCCTGAGTTAGAGGACAGATCAAAATGCAGACAGGAAGTGGGAGCATGTATCATGTTGAAAGTTTAATGTAAAAAAAATCACAGGGAACCAGAGCAGAACAAAGACCAAGAAGCTAGCTTCTGGCTGCAAAGTCAATTAATTCTACTCGTAAAATGATTTCTTTCATTTTTACCTGTAAAAGTTAACGCTAAAACTAGCTAGACATGATCGATATTGTGTTAGTAGTTGGTGGTACGAAAAAAAATGTGACATTTTTTACGGTTCCAAAATTATGGGCAGTTGAAATTTGCAGCTAGGTACGTAGCAATGTTTAATTAGCTATTATGTCGTAATTTGGCAAAAAAATTGAAAACTCGCCGCACTAACTTCTTTTGTTTCTTCCTTAGCATATATTACACTTGGTTTGATTGGGCTCAGAGTCGATCGGTTTTGGCTAATGCAATGTTTGTGGCTCTCTGCAGCCTTCCGACTGAGAGTCCATCGCATAACTCAGCGAGCCGTTCCACTGTATTTACTCATGTTGGCAGTGAAACCTAATTCAAAATGAATTTGTCGATTCCGCAAGAAAATGAAGTGAAACTCTTGCCTCAACCCAGAATCGAACCTGCAGCTTTCCAACTTAGAGTCAATCACTTTACTCACTGAGCTACATCTTTTGATGCATTCACATACACTGTCAAACAGAAAGAGGGGATTCGCTGGGTTTTGATTTAGCGATGAGAGCACAGGACTGCATTACTTTAGGATAAATTATAAAAAAATCTTCATTGTGAATGTGTGGTGGTCAGCCACAATAAAGTACATGTGGATTGAGCCATTTAAAGTTGATAGAAGTTGATATATATATACACAAATGAAGCAGCCTGACTGGGATGCTGACTGTTGCTGGCTCAGATAAGGTGGGTTTGGCGCCATCATGTGGCCAATTGGGATGACTACACGATGTGGTCAGATCACACTCCTATATACCCCCGGCTTATAATTGTTTTTCACATATAGAAATATTGAAAATGTCCCTAAAATGTAGTTCATACCAGTTGGTGGCTGTTTTTTTGCAAACTGCCAGTAAAAATCAAGAAGAAGAAGAAAAAGGGAAGAAGAAGAAACAGGTTGCAGGTGTGAGGGGAGAGAGCAAAAGGCAGGTCAGTACATAGAGAGAGAGTGGCACAGGGGTTGAGGGAGAGTACACAGGGGACCAAGACATAAATAAACACTAAAGAATAACTAGACCTACGAAATATAATAAAACTAAAGTAACTAAGAATAACTAGACACAAGAAATAAATGTAGTTAGAATCGCTAAGGAAGGACTGAACTAAAGTAAAACTGAAACAAGTCCGATCTATTAAAAAAGAAACTGAGGAACACAGAAAAGACAAACTTCAACTCAGTTAAACTCTGCATTATTAAGGTTAAATAGTAAACTTCATTCTGTTACTGAGCATTATTTTATATTGAATTTATTTATCTGGGAATTGCAGGCATTGGAGCTGTGACCTGGTCTCCATTGGCATGTGGGATAATCTCGGGAAAATATCGGAGTGGAATACCGCCTTCTGCACGAGCGTCACTTAAGGTAGCAAATAATTTTTCTGCTACAACTTTTGTTTGCTAACCTTTGTCTCAACCGTTAGCTTTTACACAAAAACAACTTCTGACGGAGAAAAGTTACACAAATGGGTTAAAACAAAAATATTCAAACTTTTTTCTGTGCCTAATTTTAACTGTTGCAGGTTTATTGGGCCGGTGCCATCTTTAGCAATTAGTGTGTCAGATAAACCTTGATGAGATCATCAGTCTAAATAGGCATTTATGTAGACACTCACCGGCCACTTTATTAGGTACACCTGCCCAACTCCTCATTAACATAAATGTCGAATCAGCCAATCACATGGCAGCAACTCAATCCATTTAAGCATGTAGACGTGGCCAAGACAATCTGCTGCAGTTCAAACCGAGCATCAACATGAGGAAGAAAGGTGATTTAAGTGACTTTGAATGTGGCATGTTTGTTGGTGCCAGACGGGCTGGTCTGAGTATTTCAGAAACTGCCGATCTACTGGGATTTTCACACACAACCATCTTACAGGTGGTTCGAAAAAGAGAAAATATCCAGTGAGCAGCAGTTCTGTGGGCACAATGCCTGTTGATGCCAGAGGTCAGAGGACAATGGCCAGACTGGTTTGATCTGATAGAACGATAACAGTAACTCAAATAACCACTCATTACAACCGAGGTATGCAGAGGAGCATCTCTGAAACCACAACACGTCAAACCTTGAGGCGGATGGGCTACAGCAGCAGAAGACCACAGCAGGTGCCAGTCCTGTAAGCTAAGAACAGGAAACTGAGGCTAAAATTCACACAGGTCTTACCAAAACTGGACAATAGAAGATTGGGAAAACGTTGCTTGGTCTGATGAGTCTCGATTTCTTCTGCAACATTCAGATTGTAGGGTCAGAATTTGGCGTCAACAACATGAAAGCATTTATTCATCCTGCTTTGTATCAACGGTTCAGGCTGCTGGTGGTGAAATGGTGTGGGGGATATTTTCCTGGGACATTTTGGGCTCATTAGTACCAACTGAGCATCGTGTCAACGCCACAGCCTACCTGAGTATTGTTGCTGACCAGGTCCATCCCTTTATGACCACAGTGTACCCATCTTCTGATGGCTGCTTCCAGCTTCCTGACGTGCCATGTCTTTCATAAAGTGCAAATCATCTCAGATTGGTTTCTTGAACACGACAATGAGTTCACTGAACTCGACTGGTCTCCACCTGATCTCAGTCCAATAGAACATCTTTGAGATGTGGAGGAACGGGAGATTTGCATCATGAATGTGAAGCCGACAAATCTGTAGCAACTGTGTGATGCTATCATGTCAATATGGACCAGACTCTCTGAGGAATGTTTCCAGTAACTTGTTGAATCTATGTCACGAAGCACTAAGGCAGAAGGGAGTCCAAACTGGTACTAGCAAGATGTACCTAATAAAGTGGCTTGTGAGTGAACATGTCTATCACACTGTGTCTGAATATGAACAGTTTTGTTTATTTTCCATAGTTAAAATCTGATCTGTGATATGTGTGTGCAATCTCCCACAGGGATATGAATGGATGAAAGACAAGATAAAGAGTGAGGAGGGTCACCGGGAGCAACGGAAACTGCAGGAACTAGAAACTCTCGCACAGCGACTACAGTGTACCTTGCCACAACTTGCTATTGGTAAACTATACGGGGTTTTCCTGTGACTGTCATTTTTTTTCTATCACATTATTTTGCCCATTCTGTTTGAACAGTTCCATTGCTGGTAAGGACTGAGCTCAGATTGAATCCATATGTCCTACATTTTTACAGCGTGGTGCCTGAGAAATGACAAGGTGAACTCTGTGCTGCTGGGGGCTTCCAGACCCGCTCAGCTGCTGGAGAACATCAGAGCCTTACAGGTCAGAGGTCACACAGGAAGCTAATGTAATTAGCTCAAATATGCAACCAAGCAAAACAAAACAAAACCAATAGAGTGAATCTTTTTGATACTTTAATGCTCAGGTGTCTGTGGGGGTTTCCGCTCTTATTTCTGGTGATTTTACATATTCACAGTAACACCGCAAATACAAAAAAAGGTCTGATTTAAATAAATAAGAAGACACATTAAAGTTTGACTTTAAATTGGCAAGAGTTTTTATCATTTGTGATAGCACACTAAGTGGAACTTTAAGTAAAAGTTTTTGTTTTACTTTAAAGGATAATCTTATTTTCTCCTTTATTTTTGCAGGTTCTTCCGAAGATAACAACGTCCATTGCATCTGAGATTGATTGCATCTTGAAAAACAAGCCCCACTGTAAAAACGGTTTCAGATTTTCAAAGGAGCACTGATAGGCTGCTGCAGACCCAGTGCATGGCAGGATTTTGATCCTGGTGTAATTCATGCACACGTCACTGTTTTTAAAAGAAAACAAGCGACTGAAAACAAATAAAGACATTTAGACAACACTACGTCTCGAATATATTGTGATAAATTATCTGCTGCCACGAAAACTGAGAGAAATGTTCAAAAGACCAGAGTTTGACACAAGATGGTGAAAAAAGAAACCCCAGAAAAAGAAATATGGACTGACTCTTGACCAGAGACGGATTGTTTCTCCGGTGTTGTAATGGGTCCAAACGATGTGCAGCACTTGGTTAAGTGTTTAGTCAAAGCTGTGTAAGACATTCAGTTAATGATTTTTCTTCTATTGCAAAGGAAGTTTTGTTTGTATAATGTAAACCACGTTAGGTGGCGGTTTAGCGCCACACTGAGTCGTTGACCAGGCGGGACGTGTTCTTGCTGAGCAAAAATGCAAGTAGAGAAAATTCACTTTATGGAGAAAATGTCTTGTTTCCCTGGCCGATTATTTCACTTATAGCTACTGCCTGTTTCATCAATATTAAGGAATTGGTGACTTGAAATAAGCTCATCTTTCTTGCTGAAAGTGACTTGTTAGTTTTGTCTTATTTCAAGTGTACTGCAAACTTCTCACTAGAAATTAGACCAAAAAATATTGTTAAGTTTTTGTGTTTTTACAGTGCAAGCTTTATCTGATCTTGGAGTGGCATTAAAAATGTAAAACTAAGCATAGTTCGCAGAGATGCATTAAATGGTAGGATCAAGGAGTTGCACATAATACTCTAAAGCACAAAATTAAAGTAACTTTTATTTTCCTGATGTTCATTCAGATTCCAGTAACATCACTGACCTATTCACACAAATATTCATGGAGAACTACTGAGAAGGGAAACCTGCACATCACATGCAGGGCTGGTAGTTCTGATATGCACACTAAGAACATCACAGATCAGATTAATAATAATAATAATAATAATCAACATTGCTGCTGCAATGATAGTGGGAATTTATTATAATGAAACAAACAAACATTAGGGTTACGGCTGGCCGCATCTGAAGTCGGGAAACCAAAATTGGATCTCTGATTATTGCTGTCATTATAACACGACTGGAGAGAATAAAAAAATTTACTTAAAAATTCTTGCACCAGAAATTATCTGGTGCGCACCTTTAGAGATTCCATACGATGGGACATTGAGCCTTTAAGTCCAAAAATAAAATAGTAGGTAATGGTTTTATTTGGATTTTCTTTTTTATGTAAACAGTACAAACACATGCTGTTTTGCTGCATCTGTGAGTTAACATAAAGCTGTGTGACATCAAGCATAAAAGAGAACTGGAAAACAAACTTTATTTCCACACTCACTGTCAAATCTGGAGAGTGTTGTGTCAAAAATACTTATGTTTCCAGATTTATAAATAGGAAACTGGCAGGAATGAAGCCCTAAACTGTGTTGCTTAAAACAGGAAGAACCAACAACTAAAGGATATAAAATATTGCAGTTAGATATAAAGGACAAGAAAATGTTTATATTTTTTTGGTCTTTGATCCTGAAGATGGCTGTAATGTGACAAATTGTTTGCCAACTGTTGTCATAAAACCATAAGACGTTTCAAGGTCACGGTTCAATTCTCACCTGAAACCGAAAATCCCAAACACATCGATAGAAGATAAATTGATTGATTTTGTATTCTAAACGCTTATTTATTAGAGTTTGTAGATGTAAACGTGTATGTTCTGGTGTTTTATCCAAATGACACTTTTGCTGCAGTTTTAACAAAAGAAAACACTATTTCCTTGTGTCAATCACTTTGGTCACGTGACTGATATAAACACGGCAGTCAGAGTGATCAGTGATTACTGAGTGCAGAATGGAAACCTCCTGTTCACATGACAACCAGGGGGTCCAGAGTCTTCTCCTGCTCCGCCCCTCGTCTCTGGGTCTCTTCCACAGTTCATCCATAAGTCTGATTCACTGTCTTCATTCAAATCTAACCTAAAAACTCATTTCTTACTATAATTTCTTTCTGTAATTGTGATGGATATATTGATATATGGCTTCTGTTGTTTCCTAGTTTTGAGTGCTTTGAAATTCGCCTTCAAATAAAACTTATTATTATTTTAGTGGTATCCCTATATTCCAGTTTTCTTCTGGTGTGTGTGTGTGTGTGTGTGTGTGTGTGTGTGTGTGTGTGTGTGTGTGTGTGTGGTTATAAGTCTGACATTACAAAAGAAAGCAGGTGATGCTGTGAAGAAGCATCATGTGTTTATTTGTGACACACAAACATAAATGATAAGATATCTGCGTCTTCCAAAGATGACACCATCACAGCTCATGTGAGAACAGGACAAGGACGGCCGGCGCTCGAAAGGAACAGTTTCTGCAGCAGTCCGGTGCTTCTGTAACGAGACATTTTAAAACAAACTCTGAGAAAATCTGAGACCTTCACATATTTTCTTCCTGATAGAAAATGCAGAAAACAAAACATGCATAATGTATTAGCACACGGCTAAATTAGAAGCAAAACGACACTTTTTCTGACAACTTACAAATCAGATTCTGTAACAAAGTGTGAAAGCAACTTTTTAGATGATGTAAATGAACTGTTAAATATTTTAGATATGTATTAATTTCATAGCTGTTTTCAATGAAAAAGGCCTGGGATGTTTCCTTAGGTTTTAAAACAGATCTGTACGCAGAGCCACCAGAACTGGTTGGAGATTTTAAACCAGTACCTCACAACTTCTACACCTTCCTAAAAGAAAAGCTCTCTTGTCCTCCCAGCAGTGCTGGCGTAGATTTTAATAAAAACTGATAAAACTTCTTAAACCGATCCAGATCATGTCATCAAATCAACAATCAAAAAATTTGTTTTGTCTCTCGTACCAAGAAAACATTAACATTGAGCGTTAAAATTGGAATATAAAAAATCATATTAGGACATTTTTTAAAAAGCTCAAATTGTTTCACAAACCTCTCACTTTTGCTGTCCTCCATGATTATGAATGGTTCTGTGAGGAAGCGACACTGGACTTTAGATGGGAAGCAGATAAAGGGGAACAGGAGACGCCAGGGTCAAAGACACAAACGAGCTGGTGACCAACACTGCCACTGGAATGTATGAGAGGACAAGGAGGACGATGCATTTTCAGCAGAGCTCAGGATAAATCACACATAATCAAACTCTCAGTCTTCAGAACACTTGAAGACCAAGAGAATGTTCACTTGAGAGAGAATGTTCAGGAAGAACATTCTCTTCCTGAACATTCTCTCTAACGTGAACAGTCTGTTCCGCTGGTTCTCCAAGGAAACAATGTCCTGATGGAGAGAAACAGCCTGACTTTGGGATCAGATCGTTCTTCCTGTCATGTATCACTGCTTTGCATTGGTTTTTTTGTGTGTGTTTTTTTCTTTGAGTCATTTAAAAACATTATGGCCACAAAACAAGGACTACTCAACAAAATAAGTAAATAATAAGAATAAGAAAACTGGAGGGATGTGGAGAAATGACTTCAGGTGAGGTTCCCTCCTCCTGACTGGGCAGGGTGACTGTACCATACTGGTTCTATCTTTTTTTTTTGCCACATTGGTTTTTTTAATTGCTGACCCATCAGCAGTGAATGACTGACCGACCCGCATGAGGGAAAACAACCTTTATAAGCTCCGTGTTCATGCAGTAAACAGACACTGTTTCCAGTGAAGGCTAGACCAACTTTCTCACCTCAAGGTAAAATCTGAATTCTTGGACTTTAACAATAGAAAATAAAAAAGTATTTTGTAGTAGCAAAGAATTGACCAGACCTAAACATCCAGTCTAGTGTTAAAATATACCTTTACCTTGTAAACAATCTCCTTATGAATTGAAACATGTTTGAATGATTTAACAGAGTCTCATATTAAAGGATTTAAATGCTAGCTTGCAAAGATGGACTCGGTTCTACTCCACACTTTGCTCCTTTGTGGATTTGGGATTGGATTTGCTGTAAGTAAAGTTAACTTTCATTAAATGTGCTACATACACTGACTTTTCACATTCGTATTTTGATCCCCTGTAATAAATATGTCTTTATATCTTTTAAAAACGTCCTCAGTCACGTGGACCAGGTCCACCGGACACAGCTTCAGGTCCAGGTTTGTGCTTTCATCATTTTAAATAGTGAAGTTTCATAAAACTGCATTTATAGCTGGTACTGTTTACTAAGTTCACTCTAATGTGAAACTTGATAGTTATTTGTTTACCTGTTTTCTGATGTGAGAACAGCACAAGTACTGCCGGCTCAGTTGTACTGATCTGGTGACGGTATTTTTCTTTGGGACACTTGATATTGTATAAATGATGCCAAATAATTAATTCAGATTTTAATCGTGGCAACACAGGAATATGAACTAGCTTGTTGGGTGGCTTAGACCCGATTGTCATTACACAAAGACACAACAGGGAACTAGTCAATGAAATATTGCTTGACTACCAGAGTACACACAGAATACTGGCAAAAGCTTTGCTACATAAGTAAATAAATAAATCCATGTATATAAATTAATATATTGTTGTTGCGCAACACCCCCCCCCTCCTTTCTGTCTCTACTCTCTCACTCTCGTACTTCCTCTTCTGAGAGGGGAGATGTGCTACCAGCTCTCCGTCTAACGGGTACGTTGAGTTTCCTAAATCTGCTGGGATTTACCCTGTCCAGAACTGAAGTAAACTCTGTTTAAGCTGGTTTCGAGAAACGATTCGCCTGGTTTCTGACGGCCTACATCCAGGTGTCCCACCCTTCTTCCCCCTGTGAATTAGCCAGACTGAGCAGCCTACAGCCAACTAGTTTCACAGAGCACACCTGTTAACGGTCGCTCGTTCTCTATTTTACAACTTGCATTTGTTATTGAACCAGGTAGGTTTTAGTGACTCGGGCGAGTCCCAAGGATGATGTTTTACATATGGGCTACCAGCAACCTAAAAACATTTTCCACTTTTTCCTCTCCAGAATCAAACATCACAGCTATTTTACAACCATCAAAGAACTTTAAGGTGACTCATTAACTGAATGTCCACAACATCTTTAGATTTTCTTTATGCTAAATATTTTATTAGTAAGGCATTTTTGCAAGGGTCAGTACAGCTTAATTCAGTAGCAGAAATAATCAAATAAGTAAATCAATCATCTAGTCTATCTTTCCCTACTGCTGACACTGAGAACTAAAAACGGGAACCTTTGAGAGAGACGGACGGAGTTTGACGTTTCGAACCCCAGACCTGGCCTGATGATGAAGAAGGTGAAGAAAAATAAGTATTTGAACTCCCCACTTAGAAATCATGGAGGGGTCTGAAATGTTCATCTTAGGTGCATGTCCACTGTGAGACACATGATCTAAATAAAAACATTTGGAAATCACAACATCCATCCATCCATCCATTTTCTAACACCCTTGTCCCTTAGTGGGGTCAGGAGGTGCTGGTGTTTATCTCCAGCTAACGTTCCGGGCGAGAGGCGGGGTTCACCCTGGACAGGTCGCCAGTCTGTCGCAGGGCAACACAATATATGATTTTTAAATAATTTATTTGTCTGTTACTGCTGCAAATAAGTATTTGAACACCTGCCAATCAGCAAAAATTCTGTTAGTCTGCCTATAAAAAGTCCACCTCCACTTGTTGTTCTAAATTAGAAGGTCGTTAGCTGCATAAAGACTCCTGTGGAGGACGAAGAATGAGCAGTTCCATCCCAAAAACACCATCCCTACTCTGAAGCATGGGGGTGGAAGCATCCTGCTTTGGGAGTGTTTTTCTGCACATGGGACTGGACAGCTGCACTGTATTGAGGAGAGGATGATTGGGGCCATGTATTGCGAGATATAGGGGAACAACCTCCTTCCCTCAGCTAGAACATTGAAGATGGGTCAACATGACAATGACTCGAAGCACAAAGCCAGGACAACCCAGGAGTGGCTCCGTAAGAAGCATATCAAGGTTCTGGAGTGGCCTAAATCTCTGGAGGAGCTCAAACTCTGTGTTTCTCAGCGACAGCCTGGAAACCTGGCTGGTTTAGAGAAGCTCTGTGTGGAGGAATGGGCCAAAACCCCTGCTGCAGTGCAAACCTGGGGAAAAACTACAGGAAACGATTGACCTCTGTAATGGCAAACACCAAATGTAATGGCTGCTGCACCAAAGATTAACATTCATTTTCACAGGTGTTCAAATACTTACTGGCAGCAGTAACACACAAATAAATCATTAAAAAGAATCAAACATTGTGATTTCTGGATAATTTATTTAGATTATGTGTCTCACAGTGTTCATGCACCTAAGATGAACATTTCAGACCTCTCCATGAGAACTTGCAAAGTCGCAGGATTCAATAATTGTTGCTTTCTGTGGATGTTTTCTTCTGCCACAGCTCCAGGTTTGACTTTCGATGATGTGATCAGGCTGCTGTGTTGTATCACCGTTCATATTAGTTTCCATGTTTGCTAGCAGCTGCCTATAAAAAGTGCCCTGCCGGTTGGACTCGGTATCGAGGCGACTGTTACCTTTATGACGACACTGAACTGACGTGGATTCAAGCTGAGGTACAGCACACGCATTATTATTTTTTATTTCCTTACTCTTAGGCTAAATAAGAGCTATAAAACAACCAACCTCATCAGTTCTGGGAGTTTTGATGGATTCCAGGTGTTGATCATAGAGTACAGGTAATGCTAGGTGAGGGAGTGACCAAGATCTTATTAAGAAAATGTTCTCTGAGTTTGCACACAGCAGAGAATTTCAGTCTGAAGTTAAACAATCTGTGCAGTCTTTACTATATCCTATGGTGCATTGGGCCACTTGGTAATACTCCTTTTTAACAGAAAAGCTTTCATGGCGTACATGCCTTTGCATTTTCAACACCTTTTGGAAAGGTTGTTTACCAGATTTAGGAGTAAGTTCTTGAGGACATCTTATCTCCTATATTTGTGATTTTGATGCTTTTGGCTTACAGATAATAAAACCCAAGATTCACTGTCTCCTTTTGCAAGAATGGCAGCATCCGTGTGCCATGGCATAGAGCCTGGACATCAGCCTGTGGTTCTGGTGCAGCTGAAGGTCATTTGCCTTGTTGTGTTTGGGCTCTTTCTCATTTCTCTCGTCACAACAGCCCAGAGTTTCTGTGTAAGGTCAGGGGGGGCTGCTGGCCAATCGACATCATGGTCACTAAACCAGCTTTTGTTGCCTCTAGCAGTTTGGGCCGGTACCAGTTCTGCTGTAAAATTAAACCAGCACGCTTTGTCGTCAATGCAATGAGGAGTAATGACAGCAGAGGGAGCTGGTCAGCAGTGCTCTAGAATGTCCTGCTAGATGCTGCACTGACTGTGGGCTTCAGAAAACCCAGTAGACACGAACCAGCAGATGACAGAGCACCCAAACCGTCAGTGACCATGGAAATGTCACACTGGACTTCAGGCAACGTGGACCCTGAACCTCTCCAGTCCTTCTGGGACCTGGATTTCTAAATGATATGAAAACCTTTTTCCCTTCATCTGAAAATGGGACTTTGAACCAGCATTGACCAGTTTAGTTTGTTTTTCTCTTTCACCCATGTAAGACTCTTCTGACATGTCTGGTTCATGAGTGGCTTGACACAATGTGAGACCTGTGGCCCACGTGGAGGGTCCGTCTGTGTGTATTGGCCCTGGACGCACTAACCAGATGCATGAATGAAGTTAGCTTGACAATCCTCCCAAGGCTACAGTTGCCCTTGTTGCTTATATACTTTCCATGAATCTTCTAGAACTTTTTTTTACTAAATTAAATTGTTTTGAGAGATTTTTGGGTTTCTACATCTGTAAGCCATAATAATCAGAATTACAAGAAATAAAAACTTGAAATATTTCACTCCAGTGTGTAATGACTGTCTACCTTTCTGAGGCGAGGGACAAAAATATAGAACTTTTTCATAATATCTATATTTTTTTAAGCTGAACTTGTATGTGAAGTCAAAGACTGATGATCAAGGACTATCTCAGAGTCGCTAACGCTAATTAATCCCATTCCATCAGATTGAGGTCAGGACTTTGTGTAGGCCATTAACGTTCTTTAAAGCCAAACTTGCTTCTCCGTGTCTTTATGGATCATTGTAGTACAGAAGGGATCATTTCCAAATGGTTTCCACAAAAGTAGATGCAGACAAATGGCCAAGTTACCTTCACCACAATCTTCTCTGTGCTAAACTTTATTCTTAACAAGGGGCCCAGTTAATCATTAATCAGAAAACAACTTTCCACTGGTTAGACTCCAGTGGTGCCAGGCATTACAATGGGATGACAGACTGGGGTGGACCTGCGTGGTCATGGAAACCCATCCCATCAAGCTCTCTGTGAACTGCTTTTAAGCTTCACAGAAATCCAGACAAAGTTTTGAGCTCTGAAGCCATTCAGAGCTACAACCGACCTCACTGTGTGACTGTACACCTGGTAAAACATCTGGTCGATATTTTTGCTAAGAGTTAATTGAGTAATATTTAGTAATGAGGAGCTTTCACCAGACTCCTGATAGAGACCTGTTCATGTACAACTGTTTGTAAGAGCAGACTGCACACATAGATGCTGGATTTTATCCTCTTGTGGCCACAGAGGAGATGAGAATGCCTGAGTGTGGAGAGCTGGAGGGAAGACCTGATACCTTTGACAATATAGTTCATATAGTATTAATAAATGAATAGGTTTCAATCTGATTTGTTAAAAAATGACACTCATGTTCAGCCAACTGTAAGACTAGTAAATTGTGAATTTCTGGAAAGGGCAACCAACTCTAATGATTCATTGTGCAGACTGCGATTACTGACTGCAGTGTCAACATGCAGCTCAGACCTCTGTGTTAGAGGCTTGTCTTCCTGGTTACAGTTTCACCAAAATGCCAGACTGTCAGGGATCTACTTGCAACGGTTGAATTAAAGACATTTAATAACTTTCTAGTTTATAAAATTAAGCCATCATCTACAAAATCTGACTGAATAAAGTAGTTTCCTTCTGGCTGGAAGTTACAGATGCAGCCACACAGACAAAAGCGACGTCGTGGTGACGGTTTTGTTGATTTCCATCTCATCTTTCTCTTCAGCTCCACTGCATTTCCAACCATGGAAATTTGGCCACCCTCCAAAACCGACATCAGTACGCCTTTCTGAGGAGAGTCATCTTTAAATCAGCAGGATCACATAAAAGAACTTGGGTTGGAGGCCACGATGGCGTTAAGGTGGGAGTTTCTTTAAACTCTTCATATGTGACACTACATCTTTCTCTTCTCCTTATTTGGCCTGATCTACAAATCAGGAGTGCTAAACTGCTTGAGTGAAATAAAAATAGAAAATAGCACTTGCCCTGTTGCATACGATCTACAGAGATTGCACGTGCAAAGTGCTTCTCCTTAAATCAGGATTTTGCATGCTGGCTGTCATCCTGGAGAGCAGAAGTATAATATAATTACATAAGAATAAGAAAACATTTAATTTAGATAGCTATGCAATGTAGTCCAACAAAACAAAGCTGTAGAGGTTTTAGGTACAGCTCCTCCGCCTCCCAGTATTTTGCGTTTTCTTCGCGTGTTGTTTGTAGATTAGGTTTGCACGTGCTACCAACTTTGCCCCTGTTTTTGTACACGCAAACCTTTAGAAGATCAGGTCTTAAATGTTTTGGCGCTAGGAGGTCGAACAACGACTAGGTGGGGTGGTCTGTGCAGGTTTTAAACACTGATGTTTAAATTGATTGTATTAGGAAGGCACATGGCTTTGGAGCAGAGGTGAAAAGTTTGACTTTACCCCATGGGGCCCTGGAGAGCCCAACAACTTTGAGGGAAACGAGGACTGCATGGAGATAAATGTCCAAGGTGAGAAGTTATAACTAGATGCAGTCAGAATAATAGAAGATGTGATTTTATTTTGCATGCTGTGAATTACTAATTCACTAAATAAAGAAATGCTTAATTAGAAATTACAAGTAAAGTATCTGTTTGTCACTGGAAAGTGTGCTACAATTTTTTCATCATCTTCCTCTTTCTTATTTTGTTTTTTTGCATGTTTTATCACAGGACGAGATTACGTCGGTGATTTTCGCTGCAACCATGAGAATTCCTTTATTTGTGTCAGACGGCGATAACTGAGTCCAGATTGTCCTGTTGTCCCATGACGATGTGTCACTTCCTGCAGGATGTCAAGACAGCGTCAGCGTCAAATCTTATAGTTCATTTTTTTCTTTTATTGGTGTGATTTTAAGGTTGAGATTAGAATATTTTTGCCAGAATGCCGACTCATCAGCATCAGGCCACGATGCTGTTATCTATGTTCTGAGTCCGAGTTTCAGTAGAGAATAGTGAACATATACAGTAGTTATATTTTGTATAATTTAGCCTCCTGCTGTTTGTGAAAAACAGATGTTAGTCCAGTTGTTCAGACTTCACAATGAACTTTTTCATAAGCTAGGAAACAGAAAAAAGACTTTACCATGTAGCACTTTCTAAAAAAAATAACCATTCATACACACATACATATTACCAAAAACAATGGCAAACATCAGTTATGTTACCTGAAAACCTGCCTACGAGGCACAGGGGATTCCTGACCAATCTGGCGGCAAAACATTAGTGAGGTCAGACACTAATGTTCCAGAGCTGGAGAGAATAGAAACTAAACGGTACCAGTTGTTTTTGCTCTGATCCTGGAAGCGCAAAGGGAAGAGGTTTCTGATAACCTGAGGGTTTTTTTCCTGATTTACACCTGACCAGCAGTGATGAGTTGAGATAATTCAATATAACTGAGTGTAAAAAAAATTTATAAATAACAAGAATGCACATGTATAGATGTTAATCTATAAATAATCTCTAAATGACTTCAGATAAAATTTGAATTTATTATTTAAATTAAATTTTAATCAATTTATCGTGTTTCCTGCTGATGCAACATGCACACTGAGTCTAGTGTGTTGTTGACCCATTTGTCTTCTGCATCTTGAAGTCTAAATGGAAGCATGTTTAAAAAATAATAGAGGGTAAAACAAAATAAAAATAAATATCTGTATTTTAAAGTTAATGCTTATAGCAATGTCATAGTTTAAGCAATAAAGGAATGAATGCTGCAAATCAATGACTCAGTACAATCAGCTGGGTTTTGTTAGATAGAAATTTTTTTAAACTACTTTGAATTAAGTTTACTGTACTGTTTAATAACTAGGATCAATTTGAATTTATGTGTGATTGAACTGAAATGACATAAATATACTGAGTTGAACTGAATTACACTTAATGAAGCCAATGATGTTCCAAGTTAAAACCTGAGTTGTTTTCACATGCAAGAAAATAGTCATTTAAATGAAATAAAGGGTGATTCAATGTTTGCTCAATATGTTGCATTTATTTCTACATTCCTTCGATCAGTACTCGAGTAAGAGTAGCAGCACTTCAGGATATTTTTACTCAAGAAGGAAAAAGGGAGACATCTAAAAAATTCCCCTGGAAACTGTAAAAAAAAAGAAAAAAAAAAGTACTTGTTAAAAAATAAGGTTACTCAAGAACAGAGTACTAGAGTGTATATTTCTCGTTCCTTTGTTGGTGTGAATAACAATTATAGTCCACACTATAATTATATTTTTTGGTTACAAGCTAATATATGATACACGTTTTTAGCTATTTGAATTAAATTACCTTATAAAGGTAAAATACATCCTCTTGTGGTTCATATAACATTTCCCAAAGTGAACATTTCAAGAAATCTGTTGTAAATAATTCGGTAACACAAAACCTGTAAAGGCAGCAACAGAACCATCCTGTACGCCCCAGTTTATAATTTCATTTTTTATTTATTTTTTAAAAAGCAAGAAACAGACGTGTTTCCCCTTTCCGATGGACATTGAATGAGGCACAAGTTCTCCATGTTGTTACAGCCGCAGCTCTGTTATCTGTAGCTCGTTTCCTGGTGTTAAGCTGCGGTCGCTCGTAGTTCCGCCCGGGAGCTTATTTAGTGTAACACGCAGCTGGCTTGCTGCACCAAATTTATCCGGCCGTAAACAGTTCCTGCAGCTGCTACAGCCCTCATACATGTGCTCCTACCGGAGAGGCGGCTGCGTGGATCCATCTATTTTGGAGACGTTCCCTGAATCGTGAAGGGCCGGAGTAGGTAAGAAGCATGCTGTGACTGCTGGCAGGGTTTATAAATGCTACCGATTAATGCTGCAGAGCACCGAGGGACACTGAAGGCGCCGTGAAGTCATTTGGCTCAGGTGTGTTGGGCCCTAAAGAGCAGTTTTTGGGGACCGCTTCCCTTCAGCTCAGGTTATATTGGCACCGTTTGATCTGTAAACATTGATCAGTAAAGTGACAGGAGGATCCGGTGTTAGTTTTAAGTTATCAGGTTTGATGGATTTCTGTTTGTGCATTTCAGCAGATGATGGTCGCTGACAGGGAGCGGGGCTCCACAGTCAGCACGTTGGTAACCTTTGCTTTGCTTTTTTCAGTATTGTCATCAGTTGTAAGCACTCAAAACATTACCCTGTCAATGCTTACTTGTATATTTTCAGCTTATTTGGGAGGAAATTTTAAAAAATCTGAAAAATTAATATATTGATGCTTTTAAAAATGCTGAGTAATTGAATACCTAAATGAGTATAAACTCCATAAATATATAATTTTAGGATTGGGTTGAAAGAACTGGAATGAAGACACAAATACAGCTAAAAAAAAATTCCGCAGTAAAATCACAGAAACTCTGATGTATTTTTTTTTTCCAGCCTTGTTTCTCACAATGGTGAACCAGGTGCAGCAAGTGGACGGCAGCTGGCAGTCGTGTCGAGGCGACTCCAGCGGCGCCAGCAACAGCAGCGCCGAGAGCTCCAAGGAGAGCTCCCGCTGCTCCACCCCGCTGCCGGACGCAGACCGCTCCGATCGGCTGCGGGAAAAGATGAGGAAGAGGATGGACTCCGGAGATCGGTGGTTCTCCCTGGAGTTCTTCCCTCCACGCACGGCCAGCGGTGCTGTCAACTTGATCTCCAGGTACAGGAACCAGCTTTCCGACCTTTGACCTCAGGCAGACCACGACAGAATGTTCTGCTGAAAACCCAAGTAAAGTGGAGACGTTTGGGAAGAACAGAATTGCACCCAGCTGACTGACAGCATCTGAATGCCATGTCTAAAGTATTGGACAGGACTTGAGAGATGCTTAATTTTTCTGACAATAATCTGTTGTGTGCCAAGTTTTCCGCTTGTTGGTGTCATATTACATCTCCTGCGCGCGCACACACACACATACACACACACACACACACACACACACACACACATGCTTGCGTGGCTATCTTTGTGGGGACTTTCCATTGACTGCCATTCATTTCTACAGCCTTAATCTTACCCTTATCACAACCCTAACCCTATCAACCTAACCCTAACCTAAACTCAATTCACACCTTAGTCCCAACTCTGACCCCTGCATTTCAGACCAGTCAGGTTCTGTCACATTAAACTCACTTGTCGGTTTCTCATGGACCACGCTTTTTGAACACATGCATAGTCATGTTAGGGGCATCTCTAGACTCTTAACCACTTTGGGGGCATGAAAATGTCAGAATTTCTTGTCACGCTGAAGTATTAAGATTTCCTTAAAAGCGACAAACACAGCTCACCATAACTCTCCTCCCCAGAACACCTTCAACACTTCAAAATATCCCAGCAAAATCTCAGATGAGAACATTTCAGAGCTTCTTTTTAAGGTTTATTTCTGATGTGACAGGTTTGACCGTATGGGTTCTGGAGGACCACTCTTCATTGACATCACCTGGCACCCAGCGGGAGACCCCGGCTCAGACAAGGAGACCTCCTCCATGATGATTGCCAGCACAGCGGTGAACTACTGTGGCCTGGAGAGCATCCTCCACCTGACCTGCTGCAACCAAACCAAGGAGAAGATCACCGGCTACCTGGCTAAGGCAAAGCACCTGGGCCTGAAGAACATCATGGCGCTGAGGGGAGGTACAGCGGGAGACACGAAGGGCTCAGGAAAGGTGTGACCTGGGGAGGTTTTCCTTGGATGTGTGTTTCATCGCCACGCCTCAGGAGATAAGAGCTGCATCAGTGTGTGGGTCGAGATTCCTGGAAAACAAAGAGCAGCGCTTGATTTAGACTTCTGAGAAGCGACGTGTCTGTGCAGGCGTTGTGCTGCTGTGAACGGCTCCAGCTGGAACTGCACTGCAGCGTCTCCTCAAGCTTTCCCAGGGTTCTAGTCTCCCACCTTATGTCCTCCTGTTATCTGACAGAGTCTCTGCCGGTCAGGTTTTCCACAGAATTTCTCATTCTTGGAAAATTGTGCAGCGTACATCGAGCCAAGATTTAGAGTGGCAAAAACCGACAGAAGACTCTTTACAAGCGGGTGTCTTAACCTCTCCGCTGAACACACCTGTTCAGCGGAGAGAACTTCGCCTTGGCTTTATCTGGTATTTTTTATCAAAAGTACGGGATGGGAAATATGACAAAAACAATTCATTTACAGGAAAAGAATGATCAGGATTTTTTTTACTATTTCCCTTCTTAAAAGTATAGCTCTGAAATTAAAAACATAACGTATAACTTGGGTCAAACAATATTTCAAACCGACTTTTAATGCTCTTAGACCGGGCTCTGCAGTTTTTACGATTTATTTCTGTCCAGCTGAATGAAAATTGTTTAGAGCCACTGATGTTACATAATCTTTTTGAAAAAGAGAAGTATAATTTAGGAAATTGGTTCCCCTTTTCAATTTGTTTCTTTAGTCTTCGGTTTCAATTTCCTGAGGCATTTAAGGACCAGGAGGCCTTAAATGCCTCCTGGTCCTTAAATACATCATACCTCATATGATATATAATCATATCACGTTCATATGATTATATAGCCTGTCTTTGCCCCCATTAGATAATTATTGACACATTATATTATTAGATCAGACGGTTACTGATGAGAGGAGTGCCATTGTTAACATGTTATTACTATTTTTAGACCTTTTATGCCATATTTTCTTCTATGGGATGTGTTGATATTTGTGTAAAATATAAAAAATCTAAGTTCCCAACTAAGTGATTAGAGATAAAATCATTTAGATGAACATCTCCTAAAAGATGTTTCCCTGCTGCATGAAGCTGTTGGTGCCATTTAGTTTTATTATCTGCTGCAACTTGGGTGAAAGTGCAGTCATTAAATAATGTTTTATTTTCAACTAACTATATTGATACTGTACTGCTAAAAAACGGGAACCATTTCATACCATCTGTAAGGTTAAGTGCTGAACTAACACCTGTGGTCCTCGTTTTGCCAGATCACCCAACATGGCCGACATTAAACAAAGCTCTGGTTCTCTTCAGATCCAGTGGGAGACGACTGGGAGGATGAGGAAGGAGGCTTCAACTTTGCCGTTGACCTCGTTAAGCACATTCGATCAGAGTTTGACGAATACTTTGACATTTGTGTTGCTGGTAAGTTTTCACAGCAGAGAGAGAGCAACACACTTCTAGCAGGTTTATGTACCCAGGGTGTTTCTAAATGGAGCATTTATCTGTCAGGACTCAGACTCAGCTGTGATGAGTTTGATTTCAGGACTGATCTGCTGTGGTTCATGTTTTCATTCTTTAACCTGCTCTAGTCAGGCAGACTAATCTGTACTTCCAGTCATTTTAATTAAAGGTCTTTGTGCAGGCTACCCAACGGGCCACCCTGAGGCAGAAAGCTACGAGCAGGATCTGCGGCACCTGAAGGAGAAAGTGGATGCTGGTGCAGACTTTGTCATCACGCAGCTGTTCTTCCGGGCTGACACCTTCCTGAAGTTCCTGGATGACTGCAGGGCGGCCGGGATCACATGTCCCATCCTTCCTGGAATCTTTCCCATCCAGGTACTAAAGACTTCTTCCAGGAAGCTGTAAATCATCACCACGAACCCATTGACCCATTTTCCTACCAGGCTTTTTTTTTTCAGCTGCTACACATTTCACTGTGAAGTCACCTGTTCATTAAGTTAAACGGTGCATGAAAATCTTTGGCCGTTGTGCATAACAAGCAGGGAAGAAAGCTTCCTTTTTGACGTTTACAACCAAAGTTATAAAAGTCCAAACATATGTGATCATGGACCTGTTGAGGCTCCGTGTATAACATGTAGTGGGATCTATGGACAGAAGCTGTTTCACATGTTCAGCTGTCCTAAAAGAAAGATGGCTGGTTGTCTGGAAATGAGAAAAAAAGCCCTGAATTCCTTCCTCAACACTTCATGCATGTTCAGTACATGCAGATCTGCTTTTAGTTTCACTAAACTAACCTAGTGTGTAACTTACATGAGATGTAATGTACTGTAGCAGAAGATATACACTCCTGATCAAAATCTTAAGACCAGTCAAAAAATTGCAAGAATTTGCATTTTGCACTATTGGATCTTAAGAAGGTTCTAAGTAGAGCTTCACAATGTTAAAAGAAGAAATCAGTGCAAGAGACAAGAACATTTGAGCGGGGAATTAATTGAAAACTGCATTTATACTCAAAGATGATTTTTTCAGCTGATCAAAAGTTTAAGACCATAGCTCAAAAAACCCCGAAAACCCCCCAAAACAGAAACAAAGTGTCAAAAAAAAGGACTCAGTAATGAGTAGCTCCACCATTCTTGTTGATGACTTCAAACAATCGTTTAGGCATGCTTGATGCCAGTGTTTCCAGGAGGCTAGTGGGAACGTTGCTCCAAGTGTTGAAGATGGCTTCACGAAGGGCATCCACTGTCTGGAACTGATGTCCATTTTTGTAAACTTCCCTTGCCATCCATCCCCAAATGTTCTCAATTGGGTTTAGATCCGGGGAACATGCAGGATGGTCCAAAAGAGTGATGTTATTTTCTTGGAAGAACTCCTTTATCAGGCGGGCATTGTGAACTGCAGCATTGTCCTGTTGAAAAACCCAATCATTACCACACAGACGAGGGCCCTCAGTCATGAGGGATGCCCGCTGCAACATCTCCACATAGCCAGCTGCTGTTTGACGCCCCTGCACAACCTGAAGCTCCATTGTTCCATTGAAGGAAAACGCACCCCAAATCATGATGGCGCCCCCACCACTGTGCCGTGTAGAAAACATCTCAGGTGGGATCTCCCTGTCATGCCAGTAATGTTGGAAGCCATCAGGACCATCAAGGTTACATTTTTTCTCATCAGAGAAGACAACTTTCTTCCACCTTTCAATGTCCCATGTTTGGTGCACCCTTGCAAAGTCCAAACGGGCAATTCTGTGGCGTTGAAGAAGACGTGGCCTTTGAAGACGTTTTTTGTTTCTGAAGCCCTTCTCTCGCAGATGCCGTCTGATGGTTATTGGGCTGCAGTCAGCACCAGTAATGGCCTTAATTTGGGTAGAGGATCGTCCCGTGTCTTGACGGACAGCCAATCGGATCCTGCGGCTTAGAGCTGGTGAAATTTATTTGGGTCTACCACTTGACTTTTTTGTTCCATAACCCTCAGGATCGTTTAAAAAATGCAAAATGACTGTCTTACTGCCTCCAACCTCAGCAGCGATGGCACGTTGTGAGAGGCCTTGCTTATGCAGCTCAACAATCCTACCACGTTCAAAGTCAGTGAGCTTTTTTGCTTTTGCCATCAGGAGGTCTTGACAGTGTAAAGACTTCACAGAAAATGACATGAAATCCAGATGTTTGCACAGCTTTTGGCTTTTAAAGACTATGGTCTTAAACTTTTGATCAGCTGAAGAAATCATGTTTGAGTGTAAATGCAGTTTTCAGACAATTCCCTGCTCAAATGTTCTTGTCTCTTGCACTGATTTGTCCTTTTAACATTGTGAAGCTCTACTTAGAACGTTTTTAAGATTCAATGGTGCAAAATGCAAATTCTTACAATTTTTGGACTGGTCTTAAGATTTTGATCAGGAGTGTACATCCTCGCACAGGTATAAATCCCTCACAGGACCTGCAGCAAATGTTGATTTATAAAATTCATCTGTTTTTAAGATTAGTTTTATGATTTAGCATCGAATCACAAGTTAACAGCCATTAGTTAAAGTTGGTTTTATCTCAACAAATGTTACTGCTGGATGATAAATTGTTCCAAACGTTATTGTGATAAATACGGTGGCCGACAGGTGCAAATGCGCAGCAAAAGAGAAAACATGCAAACAAAACAAAAAAACACGCGCACAAATTAAATGCGGCAAGCAAAAAGCAAATAAAATGCAGCAAACAAAAAAGAAGACACCCCCGAATGAAATGCAGCAAACAAAAAGTGTTGAAAACGGAAGTGCTCCAGACCACTAGGGGGAGTCAAAGAAAATAGTATTCATTTCTATGGGACCAGATGCAAGATTCAGAGAAAGAAATTTGAAAGAAAGTAAAGGTACGTATTACTATATTTCTTTTCAGATACGCCGTCTTTTATAATATTATAGAATAACAGAATAATTTATGGGTAGCGTGATAGACTTTGTGTCAGTCATACCGTTCTGGGCTCGGTCTCGTAGATGCTTGCCCGAATTAGCAAAGCAATTATGCTAATCATACCGCAAGAAAAAATAGATAAATTACACACTCGTATAGATAGATAGATAGATAGTGAATTCGATTTATCACCTATCTGTCACAAGAGGGATAGTGATGTTTGTAACTTTTTCATTTTTTTGTGGTGTATGTACATATCTGGTTTCAACTATACCTATGTGTAGGTATAGTTGTTTCAACTATACCATTTACCTTTTTTAGGTGGCCATGTTTTGCTGTTTCTGTGGACAAAATCTAGGAACAATTCAAGTTTTCTGTTTTTCATGTGGGAAGAATGTGCAGATCTTGGCAAAAGCTCAAGACACTGGTAAGCAGTGATGGGTTAGTTACTTGTAAAAATTAACTTAAATCGATTACATATTACTACTTGGAAAAAGTAGATTAGTGATTACTTTTTTTGGAAATTCACTAAGTTACATATTTTTTTATTTATCTCCACCACTTGTGAAAAGCTTGAACGTTGCAAATAATTAATTGCAAGTTATTAAATTATAGTAATATCAAGTATGCATCTCCGCTTATAAGGTTGAACTGAACGGGAGATTAATGGTTACAACAGCACGCACACACACACACTCACACACACACACAAAAACCTTAGTATTTTGTGTATGTTTTTGTGATTTCCACTATTGTCTGGATAACTATAAATAAGATTGTAGAGCCCCCTCCTACCTCGGCCTCTAGGTTCTGCGCTATGGCCCTGTCCGCAGATTTGTGACACTTAAAGATTATACATGCGTTTAGTTGGGCAACTTTACGGACACGTTCATTCATGGCTGCTTTCACGTTTATTGCGCTGTTCGTATTAGTCTCGATTTTGCCGTTTTCTGGAGCGCAATGCAAAAGTCAAGGTCGCTCACAACAAATATTACCTTGACATTACCAAAGGCTCAGCAAGATGGATCATCCAGGAATAGATGTACCTGGAAGTCCTGACTAAAACTACTTGGATGTCAGACAAATTACGGGGCTTATATGTTTCTGCTTATTTCCAAGTCAAAATAAGAACTTCAGGATCAAAACCAAGCCCAAAAACTTAAACCCGTGATTCATGAAATTTGAAAGCGATTTCAGAAAAAAAGAAGCCCAAAGTCGCTAATAATAATCGGACTTTGAGGACAGATGATCAAAATAGTTCCTGTTTTCCCAGCAACAACATACGCATCTCCCTCCTCCCCGTATTGTTTATGTTTCTGTCGCCGCAGATAACTGTCACATGTAAAGGGCGGTCGCTCCCCAAGACGTACATAGGGATTAAATTAAATTACAAAAGAAAATAGCAACGCACAGTGATTTGGATAAGTAACTTTAATATGGTCTACTGGATTTGAATTAGCAACGCGTTTGATGTCGCACATATTCATGAAGTACTTTTGGTTTAACAAGCCACACTTTTTTTAGATATATATCCCAGCTGTTTATCTCAATAAATATGGTCTTATTCTATTTTTTTTTATATATTTTTTAAAAATTATCATGCCTAACTGCACATAGTTTTGAAGAGTAGACTATTTATAAGCTACTTTTAATAACAGCACAGAACTTTTGCCCTTACTGTACTGTATGTTACTCAGTTTTTACACAGATTCTATTTTGGTGTGAACTTAATTGTTTGAATTGTGTAACATTTTTACTGTGCCAACTTAATTTCCCTGGTGTTGGGCAGTAAAAAGATATTCTGCTCTATTTTGTTTCACAGGATCTGAGCTGGACACCCTCTCAGAAGATGACCTGATTAGAAAGTATTTTCATGATGGCTATAGTCATTCAGAAATTTTGGATTTCTTGGGAAACCTTCACAATGTTGAAATGAGCCTTCGCTCCTTAAAGAGCAAATTAAAAAAATGATCACTCTTTAGACAAAGAAGTTACACACCGCCTCACTTGGTACGTGCTGCTATTGAAGAAGAGCTAAAGGGACCAGGCCAGCATTATGGCTATCGCTTGATGTGGCAGACACTCCGACAGAAGTATTGTCTGACTGTCAGAAGAGACGATGTCATGGCATTGATGGCAGAACTTGACCCCTCAGGAGTACAACTGCGTGCAAGACGAAGATTTATAAGAAGAGTTTATAGTTCTTGTGGCCCAAACTATGTCTGGCATGCAGATGGTTATGACAAACTAAAGCCCTATGGCTTGGCAATAAGTGGTTGCATAGATGGGTATTCTCAGAAGGTGCTATGGTTAGTGTGTCAAGCCAGCAATAATGATCCTGGAGTCATTGCTCAAAACTATGTGCAATGTGTCTCAGAATTTGGGAAGATACCAATGCGCCTCCGCACAGACTGTGGCACTGAAAATGGAACAATGGTGGCAATGCATTGTACATTAAGGTCATCACACACTGATGATTTTGCTGGGGCTGCCAGCCATATGTATGGCTCCTCAACAGCCAACCAACGCATCGAAAGCTGGTGGTCATATTTCAGAAAACAAAGGTGAGTTTGTCAACAGTTTATTGTAATTTTTGTATAAATATCAAGTAGTAGACCTTGAAAAGGTGAATAAATTTAGTAGTCTTCTTGGATAAGCAAACATTTCAAAATTATAATGCAACATTTTACTCGATTACCTCTACTTTGTCAGAAGAAATGAAGTACTTGCATATCTCTTAATGACCATTATGTTTTTGTGCTATATACAACTTAATTTTATAGTGTAACATTTGAAATGGATGAATCAGAAGCTCAACATTTAAAGTATAACAGTTGATGTCTGCTTACATTATATTTAACTTTGTAGGCCAACATATATTTAAATATTTTCATGACATAGAAACTAGTCCTATTACTTTCTGCTGATATAATTATCTTATAATTTTGGTTTATTGTAGATCTCAGTTCTGGATGGATCTCATGAACGATTTGAAGGAAAGACATCTCTTCAATGGAAGTCATGACCACACATGCCTTGTGCGGTTTGTCTTCATGGATATGCTACAGAGAGATCTTGATGAATGCAAGGACAGGTGGAATAAACATACCATAAGACCTGTTAAACAATCTTGCTGTCCATCTGGTAAACCAGATGTGATGTATCATCTACCTCACAGGTAATTTTTTGTTGTTTTTGTCTTCAACATCTGGTTAATTTAAAACCTCTTTGGGAACTCTAAAAAATAATTTGCCAAAACAAAAATAATGAACAATGTGTTAACAGTATGTCACTTTTTATTCTAAACATTTCAGATGACAATTTCTAAAATGTAAATTTAAATACAATTAATCATTTAGACAGGTTACAACAATAGTCACAGCAGTAACAGTTTAGTGAAGAAATGTAAATATAACTAAATGTTTACTGTGCTTCTTCTATTCCTAGGTTTGGTGGAACAGACTGTGGTTTCCCAGTCTCCCAGGAGCAATTGGGACAGTTTGTGACAGAGACTAACAACATTCAATGTGGAGATGAACACCTTCAGGCACATTTTGAGAACCTCCAGAGACAGTGTGGCCTAGCACATCCACAGAGTTGGGAATCATGTGTCGAAAACTATATCAAACTGAAAAACATGGCGGACTTATAAACAAACAAGAATCCAAATTTGAAGGTCGCACACAAACACTAAACAGTGTCATAACTGAACAGGTTTGACAAGTTAAATAGTTAGCATTTTGTTTTGTTGTTATGCATTTGACCTTAATAAAGCCCAAACCCAGGGGAGTTTTGAATCCCAAAGTCCATGTCTTCTTTAAACCGATGATACGTCTTGGACATTGGTATTTTGATAGTGTTGGAGCAGGTGCTACTGACAGGAAAACGAGAAGTGGCCTGAAAGATCAGTTTTGGTGGTGGCAGAATTGAAGATGGAGGTAGTGTGTTCAAGCCGGTGGCAAACATCAGGATGTCCTGGAGAGAGAGACCCGTGTTTTGTTCTAGAAAAGAAGCAATGAGTTTATGTATCAAATATTACAATAACACCAGAATATAGCAATAAATCTTAAAGTCCACCTTCTGTGTCAAGGAGAAAGTCTCTCCAGAATCCTAGCACTCTTGCTTCCTCATGTCGTCTGCTGCTACCCTTTTCACTGAGCTGAACCTCAAATATTTCCTCCAATATTTTGGATGTCAGCTGTTCCACTCTTGCACACATAAATGGCCTGAAGACGGAAGCATGCTGCTCCAAAGCATTCTGGAAGTTCAGTGTTGAAAGGCCATCCTTGAATCTATAAAAAGTTTGAAACAGAAATCACCTTAATTATTATCAAAAGAGCTGATATTTTTCAGTAACACAAAGAACATTAATATGTCTAATCTTTTTTTATTACTTTTATTTAGCATAGGTAATATTGCTGATGCACTGTACACAGTGAATTAACCTACAGTAACGTTAATTTTCTCCAGCTAAGCCGTCCAATCAATAAGGCTCCTACTTATTTGGCTGCTGGGTGCTGTTGATTGATTGATTGATTCTTGCACTATTGTACATTTGCTTGTATTAACTGAAACAAAATAGTAACTAAATTAGCATAATTAGGTTTTAAGTTAAGGAAGAGAAACATTACCTTTGAATAGAGAAATGGTTGCGGTAAATGATGTACCAATCAATGAACTCCTTTACAATTTTCAATTTGTCATCAACAGTCACAGGGAACTGCAAGCAACCAGCAGTTTGCAAGATGCTTGCATGTCTTTCAACTGACTGGTGTAGTTCAGTCAATGTACCTGCACTGGATATCTATGGTAGAGAACAATAACCAAAAACATAAATTAATATTTATGAAATCATTACTGATATAAATTTGTTATAAAAGTATTACTGATTGCACTTTAAAAATTAGGTAAGTTTATGTTATTAAAGTTATTTGAACACAGTAAGTCTTCTATTACTATGAGCCACACAGTTTTGTTCGTTGATATTAACCAAAGGAAAATGGTTACTATCATTTCAACAACCAGTGAAAAGAAATATACTATAAATGTGTACTATAAATAATAAATTTTCTTTTGCAAGGCTAAATTTTGCAATTAATAAAATGTACGTTTGTACATCAGTCTTTACAAAAGGGAGGTAGGTTTTGTAAAGAGGAAAATCCTTTGGCTTCCTTAGATAAAATATATGACATCATAGCTAGAATTAATCATGCACAGAGTTCTGGATATAGGAGGAAATTTAGCCATTTTAACTATAAGACTATAGCAAAATTGATCTTCAAACTATTTGGAATGTAGATCAAAAGCACTTACAGCTTTTTGCAAATTCCTCAACAGGGCAAATGTAAAGCGTAATTCTTTGGTAAGGCTTTCCAATTGCCTCCTTGTACTTTTGCACTGTGAAAGGAATGTCTGTTCCTGGGATGTTCTTAACCTCCCTTGCATCAGGATACAACAAGACATGGACACAATCTCTCAGGTCTATATTGACCTATATCCTTTTGCTTCTTTACAGCAGCAGCAAGCACTTGTTCCGATGCCCACTCAGGGTGAATCTCAACTGGAAGTAACTTCCCTCTCACTGTCTTAAGGGAATCTCCCTGCATCCTCATAAGCCCAACATTAATCTGGGGAGAGACAAAATTTAATCAATCAAATTAAATTATTTGATGAAGTATGTAATTTCCAGTTTGTGTTTGCACTAAATTAAAGGCATACCTTCAGTTTATTTCCCTTCTGTGTTTTGTTCTGATGCTTCTTGGTAAAAAATTTCTTTCTTTCCCTCTCTTTTATAGCTCTAAAGTTCATGAAACACTCTACACCTGAAATTCGTAATAAAAAAATACACGATTGGCACTTTAGTTATAATTTAAATGCATTAATTATTAATTGCAGGTACGATCAATACTGCAATGATCGTACCTGCATCTACAGATGGTCTAAAATGCTAACACTTAAGCATGCTGAAATAAATAACCCATGCTTCGGTTTACCTGTGCTGGTGCTTGGTTGAACATCGGGAGTTGCAGTGGTAGTGTTCCTCTCATCTTGGGCTTTGTTTGCATGATCTTGGACAAATTTTATGTTTCTGCCACATTGACAACAAAAGTCTGCAGAATTTATGGCGGCAGTTCCACAAAATGGACAGTACATCTGAAAGAAAATTTGTTTTTTAACGTCAGGAAATAAATACATTAAAAGTGGAGACATTGCCTACTAAAACGCTGAAATGAGTCATTCTCAAAAAAGATATTTAATTATACGAGTGTGTAATTTATCTATTTTTTCTTGCGGTATGATTAGCATAATTGCTTTGCTAATTCGGGCAAGCATCTACGAGACCGAGCCCAGAACGGTATGACTGACACAAAGTCTATCACGCTACCCATAAATTATTCTGTTATTCTATAATATTATAAAAGACGGCGTATCTGAAAAGAAATATAGTAATACGTACCTTTACTTTCTTTCAAATTTCTTTCTCTGAATCTTGCATCTGGTCCCATAGAAATGAATACTATTTTCTTTGACTCCCCCTAGTGGTCTGGAGCACTTCCGTTTTCAACACTTTTTGTTTGCTGCATTTCATTCGGGGGTGTCTTCTTTTTTGTTTGCTGCATTTTATTTGCTTTTTGCTTGCCGCATTTAATTTGTGCGCGTGTTTTTTGTTTGTTTGCATGTTTTCTCTTTTGCTGCGCATTTGCACCTGTCGGCCACCGTAGTCGGCCACCGTAGGATAAACAATATTATTATTATTACTTGAAACCATTTTCAAGTAATAAAATGGTAATGGCATAATAATGCAAGTTCACTGTCTCAAAGATCAATACACTTTAAATTCTAATGAATATTTAACACTGGAACTGGAGGACATTTTAAATATCCACAATAAATAAAGCAATAGAAACAAGAAATAAAATGAATCATGAAGTCCCTGCTAGTTAAACTATAATATAATTTATTATCCTCTACTTGGCACCATTGCACCAGACTGAAGACTTTTGTCGTGGTAGGAAAGAGAGAAAAGAGAAAAACAAATTGTGTGTATTTTCCAGGGATACCAGTCGCTGCGTCAGCTCGTCAAGATGTCTAAACTTGAAGTACCGGAGGAGATCACTAAAATCATAGAACCCATCAAAGACAACGATGCTGCTATCCGGAACTATGGAATCCATCAGGCGGTGGACATGTGTCGCGTCCTGCTGGACAGTGGAAAGGTACCAGGCCTCCACTTCTACACTCTGAACCGAGAAGTTGCCACCATGGAGGTCCTCCGACAGCTGGGCCTGTGGGTAGAAGACCCCAGGTCAGTCGAAATCTACTGGCGACGGAGTAAAAGATGAAACTATACCCCTAACTCTGGCTCCTGAACCTCTATCGTTTTCCTTTCTACACGCTCTTATCCTGTGTTTGGCAAATGTTATTCACTAGCTGTTACCTGTGGAGCACTTAGAAAAACAACCGAGGACTTTTTGGCCTCTACCAGCAGCCGTTTGGAGGGCTGCCAGTCCGTCTCCCTACATACACTGGTGTGTGTGTGTGTGTGTGTGTGTGTGTGCCGTCTACAGAATTAAGAACTTGCTGTCGACTAGATGTTGTGGAACCGATAAGAAAATGTTTAGAAGATGTTAGTCTTTAGACTTGGCTCTGAATTTGTTGGCAAGAGTTCCAGCTTGACTTGGAAAAATGACATGTGAACGTCTCTGCTGAGTTTCCATACTGGGTTCATTCACCTTGGTAGATATTGAACATTCTTTTTTGGTAAGTTCAAGGTTTCCCCCAAAAAACTTGCTAAGCCCGGTGGTTGGGGTACTAGTTCAGTAGCTTAGAAGCAGCCTGCCGTGCTTTTGAGTTAAAAAATGTTTAAAGTTGACAGGAAATTTGAAAATATCACTTGATAATTACGTGTTATTGAAAGGCTGGAGGATTAATACTTAAACTCCAAGTGTAAAGTCTTAAAAGATGCAGACATAAAAAAAAAAACTTTAATAAATAAGCAATGCTAAGCCTGGTGGCCCGCCAACCTTTAAATACGCTGAGGGAAACCCTGAAGTTGAAATTCATTCAGGTAGAGTAGAGTTCCTAATTACTCTTAGTCTTCATTAAGACGAAGATGCATTGAGACCTAGTTGGAGCAGGTCCTCTGTTTGTTTCTTGCAAACTTTCTGCAAGCATCTGGCCATGAAGGCAGATTTTCTTTGGTCTGCAAACTCACAGATTGTTGTTTTCGCCAGACGCCCTCTTCCCTGGGCCGTTAGTGCAAATCCAAAACGGAAGGTAGAGGATGTCCGACCAATTTTCTGGGCCTCCAGACCAAAGAGCTACATCTACAGGACCCAGGACTGGGATGAGTTCCCCAACGGCAGATGGTAGGTCTAATCGGACACAGATTCAGTACTACCTAATTCTTTGATGTTCTAAGTAAATGTTTCAACTTTAGGAACAGCTTGAAGCATTGAGCTTACAGCAGAAGAGGACAAAGTGAAGCTGAAGTTTGGTTACCTACCGACTGTTCTGCTGTTGTCTTTAGGGGAAACTCTTCGTCTCCAGCTTTTGGAGAATTAAATGACTACTACCTGTTTTACTTAAAAAGTAAGTCCTCTAAGGAAGCACTTCTACAGATGTGGGGGGAGGAACTGAAGAACGAACAAAGCGTCTTTGAAGTCTTCACATGCTACATCACAGCACAACCAAACCGAAACGGACAGAAGGTAATCAAGTCTACCTGCAGGCACTAGCCATGTGAACGATCTAAAGTCATGAAAAAGTGAAAATAAATTTATTTTTTTTTAAAATGCAGAAATAGTATGAAGATGTATTGATAGTCTTAAAGAAATCTGCAGAACTTCCTCAGTTCCTACTGAGGAAGTTCTGTTCCTCAGTAGGAACAGAACTTCCTTCAGGCGAAGTATTTTGGTAGATCTCACCCTGTACTGCTGGCAGGGTCGGCTCAAGGCATAAGTAAACCAAGCAGCAGCTTAGGGCCACTAGGAGGCCCGGTTAGTGGAACAGATATTTTTCTTTAAGTAATGATTTCTATGTGATTATGTTAACAAAAACACACTTTCATTGTAAATTTTTATGATTTTTTTTTTTACAATAATGTACTTAATCATGTAAACATGATCATGTATGCATGCATGTTTGTATAAAAACAAAAACAAACAATGCTTAGCCTGACAGGAGGCAAGTAAAGCCTGGCGACCCGCCAGGCTTACAATACACTGGGGGAAACCCTATGTCCTATGTGATACATACATAAAGGACATCATGTAAAAAGCATTGGCAGAAATGCAATAAGTCCATAGCAGGTGTGCAAATGATCTACTCATCTGCCTGTTGATTGCAGAAATACAGTAGAGGGCCTTAAAACCAAATTTTGCTTAGGACCCCATGGAGGCCTGGGCCGGCCTAAACTGTTGGTAGTTTTCAAAAAACTGCTTCCTAAGCTGATCTGTGCAAGCGAAAATCAAATGAATCCACACAGCTATGTTCTCAGTGACTGAGACAAAATGCTATGTGTTGCAGAAAAAACTAAACGTTTTCCTTTTCCAGCTGCCATTGCACTGGTAACTTGTAATAAAGTGGGTGGAGCTCTACTTGGGTTGCCAGGTGAGGTCCTGGGCATGGCTTGGGGTTGCTTGGTGTCTGCAAAACAGCTTTGCAGACACCAGCAGAACATTTATGTAGCTCTTATTTTCCTCCAAAAAACAGCTGTTTTTTTTTTTTTTTCTTTTGCTGTTGGCCTGTTTTAGAAGCAGGACATACCTAAATGACAGAACCAAAGCTTCCAAAAAGTGGAAGTTACAATACAGAAGTCAAAAAGTGACTTCTGTACTGTCATTTTGACATTACAATTGGAGTGATTGCTTAAATCATTGATCAATGAGTAAAATGTTAGGTGTTGCCCTGTCTGATTGATGAATGGGACTCCTAAAGCATCTTACAGTCTGCCAAGGCCCTCATGTCTCTCTCTCCATCCCTAGGTGTTGTGCTTACCCTGGAACGACGAGCCTTTGGCCCCAGAGACCAACTTTTTGAAAGACGAGCTTGAGAAGGTTAACAGACGTGGAGTCCTCACCATCAACTCCCAGCCCAACATCAATGGCAAACCATCTGCGGACCCTGTGGTAGGCTGGGGACCTCCAGGAGGATATGTCTTCCAGAAGGTGCTGACTCTCTTTGTTCTTTCATTCTCAACAAAGACGCTTTACTCTGAAACGTCGCCTCAGCTCTCCGCTCTTCCATCCAATAGGCCTACCTGGAGTTTTTCACCTCCAGTGAAAATGTCACAGCCCTCCTGAAGGTCCTGAAGAAGTACGAGCCTCGTGTCAACTATCACATTGTCGACGTGCATGTAAGTCTGAACCGAGAGACCTGCTAGTCACTGAGTGAGTGCAGGTTCTACATGGGCCATGTTGGATGTTTTGTGTGCAGGGACATAACATGACCAACGCACACGAAATGCAGCCTAACGCAGTGACGTGGGGCATCTTCCCAGGCAGAGAGATTGTCCAGCCCACTGTAGTGGACCCAGTCAGCTTCATGTACTGGAAGGTCTGTAGCTTCAGGAGCCTTTGGTGAAATTATCAACCTTGTCATTTCACATGTGGACTCCTGGAACATAGAAGTTCTTCAGAAACTGTATCGGTTTGACTAAATCGAAATCATTTAGCGTAGACGCACCAGGAAGGTTATGAGGTCTAAACATGTTTGAATGGAAAACATTTAGCATGGATTTTCAATTTTCACTAGTCATCGCAACGTTTCCGCAAATCTGACCAGCCACCCTAATGCTTTCTGTATGTCCTTATTTTCCCACCAATCACCGCAACTTTGCTGAATTTTGACCAATTGTTTTGGTCCTCTTCTAATTTAACTTCCTGTTTATCAAAGTCTCTTAAGAGCCAAACCTGCCAGATGAAACCATGTGTGATCCAAAACAGTATCATTTACCTTGTTTGTTTTCTTTTTTTGTTTTGTTGCAAAAACCACTTTGAGATGTTGTGTGGGATTTGCTTCTTCTGTGTAAACAGTTCATGTTACACAAAACGTTTGCACTTTGACAAAAGTGCAAAAGATGAATAAATTTAATTTCAATTAAGGGTTATATTTCAAGAAGACACTTGAACATGTTATTTGCACTTTAAATATTAACTATGTTAAAATTCCGTCTTTTGAGAAGTTTATGTGCATCAATTACAACTAATTAGACCATGTCGTGGTAAAAATAAAGATACAAATTTTTTGCAAGATCAACTGCAACTTTTTGAGACTGGGTTGCGGTAAAATCAGTAACTGGAGGTTCAACAGATCGCAAAAAAAAACTAAATTATGCCACGAATGGTAAAGAATCGAAATTAAAGATTTTCTTGCTCGATCAAATGAAATAAAAACAAAAATGTTGTATTATAAATTGGTTGAAAACCATTTTTCCTCTGGTTGCAGTATAATTTAATCATCGTAGTCCAAAATAATTGTGCAACTTTAGAGATAAAAACAATTTTTTGTTCTTAATTAAAGGCAATGGAGATATATTTTCCGGTCCTCTGAAAATGCATTGGGCATTTTTTTTTTATTTGTTTATATTTATTTTGTACGTCATCAAGCTAATCAGGCATTTTATTTTTGTCAGGCTTATTAAAATGTTATGTCATTCACACTTAAAAAAAAAAAAGGCTTATTTCAGAAATGAATGTCTCCCTTTTCCCCCCGCGTCCATTGAATAAATTGACTAAACCGTCTCATCACGGTGCTGAAAGAGCTGCACAACGTCTAAACGTGGCAGACTTTGTGTAGAAAGTGTTGGAATCATGTTTTTATCGCTGCGTTTCAGGACGAGGCGTTTGCTTTGTGGATCGAACAGTGGGCCAAACTCTACGAAGACGAGTCGCCGTCACGAATGATCATCAAGTACATCCACGACAACTACTTCCTGGTCAATCTGGTGGATAACGACTTTCCCCTGGAGAGCTGCCTGTGGCGGGTCATCGACGACATGTTCGAGTTGCTGGACGCAACGCCGGAACCGCTCAACGATGAGGCGGCCTCACAGTAAACTACGGCGTTTCTAATGACTTGTTGAGGGAAGAGACAATTCAGGGAATTATTTCATGTTGTACTTTTATTTTTACCAACAAGAGTGCCTTGGTAAGATACTGATGTACACAACAAAGCTTTTCTAGTTGGTGGTTAGTGGAAGGGAAAACGGTGCTAACAAAGAAACTGAACTGTTTCAACGTCATAAACGATGCAGCACAGTTTAGATTTCACCACAGATGTGAAATATGAAGTCCATAAAATGAATAAAAGACAAATTCAACTTAGCGGCCCCCTACTGGAGGGCATCGCTGCTGAGGAGAGACAAATAAGGAAGCAAACACAAAATATATGATGCAAAAATAAATGTGGGAAGAAAAACAAGTCTGCAGAATGCACACGGAAATCTTAAGTTAATTTTCATTTGTAGATACATTTTAACGGTTTGTATTTTCTTTAAATGTTTCTGAAATATTTGTGTTTTTTGTCATTTCAATTACAATTCATTTAAACAGGATCGTCTCAAGGTTCAATTTATATCTGGTTTCTGCATGATAAATATAATATATTCAAATTAATCCAACTCGAAGATTCACTACAGTCAGTCAGACTGGATTGAGCTTTGCAGCAATCTTCTGAAAAACCTTTAATTTTTGTCTGTTTTTGTTGGTGGTTATTGATAATTAGCTGTCTGCTAATACTTTAAGTAGTCCAGAATCATCATAATAACTGTTATTATGATTCTGCTTTATGATTTAAGTAGGACAGAATCATTGTAGTTTGCTTGAGCTTCTCATCTTTTGCCAGCTCAATGCTAATTGGCCAAAGGGTCTAAACAAAACAAGCATTAATGAAAACGTTTTTTAAATGTTTCTAAATTTGTAATAAATCAATTCTTTCTTTATTGTGTTAACATGATCAGGCTGTTAAACCATAATCGGCCGAGGTTCCTCCTGTATTTTACAGTTTCCCTGAGAGATTTGAGGTCATATTCCTCTGTACACAAGCTGACAACAATGTCGTAAATATTACTAATTGCTAATTTGTTCCAATTAGCACTATCACTTTTCAAGAAAATAAAATCATTGGTTATCATGTTACTTGAGACTTTACACATTTCGTTTTCTCACCACAGGTAGCAATAGATGGTTTGGGAAAAGCTGTTCAGTTTGTGAAAGTCACATTTGTTTGTAACCTTCAACTGAGTAAAGATCTTTTTGATTTATGGATCTGTTTCCATGTCTTTTCTTAAGACGTTATCAGAAATACCAGATAACAGAGAAACTACTTTGACATGACTTTGTTTAATGCACGTTTGTGCAGTTGTTGCCTCCCAGATTTCGTAGAGTCTCCTGTGTGAAAAGACTTAATTTTTTTTTTCTTTATTTGCTCTTACAACAAAGGCCTATGTAATCAGTAGAAGTCTGTGCATCAACCAGATCTGTGTTGTAATATTGATAGGCTGTTGAAGGTTTTAAGTCATCAGCCATGACATGGCTGATGGTCCAAAGTCCAGGTCATAACACTGAATGGTATGGTGGGGATTTTCCACTCAGAGTCACTTACTTGGTCATTAGCTGGTCAGGCCAAATATGTCCACACAGTTGAATGGCGTGAGGGGGTGGAAATAAAGTCAAACATTGTGTGAGCTGGACGCCCTCAACTTGACCTGAGTCCCTGAGTTAATGGATTGACTTTAAATTTAGATTTAGAGTGACTCTCAAAAGAACGTGCACACTTTAGACTTTAGCACCAGCTTAGTTTAACCTCTAGGAAAAATAAAAACCCTAATCGTCAGAAGGTTTTTCAGACAGCCGCACTGGAGCAGAAACAGAATGCCATTCTTCACTGAACAAAAAAAGAAAGATCCACGGCACAACAGGAATAACTTGAAGCTGCTGCTTTCTATGTGATTTTAGTCGGTCGCATCATTGTGGAGGACTTTTGGGCCTTTCTGGTTTGAGTAGAATCAAGTCTGAAGTATTTTGTGATTTTTATAAAGTTCAGATTAAAGTCAGTAAATCTGTGATGCAAGTCCAAATCACATGATTCTCCAAATTATTATGCAAGTGATATTTTCTCAGATTCAGGTTATATTTTATTCTTAAATGGTCAATGCAAATGGTGCTCAGTATAATTTTCAAGTCATGAACTATTACAGTATAAATCAAATTTTACTGAACAAAGCTCCCAATGGGCCCCTTTTTTGATATCACAGCACAATTCTTGCATCCACTGAACTTGTAAGTTTGTGGAAAGTTTCTGCTTCAATTTCTTTGCAGGATGTTAGAAAACCTTCCCAGAGCTGCTGGTTTGATATGAACTGTATTCAGATCTTCTGCTTGAGGAAACTCCAAAGGTTCTCAATAGGGTTGAGGTCAGAGGAGGATGGTGACCACACCATGAGTTTCTCATAGCAGCCAATGACACAGTGGTATTCCTTGCAGCATTCATTGTCATGCATGAAGATGATTTTGCTACTGAAGGTACGGCTCTTCTTTTTGAACCACCGCCCATTTTCACACCATCAGGGACTCTGAAGGGGCCGATCAATGATTCTCTCCCCATGACTTCGGCCCAATAAATGACTCCACCACCTCCTTGCTGACATCACAGCCGTGTTGGGATGTGGTGGCCATCCACCACCAATCCACTACTGCGTCCATCTGGACCAGTTGCACAGCAGTCATCAGTGAACAAGTCTGTTTGAAAATTAATCTTCATGTACGGCTGGGCCCACTGCGACCGGTTCTGCTTGTGAGCTCTGGTTAGGGGCCCAATAGCAGGTTCATGCACCTGGACTCTAGAGCAGTGGAGGCGCGTTCTCTGGAGTGACGAATCACGCTTCTCCATCTGGCAATCTGATGGACGAGTCTGGGTTTGGCGGTTGCCAGGAGAACTGTTTTTGTCTGTCTGCATTGTGCCAAAAGTAAAGTTTAGTGGAGGTGGATTATGGTGTGGGGTTGTTTTTCAGGAGCTGGGCTTGGCCCCCTAGTTCCAGTGAAAATAACTGAATGTTTCAGCACACCAAGACATTTTGGACAATTCCATGTTCCCAACTTTGTTTTAACAGTTTGGAGCTGGGCCTTCCTCTTCCACCATGACCATGGACAAATGCACAAAGCAAGGTCCATAAAGACATGGATGACAGAGTCTGATGTGGACAGAGTCCTGACCTCAACCCTAGAGAACACCTTTGGGATGAATTAGAGCGGAGACTGAGAGTCAGGCCTTCTCGTCCAACATCAGTATGTGACCTCACAAATACGCTTCTGGAAGAATGGTAAAAAATCTCCGTAAACACTCCTAAACCTTGTGGACAGTCTTCACAGAAGAGTTGAAGCTGTTCTAGCTGCAAAGGGAGGAGCAACGTCATACTGAACCCTATAGACTAGGAATGAGCCTGTCCAGCCCTGTGATGGACTGGTGACCTGTCCAGGGTGAACCCTGACTCTCACCTGTTGACAGCTGGAGGTAGGCACCAGCACCCCTGCCAACCTCAGTTTGATAAGGGTGTAAGAAAATGGATGGATGAATAAGGAATGGGATGTCACTTACGCTCATATGTGAGTCAAAGCAGGTGAGCGAATACTTTTGTAAATATAGTTCATGTAGAGATGAGCTGCTGCTCAGGGTGTGGTCTGCAGAGAGATAACAGCACCATCTGGTGGTGGCTCGATATCAGCATTTGAACATGAAACGTCACCAATCTCTGTTCCACAGACGGTACAGCAAAAAGCTACTTTTGATAAATACAAAATAATATATAAAAAACCACATTCAGGCCTTCTGTTTAATATACCAATCACATTAAACTGTATGACATTTATTTAAATGTTTTGCGATGCCTAAATAAATTAATACAAACAATGTTTTCAGTTTTTTTTTTTTTTTTCTGGTACACACTGAGACTTTTTAAACTAATAAAATACAACTATTACACACAATACAAAGTTGATTTAAGTTTTGAGTACCAAAACATTGACTTATGACTACCTGTGATGATAGAAATATAAGTACAGTATGGATAGAAAAGTTCTTGCGCTGAAGGAGACAGTAAAATGTTAAAATTAATTAAGCATACACACATTTCACACACTTGACCTATCAGACATTGTATCTTATTACACACATTATAACACCGAAACAGCTGGTTAAAGTAATAGACAATACAAAACCCAAAATGACAAACTCAATAATTAGCTTCTGTACATACAATAAATGAAGATAGAGCAAAAACAACCTTGAGACTGATGCAAGAAGTCAGCCATCGCAAACCGCAAATTCAATTTACTCTTTCTGATTTACCAAAAGTCTTAGCTGTTGGAGAGTCTGCATTATTTTCACTTTTATGGCAGATTCACAAAATAAAAAATTCATTTGTGCTACAGACTAAGGCCACAATGACATCTGGTGTTACAATATAAATCTATAAATATCAATGTGAATATTACACTAGCAGTGTTACATCGAGCCTCTAAGCGTGAGGGTGACTTTGCTGCAGGTGCGCGCCGAGAGCGTCTACAGGTCAGGGTCATCCCCCTTCAGCGTGTTGAATTCTTCTGGAGCTGCATACTTTTCAGCCCCCTGACCAGAGGAGTGTCGGAAACCTGCTGCGATCTCGTCAAAGGTGCGACCCTTTGTCTCGGGTACTTTGAAGTAAGTGAAGACGAAGAAGCCAAGCAGCAGTACGGTGAAGATGATGAAGACATAAGGGCCGAGGAGTTGCTGCGACAACAAGAGTTTAATTAGTCGTGATCAAGCGATGAAAATGGTGAATGCAACATTACAGCTTGTTAAGTAGTATTAAGTATTTATTTAGTTTCAATTTAATTCATTATACTCTTATTGATGGGGCAAAAGAAAATCATCAGACTTCTATGAACAGAGTCCAAGTTATTGTTTAGTTCTTTTTATCACATAGAGTTAATTTCCATCCTATGAAACTTTATAATAAAAAGAAATTAGTTATGAATATTCCATAAGGTCAAGATGCTGATATGTTTTCAAATATTTTGCACAATAATTGCCTAAATCTCACTCTCTGACTGTTATGAAAAGAGCAGAAATTTGAGTCAAGTAAAAAAGAACAATGCCTTTTCCTCACAGGAAAGTCCTCCACGCTGCAGGTCACTTCCTGTTTCTGGGAGTTTTATCTGCATTCTGATCGAAATTGAGCCCTTTCTTACCTCAACATACTGGAAGCTCATTCCCACTATGAAGTTGGCAGACCAGTTGCAGAAACCAGCAACTGCAATGGCAGCAGGCCGGGGCCCCTGGCTGAAGAGCTCAGCTACGATGAACCACGGGATGGGGCCGGGGCCGATTTCAAAAAAGGCTACGAAGCTGAAGATGGCCACGATGCTGACATAGGACATCCACCTGAGCTGGTCCTTAGCAGCAAAACAGAATGAGGCACATTCACATTGTACAATAAAAAAGTCTCAGATGAATACAGTATCAAAGGTCAGGAACACCTACCAACAGTGCCATGGCAACAGTTAAAAAAACAGCAGACACCGCCATCCCCATCAAACCGATGAGATGAAGAGGTCGTCGGCCCACACGCTCCACCACAAACAGCTGCAGCAAAGAGACAAAATGCAGAACTGCAAAGTCTCCCAGAGGCTTTGCATCTCCTGCCCCGATGCTCTTTAGTAACTTACAGAAACAACAGTAAAGGCAGTGTTGACCAACCCAGCACCAATGGTGGCATACACAGGCTGGGAAACACCTGCTCGCTCAAAGATCCCAGTAGAGTAGTAAAATACCTGCCAAGGGTGACAATGATCAGAAACATAGTGATACATTTTGGTTCTCCAGACACAGCTGTTCTAAAGCCACCGAGACCGGGACAGTCTAATTTTATTTGTAAGATTTGGGTCAAATCAAATTGTGATTGTGCTACAAAATGGCACCATGTGCCTGGAAAATACATAATACTGCATCTTCAAAAGTCTTTGGTGGTCATTTTCACCACTATACAGTTCGGTTCGTTTGTAATCTTGGTGGCACTGAAGGTTGAAGAGATTGCTGATAAAAACGTTCTCTTCCCTACTTACAGCGTTGATTCCAGACAGCTGCTGCGACAGCTGCAGCATGACGGCAACCAAGATGGGCTGGCGGTAGATGGGAGAGCGAACCAGTTCAGGAATGGTCACTTTCTTCTCCCTCATCATCTTCTGGCTCTCCTCCCTCATCTCCTGTATGTCCTCACTCACCTCGTCGGTGCCCCGCAACTTTATTAGGACTGGAGAAACACAACAATACCCTCAGCCTGTTTGGAAAACGCTGACACAGATAATCCAGGCCTCAGTGTAACCTGGTTTTGTGTTCATAAACCAGATCTGGTCGCAAGTAAAATTTTCTTATTGGTTTTAACTTTGCGTCTAAAATCAAGTGAATTATTTAAAGAGTATTTTAACTGTTCAGAGACACACTACAATCTCCATCAATCAATCAATCAATCAATCAATCAATCAATCAATCAATCAATCAATCAATCAATCCTCCTCCATCACCCTCAGCACTGGCTCACCGCAGGGCTGCGTGCTGAGCCTCCTCCTCTTCACTCTGCTGACACACGACTGCTCGGATGTCATATAGCGAAGTTTGTAGATGACACAGCACTAGAGGGACGCATCACGAACAGCGATGAGTCCAATTACAGAGAGGAGGTGGAACATCTGGTGCAGAGAAAATAACCTCTGCACCAACATGAAGAAGATGGTGGTGGACTTCAGAAGGGACAAGGATCCTCTTCAGCCCCTGTACATCAGAGGAGCAGCTGTGGAGATGGTCTCCAGCTGCAGGTACCTGGGTGTGCATATATCCAGTGACCTCATAAGGCGTACCAACACTTCCCGTCTGGTCAGGAAAACCCACCAACGTCTCTACTTCCTCAGGAAGCTGCGGAGAGCTGGACTTGGGAACTCAGAACTACTGAGGAGCTTCTATTATTGTGTGGTGGAGAGCGTTCTCTGCACCCACATCACCATGTGGCACAGCAGCTGCACTGCTGAGAGGAGGGTTCTGCAGAGGGTGGTCAAGGCTGCACTGTGGGGAGCAGCCTTTCCTCCACCTCAGACCTCTACACAGCACGATGCAGGAGGAGGGCCTCCACCTCATGAAGGACTCCACCCATCCTGCACACAGACTGTTCCAGCTGCTCCACTCAGGCAGGAAGCTGAGGAGCATCCAGAGCAAGACCCAGTTTCTTCCCTTCAGCCGTCAAACTCGTGAACTCAAGCTGCACCGAATATAGCTTCACCTCATAGATTATTTACCCACACACATGTATCTATATATCGCATAAATTCATTTATTATTCATTAATTTATTTTTGTGTGTGTAGTAAATTTCTTAATCTGGGATCTGAGTCCAAATTTCGTACCACAAACAACAAAGGGTTGTATGTCTATAATAAATCCTTGAATCCTTGAATTATTTAGAGTATTTTACTGCTCAGAGACAAACTACAATCACAGCTAAGGATCCATATCAAGATATGACTTAGTAGTTTACTTAGCTTGCCATTATAAAACACGTTATTAGAATTATTTATAGTCAAATCTTGTGGAGAAGCTTCATACTGGATCTATCAGGATCAAAAATGTAAAAGAAGCAAGAAAGTTTGGATGGCAGTGAAAGTGAAGACTAGTTTTATTTGTCATATTTTATGTACCGTCACTGAAGAAAAGTAATTGTTTCATGACTCCCCATATATATATATATATATAAATATATATATATATATATATATATACACTGCTCAAAAAAATAAAGGGAACACTTAAACAGGTGTTTAACACTTAAAGTGTTCCCTTTATTTTTTTGAGCAGTATATATATATATGTACACACAGATGAATGTGCGTAGATCTTACCGCTGCAGGCTTTGCTCTCTTCATTGCAGTTAATGAGGAGGTAGCGGGGGCTCTCTGGACAGAACGGCAGTAGAGCACACTGCAGCAAGGCCGGCAGCAGAGTGAACCCCATCAGCAGCGGCCACAGGGACGCATTCCCCAAGATAGATTCAATCCCAAAGATCTGCAGCACAACACAGACCTTATGAGAACTGAAGTAAAAACAGAGCAATTATAAAATGGTCAAGGGTTTTCAGATTACACTAAAGACAGTTCATTTCATTCATTAAGGAAAACTGAACAAACTAGCAGCAAAAAAATACAAACTTCTTTTTTTGTCCAACAAAAATGAGTCATTGTATATTTTGATTTACAGTTTTTTCAGAAACTCTCCTGCTGCAGTTCTCTGATCTCTGCCAGATGTTTGCGTTCTAGCGGTTCATTTCTCTGTGGTTTTCCCAATAACTCCATCTAATGACACCAGGGGTTACATTAATATGAGTTCTCATTTCTAACGGGTTCTAAGCCACAGAAGACCTTGGCTTTATCGCTCACTTGCCTCAGGCAGTCACATCACAAGTTCAGGAAAATTTCCTGCACAACACTAGTAGAGCTAACTAAACAGGAAGAGCTATAGGGTACAGTCTGAAACCAAACTACATTTGTTACTACAACCCTGTAAATGGTTATAAATATTTATATTTATATAAATATTGCAGCTGCAATATGTAAATATTATTTGACATATTTGTTGAAACTGTCTCTAGCAATATGACGTGTCATAACAGTATGGTATGAGACAGATAATCTGTGAAAAAATTGAGCTCCTCTGCCTTCTCCCAAAATGCTAAATAGAAACAGCCAATCAGAGCCAGGAGGCGGGACTTAACGCTTGTCCATCACAAACTTGTATGCGCTGCTAAACCCCCTTCACTCAGCATCCTGCCCTATTTAGAAGAAACGTCAGCAAATTCTGCAGCGAATGGTATAAAAATGGCTCTGGATTCTTGTGAAACAAGCGACGTGCCAAAGTAGACCTGATTCTTAAAGAGGAAGAGGAAGACTGTGAGGATCTCACCTGGGCCATGAGGATGCCAATCACCACACCGAGCTGATGCAGAGTGCCCAGGGCTCCGCGAAGAGATGTTGGAGAGATTTCCTCAACATACATGGGTACAAACCCCGTCGAGAGGCCAGAGTACACACCCACTATAAAACGTCCAATGATGAGCATCTCAAAGGAAGCTGCCAGTTTGCTGAACCCCATAAACACAGCAGCAAGGAAGGCTAACACATTGGCCATGAGCATGGAGTTCCTCCTTTAAAGATCAGATTCAGTTTACCATTAACAATCTACTTTTATGTTCCGAGCCAAACTCCTTCTCTCCGCGAACGACATCTTACCTGCCAAAGCGGTTGACAAAAAGGCCAACAGAGAAGGAGCCAAACATTCCTCCCACGGAGAAGACGGCCACAGAAAAAGACCACAGAGCTGTCAGAGTGCTCTGAGAAATGGGTTCTGAAAACCTGCTGATCCACGTCTGGTTGTAGAAGCTCTCAATGATCTTCAAGACAAACAGCACAGCGGAAAACAGGCAGGTCAAACCTGCACAGTGTGGATCCATGTGAACCGCAGGAACATTTTGGAGACTGAACTTTTCTCCTGTGTCAGTGGGATAACCTCTAACCTGAGACGAGGCAAGCCGAAAGCTTCGCCTGGGACAAGATGTTTCCGTTTTTCTTTTCAGAATAGATTTTGTTATCATCACTAGAGACAAATCCAAAAGGTATTATGAAATTTAGCTGTATATTTAAAAGGCCACAATCTCCTACTCAATTAAGTAACTAGATGTGGAGAAAATATATATTTCACGTTCTGCAGAATTTTGTGAAATAACTTCAACTGCTACTGTGTTTCATTAAATAAACATCTGATTGGTTAACCTGTACAGCAACTTAGCAGCCGATCAGTCACTTAGTAGTAATTTGATATAAATGATATATCAACAAAGAATTAAATCATTTTTTATGATTTATTTGCCATTCTATCTTCATTTTAAATAGAAATTTGTATATGAATAAAAAATCATTTGAAACCTTTACATTTATTTTATTGTGGCACTTATAATCTTCCATACATAACATCCTGGGTAGATTAAATCATTTTGTATTTAACACGCCTAGACTTGAGCAACTGTTCTGAAACTTCCCTTCTTTGAACTTCTGACAAGAAAATCTGGCTGCTTGGAAGAAGAGAGGAAGAAATGTCTACATCAGGAACGTATCTGCTTCATTATCTGGATACGAATAAGTGGTTTGATATGGGAACCGTCCTGCATATGTAGAAACGGCACAGTGTGTTTTTCTGCTTTCTTGGTCAACATATTCTTTCTCACATTCTGAGGTGCGTTGATGACACCCGTGTTGTAGCCAAACTGCAGAGAGCCGATCACAGCCGTCCCCACAGCCAGCATCAACTGGGGCGTCACCTGTATATGAACAAAACAATGGGAAAAGAAATAAACATTTAAAAATGACTCCGAAAAATATCAGGACACAGAAACATTCAGTTAAGTTTTTATTCCAATGGAATAAGAGAAATCTGAGAAAAGTTCCAGTTTTGTGGGATTGGATCACAATAATGAGTGTTTTCTGTATTTGCTGGTTTGTAGACAAACTGGGCCATTCATCTGTGGATGTGGATTTTTTTTTGTCTTTTCATTTGAGTAATAAGTATTCCTTTTGTAAGTTTTAAGTGGTGTTATGTTTGATGGGGGGGAAGAAAGCTTTTGATGACCTGCGTAAATTTGTATCGTCTTCAAAATGATAAAAACACAAAAAGCAGCATAAATAATCACAATGTGGAGTAATTCATTGACACCAATTTAGTTTGACTTGAAGGTGGAGGGAAAGGGGACCGAGGCGGGGCACCTTCAGCCAGGCCCATCAAACATGTCCGACTCTCTCCTGTTTATTTTAAGACCATTATTCTACAGTAAAGGTGGAATCATCAATCCACTCGTCGTCAGATCAATATTTTATTCACATTTCCAAGCTTTTCCAATGTTACATAATATATTACGTAATCACACAGACTGTTTCTGAGGTTTGGTTTTGTGCGGACTGGCAAGTGGAACTCGCCCACATTTTCCAACCATATTTTGCTGAATAAAGCCGAAAAACAAAGAGCTACCAGGAAGCAATCCAATTACAAATGAACTAATGATCTTCTCACATTCAAATAAATACGTTTTAGATACAATTTGAAATAACTTAAATAGTAGCTAAATAGAATAATACCTTTAAGAATCCAAAATGAATGGACAGAGTTTAAGCTGGTTGAAGTGACTACTCTTGCACAAAAATATTGGGGGGGAGGGGTATATTGATCAAGCAGCAGTTACCTTCCCGCTGCACTCCATATCAGCTCAGACAGTCCACACTTGACCTCCAGATTATGAAAAGGAGAACGATAGTTGTTAATCTGTTCCCTCAAATTAATCTGCTTTCAAGCAAAAAGTGTTCTGCTCTGTTATTTAGTCCCAAGTCAGTGTAAACAAGCGTTTACTTTCCTCCTCCATTCACCTGCAGAAGTAAGAAGCTTAGCGACGTCACCGCTAAGTGGACCTTCACGCTCTGATTGGTCGAGAGGGGCTCGCAGTGAGACTAACACATGTTTATCAGAGTGCTAATAGCAGCTTAAACAGATTGACAATCCTTAAGAGATAACTTAAGGAAAGCACAGAGCACAGACTTAAAAACTATAACATAAACTTGCTCAACGGCCAAATAAAAAGCCTTTTGTAAAGCATCTATTTCTCTTTCAAGCAGAAAGATTTTCTTCTGTTCCTGCCAACTGGTCTTGATCAATAATTGTCCATTTCCAATAAAAGGGAACTTTTGGGGCTGCTTCTATGGTATTGTATTCTATTCTAATTGAATTACGTTTTAATTAGTGTGGGGGGCAGATTCACAACAAAACACTTACAAAACAGGTCCTGTCAGTTCAGGCCTATCAAATAGACAGATTCACATTCATTTACGTACACTCCTCTGTGATCCTAGTTTATAAAAGCAGCACGATTCTCTTTTTTGTTGTGTGTGCTCTGTCTTCTCAAACCCTCAGTCATTTGTACCAGACGGTTGATCAGGCCGAGACAGATTCTGGTTCTGCTGGAGGGTTCTTTCTGGAAGAGGGGCTGTTCTTACACGCATGGCTGCTGCAAAGTCAGTGACTCAATGCAAGTAATGGTGCACTGTCACTACATGCTTGTCCAGGAGGAGTGAATGATGCAAGTCAGAAACACAATGAATTTTATTACTGCAAGCTGAATAATAAACTGAATTTGACTGCATTGTTTTGATCATTTGGAACATTTTATTATGCGATTATATTGGATTGGCTATGAAGATTTGTTGTGAGTGAGTGGGAACTATGTCAATATACACTTCAACTGATATAAAAAAAATTGTGCCGACTTTTCAAAAAAAGATTTTATCTTTTACGCCTTGGCACACATCTTATAAACATTCCAGCCTAATGTAAAAATGTAATTTCCCCATATTCCAAGCTAATATCTTAATGCCAACAATTTGATATAATGATAAAAAGACATTGAATCCTGCTGCCCATCATCCATCAACCAATCGTCTGCTTAAAGCTGCAGCACGCAACTGTTAAAAAAATGTTTTTACATATGTGCCAGGTTATGACAGAGGATCTGTGAAAAAACACAAATTGAGTCCCACTCTCTGCATTAACACACTTCATTCTGAAACAACTCAGAGCCCGGAAGAATTTCTTACCACTGTCAAACATGCTTGTGTATGTGCTGCTCACAACCTCCCCTTTGCTCTCTGTTGTGCTACAGCTCCTTCCCTACAACATAACCTGCTATGAATGATAAGGCTAGCATGGCCATAGTTGGCGGCGGATTAGCAGTTTTCCTGGAACGGTAAGTTGTTCCTCCGCCATTAGCAAAGCTGCAGCTCATACTGCGGCCACCGAGTGGCGCTAATACCTGGACAAAAATTTAAAACAGCAGCAACGCCAACTTAGTTTAACTAGAATTTTTTTTTTTTATTTAAAAAACGTAATAATAAGAATGAGCAGTACTTTACAAAAAACAGCTGTTTTTTATTTCACAATAATGTATTATGACAAAGTCAATAAAACTGCAGTGAAACAAATCTATGGCCAATAAAAGTCTTACCTGCCAACATGTGCAGCGTTGAGCTCTGGCGAAGAAAAGTTTATTAGAATTTAAATGGTTTTAAATAAAGATATGAGATGAACTTATAACTTCGAATAAATGTTGGCAATTGTTGCACAGCGGAAAATGATGTGTAACATATTTATTTAGAATAACTCTGTAAAACAGATAAACAGAGGGTTAGTTACGTCTGCTCTAAGCTCCTTCTGCAACTGGTTGACATTTTAATTAATGAAAAATCGTTTCGTAAATGAATAATTACCTGGTTTTTGGTTTAATCCTCCTCGGTTAAAGGTTTTAATAATTTGTTTTGTGCTAGACTCTGTCCCCAGCTGCCAAATTTCTTGGTACAGGAATTACTCTTATCGCCGGTTTATGAAAACTATTAGTAAAAAAGTATTTTGTCTCAGCCGCAGAAGTCTAAATCGTCGATTTGTATCACGATTTTGATCGTTCCTTGGAAAATCGAAGCTTGGACGGGTAATCACGAATCCTAGCCCAAATCCAATTCCTTAAAAAAAGAGGTTCTGTAGTCGGGAGTTCGTGTGCCAACTTCTTCACTGCGCGCCCTCTGCTGGCGAAATTCATACATTTTTAAATATAATATATTCTAACGGTACTGTCACGCTGCAAGTGACCTTTAACATAATAAAATGGGGGGCTACTATTTTCCTGTCTTGCTCTCTTTCATTGTGCCACACTATGAAACCCTATAATGATATTTTTAGTAACTATATTAAAGACCGTTTTATGACAGTTCCTTTCTTTTCCTTTTGGTACAGCTAACACACCCAGCCAGGATGAGACGGCTCCTCCTAATGTCTGGCCCCTAATGTGTTGACCAGTGTGTGTCTATGTTGTTCCCTGGCGTGTGTGTGTGTGTGTGTGTGTGTTGCGTCTCGTGTCAGTCCGGCTTAACTCATGTTGCCTCTCTAATCCTCTGATGAGCTCTTTCTAATTCTATTCAGAAGACAACATGGTGACATCTGATCTCGCCACAGCTTGTTCAGATACAAACGAAACAAACATTATGTCTGCAGCAAACCTCTGTGCAATTAATATTTCTAAAGCGGCCATATCCATGTCTACATGACTTATGTTAAATAACCAAGATGGTTATTGATCAGTGAAAAAAAAAAAAGTTTAAACTGTATTTTGTGTTGTCTTTAATTAATACATTGGTTCGATGTTCTGAAACACTAAAGTGAGACAAACATGTCAAACAATAGGACATCAGAAAGAAGGGAAACACTTTTTCACACCACTCTTTGGCCCAGTCCCAATACTGGCACTTCACCCTTGTGTCCTTTAAATGCGCGTTCACGGTTTGAGTGCGTAGTGTGTCCCAAACTCTACGCACTCCACCCCTATTTTGGATCCTATTTCCGTCCTTGCGCTAAGTCCACATCCATGCTAGATATTACATGTACAGTATAATGCTTGGTTTGCCAAAGTATTTAATTTATTTCTCCGTTTTACTGATTAAAGTTAAGCCTTCAGACATAGTAGCTTTATTTTTCTCAATGTCTTATCTGAGAGCTGGAGAGTATTACGTTTGTAAATGGATAATTTGCTTATTTATTCCTTGTAGAAATGTGCTATACCTGTTTTACAATCAAACAGATTTCCTCGCCTTGTAACGTCTTTCATTTTCTGGAACCTCAACTCCTGGCCACACTTTCCGGTTGTCTCCCCGTTCTCACTGTAGAATGACAGACTTAAAACAGTTTACCTTGTAACCTTTCCCAGGTTACAAATATGACACCAGCATCTTTGGTATTATATTTTACACATTTGTATGCTCCAGAACTTTAAAGAGCCCAAATGTCTCACTTTATGGGGAAGAACTGGTCAATTGATTATTGTTTTCAGTCAATATTTATGAATGCCATTGTTGATGAACAAAACTATTTTACTGGTGAATCGTGAGTTTAAAGAAGTGAACCAACGTCTAAAGGCAAACTTTGTAAGATGGCCTTGGAGATCTGCTTTGTCATGAATTGTGGCTGACTGTGGTGAGAATGGACATGGTAGGACTCAGGTTGAAGTGAAACAGTGATGGTTTTAATGGTGATTAGTTCACAAATCCAGCAAACAGGTGAGCAAGGAGCAGGTAAGCACAGGGAGTACACGCGACAAAGATGCGACAGGGAGCAGGTGACACAGGTGGGGTTAAATACACAGAGAGTAATCAAGGGGAAACGAGAGACAGTAGGAAATAATCAAGGGGTAGCCGTGACAACACAGAGACTCAATTAACTGATAAAACACACGCAAAATCCAAATCCTCACATGCTTGTTACGATCTTTAAAAACAACAAAAAAAGCTTGTAAACAAAGGATTGAATATAACTGTAGCATAAAGGATATCCTCATTGGTCGATCAAATCCAAACACTAACTAATTTGGTTCTTATAGAACAATCAAGGTTGTTAAATGAGCTCCAGAGATCCATGTGTCTGACAGACGTTTCCTGAGGAAACGCAGCAGAAACTGCAGCTGTGGGAACGTGTGAATGTTGAACCATCTGTAGTTGCAGAACAACTTTTTTCAGCTGCTGCTCACGTCAGTCACTTGGACTGTGCATGTATTTACTTTTCTGTGGAACCTTTTCCATATTGATCTGAAACCACAAGCTTTTTCCAGTTTGCCTTGGGTGCAGAACTGCCCAGTGGCAGCCAGATTGTTGCGCAACCCGGAGCGCTCTTCCCACCCTCTCTCCATATTTTCTCTGATTCCATATGTTAATGGCAAATAGCTTTGGAGGCCGTTAAACACTGAAACAATTCAATAGCTCCAGTGTTTCTTGGCTGACCACAAGTATGCAAAACCCATGAAGCAATCCATCACGGCTGACTCCTCTCTGTTACTCTTGTTAGGGAAGAGGAGTGTCTCTAAATGTGACATCAGGAGAAACCTGAAACCGTTATTTCCAGCAGCCCTCCCATTACTCTGTCTACTCTCACGTTTGTTCCCTCTATCCTCCCGAACCTCTCTCCGCTCTCTCAGCTGGGCTCCAAACGGCCCAACTTTTCCACCCTGTCTGCCTAAACTGCACCACCTATCCTTCCAAGAAGTACCACCGTGGAATTGACCTCCTCCTGGTTCTGCTTCTGAAGGTAGGTCTCTGAACGTGCTGCCACGTGTTGGCCGCTTTGACAAGATCTGCTCAGGACGAGTGAGGGAGCATGGGAGAAACGCTCTGACAGCTTGGTCAAACTGGTTTCACTGGGCGTTTCACTTGACTCTGGTAACAGTGTTTGATTTAAACTCTTTTTAAATCCAGCTGATTGACGTTAACTTTACTTACTTTATAAAACAGATCAGAGAAAACATTTTTAGAACACATGACATTGTCATCAATATATATTAAATTTAACCTTAAGTAAATTATTGTTGTTACTGTTATTATTATTGTAGAAGTGAAAGGGAGACATTATTGGTAAATTTTGGCTTTATGCAGAAGGTTTGATTATTTTTGTTTTCATTTCTACTTATATGAACGTGAAGTTGACAGAAAAGTACTAATCATAAAGAAGGAATGGGGAAAAAGCACACAAATAATGTCACAATATTTGTAAACATTTAATAGCAAGTTTTTTGCTTGCTGAAGACATGCCGTCATAAAACAGAGCCTCTGTCTTATATAAGCTGTAAACCCACAAGGCCCCTGTCAGGAAAAGAGGGCTGGGCCTCTCCCAGGAACAACTTGTTCACTGTTGCTCCTCGTTTGACATAGAAGGCAGAGTCAACAAAGAAGATTTTCAAACTTTGAAATAGCTATTTTATTTCAGGCTTTGGTCATTTTACAAAATTTTACTTGATGGGGAAAAGGATTACCTCGTGATTTTGATTCTCTTAAACAATGTTTGAAGCAGTTTTCAGCAAACTTATGGCACAAATTGGTGTTCAGGAGTATATAAAAACGACTTCAGGGGAATTATTAAATAAGTTGATATATTGTTAAAGACTGTAAATAAGTGAGGCAATGAAACCAAAGGAGTTCAGTAGAAGAGCACAGGTCATCTGAGTTACTGCAGCAGTACTTTGATAGTTGCCAGGTTGTATGGTTGGTTCTGGGGATCTTATCAGGATTGCAGGTGAGGGACTGCCTCACCTGCCGTCCCTGACTGCATGTCGCTGCTCCTGACCCCAAATGATGACCCCGATTGGAGTAGAAGGGGCTGCACTTTGAGGATCACCTCAATCCAAACACCATGTCCTCTGTAGAAAAGGCAGAGTCTGAGAACTTTGGGGAAGATGAATCCATCACCATTTGCATACAGCAGACAGTGGATGAGATTCACCCCAAAATGCTGAATTTATTGTTTGGATGTCATGTTGAGGTGCCTCTTTAACAATGCAAAGAGTATTGGACAACACTTGCTGAGTGGAGACTCAACAAGGGCTTGTGGTCCAAATTTCTTTTGGAAAAAAAAAAGCAGGGGCCATAGAGTATTTCAGCCATTGAAAGATCACAGTCGTTATCCTGCTTGGGAAACTTTATTCTTGGATGTTGGAAAAGAGAGTCCAACTAACTGTTGAATGTCAGACTCTGGAGAAACGGCCATGGCTTTCATCCTGGCTATGAAAAGGTGGGCTAGATGTTTACCCTGGACTGCAGAGGGGATTCTGGCTGTCCAGTCTACATGTGTTTTATGGATCTGGAGAAAACTTAAAACAAGGTTCTTTGGTGCATTTTGTGGCAGGTGATGACGGGTTTAGTGGTATCGTCCCCTACCTTGAATTAAACACGTGGTCATAATTTTACAAAAGCAGCTAAGTTTGTCCAAGGCCCAGGCATGGGTTTTGTTTGTTTGTTCAACCTTTTACCAAGGGCAGTAACAGTATTATATCCGTCACTGAAAAGTACACATGATCGCCTGATCATGTGTACTTTAAACAGAGATTCAGGACAGCACAGAAAAGAAGCTCTGAAAGCTGGTTGGATCGTTGGTTGGGTGTGTGTTCCTACGTCACAAAGAGTAAGAAATGCTCAAATGTCTGATTTCTCTTATTTTACTTTTGCTGACAATTGTTCATTCTTATTAACAAATCACACACACTGTGTGATATATATACATAATTATATGTATATATATTTGTTTTAATTTTCCAGTCTTTCTGTTATAGTGGAAGAAATATTTATCCGCCAAGACAAATTCTCATAATTAGCCCTGCCTTTACAGCTTAAAACATAAATGGTCAAGGTCTAAAGTACCCCAGTTTGTCATCTTTGACCTGGGAGGTCGGTTTAAACAAAATCACACATTCTGTCATTACTGAGGCCAACATGGAGGAGAATTCCCATGTCGGAACCATCCAGGGTTGGCCCCATTCCAGCCTCTTATCTGTACAGACATGTCACTTTCCCTGCAGTTTGCAGAACATTTACCCTCCTTAATGCTTATCTCCTCTGTCTGGGCTCAAAGTTAATAGTCTCTTTGGTCCAGTTTCATTAGCATCACCAACAAGATAAACACTAATAAAAACCAAGTGGGCATACAGCAACTGGTTTATTCATTCTGTCAATTATCTGACTCATTTCATGCAAGATATGCATTGCAAAACAAAAACATCAAAATAATTTCTATATTTGCAGGTCTCCTAAAATGGTGGCTAAGTTGAGATTCTCTGCACATTAAAATTACTGTAAATAATCTTTCTGGTGGAAAGAATTACACCAGCTTGCTCTGTCTTATTTTTCTGTTAAAGTTCATGTTTTTGAATCTTAAATAAGGACCCCATTGCTTTTCAGGCTTTTTCCCATTTTGAAATCGCTGAAACATGCAGGAAATTAACTTTTTCCCATTTCAAATTGGAGACATCAAAACTCTCTTGGCGGTGATGTCTTACAAATAACCGTCTTCACTCTCATTGTCTTTCTATGTTCCAGAATTTAAACTCAAACCCTTTACTCTAAATATGGAAATGGAGAAGATCGCAAATGGGATTAACCACGATGGGACAATGGAGGCAGGGTACGTATCCGCTGTGTGTCACATTCACTGACTTGCATTTAATCTCTATAATTTGTGTAAAATCAAATACGATAAACAAGTCTTTATATTGCAGAATACAACCAGAGGAAGAAAAGTTCCTGCAGCACAAAGACAATGATTTAAAGAGGCCACAGTTCACAGATGTGAGTAATAACTTTGAAAAGATTGAAAAGCTTCTCTAACCTGAGAAGCTGCATCTCTTCTCAGCTTAGAGAAGAGATGCTTTATGATGAAATAATGTTGTTATACTACTGCCTTACGGTTTTGAGGGTGCCTGCTGGACCATTCAGAAAAATAGAGATGCAAGTGTAACTCTTGCCATTTGTAAATTTTTTATTTGTGAAGATCTCTTGTATTTTACCATTTGCACCCTTCTGGGCATTACCTCAACCATATTGAGAAACCCTTTTAAAGTTCATCAGTTAATATTCAGCCAGCTGATATTGACTTGCACATAGGAGCATGTATGCTTCCTTAAGTACTCAGGTGGTTTGTTGACTTTCTATGCCATATTGCACATCCTTTTCCCATATGCTTATTATTTATTCCATATACCATTCCACTTCATTGTACATATTTCAATTTATGGACTTGCTTCTTTTATATTTGTGAATGACATGGGTTGTTGTCAATAAACCTTTTTAATTTCATGTCAATAGAAATACTAAAAATGTGGGCGCTGGTGAGCAAGATACGGCGTAAGACGAGATATGGCCATTTTCCAGAGCTCCTGCAAAATCAGCATCAACTACGTGTCTTGAGAACTGTCGTTAGGTTTAAATTACCTGAACACAGACACAAAGAAGAGACAAGAGTCAGAACTTAGTTTTTTACCTGCAGGGAGAACACAGCTGAAACCCAGTTACAGGCTTCGGCCTATGCGCTGAAGTTTCAACTGAGTCTTGCCCTGCTTTTATTAGAATTAGGAACACCCTAGTTACATGACAGTGTGCAGACTTGAAGGGAGGCGCAATAAAAACAGCTGCACACTCACATGAACACAACTCATTCATTTAATCTTCAAGAGCATATTTCATAAGAGTGCCAGTTTGCAGTTTCTCTAGGCCATCACTGTTGGAATGTCTCGCTCATGATACCCTCCTCTTCACTCCTCAGCAGGCCGCTTCCCACAGTTTCCTGTAGACATCTCTCACAAAACAGACATAGATTCTAACAGTCCTCAAATATAATGATTAGTATTTATATAGGTAATTATTTTAATTCTACCAACTGTCTTAATCCTTCGTAGCATAGATTCGGCAAGGTTCTGGAAACATTCCCCAGAGAATCTGGTCCATATGGACATGATGGCATCACGCAGGTCCTGTGAGATGCATCATACTTTAGGAAATAATCTGCTGAAGGATTGTGATTTTGTTTTGTTTCTTTCGCTTTTAGATAACTTTTGTTTTCTGACTGTTGAACTTTTTATATTTTTCATTGAGTCATCATCTACAAATTATTCATAATTGAAATTTGAGAATTTTCTGAATAACATGTATATGATGAACACAACTCTACAGTATTTTGGATTCATTGACTAAATTCTAATATTATGTCTTTCCCAGTTTGAAGGGAAAACCTCCTTTGGGATGTCTATTTTCAACTTAAGCAATGCCATCATGGGCAGTGGCATCTTGGGGCTGGCTTATGCAATGTCAAACACTGGCATTGTCCTTTTTCTGTGAGTAACACAAATATATACTCTTTATTACCTGGAAGGACATAATACTTTAATATATTGTTTCCCTCAATATCTCCCTCACACACCCACACAAGTAGACATAAACGAGGTCATGCTGTTTTCCAACAAAAAGAAAGTGCCTACTGTTCCACCCTTTATTTTATTCTTTAAAGGTTCCTCTATTGAGTTTGTGTCTTCTCACCAATATTTGGGCACTAAGGATTAATGGGTTGTAACTGGCACATATGCAATGTGCCAGTTACAATTTAAGAAGCTTACCAGAAAATGCCTATGCTGAAAAGAACAGTCTCTTCCACTGCGAAGAGGGTAGAGCCAATTCAAACAACATAGCTATTCATGTTCATTCAATATTTGGAGGCGTGGCCAACACGGACTGAACGGTTTCCTTCACGTCCTTCGCTCCCGTTCCTGAAACTACAGGATTTCTCGGCAAACTACAATCTAAAAACAAAAACATAACAAAAACATTGACATCATTGTTCACAACTTCTCCTTCTGTTCGTTGATTGGTCCGCTGAAAAATCTACTGGAGAGAATTTAAGTCAAGGGGAGAAACCCCAGACTGCTGTAAGCTAGAACGTTTTTTGAGTGGCGTTGCACAGGAAGGCAATGGCCAGGCTAACCTGTTTCACTCTTATTTTCAGAAAAAAATGTAAATATTAAGCTTGAATGTATTATATTTTGTAAAGCCCTGTTACAAAAGTAAGGAATTAAAAAGTTCAGAGAACAAATTCTTGACTTTTTGTCTCCTGCAGGATCCTGCTTACATGTATTGCCTGTTTATCTTGTTATTCAATCCACCTTCTGCTTCGAAGTGCTGGAGTGGTGGGTGAGGGCTCTTTCTCTCTTCAGTTCTTTATGTTTGTAGTTGAATCGGATAGAATTGTTCTTAGAATCTCAGTGTTAAATACTCATCTCTTCAGGGATCCGTGCCTATGAGCAGCTAGGCCAGAGAGCTTTTGGACATCCAGGAAAGATCCTAGCGGCTGTCATCATAACACTCCACAACATTGGGGGTAAGACCATGAAAAGTGTATGGCCAGTTGCAACACCTATGGCAAGTATGGCGTTACATTATGTCTTATGACAACGTGGTTAACTATGTTTGTCTTTAACTGCAGCCATGTCCAGCTACTTATTCATTGTAAAATCTGAGTTACCACTGGTCATTCAAGCCTTTCTTGGACAAACATCTATCACTGAGTGAGTATTGATCCAAATAGTTTGTGAAATATATTTAACTTCACAAAATCAATCTAAACAAGAAAAATACAGTAAACAAATAAAAAGACACCTTCTCCTAAGATTTTTAATGGCAGTTTGACAATTTGAAGGTAATTGCCAATCTAACATTATAGCATCCAGCTGGTAGCAAGCTAGCAGCAATAGCCCTCTGACTCACTAAAATCTAACCAGGTCCAAAGATTGTGTGAGACATAAAACAAATGTTAAGAGAACTAGTTTCTGTGCATTTAGCAGTCACTACATACCCATCAGATGATGCCTCCTATACATGAAAGTGAGAGGAAGAAGTGTTAAGCTTAGCGTGTTTATTTACCTACAGGAAATCTTAACACAAATGTGGAAGAAATGTAATTGAACACAAGAAGTTCAATTAAAAAGAGGTCTTGTGCAAAATTCTGTTACCCTGTGAAAATCTGTGCCCTCTGCATCAGGGGGCACAGGTTTTCTCCCACCTTCGCCGCCTTTCTGGCCATTTTCACTGCGCTTCTGATCGATTTCTCGGTAAAACAACTCATATAATCATGTCAAGGTTGTAACATTCAGTTTAATCGGCAGCTGTTGTTTTACAAAGAAGCAATAACAAAATTGTAAAATAAATAAATAAATAAATAAACGAGGTCTTCTTACGCCATTTTGTGTTATTTTAAACGCCAAGAGAATCGGTCTTTTTCCAACTTTTGCCACTTAAGTCTGACAAATAAAAGTCAGTCACCAAACACAGTTTTCCAACACGTAGTGTGTATTTCTCATTTTTCATTGCTGATATAAGAGGATGGAAGCTGGCTGATAGCAGGGCACAAAAATGAAGACTTCCTGAAAAGAGTGTAGACTTTCTGGTAAATCCTGGTCTAATGTGAAATATGACAGATTACTGGATTAAGGACATGTCTAGTATACTACATGCTATAACACATAATATTTTTTGAGAATTTGGAAACAGTTGCTCTTTAATTCCCAAAGTTATGGGGGGGGGAGAGGAGAGAATGGATATTTCAGCTGCCTGAAATTATTTGCCAAAGTTAAAGGAGGGGAACCAAATATTTTAGCCACCTGATATAATCCGTTCCCTACGGAAGAGGATTGGGGCCACCGAATTTACAAGAATCGTCATCACAGACCTTCCGGAATCTTTTCTTGACGGACTTGATGGCCTGGTTTTGAGACTGCTGGAGGTCTACAGAGCAGCAACCAAATCTGGAAAGAAGCAGCCACTCAAAGACACTTTGGACTGCCTTGCAAAAGATGTGAGCAGAACTGAAGATGGCTAGAAAACAAGGCATAATTTGTCAAAAGATATTAATCTTACTCTCATCTCTTGCAGGACACAAATGAAAGAGACATTAAGTTATTAAGATTAAAGTCAACGTAATGTCTTAACAAGGACTAAAAATAAGTTTTTGCAAACACAAATGCTACAAAAAGATTTTAAAGAAATGATAGCAAGAAAGAGGAATGGGTAAATATGTAAACAGTTTTTGTAATAACATTTGTTAGTCTTACATCACACATCCTGATGACAGTTGATGGATCTTTGCCAGATATGTAGCGTGGCAAACCAAGCAGAGCAGCAGCCCTTCTCCTTCTCATTATGTTAATTGGAAGTAACTTATAGAAAAACGTTGTAACTAATTGAGGGCATGACTTTTAACAGTGTAGAAACAAGAAATACACATAATTAGAATCACCAATGAAGAACAGATGTGGAAAACAAGGCAGAATTAAATGGAAACAACTAAAGAACACCAAAAGAATCTGAGGAGGATGAAGGCGGAACAGCAGCCTTGGAGGACACCGGCGGCAGAGTAGAGACCTTGGTGGACGCTGGAGGCAGAGCGGGAACCTTGGGGATGTGTCCATCCTGGCTGACCTCCTGGTCAGCCCTGGAGGCAGGAAGGGAGACCGACAGAACTCACTACGAAACCCTGGAGATTGGACAGGAGACCAACAGGACTCGCTATGAAGCCCTGGAGGCAGACCGCGAAACCGACAGGACACACTACGAAGTCCTGGAGATTGGACAGGAGACCAACAGTATTCGCTACGAAACCCTGGAGGAAGGCTGCGAGAACGACAGGACTCACTACGAAGCCCTGGAGATTGGACAGGCGACCAACGGGACTTGCTATGAAGCCCTGGAGGCAGTCCAGGAGACCGACGATACTCGCTAGGAAGCACCGGAGGTCAGCCCGGAGGCCAACGGGACTCGCTAGGAAGCCCTGAAGGTCAGCCAGGAGACCAAGAGGACTCACTATGAAGCCCTGGAGTTCAGCCAGGAGACCAAGAGGACTCAATATGAAGCCCTGATGTTCAGCCAGGATACAACGGGACTCGCTAGGAAGCCCTGGAGGTCAGCCAGGATACAACGGGACTCGCTAGGAAGCCATGGAGGTCAGCCTGGAGACCAACGGGACTCGCTAGGAAGCCCTGGAGTTCAGCCAGGAGACCAAGAGGACTCAATATGAAGCCCTGATGTTCAGCCAGGATACAACGGGACTCGCTAGGAAGCCCTGGAGGTCAGCCAGGATACAACGGGACTTGCTAGGAAGCCCTGGAGGTCAGCCAGGAGACCAACAGGACTCGCTAGGAAGCCCTCAAAGTCAGCCAGGAGACCAACTGCACTCGCTAGGAAGCCCTGAAAGTCAGCCAGGAGGCCAACGGGACTCGCTAGGAAGCCCTGGAGGTCAGCCAGGATACAACGGGACTCGCTAGGAAGCCATGGAGGTCAGCCTGGAGACCAACGGGACTCGCTAGGAAGCCCTGGAGTTCAGCCAGGAGACCAAGAGGACTCAATATGAAGCCCTGATGTTCAGCCAGGATACAACGGGACTTGCTAGGAAGCCCTGGAGGTCAGCCAGGAGACCAACAGGACTCGCTAGGAAGCCCTCAAAGTCAGCCAGGAGACCAACTGCACTCGCTAGGAAGCCCTGAAAGTCAGCCAGGAGGCCAACGGGACTCGCTAGGAAGCCCTGAAGGTCAGCCGGGAGACCAACGGGACTCACTAGGAAGCCCTGAAGGTCAGGGCTGCCTCTCCTGCCAACAACTTTCAAGCGTTAAGCTCTTCCGCCAACGGCCCCAAGTGTCAAGCTCCCCTGACACTGCAGTCCTGTTGTCCTCAAGCTTTTCTGCCACCGATAATCAAGCATGAAGCTTGGAGCCCTCATGCCACTTCTTTATTTAGAAGTACCATCTTTCAAGCCAGTGCCTTAGAGTGCCTCTATGGTACATATTCAGAAGTGTATTGATCACACGTCTGAATACAGACGGCTGAATCTGTGTCTGATCTGAAACCGACTGGCTGCTTTCGTGGGTTTCCTCTTCAGATGGCTACTGGTTCTGCTGTTCCACTCTGTCCCTCAGCCTTTTGTTCAGCTGATCCACTTCAGGATGCAGGTTGGTGTTTTCCTCCTCAAAGGCGGTGTTTAGGTGGTGTTTTTCAGCTTCCTGCAAGAGATGAGACATGCAGTAAGATGAATATCTTTTAACAAAAATAACAAATTATGCCTTGTTTTCTAGCCATCTTCAGTTCTGCTCACATCTTTTGCAAGGCAGTCCAAAATGTCTTTGAGTGGCTGCTTCTTTCCAGATTTGGTTGCTGCTTTGTAGACCTCCAGCAGTCTCAGAACCAGGCCATCAAGTCCGTCAAGAAAAGATTCTGGAAGGTCTGTGATGACGATTCTTGTAAATTCTGCCCTAATCTGAGGTGATAGAATATAAAACTTGTCAGGACACTGTTAACTCAGTAATAAATCACTAAATCTCTTGGAACTAATTCAGTTGTGCGATTACCTGTCTCTCATGGAACAGAGCAGGCCATCAGGAGATGAGCTCTGTGATGTGTGGTTGATCTCCTACAATGTCTTTCCTACGCTGAGAAAATATAGCAACCATCAAATCCTCAAGCAGCTAATGTTTTGGGTCTTTCTTCTGCATTTCAACCTCCATTATCTTGCGCTTCACCTGCATGTTTGTCTCCAGGAGAGACGAGACAAAATATTGGGTTAATGATAACACAAGGTTTTAAAACAATTTAAAGCAGGGGTGTCAAACTCAAATACACAGTGGGCCAAAATTTTAAATTGAACAAAGCCGCGGGCCAAAGTTGAACAAATGAATCTTTTAATATGGACCCAAACAAGTTTTGATTTAACAATAAATATTGAACAAGCAAGGCTTTATATAACTTAAAAGCGCAGGCGTGCAAAATTGAGTTGCTAAAAATAATAATAAAACATATAAATGGCATATTAAATAAACTTTAAATAAAAATTTAATGCCTCCTTTCTGAGGTAAATGTCAAAATTAGCTTCGTACACAGACTAATAAATTTGAAAATAAAATAACATAACAACTATGAATAAATCATTAAATAAACTATGAATAAACCATTTAGGCATTGGAGTAACAAGAAAAGGTGCGTAGAAAACATATTTATTGCTCATTTTGCGACACACTGATCTACTCTGATTCAGCCAAGTCAGATATCTGGCATCTTTTTTTGGATGCCAGTTCATCAATGTCAGGGCTCAGAGTTTGAGCTGAGGAAACCTTCATTATCGAACAAAGATGTTCGTCAGTCAGACGTCTCCTGTGAGACGTTTTCGTCATCTTCATTAAGGAGAAAAGTTGCTCACATACATATGTAAACAGATATTCTGTCTCCCACCTGTCTAGAAAAGTTATATTTTCTGTCTTTCTTTTTGCCATTTTTTGGTAGGGTAACACAGTGACAGCTGTAGTTTGAGGTCGCAGTGTGGTTTGGGGGAGAGGCCCGGGGATGCGGGGTGCGCCGGGGCTTTCAACCGAAGGAGTGCGCAAGAAGACGGATCACCACCTTTCTAATACATCTATGTCCGCTACCATAAGTGCTACTGACACAGAGGAGGATGCGTGTCTGCCTCTGTCCTGATTGACGCGCCAAAAAAACAGCAGAGCATTATGGGATTTGTAGTATACGCGGTGAATGCGGCATCACAGCGTTGCCAATGTATAGTACCGGCAGGCCGGCTCTAATATTAATTTGAAATTGCCTCGCGGGCCAACTTTGGCCCGTGGGCCAGAGTTTGACACCTATGATTTAAAGGAACCATCACTGACTAAATGGATGCTGCACTTTGACAGTAAAAGAAATTAAATATTTATTTGATCTTATCAATTAACTTAACAACTTGTTACTCAATACAACAATTAACTTAATAAAATAAATCTATGAAAAACAGAACAAAAAAGTATTTTAACATTTAAGATAATCAGTAACAGCAGTGTGGGGCAAGGCAAATCTTTGAAATTCAAAGATCTAATTGACTGTAGTAAACTAAAATTTTACAGCACTGCCATACTATGTTTTATGAGTGTTTTTATGCCTAAATTACTACTAAAAGTTATGTATTTGGTCAATTTGTTAACATTAAAATTAAAATTATATGTTAACATTGCTAACATATACCCACCTAAGAGAGGTATTTTTTTTATATTCCATCAACATAGACATCTTTAAAGTTTTCATAAGTTGTCTAAAACAGTATGGCAGTGCCTCTTATTAAACCAATTTGTATCATATTGGCTATGAAAAACAGATAAGGGCTGACCAGTCATTTTTTAAACCAAGAGCGTAAATGTATATAAGTATATACCCATATATATGTAAGCATATATATAATTTCTTTAACGGGGAAATTGCATTTGTCACCGTGAACCAGAAAAGGGACACACGTGCGCACAACACATGAAACAAAGGACACGGCTAATTACTGACAAGGAACACGATTAATTACTGACGCACAGCCTTTCCCGAAGCCGCTAATTCCCTGCAGTCAGCACGTCGATGCAAAACTTTGACCAAGCGCCACATATGTATTTCTGAGGAAGTGTACAATACAAAAATCGTGGTAGCTGCTTGTATTTTCTCTTAAGAAAAGTTCTATAAGCGCAACCAGTAGCATACTGTTTAGCTAGGCTCTTCTGCATTGACTAACTCCTGCCCTCAACAATTAGCAAGCTGTTGTTTTATGTCCTGTGTTTAAACACGTAACAGAGACACGAACTTTTAGCTCTTAACATATTCTAAAAATGGATGGCATTATCAAAAATGAAGCTTACCTTACTATGACTCCAACTCGCTTCGCATTTCGAAAAAATGTCCCGCCGAATTTGAACGCCTTTGGGACTGAGGTCGTGGAAAAATTGGTATTCATCCGCGACTTTGCTTTCGACGTCCTTAATCTGGTCAGGTGATGTTCCTCTTCTTCATTTAATATGCAATTCTAACTGGGATGGAGAACTTTATAAAGTCTGACTAAATCTTACATCATATTTAGTCCCTTATCAGATAAAGAGCGAATTTCCGGCACTATTTATATCTCGCATTAATATTGCCAGTGATGATCAGTTTTTATAAGATCCGGTTACCATTTTAAAACTCGGATTGTCACACATTTAAATTTATGTTTTACTGAACTGACTCACATCCTCGAGTTGAAATGCCAGTAACTCAGGAAATTAAATTGAAATTACATAACTTATTATGTTAATTGGAACTTATAGAAAAACGTTATGATAACTAATCGAAGGCATGACTTTTAACAGTGTAGAAACAAGAAATAAACATAATTAAGAACAATGAAGAACAGATGTAGAAAACAAGGCAAAATTAAATGGAAACAACTAAGGAATACCAAAAGACTCTGAGGAGGATACCGGCGGAACAGAAGTCTTGGAGGATACCGGCAGAACAGAAGTCTTGGAGGACACCGGCGGCGGAGCAGAAACCTAGGAGGATGTCAGCGGCAGAGTAGAAACCTTGGGGGACACTGGCAGCGGAGCAAGTACCTTGGTGGACGCTGGAGGCAGAGCAGGAACCTTGGGGGACGCTGGAGGTAGAGCGGGAACCTTGGGGGACGCTGGCAGCGGAGCAAGTACCTTGGTGGACGCTGGAGGCAGAGCGGGAACCTTGGGGGACGCTGGCAGCGGAGCAAGTACCTTGGTGGACGCTGGAGGCAAAGCGGGAACCTTAGGGGACGCTGGCAGCGGAGCAAGTACCTTGGTGGACGCTGGAGGCAGAGCGGGAACCTTGGGGAAGTGTCCCATCCGGGTTGACCTCCTGAGCCTTGTCGTTATGAAGCCCTGGAGGCAGACCAGGAGACCAACAGGACTCACTAAGAAACCCTGGAGATTGGACAGGAGACCAACAGGACTCGCTACGAAGCCCTGGAGGCAGGAAGAGAGACCGTCAGAACTCACCACGAAGTCCTGGAGATTGGACAGGAGACCAACAGTATTCGTTACAAGGACCTGGAGGCAGGCCACGAGTACGTCAGGACTCACTACAAAGCCCTGGAGATTGGACAGGAGACCAACGGGACTCACTAGGAAGCCCTGAAGGTCAGCCAGGAGACCTACAGGACTCGCTATGAAGCCCTGGAGGCAGTCCAGGAGACCAACTGGACTCGCTATGAAGCCCTGGAGGCAGTCCAGGAGACCAACAGGACTCTCTAGGAAGCCCTGAAGGTCAGCCAGGAGACCAACTGGACTCGCTATGAAGCCCTGGAGGTCAGCCCGGAGGCCAACAGGACTCGCTAGGAAGCCCTGGAGGTCAGCCCGGAGACCAACGGGACTCGCTAGGAAGCCCTGAAGGTCAGCCAGGAGACCTACAGGACTAGCTATGAAGCCCTGGAGGCAGTCCAGGAGACCTACGGGACTCGCTAGGAAGCCCTGAAGGTCAGCCAGGAGACCAACGGGACTCGCCACGAAGCCCTGAATGTCAGCCCTGAGACCAACAGGACTCACTATGAAGCCCTGAAGGTCAGCCAGGAAACCGACGGGACTCGCTATGAAGCCTTGGGGGCAGTCCAGGAGACCAACGGGACTCGCTAGGAAGCCTTGGAGGCAGTCCAGGAGACCGACGATACTCGCTAGGAAGCCCTGGAAGTCAGCCCGGAGACCGACGGGACTCGCTAGGAAGCCCTGAAAGTCAGCCAGGAAACCGACGGGACTCACTATGAAGCCCTAAAGGTCAGTCCAGGAGACCGACGGGACTCGATAGGAAGCCCTGGAGGCAGTCCAGGAGACCGACGGGACTCGCTAGGCAAGTACCTTGGTGGACGCTGGAGGCAAAGCGGGAACCTTGGGGGACGCTGGCAGCGGAGCAAGTACCTTCGTGGATGCTGGAGGCAGAGCGGGAACCTTGGGGAAGTGTCCCATCCTGGTTGACCTCCTGAGCCTTGTCGCTATGACCAATGGGACTCGCTATGAAACCCTGCCTCTCCTGCCAACAACTTTCAAGCATTGAGCTGTTTCACAAACTGCCCCAAGTGTCAAGCTCCCCTGACACTGCAGTCCTGTTGTCCTCAAGCTTTTCTGCCACCGATAATCAAACATGAAGTTTGGAGCCCTCATGACACTTCTTTATTTAGAAGTGCCATCTTTCAAGCCATTGCCTGAAAGTGCCTCTTTGGAACATATTCAGACGTCTATTGATCACACGTCTGAATACAGACGGCCGAATCTGTGGCTGGTCTGAATCCGACTGGTTGCTTTCGTGGGTTTCCTGTTCAGATGGCTGCTGGTTCTGCTGTTCCACTCTGTCCCTCAGCCTTTTGTTGAGCTGGTCCACTTCGAGATGCAGGTTGGTGTTTTCCTTCTCAAAGGTGGTGTTTTTCTGCTCTAAGGCTCTTTTTTCCTCCTCCAAGGCAGCGTATTTTTGCTCCAGGGTGGTGTTTTCCTTTGTCAGTTTATTTTTTTCGTCCTCCAAGTCTGTGTTCGTCTTCTCTAGGACAATGCGTTTCACCTCCAGAGAAGTGACTGACAGCAACAGCTTGGTTTTTTCACGCTCCAGGGCCCTTCTTCTCTGATTCAAGTCATCGATGTGCTGCTGCAGGTCGTTGTTCTCCATCTCAAAAATGATGTTGTCCCGTTGCAAGTTTTGGTTTCTCCAGTCCAGGTCGCGATTTATCACCTCCAAAAAGGGGATTCTCTGCTGCAGAGTGGTGTTTTTGTGTACTAAGGTGTTACATTGCTCCTCCATGGCGGTGTAATCCTGTGCCAGGACGGTGAAATCCTGTTCCATGGCGGCATTTTCCTGTTCCACGGTGGTGATTTTCTGCTGCAGGATGTTGTTTCTCTTCTCCAAGGCAGTCTTTTCTTTCGCCAGTACGTTACTTTTCTCCTCCAGGGCGATGTTTTCCTGCTCTAGGGTGGTGATTTTCTGGTCCAAGACTGTGCTTTTCTGCTCCAGGGTTGTGTTTTTCTGACCCAAGGCAGCTTTTATCTTCTTCAGTGAGCTGTATTTCTGACCCAAGACTGTGTTTTTCTGCTCCAACGTGTTGTTTTTCTGCTCCAACATGTTTTTGTCCTGCTCCAATGTGGTGTATTTGTGCTTCAGTGTGGTGTATTTGTGCTTCAGCGTGGTGTTTTTCTGCTCCATGGAGTTGATTTTCTGGTCCAGCGTGGTGATTTTCTGGTCCAAGGCAGTGTTTATCTGCTTCAATGTAATGTTATCCTCCTTTAAAGTTTTATTTCGATCAGACAGTTTTTATAATTCACTGTCTTTCTCCTGAAGCAGCTTGTGTATGTCTTGTGCAGCTTTTTGAATGTTTCTCGCTTGCATCTTCAGGTCCTCCTTTGCTTTTATCAGCGACTGTCTCTCTGCTGACATCATGCTGATATCTTTCAAGATGTCATGTAGCTTCTGTGTCTCTCTATCAAGTTGCATGTTGTCATTCCAAGAATGAGAAGACGATGCCTTATTGCTGTTACTCATTGTTGATTCTTTTGTCTGGACAAATCCAAAAACTGCTCAAACTTGTTAGGAGACAATCCTTCTACTTGCTTCTCTCTCTCTTCTGCAGTGGTTATGACGTTTTGGCACAGCAGGGTGCGAGGACCAACGGTCAAAGGAAACATTGTGCCCGAAAACAGAAAAAGGGGAAACGGGCGGGCTGGTTGACCCAGCTGATGATTAGATATATCTCTATATCTCTATCCTCCCCCCATAACTTTGGGAAATAAAGAGCAACTGTTTTCAAATTCTCAAAAAATATTATGTGTGATAGCATGTAGTATACTAGAAATGTCACTTAAGTCAACTTTTGTCAGACTTAAGTGACAAAAGTTGGAAAAAGACCGATTCTCTTGGCGTTTAAAATAACAACACAAAACGGCGTAAGAAGACCTCGTTTATTTATTTATTTATTTTACAATTTTGTTATTGCTTCTTTTTTAAACAACAGCTGCCGATTAAACTGAATGTTACAACCTTGACATGATTATATGAGTTGTTTTACCGAGAAATCGATCAGAGGAGCAGTGAAAATTGCCATTCGTCCCGCAAAATACGGAATCGTCCCTTATTTGGCTGGTAAATGTTGCGTCCAGTATTGAACTGATATGGGATAAGATTTGTTCCGTATTTCTACAGATGTCCGATAGGAACGCCTATCAACGCACATACCAACACCAAGTGTAACAATAATGACGAAAATAAAACACAGGCAATATTAAGGTCAACTAAATTGTGTGGCGGGACCTAAGCAGAACGCCACCGAACGCATGCTGCTGTCACGGTTGCCTAGAAACGGTCACTACGCTTCTAGCTTGGTAGCAGCTGCGAACTGCTATCAAGTCTAAACCAGCTAGCAGAGTTATCGCTCATGCTAAGGTTGAGCAGTGGGTTGGATGCTGCGAAGGCATTTAGAAATTGTAACACACTTTCTATTTGGAAAAAAATATCACGTTTTTTCATGCAAAATGGTTCAAGTCCAGTTAAAGTCATGACTCATTGATGTGAAAGTTCAAGTCGAGTCTTAAGTCTCTTTGTGATATTTATTCATGAAAGTTGTCTGACTCAATTTCACGTCAAATGACCCGAATCCACTTCTCTGGTGAAAAACAACACAATGAAATAGGAGCAAAAGAAAATGTAATTAATCACAACTTTTATTAATATGGATAAAAAATAGGGGTCTACTAAATAGCTGAATCGACGTCCAGGAAAAACAGAAGATCATCATGTTTGTGTCTTAATGTTTCTAAAAGTATCAAAGCCGTCAAAACTGGATGTTTTTTTTTTTTTATCTGGAAAGAATAAATAACTTTTATTTGTTTTATGCATTGTGTTTTATGTGGCCTTCTGTGTTCCAGTGTTGTATAGTAACGAAGTAAAAATACTTCACTACTTTACTTAAGTATATTTTGGAGTACTTCATACTTTCCTGGAGTATGAAAATTTTTGATGACTTTCACTTTTACTTCACTATATTTCCGAACTTAATTGCGTACTTTTACTCCGATACATTTTCAATGTGTGGTTTAGTTACTCGTTACAAAAAAGCGAGAGAGAGAAACAAAGTGTTTTGACCCACCTACTGATTAGCAAGTAGCAAGCAGGCTACCGAACAAAGTCCGTAGCCTGCTTGCCTGGGCTTGTTCATCACCACCAATAGGATACTTCTTCTTCTTCTTCTTTTCTATTATGGCGGATCACAAGCAACTTTAAGGTGCATACCGCCACCTACTGTACATGAGTGTGTAGCAGCATTACTTCATATCTATTAAATTCTACTTTTTAATTTTGTATTCTTAAGATAAATAAACAATGCTTTCCTTAATTTGTGAATATCTGTTATGTTTCCTTCATTTCCTAATATACCTTTAAGATTCCATTCATGCCCCATATTTCTAACTATTCTCTTTAATTCTTCCCTTTCGAGTTCATTTGACTTACAGTTCATCAATATGTGTTCTACATTTTCTTTCACTCCACATCTCTCACAGTTATCATTATTTTTCCTGCCTATTTTATAAAGCATGTCATTTAAGTAGGTATGACCTACTCTTAATCTACTAATTATTATTTCTTCTCTTCTGTTTCGTTCATTAATGCTTCGAATTTGAACTGACTTTTGTACTTCATATAATCTTCTTTCTTTCTTATCTTCATTCCACATTTTTTGCCATTTCTTGATTTCTTTACTTTTAATTAGGATACACCTGTTTCGCTTCTCCCATTAAACACAAAGCAAGTCTCGCAATCAGTAGCAGTCACATGGAAATTCTATCTTACAAAAACTCCCCGTCCAACTTGAAGAAACACATCGAGGTAACGTCTTATGAAATGGTTATAATCCTCCTGTTTCAGTAACTATAGCTTGGTCACTAGACACTACTGTATTGTGAAACGTTGACCATAAATGAACTTTGTTTGGCATTGTTTCAGTTCCACACGTGGTGTATTTAGCTTAGGCCTAATGTTGACTGTATCAGGCTACCTAGACTCCTCTGTTCAAGGGGGACAGAAGCCATAGCGATAGCAATTTAGACTAAATTTAACGAATATAGGAAAGGCATGCAAGTTCAAAACCAGGTTTACAGATGCCAATAAGCTGCATTTCCCTCCCAATTCTTTTTTTCTTTTGCATAATGACCAGTTGTGTGCACCACCTACTGACTGTAGCATTGACTGATTCACTGGTTTGTGAAGTAGAGTAATCGTAACAGATCTTTTTCTTCATGTTGGCCGCATTTTCTGTACTATTTATTTTTCTCATTTTCAGCACTGACCTTACTTGAAGGGAAAACTTAAGGCTTACAAAAACTTTGTATTTTCTGTCCTGGAGGGTTTACTAAGAAGCTGGTTCAGTTGTAAAGCAGGTTAAGTTAACCTTGTGCTATAGGTAAAGCACCTAATTTTCTTAACTAAATGATGCCTGCAGGTATATCTATTAGCAGGTTTAATTTTGCCTGCACTTGGTTGTGTACATTATTTTAAGTGTATTTGACAAGTTTACCAAAATATAAAAAATGTCATTCAAACTGCATTTGCCTTGTTTTACTTTTTACTTGTACTTTTCATTACATTACTTGAGTACATCCATTTTTACAGTAATTTTCATACTTAAGTACAAGAAGTTTCAGATACTTTAAGACTTTAACTCAAGTAACATTTCAGTCAGTGACTTCGACTTTTACCAAAGTCATATTTTGGAGAGGTACTTGTACTTTTACTTGACTCTGAGATTTCAGTACTTTATACAACACTGCTGTGTTCTGGCCTTAGGAACTGGTTTATGAATGGAAACTACCTGATCATTATTGTCACCATCTGCGTCATCTTCCCACTGGCCACAATGAAACATTTGGGTAAGTCTCTGTCCCTTAGCATTCTCATGGTTAGCAGTTTCTTACGATGTTTCAAAGGTTGATGTTGCCCAAAACATTAGGGCAGTCTCCCCCAATATATTTCTATGAAGCAAGACAAACCCTTTTTGTAATAATATATCATTGGATATTATTTGTCAGGGTTTGAAAATCAGGAGGAAAGTCAGTTACTTGGCCCAATTATTGTTAAGACGGCTGATACAGAAAACTAAACACAACCAGAAAACTTTTGAAAAACACAAACTGAAGAGCATTTCCATGTTCTTGCCAGTCTGTCCAGTTTTATCTGTAGGCTGAGCCACAAACCCCAAAGCTAATATCAAAGCAACAAAGTTTTTATTTGAACCTCACATATATGAAACAGATTATTTCTAGTCTTCAAAAAGAACTCAGAATTAGTCTGTCTTTATTGTAAATGTTAACTGCCAAATGTATTTTTGTATATCTGTGGATATATTTTTCATCTGTGTGTTGTTTTCTGCCCCTATGCAGGATATCTCGGCTATACAAGTGGCTTCTCTCTTTCCTGCATGGTCTTCTTCCTCTCTGCGGTGAGCTGTCAAAGTGCCGAACTCTGTGGGTTTTATGTCAGGAAAATCCAAATGCACCACAGCTTAAGTTTCAATTCACCAACAAGCAAATAAATATGTGAAGATACAGATATGAATTGATATCCTAAGCTTCACTTTCCTGACTGTCCTTAAGAAAGTGTCTTTTTCCCCCACATGAGGATACTTTTCAACAGAGACCTGAGTCCAAACAGCTCAAACTATGTCGAAACCTGGCCGACTACCAAAGATAGATTGATAGCCATGCTATTCAAGATGAAATGCATTGAAACAAACCTGGTGTTTATTTTACATCTAACTTTTGGCTAATTATCAAAATTCATTTAGAAGGTCAACAGCAACCCTTTTAGAATGGCATTTTTAAAGAAAAACAAGCTCCACGAAGAGTCTCTACACAAGTTTCTACAAACTTTAACAATCACCCAGAGAATGTTACGTTTCCAGAAATATCGTTTCCTTAACGGGGTTGCATACCTTTGTCACCTCAGGTCATCTACAAGAAGTTTAACATTCCTTGCCCGCTGGAGACATTCGGTAACTTCTCTGCGACCGCACCCGTCTCTGACGACACCTGCGTGGCCAAATACTTCACCGTCAACCACGAGGTGAGGCTTCGTCCTGCTGGATGGGAAGGAAACTCACATGCATGTTCATTGGGACTGTGGTGAGCTGTGGTGTTTAGAGCTCAGAGCCTGAGCACATGCAGACTGAAGCTACATGTGAGTGCCTCATGTTACACCTTCTTCGAGTTATGCCCATTAATCTTTCACTTGGTTTCTAGACAGCGTATACCATCCCCATCCTGGCATTTGCGTTTGTATGTCACCCTGAAGTGCTTCCTGTCTACACAGAGCTGAGCAAGTAAGACGTACAAAACAGATGGTAAACCATACCAATGATTTAATATAGTGTGCTTTTTTGATTTATGAAGATACATTCTTGATTCTGCAATGGTACCCTTGAATTGACTGATGAAGATATGAGATTCTAGAAAGCAAATTGAACTATAATCTACTAAATTGAAGGCGTGTTAACCTGCTGAATCAGAAGAAGACATTGAATTCTATCATATCGCCATTTTTCAGGACCGTGGCACTTCTCAGGATGTTTCTTCAACTATACCTTTGTTTAATTAAAAACTTCTCTCATATTTTTCCCATAAGTCCAACCAAGAGAAGAATGCAGACCATTGGAAATGTTTCCATCTTCGGGATGTTCATCATGTATTTCTTCACGGCTATATTTGGCTACCTGACCTTCTACGGTGAGCACTTCTCAGTTTAGTTTAATAGAAACAAAACAATTCATTTACGTTCTGTGCATTTAAATTGAGAGAAATGTCAATTATAAGCGTACAAAAATGTAGGTTCAATTGGAAAAATTTAAAATAGACATATACACATTCTGTCTTGATATGGACTAAATCACTTTATGGTGCTAAGTTGTAAAAGAAATTTATATTATTGCAGCAAATCATTGACTGTGCAGAGATCTCTCAACCTGAGCAAACATAGTTGAGAGGAATAACTCCGACATTTCCATTGTATACATTGTTCTGTATATTTTTAAATGTCCATCCGTTGTCTGTATATGTGTGTGGGGGGGATTGAGCCTGTTGGGTCAGCTGAAATTTCAGGTGCAGCAGTGTGAGCGCTGTTCAACTGGAAAATTGGTAACTTTGAATTAAAACCTGAAATCAAAACTGAAAATGGACACTCCATTAATAATTGATAAGGTGTGAAATTCAAAAACATATTCACTCAAACTACCAGGTGGGCTTAACATTTGGGAGATTTTAAATTACCTGTTTGACCTCTATGAGAATCCTTCCTTCTCCAAAGTGATCTTGCTCTGACTGACATTTATAGCAAGTATTGTAAGAGCAGAAATACTCTTTATGGAGTTGTTTTTTCACTGAGGAAATCTGGCGACATAGAAGGTCAATTTGACCTGGCTCCAGGCTCCGTGTAATCCTCTACAGTATTACACCAACTTCTCATAAGTCCACAAACCTGTGTTGCAAGCTAACACTAAATGTGTCTTATTTGACAGATTTATTGCCTGTGGAGTGAATGTCCTGAACTCTGTGTCTGATTCCACAGGAGGCACGGAAGCTGAGCTCCTCCACACCTACAGCATGGTGGATCCTCTGGACACGCTGATCCTGTGTGTGCGACTGGCCGTGCTGGTGGCCGTCACACTCACTGTACCCGTTGTCTTGTTTCCGGTAAGAATCTATTGGGACACAGGAAAAAGGTTGATAATACACAGGGCCGTGCAGACACAGGGGCGGGGGGGGGGGGACAGGAGCTCAAAGTTAAAAAGGGGCAGATTGATCTTAAAACACCGTACAACAACATAGCAACAACCCATATTAATCAGTAATCTAATATTTAATTGGATCATACTGTATCATTGACATCATGTGGGGTCAAAGCAGAGCAAATATAGTCTATGTTTTTCCTGACAGGTATAATGTTGCTGTTTCTGCTGCTGATAGTCCTGAAGGTCTGTGTTGAACTGAGACTGTAGCTGTTAAACATATCATAGGAGAAAGAGAAGGTCGCTGCTTATGAAGTTATGAAATAAACAAAATGGCTGCTATTTTACTAAATAAGCCCTACTATTTCTGTTTAAACTCCATAGCAACTTGGCTGCACACTGCTTTAAAGACCAAAAAAGCTCAGCAGGGATAACTCTTCATAATCTTTTGTTGTTAGCACCTCTGAAAGATCTATAATTGTAAGAATGAGAGATATCCAGGCTAGGAAAACTCAATAGCTGCTGGTAGGCCCCCTTCTATTATGGTTTAAATTTTAACACAGATCTAAAACTGTAGCAGTCATTTACTGATAATGACAATGATGTTACATTTTATTTAATGGTTTCAGCACGTGTACATTTAGGATTTAATTAGGAAGTTTACTTTGTAAACGTGCAAAGAACCATCTTGATAGTTTGATTGTTGGGCCTGAGTCCTCCCCTCAGGCACGTGCAGAGAGGTGGGGGGGTTAAGGGGGCCCTTTTATCCTTGATGCCCCTAGTGCCCTTTTTGAGCTGCGTCATGGTGATAGTCCTCTACCGTTTCTTTATAGCAGGCTATCTGGTTCTGACCCACAGTGGTGGGACCGACTGAGGCTGCCTGTAGCGAACTGGGCATTTAGTCCAGCACTGGGGCAGAATGATGAAGTTAAAGTCAGAAGTTTTCTCTGCAGCCAAAACATTTCTGTGTTTAGGGGAGAGGAGGATTTTTTTCCATTTTTGCGAGAACAATTACGAAAATATAAATAGAAACAGTTTTTCTAACTTCAATGTCAGACCTACGTTTTTATTCACAAACTAGTGTATGTTGGGGAAAAAAATATGTTCCTCCCCATAATTTGAGAGAGGGCGCAGTTTATACTTACCATGGGCCTGATGTTTTAACAACATGGAGGCAGAGGTGGTGAGAATCCGTTCAGTCATTAATAGATTGAGGAAAGCCATACTAGTTTATTTTTAGCTAAATATTACCGTTGAGCAGCCCAAGCAGGCCTCCTGACGCACAGATTAAAAAACTGGGGGGGAAAAACAACTCAAAAAAGGGCACTTGAAGCATCAAAGACAAAATTGGCAGAGACTCACCCCCCTCTGCATGTGCCTGATAATACAGAACATAAACAAAAATTAGCTTGATTACTAGCTAAAGAGTTTCATGATTGATACCAATGCCTGTGAAGCCTCCTGATAATCATATCTGTGTCAGATTCGTCGCGCGCTCCTGCAGCTGCTGTTCCCAGAAAAACCCTTCCGCTGGTTACGTCACATCGCCATCGCTGTGTGCCTGCTGTTCGTCGTGAACCTGCTGGTCATCTTTGTTCCCAACATTCGAGACATTTTTGGGATTACAGGTGAGATAATGGAGCTGTAAGCAGAACAAAGACTAATGCTTTTGCTTCTCCAGAGTTCACTTGAACCGAACCGGTTTGTAGGGGGAGCAGAGTTGCTTTTTATGGCCACCATCAGTTTGATGGCTACAATAGCGTATTAGTGCCAGTGTAGATAGAAAAAAGGAAGAGTAAATTTCCAATAACAAACTCAGAAATTTTGAGATTAATCTTTGAAAATTTTCAAGAAAAAATAAGGAAATTTCAGAGTTCCAAAAGTCGAAAATTCTCAACTTTACAAACTCGGAAATTTCTTCTTTTTTTTTCTTGTTTTGTCTAGAATTTAACTTACTCCTTTTTTTTCTTTCTATGGGTCTATGCAACATTGTAGATTGCACATTCACTTCCCCAAACAAAGTGGAGTTTTATTAAATTGGACTAAGTAGGGCTGATGTGAATACTCTCTTAGGATTAAGCTAAAACAGATTAAACAGTTGGATTGTGATTTTATAATTAACTATCTATTAAGCTAAGCTCCTAAAAGGTTTCTTGTGGCAGTTAGATGAATTGTTGTGTCTAATCCTCTTGTGCAGGGGCGACCACTGCTCCCACCCTGATCTTCATCCTTCCTGGGATCTTCTACATTCGAATCATTCCCAAAAACCAGGAGCCCATGAGATCCAGGCCAAAGATCCAGGTACATCTCTCTGACCCAAGTCTTCAGCAGAGGACTTGCTCAGAATGACAGAGTCAGTAAAACATTGATGTTGATGTTATCTGCTGTTTTTCAGGCTGCTTGTTTCACCACTTTGGGTTTGATCTTCATGGTCATGAGTCTGACCTTCATCATACTTGATTGGATAAGCGGAGAAAAGCGAAGTCTCGGCGGCCATTAACACGTTCCCTCCCTGACCTTTAACTTGTTGCTGTGTCCCCCTCTTCCAGGACTCTTAAAGAAAACTAATTTTTCATCTAAAGATGAAAACGTCTGTGAGACTGACATTATTCTGGTTAGTACTGGCTGTTCCTCCACTGTGACAAGCAGAAAATTTCAACCCTGATGCTGGGATAATGTTTGCTGCACGTGTTTAACTCGCACGATTTCCGACAAACCCTCAACCACAGAAAGCTCAGCGCTTTTCCTGAGGCTAAACGTGGCGTTTTATTAGCAACGGTTTTAAAAGTAAAACTCTACGACAAAAAACGGGGAGCGATCTTCTTTTCTTTTTTTTTTCTGATGACGTTTCATGATGAAAATGAGCTTATTTACAGAATGATTGTGAAATCAATCCAAGATGGTGTTTAAAACTTGGCGGACCTTAAGGTAATCTGAGAAAAGGGCGATCTTAGGTCAATGCATTTGCTCTTATCAACCTGTGAAGAACTCAATGTTTTTGTTTTGTAATTCTGTAGAAAAAGACATAAAACACTACAAGAAAACTGTCTATGAGCCAAAAATTAAAAACCCTTAAAGAACTGTGAATGTGTTCATTTGGTTGGTTTGTGAATATTCTTAAATAAAATTTATAAAAGAATACTTGTCTAACTAAGGTATGCTTACAACCTGCATTATGTCACTTTATGCACCAAAGAGTCTACATACTGTTGGTCTGAGTATCACCAGAGGCACATTGAGTCCTTGAATCAAAGTGACAAAGTCACGCACCCAGATGCAAAAATCTAATTGCAATATACAGTATTTGCTCTAGAGCCACAGCTATTGTTCAAACAATAATGAATGAGCAGAAACTTAAAGCTGTTGATCAAATTAAGCCTGTTGCTGTCATGTCCACTTTCAACTTTCTGGTGCAAAAATCATTCAGAGAAAATAAGGTTGAAACGGTAAGTACAGTAGTTTGACAGCTGGCCACAGTAGTCCACATAAATAACAGAGTGAATAAACTGGCCAGATGTTGCGGGGAAAGAGGCAGTGGTTGAATGAACCCAGAGGATGATCATGAAGATATTTAAGAATGTGTGCTCGCTTGGAGCTTACAGATTGCGGTTGCGAATTGAGCCAATGAAAGCACAATTTTAATCAGAGAAACATGAAACAGGATGGAAACTGGCAGTAGACTCCACCTTGTTCTCCTATTTCAGGTGTGTGTTATGGTGAACCAATCAGGGTTAGCATAAGACCAAGGTAGACTGGAAAGAGGGAAAGACCAAGAAGGCAAGTTTGTGACGAGTTTCTGAAGTGATTAAAGATGGGTGTAAAGATGGATCTTTGGGTTTTGGGTGTAAAGACGGGTAAAGGATTACAGTCAAGAGCAGATGCATGGACGGGACATGGCAGGGGAATTGTTTTATTAATTTGGAGTCGATGAGGTTTCCCTTGTAGCCCAAATCTGGAAACTCATGAGATGGATTGTTTTGTTTTGTTTATGGCCACCCTCTGGTATTTGCAGATCAATTGACAGGCTCCCGGAAAGTTTGGTAGACATTGTAATGTCCTACTGTTGTTTTCCTTCCTCCAGCAGTCTTGAACACCAAATCAGGGGTTCCTCTGAAGTTTGTCTGGCCTGGAGGAGAGAACCTTGGCAGAAGAGGTTGACATGCCAACAACGTTTCTTAAGCTCCTTTCCCGTTTCTCTCTTATTAATCGTCGATTCAAAAGGTTAGAGAGCGTAATTCTTCCAATGACTTGGACTTATCTCTGCTGCCCAGCTTATCCTTTAATTGTTTAGGTTTTGAAGGAAAGCTCCATGTTTTATTATTTTCTAGTCATAACCTATCTTATAACCCCCAGCTGGTTGTGGCAGATGGTCGCAAACACTGAGCCACGTTCGAGCGTTTTTCCCGTTACAGGAAGGTTTTCCTTTCCGCTGCGGCTACATGCATGCTCAGTACAGATTGCTGCAAATCTGTGATTCAATGGGATCAAACAGGATTTCCTTAGCCTGAAGACCTTTTACTGATTTAATTCATAAACTGAATTAGACAGATTTTTTGATGACTAGGATCAATTTTGAATGTAATTGACTCCATGTATGATGTGATTTACTTTTATCATAGGGAACCTTGAGACGACATTTGTTATCAGTTGAAGGCATGGAAATATACCGAATCAAAATCTGCCATAAGCATGAATAACTTTGGGGTTTAAACGTACATTTCAAATAACTGTCACTGTATCAATTAAGTCGGTTAAAAAAAAGTAAGTCCATGGATCTGTAAGGCATCTTTATTTAAGCTGGTACCATGTATACAATACTCTGCTGATGAATCTAGAAAACATTTCCATTTAACTACATTCAAATTCCATTTGTTCAACATATTATGCTCAAATATGATCAAGAAAGAACACATAACATCTGAAAATCAAACATCAATTCATGTATCAAACAATTTGACACTAAAGAAGAGCCTCTGCAAACAGATCATGAAGCCGCCGTATGCTGTGCCCAGAGTCCCATTTCACAAAACAATCAAACCAGTGGATGGACCATCAGAGCTCCTCTGTAGATTCAGTTTGAGACGAACGAGACAAAATCCATCTCTCCATTCATTCATGATGTGCATTAGCGTTACTGGTTTTTCGACGGTACAAAAACCAGCCGGTCTCCATGTTAGCGAACCTCAGTCTCTACAGCATCTACCTGAAGAGCTGCTCCTGTCCTGCTCAGACTGCTTTACACCACCGGCTGTTGGCATCGGCGGAGCAGAGCCTCCTCTCAGCCCTCTCTGACTTTGGCGGCCAGTGCAGAGTTCTCCTGTCGGATCGCTTTGTAGTCGTCCATGATCCTCTCCAGGTTGGTCACGGTTTTGTTACAGTTTTCCGTCTCAATCTGCAGACAACGGTCAGACAACAACACATCAGTCACAGAGAAAAGAATTTCTATTCACCTGATAAAATGGCAAAAGCTGTCGCTTAAGGTTTTGTATGCTTGAATTTGGATATACAGCAAAAATAATGTCAGTCTCAAAAAACACAAAAAGTTTGGCAGATTTGTTGACGTTTTAAAAAAAAAAGTAGCTCGAGGGGTTTGAAAAGGCATGAGATATAACAATAAAGTCGCTAAATTAGTGACTTAAGGATGTATCGATCTAGTTTTTTCACTTCCAATAACCAATACATCTGAGGTTTAGTGAGTGGTGATCCCGATTCATTACAGAAAAACTAAAGCTAAATCAACTTAAAACGTTTATTTCTTTTAAACAAAGAATTAAATGCACTGAATTACACATTTATTTGATAACTCTGCACCAGTACAGCACACATACAAACACCAAGAGCTTCACAAAAACTTTGTTCAGTGAGCGCAGTCAGTGCAATTACGAGTAGAACAGTGTAAAATAAATAATAAAGAAACTGAAAAAAACAATAGTTTGACCACCTTGGTCAAACATGTACAAATAAACTCCAACAAACGTTTTTTCAAACGGTTGAGAAAGTGAAATTAGTCGTTCTAAATATTATCTGGATTGGTGCCCTATCTAGAACTGTTTTCAATATGGGGGCCGATACAGATAGTGAAATTGAATTGGTGCATCTGTAGTGCAGATGTGGCTTGGTGGGTGGGTCTGTCAGTTAGCCGTCTCTCACAACAGAGCGCGGACGGCAGAGGCTGGTTTGTAAAAATATACTAAAGTGGTGGATAAGATTGGCTCCACACGGCAGCGGCACCAGAAATGACTAGGGGTCGGTTGGTGTACACATTTTACTCAGACTTTTCCAGACTTTGTTTAAGGACGTTACTATATTTCAAGACATTTAATGAACTTTAGCAGAAGATCATTTGAGTAAGGGAGAAAGAAAGCGACGTTGTGGGCAGGCAGATGCAGTTGACTGCTTCAGCACAACAAAAGGAACATGAGGTAAGTCTGCTGAAGCCTACTTGTTCCTCCAGATCTCGAATCTCTCTCAGAATTGTTCCCGTGTCCTCAATGGTTTGGATCAGCTGGTTACAGTTCTGTAGTGAATGACAGAGACATAACAGGAGACCGTTTCCTGACATGAACCAGCACAGACGACAGAAAGATCAGGGTCTCAGACACAGTGACGCACCTCATGTAAGGCAGCCAGGTACTTGTAGGATTTGCGGACAGACTCATCTTTCTTGGCATCCTAAACAGAACAACAGCAAAGGGATTTATTCTAAATGAAACAAGAAAGAGATACATTATCGATTCCTGGAAGCAGCTCCATGAAAAAAAAAAAAAAGATAGTGTGATTGAAGATTTTTGCAAAGTGTCTATGAGAAGTGAGAGACGAGCCTGCTACCTTAAAGACCAGCTCGTCAGTCACAGCAAACGTCCGGTCCAGTTTCCCAGTGAGGCTGTTGATCTCCTTCTGCAGCTCCTTGGTGTCTGACAGGATCTGAGGAGATCCCACGAGAAGTTGGTGAGTGAAAAAGCAACGGTGGCACAACAGAGTCCAAATTATTTCTCCTCAATGTAATGTGACCAACTCCATGAATCCTAGAAATCTGTGAATTAGCTTGTGCTCTTCACCAACTTCTTCAAATCTCACCTTAGTAATTTCCTCCTTCTGTTTTTTGATATTGCCAACAATCTCTAAAATCCTCTGAGTGTACGCTGATCGAGACACGTCCTGGGGAAGGCTTTCCAATTCAGTCACCTTCAGAGGTAGAGAAGAGGGACAAGGCTGACTCAAGTACACCCAGTTTGAAACCAATCTGGTCAAACATAAAACAAACACATGAATAAATAAACTTCTAAGGGGTCGTTTCAGCGTCAGTCGGGCCAACAGTGCCACACGTCGCATTTGACTTAAAGCTCCACATCTACAATGTGTCCACTGCCTACAGCTGGTCTAAGCCACTTCACACCACTACAGGTCTAAAAGATTGCTTGATTTATTGTCATCACAAAATCAAATAAAAATTTTGCTTGTGCAAAAGAATTAAAAAAAAAAAAGCACATGCAATTACTGAAGGTGTTGCGTGTGAAAATAATTTGTTTCAAGAATACTTTTTCTGACTAAAGATAAGTGAGAAGAAACCCAAAATCCAGAATTAGTCATGAGACATACTGCACTGTGGTGCAGCTGCAACTAGGGATGCATGATATATTGGAACCAATATCGGTATCGGCAGACATTAGTCAGCTTCTAACATATCGGTCTGATTTTAAAAAGCTGGTCTGATACTGATCACTGGTGTTTATTTCCATCTTGTTGCTCTTTGTTTCTGGAGGAGGTTGCTTATGTGATATTTGTTTGGTCTAGTAACGGTGATGGTGATGCAGCACGTAACTGTAAACAATATAAAATGGTTATTGGTCCAAGTTTTAATATCGCTAGATATCCCTAGCTGCAACTCTTCTCTAGTCTCACAAACAGGAATGCATTCATCACACAGTCATAACAAGAAAGCCACTGATGAGGCAGAATTAGCAGACATACCAGCTGCTTGTACGACTCTTCTTTCTTCTTCGCCTCCGCTGTGGCCGCACAGATTTTGTCGTGCAGAGAATTGATCTCTGAAAGCTTTGTGGAAGACTCGAGCTGTGGAAAGCAGAGGCAACATCAGCGCCACCAGAACTGGCTGAGCAGAGGTTATATCTACTCCACCACTCACATCCTTGGTGCTGCAGATTTCTTTTAGTCTGCGATGTTCTTCAATGAGCGGAGCGCGATGTTTTTCCCACTGAGATGCCAGATTTACCACCCGGTTGGCACTGGCCTCCACCTGGGACTGCAGGGCCGAGCAGAAACAGGGGAGTGAAAAAGAGCTTCTCTGAGGCTGGCTAAGAGTTTCCACAAGATCCTTCCTTACCTGAAGCTTCTGCAGGTTGTTGTCTGCGTCTGGCAACAGATCAATAGTTTTCTTCTTTACCTGCGTCTTCTCCTCATTTTTAGTATTTTCCATCTCCCTCTGCTTCAGTTCATCAAATACCTACCAGCAAAGCAGCTTTTTTAAGTCAATATGTTTCTAATATTTTTAAAGATATGAAGTTTATACCAGTTATCAAAGCGAACTAATCCGCACATGACATAAAGTGGTATAAAAACTGAAGACAGAGGAATGTACTCCATTCTTTGGGTAAAAGAAAAAGACACATGCTGTATGAAGTAACAATTCACATGTATTTTTAACTCATTTTTATTGTTAAAGATGTTTTAACACTTTGTTAAGTTCTCAAAAGGCTGGGAATCGAACCCAGGACAGCGTCAGTCGAGGTCAGTAGAATCTACACCAAACAACGCTCTGATCTTAACACAAACTCTATCTAAATTTTAAAAGTTCTAGTCCTTTCTATGGATGTCAGATTTTCAGTTCTTTCAAAGGATTTTCAACTGGGAACATGTCAGGTGACCGACTGGGCTAATCTAGCAGTTTCACTTTATTTCTATGAAACCAAAATAAAGTAAAGTTGACTTTTTTGGGCCTTATATTGTGTTCTGATGGTATTCCCTCATCAAAAACATACTTGGAGTGTTGCCATGATTCTAACATATTTGAGGAATTTATTAAGGTTTTTACTTTTTAAATAGTGGTAGATTTCAGCTGGTTTTTTTGGTTTTCTAAGCCTTTTTGCACATTATTTTCATGTGTTCAATACTTAGCCCCTCTTTCATTTCCCTTCATTATCATTACAACTAACTTAAATTCTTCTGCTAGATTACTTGGGCTGTAACATATTGAAGTTGCAGCGATTAACCGGTTGGGCAATAAATTTGCCCTGATTTCCTTCACTTTGGGAGATCGGCTGATCCTCACATGAGAAACCAATCATATTACCAATCTTATCTACTTTTGTGCAAGTCTGAAAAACAGCCTTTGTCCCCTTGTGACTGAGGTTTGAGTGACAGACCAAGTCTAGTCTGAATGTGTGATTACCAATAGTCACCCCACCGTTGCCAACTTAGTGACTTTCTTGCTATATTTAACAACTTTTTTTCTGAGAAAAAAGAAATCTCTACTGGCCAAAGCTGGCATCAGATTTTTAAAGATCGGTGATCGGCCAGAAAACTGATTGGGTGCACCCAGAGGTGTTAGGCCCAAAGCTCTAGTTCTATTTCTTCTTCTTTTTTTTTCCTTCGCAAATATTTATTGATACTCAAACAGTTACATTTACAGCACCAAGTTTCAGAATAAAATACAATTATTTCCTATAAATTAGGCTAATTCCATCTCTGCTGACCGCTAGAGGGAATGAGTAAAGCACTGAATGATTATTCTTGCGCCTGCACAGGTCGAGTATCTTATACCAACATGGTCACATGACCCACAGTGACACTGGTGAGGAAGAAGGACATCTACTGTAAATGCTGCGTGAAATACCTGAGCATTAGTGACACTCATGTGCTTCATGTCTGCCACCATCAGGTCGACGTCACTGCAGAGCTGCTGAAACTGCTGCTGCAGGGCAGCCAGCTCCTCCTGCTGGCGGAGCTGAGCATCACCCTCCGACTGCCGCCCCGTGTGGACTGGGCTCGGTACAGCCGCAGCCTCCTGCGGGAGCAACGCACAGTTAGCGCTGAACCCGTTCTGCAGAGCTCCGTCTACTCGTCCGGAGGCGCTCACCTGTGTGAAGGTAAACTTCTGAGTGTGTGTGAAATGGCTGCCCTTGGTAAGGATGAGGTCAGAAGGGGTGGAGCCTCTGAAGGTGTGCAAGAGGTCAGACAGCTCGGAGGCGGAGCGGGGAACGCCGAAGACACTTTCGGGAGACGGCGCGGCGGCAGAGCGCAGCTGCTCTTCAATGCGTTTACGCAGACGGGTCAGCTTCCTGGAGCGGTACTCCTGTTCAACACGCAGGAAAACACCGAAATTACACATCACACACAAACACGCGTATTATTCTCTCTGTGACTTTCAAACATTTTTCATCTGCATAATTGAAAGCCTGAAATTTCTTATCATTTTCCTCAAAGCTTTGAAAGAAGACGTGAGCTTGGGAATGACCTTTCTGAAGCCAAAATGAATCAATCGCTCAATACCTCCCTTCATTGAAGGGTGAAATATTTGAATGTTTTCACCAACGTGGTGTGATCCTTTTGGCTTCATCAACAAGAACAGATGCTGTGACTGGATGTAGTAAAATCCAAAATGTCTCTAGATGACGTGAGATGTTCAATATGAGGGAAGAAAGCCAAGAACAGATTTAAGAATGAGGATATGTCAATGGTAGACTGTGTCAAGAGTATTCAAAGTTTTTGACAAGGAATTTATATAAATGACATTTCCGTAATCAAGCAAAAACAGACAAGCTCAAGACACTGCTGTTTTCCTAGCCTCAATAGAAAGACAAGATGTAACTGGAGAGAAAAAGTTTCAGCTCCATTTTTTCCCCACCAGCCGTTTAAGCAAGTTTATTGTATAGCACATTTCAGGAACAAGGCAATTCAAAGTGATTTACATGATGAGAACAGAAGAGAATAAAAAACAAAGTATTACTGCTCCTTCCTACCCACTTCTCGCCCTACTCTGATCCGACTTATCCTGCTTTTCTTTTCTCTCTTTTTTTTTTGCAGCCTCTGTTTGCGTATCCGCAGAATCTACAAACATCTACAGAACAGGAACATCTAGTTATTGATTCAATCAACTAAAAACTATTAGTTATATCAAAAAGATCACAGAGAAACTCCTGGTGTACCTACTCCTTTGTATTATCTGATGACTTATAGAAATTGTGGAGTACTCATTATTTAGATTGAGTTGGATTGTTATATTAGATTGTTTAGATTATCACGCAGAGCAAGTTCCACTAGTTTTTCCAGAGAAATTGCTTCTAGCTTATAACTTATGGAGTTTAGCTCAACATTTAGCACCATCTACTTCATAGAGTCAAACATGGAGAACCAACATTTAGTTTTATGCCGACATTTGTCTCTCTTTTTGCTCTCTCCTTTGGTTTGTTGTTTTGTTTGTATTTCCTTCTAATTCATGTAAAGCACGTTGAACTGCCTTGTTGCTGAAAATGTTCTATATAAATATAATTACCTTACATTGCAGTATAATAAAGGAAAGTAATAAAAAATTGGAATACAGGTCAAATCAGCGATGACCAATCTACTTAATGCTTGAATGGAGATGTTGTAATGTAGAGCAGTGTATAGTAACTAATCTCATTTATCATAAGAGTAGTTACGGTAACTAATCTTAGCTCTTGCTAAACCCTGAGCTAGTGGGAGCATGTAGACATTAAATAGGAGGCCATCTTGGGGAATCCCACATGTGACTAAATCAATCTTCAAATGATGAAAAGTGTCAAATAAATGGAAAATTTCACTGGATGCTCACACATGACACAGCTGATTGTGTCCTTTCACATGCTGGACACTGAGATGGAAACCGTGCAACGACGGGACGGAAAAAGAGGAAAAAGTGTTCATCCCCTCTGATAACACTGCAACGCTTTTCTGACGTGGAGCGGCCCTGACCTGTGGCGTGAGGCGGGACAGCAGGCCCTGACTCTTCCACTCGGTATCCCACTCCTGAGCACTGCTCAAGTCCGCCGTGTGTTGCTCCAAGATGGACGACACCATAGAGGTCTGGCTGGGAAGCTGAGCGGTGACAGGAAGGAGGAAGTCTCTCTGGTAGTCCTTCACCTCTGTAAGTGCAGCACACATGCACACTCATCTCATTCAACTAAGAAATATACTAACAGTTTTATTAACCTAATGCTTTATCCTACATAAGATGTCAAATTTGACAGCAAGATTTATCCTGAATAAAACAGATGCTCGATAGTCTAACTTCCTCACTCAGCAATTTTGTTTGCAACCATTATGGTAAGGTGCAGACCTCAGTGTTGGCCATTTAGATCTTTTTTTGACATCCAAGCTTTTTTAAAATCAAGAAGTGTAATAAACTTACACAGTTACATAAGACTGTTTTTGCCTTTCCTTGCCAATTAAATGCAGTCTAACACTAAGCTCTACATATGACCAATAATAGAGAAAATGAGTCAAGGACAGAAGTTCTAGACTAAAAATTAAAGGATGAATGGTAAGGCAGGGGATTCCCATTACATCTAATGTAAAACGAACACAAAAGAGCACCATGTTGACATTCGGACATGGTAGTGGTCATGTGATGGAGCTCTGCTCTACTCCAGAATATCCTGAAGGAGAATGTTTTGCTATCAGCTTGTGATTCTGCGTTCAAGGACACTTAGGTTATGCAACCGAATAATGATCAAAAGTGCACAGCTAACTGCACCGCTACTTGGCTCAAAAACACAAAAAACAAAAGCAAAATGAAGGGTTTTAGAGTGGCCTAGACAAAGTCCAGACTAAAATCCCACAGAACTTCAGTAGCATCACCTTAAACGGAACAGATCGGCAAAGAAAAGTTAAATACTTGATGCCGAGAGTGACACAAACAGTGATCAGGCTTATGGACAATCAATTTTTCACAAATCACATCAAAAGTAGTTTTTGGATTTGGACGAGTGACTTGGTCAGATTTTTTAGTGATCTGAAACATTTAAGAGACATAAAAGCCAAATCAAATGGAATGTGAAAAGGGATAAATGATTTTTAAACTTTACATGATCTAGTTGCAACTGAAGAAACCATGATGAGTTTGAGGTGAGGTGGTAAAACCTGCATCATTCAGTACAACTCAAACCCATATGGATTACGTTGCAGCCCAAGGCTCCACCGTGTAGAGGGTTGTTTTTGTGCTTCATACTGAGCACATAGTAAGTAAGAGAACTGAAAGGATTGTTTAGCATTTTGCTAACTGAACATAAACTCTGTTCTGAATCAGCCATGTTGTGACATCACAATGAAATAAGGTATCCCAAGCAAAAAAAAAAAAAAAAAAATTAACCTCCGAGAATAAAATATAGGTTAATAAAATACACATAATTTTTGTTGTATTGGTATGTATACAAGGATGTCTTGTATGTATGTATATTATTTGTGAAAGTCCACTTAGTAAACATATGTCTGGGTCACAACTTTTACCGGAACTTATAAAAAGGAACAGAGGACACGCGACAAGGAGGAGAAAGGGGTGGGGCAACAAGCTGGAAGAGACGCCGAGCGACGGTCCGAGGAGCTGGCAAGATTAGCCCGGAGAGAACTGACTGCTGGGCTAAAAGCGTGGCCAGAGCAATTCACAAAGGGGTCAAAAGTCTTCTGGAGGCAAGGTAGAGCCACACGGAGCGTGGACCGGACCCGAGGCGCTCGCGATCCAGGCCTGACGAAGGGAACCGCCCGGGCACACAAACGCCGACCCGGTGAGACCCTTCCAATTTTTTTTTTCTTTCTTTCTTGTATTTTTGGTGCACGAAGACGGATTAATATTTTTGGGCCCCAGCGTTGGGTTTTTTTTTGCGCAAACGGAACTTTATTTTTTTTGGATTGCCTAATTATGGACTTTTTTGATGGACTATTATTATTGATGAACTATTTCTTTTTCTTTTGATTTATAGGCTGGGTTATGGACTTAGATTTGACTGTTTCATGGTGTACTTGTAAAAAATTAAAGAGTGACGGGTAAAATACTATGATTTCAGGAAAACAATTGATTATTAAATGTAGCGGGCAGCTTGTAGCCGCTTCAGTGCGCTGAGGTGTCCCCTCTTTCTTTTCATTAATGAAATCGTTTTTCTAGCATTGTTTGATGGTCATGCTTATTATCAAATTCGTATAAAAAGAAGTAAAAGGACTCACTTGAGCGTGTACATTTCCCGTTTATTCGAGGATTTTGTTACAGAGTGGTGGCCAGTATGGGGACATTTTTTTTTTATGAGTATGACTAAAGTGATGTACAGCATTTGAATGTTTGTGTTGTTTGGGGTTTTGTTAAAAACAATTAATGTGTCAGTAAAAGGGATAACTTTATTGGCATAATGGAAGAAATGTCCCATCATCAAACAGAAGCTGAGGAATCTGATGACAGAGTTTCAGGTCCCATTTTAGAGACGGAAGAAACAGATAATGTCCCAAGAGGTGATTCCTGGGTAACCCGGAGAAATCCGGTGGGGGAAATAACTTCTTTACTTAGCTCATTGTATGCATCTGATGAGGAGAATAATGAGGAGGAGGAAGAAGAGATACCAGGTTTTACTCCTGCAGATCTCTCTAGATTTAAAGATGAGTTGACAGCTATGGTTGAGAAGGTTAGTACTTTAGAGGAAAACTATCAGGACTCGGTGGCCAGTGCCTTAAATCGAGAACAAAATATAAGAACTTATATAGATAGTAGTGTTGAGGCATTAGAACAGCGTATGATTACAACCCTAAGAGAGTTTGAAGAAAAGTTGGTTCAGTGTTTACAACGACGTGATGATAGGTGGAAGGTAGAGGTAGAGAAATTGAAGCGCGCCTATCGATCTACTACTACTCGACCCCTAATCAGGGCTGAACGTGATTTGGACATTTCTGATGTTCAATGGACACCTAAGATGGCACCTTCTACAGTGCAGGCACCAGTAGTGTATACTTCAACTTGTCAGAGGCCACCAACAATCCATTCAACAGAACTGGCTTCATGTAGGCTGAGTGAAGATCATCAAAGTGCATGCTCTGGCGATCAGGATCGACCTGCACCTGGGCTTTCCGAAGAGCTGCCAGCTGTACCACCTACTAGTAGGGGAGTATCTACCCTTCACTTGGCTGTACCTCTCTCTTCTAGTAGACCGGCTGTAGTTTATGCCAAACCTCCCATCCACTTGGACTTTCCCACATTTGGAGAGGCACGAGACGTAGCAGATGTGCTGAACTTTATTGACCAGTGTGAAACATTCCTGTCTGTGAGACCACTCTCTGACCCTGAATTAATTGGGGCTTTGACTGGTGTTTTAAAAGGACCCGCTCACAGTTGGTGGTGTGTAGCCAAGAATCAAATCCAGAACTGGATGGATTTTAAGGAAGCCTTCTATGCTGCATTTCTCCCCCCAGATTACCTCTCAGAGGTGGAAGAAAAACTGCGGGAGATGGCGCAGTTGCCTGAGCAGTGCCTGAGAGACTTCGCCTTCGACTACCGAGCATTGTGTTTGAGGTGGAAGCCTGATATCTCAGAGGTCGAACTGGTGAGAAGGATCCTAAATAACTGTAATCCTAAACTGGCTGGTTGCCTCCGAGGGACTGTCACCACCATGGATCAGCTGGTTACAGTAGGATCCCAAGTGGAAAGAGACTGTGCAGGGGCTAAGGCCTATTGGGGGAAGGTTGATCATCAAAAGTCCAAAGGCAAAGCTCCAGCAAAACCTCCATCTAAAGGGAACTTTAGAAGACCAGCAGATGTAGTGTCTGTTGTTCAACGAGGCCCGAGGCTGGCGTCTTCACTTTTATATGTTCCTGTAGAGATCAGAGATAAGAAATATCATGCTGTCCTGGATACAGCCTGCACTTTTACACTAATGAGGCATAGCCAGTGGCAGGAAATGGCCCGGACAGAAGAACATTTAAAACAAGCCGACAACCAAAGGTTTGCCCTGGCAAATGGGAGAACTTACAGCGCCATGGGAAAAACAACTATCCTCTATTGTTGGCATGGCATGATGTGGTCATTAGACACGTTTGTGGTTGAAGATGCTAACCTCACATTTCCCATTATTCTAGGCCTGGATTTCCTGACCAGAACATCAACCATCATCAACTTAGGTGATCATACTTATGGAGTCAAAGGGCCCAGAGGTTATTCATTTTACCCTTTCATTGCTCCACCCCCGAGCAATTCCGCTGGGCGTCCTAGCTCATCTTCTCTAAGTCTGATCATGGCTCTGCCCATTACGGACACGGATGACTTCCCCGCAAAGAGAGGACCAGCAGCTTTTAATCAAACCCCTGAAGTTACACATCTCCTGCAAGCCTGGCCAACAGTGTGCACCGATACTTTGGGTAAGACATCCCTGGAAGTGCATCACATTTACACGACAGATGAGATACCAGTTCGATCTAGAGCCTACAGGGTGTCACCCTTTAAACGGCAGATAATCAAAGAGCATATTGAGAAAATGCTTCAAGATGGCATCATCGAGCCCTCTCAATCCTCTTGGGCATCTCCTGTGGTCCTCGTCCCAAAACCAGACAAGTCATTTAGGTTTTGTGTGGATTACAGGGCCTTAAATGCCAAAACTCGCCAAGATGCTTATCCCATGCCTCTGATTCATGAATTGCTAGAGTCCATGAATGGCGCTTCAGTTTTCAGCACTTTGGACTTGAAATCGGGGTACTGGCAAATGGCAGTGGCTGAAGAAAGTAAAGCCAAGACAGCTGTAATAACACCTTTTGGGCTGTATCAGTTTAAATGTATGCCTTTTGGACTGAAAAATGCGGGTGCCTCATTTCAGAGACTCATGGAGCGAGTGCTTGGAGAGTTGAGAGGAAAAATTTGTTTTGTTTACATTGATGATGTGATCATTTTCTCTCCCTCACCGGAACAACATATGAAAGATCTGGAGGCAGTTTTTTCCAAATTACACCAGGCAAATTTGACCCTCAATCTGGGGAAATGTAATTTTTTCCAATCAGAACTCAAATTTTTGGGTCACATAGTGTCTGGGCAGGGGGTTCAAGTAGATGCAAGTAAAAGCTTGGCCATCACAAATTACCCCGAACCGACAGATAAGAGATCGCTTCAGCGATTCTTGGGGCTAGTGGGCTGGTACCACAAATTTATTGCCCATTTTGCTGACATAGCTGCACCTTTATACCATCTTCTTAAAAAAGACAGCAAGTGGGACTGGTGTCCAGACTGCCAGCAGGCCTTTGAAAAGTTAAAACAGGCCCTGGTGGAGGCCCCGGCGCAGTACTTGTGCAAATGACACCTGAGGGCGAGAGGGTCATTGCCTATGCGTCTAGAGCTCTGAGGGGTGCAGAGTGTAATTATTCAACCTCAGAGAAAGAGTGCTTGGCTGTAGTGTGGGCAGTTGAGAAGTGGCGGCATTTCATAGATGGATCTGAGTTCACACTATTTACTGACCATGCAGCATTGACTTGGGCCTTTAATTGTCCAAAGGCATCCTCTCGTTTGACCCGGTGGGTGCTTCGGCTGCAAGAATACCATTTCAGTGTTCGATACAGAAAAGGGTTACATAATCTAGTACCCGACGCCCTGTCAAGAGCAGTGCAGAAAACCGACCTGATGTACGTTGCAGCAGTCACGTCCAAACCTGAGTCAGAGCTACCTTCATCATTGGCCGAAATCAAACTGGCACAAGAGCAGGACTCTGCTCTTCTTGACATGGTCCAGAAGTCAGCTGATAAAGACCCCAACAGAATAGGGTTCTGTCAAGTACAGGATGTCTGGTACAGGAAATCCTTTATCAAGAACCAAGGCGAAAAGTTTCAGCTGGTCGTGCCCAAGTCTATGATAATCCAGTTTCTCAGTTACTTCCATGATCATCCTCTAAGTGGGCACCTAGGGAAGTTAAAAACCCTGTTAAGGATACTGGAAGTCGCCTGGTGGCCCTCGGTCAGAAAAGATGTGTGGGCCTACGTTAAAGCCTGTGTCACCTGCCAAAAATATAAACCTGACAACAAAAAGCCTGCAGGGCTTATGCAGCCTACTGCAGTAACCGAAGCATGGGAGAAGATCGGTGTTGACCTAATGGGTCCTCTACCGCGCAGTAAGAATGGAAATAAATACCTGCTGGTAATCATTGACTATTTTACCAAGTGGATAGAGGTGTTTCCTCTCAAAGACAGCAAAGCTCAGAAAATTACCAGCATCTTGAAGAATGAAATATTTACCCGTTTTGGAGTCCCTCAAGAGCTAGTATCAGATCGTGGCCCTCAGTTTACAAGCCATGAGATGGAAAAGTTCTGTCGCACATGGGGGGTGATTCAAAAGTTTACTACGAGTTATCATCCCCAAGCCAATCTAACTGAAAGGGCAAACCGAACAATAAAGACCATGATAGCCTCTTTTGTGGGAGAACACCATTCCAACTGGGACCAATGGATCCAAGAGTTTAGATTTGCCATCAATGCCGCTCAGCATGAGACAACTGGAAGGTCTCCTGCAGAGCTCACTCTGGGTCGGCCTCTCAAAGGTCCTCTGGAGAGAATCATTGGCCACTCTCCTAGCCCTCAACAGACGCCCTATAAACTCTTGGACAGACATAAAGAAATGACTGAACAGGTTAAGCGGAAGATAGGGTTGAGCCAGGCCAGACAAGCTAAGTATTATAATGCCCGTAGGAGAAGTGTACAGCTCTTTCCGGGAGACTTAGTCTGGGTTCGGTCTCATCCCCTCTCCAAAGCTACTGATAAGTTTTCCTCTAAGCTAGCGCCTAAATGGTCAGGTCCAGCAGTAGTGAGGAAACAACTGGGTCCTGTGAATTACCAGATACAGTGGACAGACCAGAATAGAAAGACAGATACAGTAAATGTGGTGAACTTAAAACCCTATTATGGAGTTCAGGTCCAAGGGCCTCCGGCAAGGGGGGAGGATCTGTGACATCACAATGAAATAAGGTATCCCAAGCAAAAAAAAAAAAAAAAAAATTAACCTCCGAGAATAAAATATAGGTTAATAAAATACACATAATTTTTGTTGTATTGGTATGTATACAAGGATGTCTTGTATGTATGTATATTATTTGTGAAAGTCCACTTAGTAAACATATGTCTGGGTCACAACTTTTACCGGAACTTATAAAAAGGAACAGAGGACACGCGACAAGGAGGAGAAAGGGGTGGGGCAACAAGCTGGAAGAGACGCCGAGCGACGGTCCGAGGAGCTGGCAAGATTAGCCCGGAGAGAACTGACTGCTGGGCTAAAAGCGTGGCCAGAGCAATTCACAAAGGGGTCAAAAGTCTTCTGGAGGCAAGGTAGAGCCACACGGAGCGTGGACCGGACCCGAGGCGCTCGCGATCCAGGCCTGACGAAGGGAACCGCCCGGGCACACAAACGCCGACCCGGTGAGACCCTTCCAATTTTTTTTTTTCTTTCTTTCTTGTATTTTTGGTGCACGAAGACGGATTAATATTTTTGGGCCCCAGCGTTGGGTTTTTTTTTGCGCAAACGGAACTTTATTTTTTTTGGATTGCCTAATTATGGACTTTTTTGATGGACTATTATTATTGATGAACTATTTCTTTTTCTTTTGATTTATAGGCTGGGTTATGGACTTAGATTTGACTGTTTCATGGTGTACTTGTAAAAAATTAAAGAGTGACGGGTAAAATACTATGATTTCAGGAAAACAATTGATTATTAAATGTAGCGGGCAGCTTGTAGCCGCTTCAGTGCGCTGAGGTGTCCCCTCTTTCTTTTCATTAATGAAATCGTTTTTCTAGCATTGTTTGATGGTCATGCTTATTATCAAATTCGTATAAAAAGAAGTAAAAGGACTCACTTGAGCGTGTACATTTCCCGTTTATTCGAGGATTTTGTTACAATGTGTCTGCAGCAGAGGACCTACCTTTGAGATACTTCTGGCCGTTAGTGCAGTGTGGGGAGCTGAGTGGACGGACGTGGAAGCTGTGTGATGCTGCTTTATTCTAAAACACAAGGAAACGGGTTTCAGCAAAGATGGGAATGTTTTCATCCAGCTCTCAAAATCGGTGTACTTTCAGGCAGTTAGTTTCTTCGTTTGAAGTGAAAAATGAAAAAACAAAAATAGACAAATTTTGTTTGTTTTTCGTTTATTAAACCAAAATGAGAAATCGGATGACGGATCAACCCGGCTCGTTTTCCGATTTCTCATTTTGGTTTAATAGACAAAAAAAACAATATGCCTGAAAATACACTGACCTCTGAAGCGTCCAGTTGGCTTTTTGCATTGTATCAGATAAGCCTTTTAAATTTTAAACACTCGGGGCGTGCTGTGGTGGCGCAGGGGGTTAGCACGCCCCACATTTGGAGGCCTTATGCGGACGTTGCGGGTTCGACTCCCGGTCCCGGCGACCTTTGCTGCATGTCCTCCCCCCTCTCCTCACCCTCCTTCCTGTCTGCCTACTGTCGCAAAAAATACGAGCCACTAGCGCCGCAAAAACTCTTCGGAGAAAAAAATGGAAATACATTTTTTTTAAACACTTTAAAAAATTGTTTGAACAAAGTTACAATGCTCAATAAATTTAAATACAAAATTCAAAAACTTTGTTTCATTCGGACTATGTACAAAGACAACATTTAAAATGGACTAAGGCCCCCTTACGTAAGTTGTGCTAAACCTCTGCGCCACCACAGCACCACATGATTCCAGCTTTTTGAGTCCTTTAGTTGAAAAGTTCAACCTGGATGAGGATAATTTGGTTTATTTTATGGGGTTTTTAGCTTCTTTTTCCTTTTTTTTTTTAAGCATTTTATTGTACAATTTAAAAAAAAAAAAAAAAAGAACAAAACTATTTATTCCTGTGGTGCTCCCGCTGGGAATAAAATTATTTATTCAAACCCTAACCACCCTCTGCCTCCCTGGGTTCTGACTCACTGGCTCCCCTGTGTTGTCATCAAACTTGTTGGCGTGACATTAAGACAACTTGGAGTTTACATATTTACAAAAATGTATGCTATGAATACATGTTGAAAGGACAGGGCTCACAAAATTAAAGGAAGTAAAAGGTTAAGTAAGAATAAAGTCACCAGACTGAAGACCAAGCACAACTAGGGATGCACAATATAATATCGGTATAGGCCGATATTAGTCACTTTTTTAACACAGCGGTATTGGTTATTAATCAAGACCACTTGAAAAATGAGGACGTCAAACTGTTTAAAAGGAAGTGTGAAGAAATGGCCTGTGCTTGGTAAATTAGTCAAGCTGTGTGCAGCAGATGCATCATCAGTTACTGCCCTCACATGTTGACATACCTGAGTTTCACAGTGTAACGGCAACCTGCAGTTTAGAGGCACCCAGGAAACAGCCAGCTGGCCGCTGATTGCAGCAGCGATGGCTCTATGGAGGACAGCCGATTTACCTGCAGGAAGAGAGAATAACCGTGGTGATGGAGTTATGAATACATGCCTTTATAAAGTCAGGTAAACAAAGAGGAGTAAGCTATTAGTAGATAGTAAGCTAGTAGTACTTGTCTATTTTTTACTCCCTGTCAAAAAGCTATGACTTTCAATTCTTTCTCATTCATTTTATAATCAGAAATAATCGGATATTAAGAAGGACTGGTACAAAATTCGTATATTTGAATATGTTTTCTAACACCATTGTGTGATGCTTAAATTTAATGTTTTCTATTCGGGGTGACATTCTTTTGCCATTCTGGTTCAAAACTGTGGAGCCAAATTGGCCTCATAATTGTTAAAAAAAAATAAAGACAGAAAACAAGGTCCAAAATTACAGTTCAGATTCAAGGGATTTGTTGTGTCGTGTGTTTACATATGCAGTGCAGCATGTTATTTTTCAAAACCAATCACACAAACGGTTCAATGAGGATGTTCTCAGTGGACGAAAATATGACACTGACAAATTTGAGCAGTATTTTGAGACAGAATGTGGCTGATTCATCTGAAGCCCCGCCCCCATGCCAGACAAGGCCAGAAGTTTGAAACTGGGAAAAAAATGGAATCTAAAAAATAGCCGTGGACTCTGTTGAAGTTTTAAATTGGCCTTGACTTATGTAATGCGCCAGTTCGACGCTATGAAGCTTACGAGAAATTGTCCGCACATTAACGTTTCCATGGGAGCACGGGCAAAATATTGCACACAACCTGTGAATCCTTATGTACAGGTGATGTACAGAACATTAATATTCAAACAAACCATTCTCAGTTTGTCGTTATGAAGCGTGGTCTGTATTTTAAGGGAACATCTGGATTGGATTCATTGTGGAATAAAATATGTCAAAAGTGAAGTGCAATGACACACTGTAACTAAGTGGTAGTCGATACTTGTCATATTTTTTCTCAAATAAAAAGGAACAAAAATATTCACACATTTCACAGCTTCCTTTTGCTTTAACACGCCAGGAGAACAGCAAAGCAACACGGCCTGCACTTTTGTAATATTAGACTTCTTGAGGATGACAGCTTTTCCTTTTTTTTTTTAAATCGTTAGCCGTCCAGCTGTACCTGTGGGCTGGTCCGAGGCCTCAGAGCTCTCCCTGGGCATTTTCTCCACCAGGTACATGAGCAGCGAGCGAATCTCTGGCTCGTTACTGTATAGAAAAGTCTGGTAGCCAATCTCTCCTTTATAGCCGACGTCCTGGAAACACACGGGTAAAAGCGTCAGCACAGTATACTGTACAATAAGAAGAAAATATGCAAGATGTGAGAATGTTAGTGAATTTTGTAACATGACTTGTATTCTGTAGTTTTAAAGTGCAAAATGTAAGATGGATAATGCTAATTTGAGGTTCGAAGTTTCTAGTAGCTTCAGGACATAGACTGTATAACACAGAAGCAAAGGAAAGTCTTTTATTATTTCTGCATCATAGTGAAAATATTTGTTTGACATCCACATAACAGGTTAGTATTTCAGCTAATATTTCCATAAAATAATTGTATTGTCTGATCCCACATGAGCAGTTTTTTGGCAATGTGCAAGAGGACCGGCCAAGAAAAAGAGACACCGAGTTCAAAAAACAGGTTTCATATATGGACTCCAGATGCATTAGCAGACCTACAGACACTGTGACCTGAACATGCCCATATCAGGAAGACAGGCGTGTGATCATGTAAACCTTGAGGAGAGACTGTGCTGGCCAGAACCCTACAAACGGGGTGCTGATCGAGGGGATTTCACTATGATTGGGCCAAGATTTCCCCGCAATTTGGTTCATGCTGACGTATTCTGCAGTATTGTAATACAACTTTACTGTTCAAACAAAGCCTGTAGCATGCAGAGTCTTTTTCCTGCAACATCACCACACCAGCATCAAGAGGAGACTGACCAGAAGGCACAACATCAAAATACTTTAGAACCTGCTGTGCAGCTGGAAGGAGTTCTTTTCAAAGAAAGAAAGGCAACTCAAGCCTTTTCCAGGACATATTGCTGTGGAATATTATTGATCTGTTAGCATGTAATGACACTCATCTGTCACAATGTGTGATTTATCCACGTGTCCCTCTAGAAACAACTTGCTGGGGAACCATAATCAGAAGATATGATGTGTGGGCGGATCAGGGCAGTCTTACCTGGCAAGCCTGGGCCAGGCTCATGCCCACCCTGAAGCGGGCAGACATGCCCGGAGGCAGGGAGGTGGGCAGCCCTTCCCCCAGGGCCGGATCAATCACCCGGATGCATCTGACCACCGCCTCCACGATCAACTCACTGGTGAACTGGTTCAGCCTGTCGACGTCCTCACCCACCTCCCTGTGGGACACAAACCACACAGAGCCTGAGAGCTGTCAACAACTCTAGCCTGCAGGAACACGATGAAGACACTTACGTTCCGACTTGTCTGAGAGCGTGGATCAGGATTTTATCAACTTCCTCCATCGCTGAGCTTTCTCAGGAAATATTCTAACCGAGTGGCAGGAATCTAGCGAAACAGCCCGACTGCAGACAGATGCTTTATTAACATGGGTTAGCTTCCATCGACTGCTAGCAACACACTAGCTCCTATTTAGCAACTACGGCATTCCTCGCCTCCATTTTCCCTACCAGCTCAGCTAAAAGACTGTACGTAAACAAAATACTCTAAATCAGTCCAAAACTCTTCCACAATCACGTCCAACCGGCTCTAGCAGAGCTCAGAGCTGGGAGTTTTTGCTCAGAGTGGAAGTAATCGTCGACAGAAACAGAAAGGCTTTCTGGGAAGCGGAGTTTTCACTGAGTCTGTATCGGCTGGGAATCTAGGAGATGTGCACAACGTTGAAATACATATCCCAGCATGCACCAAAGCAGAGCGTCTCGTGACCTGACGCTGTGTTCGTTGACAACCGATGGAATCAGAATCGGCTTTATTGGCTAAGGTCGTGTTCACAGTTCACAAACAAGGAATTTCAGTTCTGTTTAATGTCCAGGTGTTAAATATAAATATGAAAACTTTAGATTAAATAAAAATGAATCATAAAATAAACAGTATGTACAAGTATTTTTTGTATTACAAATAGAAACAAGGCAGGTTGTGACCGTTGTTCCAATATGTTTATGTAGGTTCAGAGCAGAGTAGCTGACCAGTGAGGCTGTAAGAGGTTCACCATGTTCATTAAAGAGACTTTCTGTCTCTGTAGCACCGACCAAAAGGTACAATTCCTAAAAGTTTGTGTCCAGGGTGTGTGGGGTCTGAAGAGATGTCAGCGGCCCTTTTCCTGACCTTTGACCTGTACAAGAACTGAACGGAGAGAAGGTCAGCCCTAATGATCCTTTCTGCTGGCCTGATTGTTGCTCTCTGGACCGGTTCTGTTCTGTTGATGAGCCAAATCACAAAAGCATTCTTCTGAACAGTGTCTATGTGACACAGTGTTGAAGATGGTGAGGGGTGGGCTGGGGGGGGGTTCTGTTAGTCCAGGAGACCAGCTGATCCACCTCCCATCTATATGCAGACTCATCACTATCCAAGGTCACACCAATAACAGTGGTGCCATCTGCAAACTTCAGGAGCTTCACATGGGTCACTGAGGTCCTGTCATCCGAGTATAGAGAGAAGAAGAGTTGGGGGTTCTGGTGGTTCTGGTGCTGGTTGTTCTTAAGGGTGAAAAGATAAAAGGGAAAAAGAAAGCATGAAAGAAAAAAAGATAGAGAAGAAAGAAAGAAAAAAATGGGAAGAGAAGAAAAAGAAAGCAATCGATGACATAATCACCTTAACCAGCAGGTGGCGGTGTTGCAAACGCAAACTTCCCGAAAAAAAAATCGAAGCAGAAGGAACTGACAGACCACAGGAGCTCGGCTGGAATTAGCATCACCATCATGTCTCGGTGACCGAGTCCGTGTACCAGGGACAGCATCCTGAGAGGGGCCTTTCTGTTCCGAAACGGGATCCTTAAGATGGCAGGCGAGGAGGAGAGGGGAGTGGTTCGGGTTAAAGTCAAGGTAGGCTGCGGACGGCGGTAGTTGGTGGCGGCTAGCTGCGCCGTTAACCCGGTTCTCGTTGTGTTTACGTCTTTGTCGGAGCAGCTGACCCCGCAGTAGGTCATCCTGGACACAGTAGGTTCTGCGGGGCTGAGAAGATGAGCTCAGAACCAAACACTGTTTATGTCTGTGTTGTTTGTTTCTCGCCGGCTTTGTTTACTGTCGCGGATCTGTGAGGCAGGAGATCCACGCAGCTCCTCCCTCCTTCCTCTTATCAGCTGCTTTTATAGATTATGTCCACGGGTCACAGCTGAGGCTTTAACTCTGTTGATCAGGGATCAATAAACAACTCGCTTAGCCGAACACTGAACCTGGGGACTGACGTCACCTCCTCGGTCAGAAGCCGCGTGCGCGCGCGCGCTCCGTTAACGGTGTGACGTGATTTCTCCGCCAACCTTTGGAGAAGAGGCTTGTTGTTGTGGTGATGCTGCTTTAATACCGGCTGCAGAAATCAAAGTGAAATTGTTCAAACCCGGAGCTCGAACCCCACAGGAGGCGCTTCTGTGAAACGATGAGGATATTTTATAAGATTTGTTCAGATTCATAAATCATCCTCGTTCAACCCTCTTCGTTTTTCTTTATTTACAATCTGCCAAACTTTTCAAAATGGCCTTTGGCCAATAGCTTCCTAGTCTTTCTGAAGATCTGTGTTACAGATGGCCTTCGGATTTTGGATGTAATTTATATAGACCAATAAGATTTTAGCAACTCCCATGAGATATAAACGTTACTAGGCAATAGATGGTGTAGCATACTGATTCTGCCAAAATTGGTAGTAAAAATGGAAATAAATAGATGCTTCATAAAGTAACTAATGTGGCATATAAGTGTTTTTTTAGCTGAAAATGCGTTCTTTGCTACTTAACAATAGTCACCCAACCAGCCAACACAGTGACTTTTTTTGATATATTTAGCGATATTTCAGACGGAAAAAAATTTGTATTGGCCAAAATCGGAATCGGCAGGTCATGCTTTTTAAAGATCGATAATCTGCGATTGGCCAGAAAACTGCAATCGGTGCACCCCTAGTCAGAATAATTGATAACTAAAACATTTTAGTAATGATCGACAACTAAAATAACCTAAAAAATAAATTGTATCTGTGCATGAAAGCATGTTTCACCTGAGAGATTGGCATAGTAATGAAGCAGAGGAACACTTGCCAGTTGAGTGATAATAAAATCATCTCCTTTTAGAGCAAATGATGCAGCGTTGTTGTTTTATACTGTATTGATTACAATTTATTGCCATGTTTTTTGCATATGTTGGACAAACAAACCTTTGTTGAATTGATACTTTAGAAACTGTGTTGGGATTTCTTCTAGAAATGCGATGGGGCACTTCCTGCGGAGTCTCGCTCCTTTGCTGTTGATCCTCAGATAACGTCACTGGAGGTCCTGCAGCATATCCTCATCAGAGCCTTCGAACTCAATGGGTAAGAAGCTTCAGGTTGAGTAGATCTAATCTCAAGAGTTGACTTGAATGGGTTCTATTAAACATTTTCTTTTTGTCATCTGATTGGGAAAAAAACCCCAAACAAACTAGGAAGCGGAATTTCAGTGTCAGCTACTTGTCTCGAGATCGAAGCAGCGTGGAGATGTACCTGTCTCTGCTGTCTGACTGGGATCTGGACATTGCATTTATGAGTGCAGCCAAGCCGTTCCTGCAGCTCAAGATGGATGTGAAGCCTTCTGAGGACAGTAAGAACAGCAGTTCAGTTTTAAAGCAAACCATGCCATAAAGACAGTGAGCCGTACTGTAATATTTACTTGGCATAAAATAAGTGTAGTTAGTCTCATCTGTTTTTTCCTGGCTTCAGGTCCAGTAATGGAAGACTGGGACATCATAAGCCCAAAAGATGTGATTGGTTCAGAGCTGCTGCTTGGAGAAAGGACCAGGTCTTTGGCTTCTGCAGCGCTTCCCTTCACTCAGACTCTGCTGTCCCAAGTACGTTCATCTCCTTTCAGATGTTTTTTGTATTCAGTATTTTCTAGGTTGCACTGATAAATCTGCCTGAATTTTGGGTGATTAATGATCTGATTTTCAGACCGCAAAATCAACCATGCCTATGAGTGAGGGCATGGCATAAAGCCCCTGACAGCATGGCTCCTAGGATCACTGGGATCTAATCTAATCTAAAAACACTGACTTTATTTTCAAGAAGTGATCAAGTTAGAATAGTTCTTTGTTGAATCCAAGTGTTTGTTTCCTCGGTTGTGTTCAGGTGGGACGGACCCTGTCCCGAGTCCAGCAGGCCTTCACCTGGTCTTATGGAGAGGAGATGAAGCCTTTCAAACCTCCACTTAGTGATTCAGAGTTTCACAGCTACCTTAACGGACAGGGCCAGCTGACTCGGCCTGAAGAACTCCGACTGCGGATCTACCACGGTGGCGTGGAGCCGTCGCTGCGAAAGGTTTCCACTACATTGAAGTTAATTTATTCCAGATATATTAATTATACTCAGAGTGAGATACTTTGAGCGTTAATTCTACTACTTTACATGTTTATGGCTCCCAGCTACTGACAACCAAAATAACTTTCCATGCAGAAATTTGAATGTAACATCAGAACAATATGTAGTTCAGAAATGTGGGCCAACTGAAAATGTATATAATTTACTGTACATTATATAAACTCAACACTCGGTCGGATCTCCATTCGGCTTTCATTACACTCTTTAAGCCACCAGCTTCATTAGCAATGACCATTTGTGGCTTAACTTCAGTGAGGATGACATCACTGACTGTCTGCTATCAGTCGGCAGTATTCCCCCTGATTGTGTCGGTCATAATGTGGTCATGAAATACTACTTCTGAACTAATTATGCATGTTGGTCTATTGTGGAGGAATTCTGGACCGGTCTTCTTTGCAGAATTGATTTACACATTGTGGCACCGCATAGTTTAGTGGTAAAGCAAGTGCACTAAACATAGAGACTATGGCCATGATTTGACATCGGCTGTACTAATATTCAAACAAAATTGAAAACAGAAAGTTTTGGCATCAAAAAATTGTTCAAAAACAGCATATGAGTTAGTCATTCTTTACAGTGCAGGTCAGATCTTAGTTGCCCATGAGTTTTTGACTAAACTGTTTGTCTTTAAAAAGGCATGCATGCTTATACCATACATACGTAATTTCTGAATATTCCACTGTGGTTATTTGTTAGGTGGTTTGGCGGTACCTCCTTAATGTGTACCCCGATGGACTGAGCGGTCAGGAGAGAATGGACTACATGAAGAAGAAGACGAGGGAATACGAGCAACTAAAGAGGGAGTGGACAGCCAGGGCCAACCACGAGGACCTGGAGTTTATCCGTGGGAATGTCCTCAAGGACGTCCTGAGGACAGACCGGGCTCATCCGTACTACGCAGGCTCAGAAGACAGTCCGCACCTGACTGCCCTAACAGACCTGCTCACCACATTTGCCATCACACATCCTCAGGTGTGGACACATGCTCAGTGCTATGAGTTTTTCCAGTTTGTGGCTGTCAGGGTGCAGCAATCTTCAGAAAATAGATGATAAAAAACTCCCCATCACTCAAAGGTGTCCACTAAAGGGAAAGAGAGGATATGGTGCTCTTACCTTTTTGTATATCACCTTAGGTGCTAAATGTGTACTGTACAAAGTGTTTGTGTCAGTTGTGTGAGTCAACTCTCCTCAATCTGAAATGTTCAATTGTTTCCCTGCATTGCAGTTTTCTGGATGTCTATGTTTCTGTACAGCGAGCTCTGCCAGCCAGTCACTGCTCTCAGATTTCAGGCTGTAAGAGCTGAAACTGTGTGCTGACTATTCATCTCTCCTTCTTTGGTCCATTAACTTTACTCGATGCTTGAATGAATTTGTGGTCAACTGGCAACATTGTAATGTAGAGTTGTGTAGCGCCCCTGCTCCAGAGGGATTTTGCAGAGGCTGGGGGAGCATTGGCTTATTTTGACAGCGGGCAGACTGAGCAAGCTTTTACTGTAATACAAATACATCAGCAAACCTTTATGTAACCTTTCGAATAAAATAACCAGGTTTATAATACAAAATAAAACAAGAAAATGCACACCAAAAAGAAAAATCAGATGGCAAACAAACGTCGCAGAGCCCTGAATCTTCTTTTATATATAAATTTTTCAAAAAACATGGCTTACATGGTTTTTTGCTTCACAGCAGAAGGACATTATTCACACGTTCCTCAACCAACAACAAGAGAAAGAAAGCCACTCTGTTCTAAACCACCCAGCTTTTCAATCATTATCCTGTACCATTTCTAATTGAGGGGCAGATTCAACATTTACATGTCTGTATAAAAATAGACACAAAACGCTTAACTAATTAAAAAGAAACAAAAAACATTACCACTATTTACAGTTAGCTTTAACTACTTCAAAGCTAAAACAATCTAAACCCAAACAGAATCCAATCTCCCCTCCCTCTCAGTCAGTGTGAATTTTTTTTAAAACTATTAGGTAGGCGTAACAAACAGCAGCTGACATAAGATATTGGAAATTAATGTCCCATTAAAAATACACATATTTTGTGTTGCTTGTTTATTTATAAATTTCCTCATTCAAATAATAGCGTGACACCAGCATGTTCTCGCTAACTTTGTGATGAGTTAAACTTTGTTTCGCTCATCATAAAGTAACTATAGTAAAATGTTTATGAGGTACTAAGTTCAAATTTTGATTTAAAAAAAAAAAAACCTGTTTCACTTGAGTAGCCTACATTATTTTTGTACTCTTTCCACCTCTGCTGGCATGTATAAACACTGATGAACAATGTGTGTGCTGTGGTGGCGCAGGGGTTAAGCACAGCCAACATAAGAAGGCCTCAGTCCTCAATGCTGCTGTTGCAGGTTCGATTCCCCGGCTTGGTGACCTTTGCTGCATGTCTTCTCTCTCTTTCATTAATCTACTCCTGTCATAGAACTTTCAAATAAAGGCCACTAGAGCATAAAAAAACCTTTACATTTGATTCAAAGTGCAGCTATTCTGAATGACTGCGTACCGGCTTACCTTCACCCCTGATCACACCTTGCTGTGCGCTTTGAGTGTTAGGTCTGTCCCAAAGAATGATTTCAGTTTCACTTTTGTATTGCTAACTCTTTTGTTGATTTTTGCCGACAGTCGGGAAAACACACAGGACATCAGTAGATTCAATTTCAATTCACGAATACTTTATTGATCCCAAAGGGAAATGAAATAAAACTGAAAATAAATTTTAAACTGTTTAGTGTGGAACGACAGCGACGCATTCTTGGTACAAAGTAAAGTCATTTGTTTCACCAAATCAAGATTGAGGAGGTGAGGAAAGGAAGAGGAACTGCTGCACAAACAATCTTCACCACGTCAAAATAAGAGCATGACTACTTGAAGAATTGAAGAAGTCGATAACCAAAACTTCTACAGATGTCAAATTTTATTCAAATGAAGGTTTGCAAAACAGCAAAGTAAGTTGCTGCTTACTGTATGCCAACTTTTATCTGTAAAACTTATTTGACAGATAAAATAAATGTATTTTAATCTGTAAAAATAAATTTAGGGGAAACTAAGTGTGCTAGAAGTTTTCAAAGTTGGCAAAAAAAGCGCTAAGCAAATAATTTGCCACGCTGTCAGCAGATTAGCAGGAGTGTGCTCATCACTGTCATTCATGCCTTATATCCTCTATCTTTTTTAAAGCACATATTCTAAGCATATCATTTGACTAAAGACGTTTCTAACGTTCTGCTGATGCTGTTTTTCAGATTTCCTACTGCCAAGGCATGAGCGACATAGCCTCACCTATACTTGCAGTAATGGACAACGAAGCACACACCTTCATTTGTTTTTGTGGCATTATGAAACGCTTAGAGGGAAACTTTCGGCCAGACGGGCAGCTGATGTCCATTAAGTTCCAGCACCTGAAGCTGCTTCTGCAGTACTCTGATCCTGAGTTCTACGTCTATCTGGTGTCCCGGGGAGCCGACGACCTCTTTTTTTGTTATCGGTGGCTTCTCCTGGAGCTCAAGCGAGAGTTTGCATTTGATGACGCTTTGAGGATGCTGGAGGTAACCTGGAGCTCCCTGCCCCCAGATCCTCCAGAAACCGAGGTGGAACTTGTGGGGCCACTGCTAGAGGGAGAGGAAACAACATCGTGCAAAGACGAGGCTGTTAACGGCCTTAAAGACGAGGCGGTGCAAAAAGAGAAGCAGCGTAGACGACATATGCTGAGGCCATCCAGAGAGGAAACGGATATGAGCAGGAATCCCATCATTGAAGGGAAGGCCGATCAAACTGTAGGCTCTGGTGTAGAAATGGAGGGCGTTGAAGATGGTCATTCTGAAGAAATGTCAAAGAAGTCAAATTTGCAGGGTCATTTCTTTCAGAGACAACTCAGTTTTGGGGAGTTTAAATACTACACAGCTCGAAGTCAATGCAGCTTTGATAAGGAGGATCAGGAGCAGCCGCAGAGTTCGGTGACTTCGGAAGCAAACAACCCAAGGCGGCAGTCAACAGTTGACAGCGAGGACGACCCCGGAGAAAGAACACCTCTCATTAGAAACTCTGACTACGGTTTGTCTCCAATAACTTCACACGCTCACTTCACTGGAGGACTTCCAGTCTGGAAAACTGGCTCATCCGTCTCTCCCACACCTTCCCCTATAAACTCCAGCTGGCCAGGAGTTTCTCCGGACTTTCCTCTAGTGTCTACAGCTTCATCTGCAGCCAATTTAAGTGAGACCTCACCAAGAACTGGCTCTAAAGTATCAGCCTCTTCAGCACAAGATATTAGCTCTCCAACTGGTACTTCTAAAACATCAGCCGCGTCTCCTCCCCCTCAGAATAGATCCGTTCTCTCCTCACCCATTTTGTCGTTTGGCGGAGGCTCCTCGGCGAGCAACCTCCCCTCGCCTGGCAACAAATCCCCCAGCACCAAAGCGAACACACCAAGCTCTTTAAAAGCTGAAAGCACCAGCATCAAGCCCTGCTCTTTGCCGCCTCCTCATGAGTTCGGCAAAGGGAACCCCTTCATGCTGTTCTTGTGCCTGTCCATCTTGTTGGAGCACCGGGACCACATCATGAAGAACAACATGGACTACAATGAGATCGCCATGCACTTTGATCGCCTGGTGCGACGCCACAACCTCAGCAGGGTGCTGCAGAGAGCCAAGGCCTTGTTTGCAGACTATTTACAGAGCGAAGTCTGGGACTCGGAAGAAGGGGACGAGGTCAGCTCAGATTCCCCGACAACAGCTGCCCCACAATCCCCCTCTTCAACCATCTCCGCCAGACCCATCTACAGCCCGCTTGCCTCGCCTCCATCATCACCTAACTCGACTTACAACCTGGCCACCACCATTCCCTCCCCTTCAGTTCAAGTCTCCCTTTCCTCTGTGTCCTGATTCCCTCCTGCATCACTGGATTTTCAATGGATTTCTCAGTTGACTCTTGGTAACCTATTGGAGATCTTTTTCTAACAGCCCCTTCCCTCCTGTTGAATTGGCCTGTCACCAATCTGCCCATGCTAATTGTATGCCTGATTACATGCATTCCCTATATCTGTCTGCATCATAATGTTTCATCTTTCTCTCTGATCTGTCTGAAATATGGACTCCGACAGCTCCGTTGGCGGCTGTTTTCTCACAGGCTGTTCAAGCATGAAATACTCATTGGGTTCTTCTGCATTCGGTAACTGAATGGTTGATCTGCTCTCTTCATTCAGCCTCTTCTTTGTAGCTTTGCTTACAAGTTCAGTTGCAGTCATCTCAGAAGTGTCTCACCTGGAACCCTAATCAAAGTCACCAGAGAATATCCACAATCTGGCCTCATTAAACACAAAACTTTTGTCTGTTCCTCTTAAAAAAGAAAACTTTCATGCCTTATACCCTCTGTCTTTTTTTGATACGTATCCAAGCTGCTGTACTTTTGGTTTTGATAGCTCTCTGCATTGGGTCGAACTCATAGGCTGTATGCAAAAAATGGACGTAGCCACTGTGATGTCAACCATTGCTTTGTATGTATTATTTTAATTCTATTTCTACATTATGGGGGGGCAGGATATCAGGAACACATGCAATTTGATATACAATAAATTAATGTCTATTAAGACTGACTCAATTTTCTTGAGTCTGTCTTATTTCTTGGTGATTTTCTCATTGCTCTTTATGAGCTTCAGGATCCATCAAGTGTTGACATCAGTAGCAGTAAAAATCCATACAGCAGGTCGAATATTCAGCTAAGCACAAAATTATTCATGCCTTTGGAATATCTTTTCCTATGTTTTCTTAACTTTTTAGAGATGTCTGACTCATTTCCTATCAAAACCTCTCTCGGTTGAATGGAATCATTTAAAATCTGGATCTCAGGGTTATTAGTAATTTGAGGCTTAACTGTGTTAATGGATTGCTGAATTTGCATGCATGGCACTTAAAATATTTCCTATCGAATATTGCATCCAAGCAGTGTTTTGTGATTGCAATGTGGAATACATTGATACTGCCACAGTTCAATATATTTTGCTGCTCTCATACACATGGAAAGCTAATTGTTCTTTTATTTTGTTTAGTCTAATGTGTGCTTTAAAACTGAGCTCTTTTAATAGTTTACTGCAATAAGTAGTGGAAAAACATTTAGTGACTATACATTGTGAAATACTTTTTCTCAATGAGACTCTGCCATCTATGGGCTCATCAGTGGTGCTGTGGTCGGTCAAATTGGATCCATGCCCCAGCCTTCCAGCTGGTTGTCCTAGAGTTGGTCAGTCTACTCCTTTAGTTAGAGGCATGCTAAAGGAGTAAACAACATAAACCAATTTAATGTTGTTTACCAGTTATTTTGTGACCCAGGGTCCATATTCTCAAAGATTCCTCTCAGAGAGCTTCTATCTTAAGCTCGAAATTCCTGCCAAGGACTGTTGGCCTTAAAGAGTGGCAGTAAAATCAACTTTTTAAAGCTTTTCATCATGCAATAATGTTACTCCCTCATCAAAAACCTGCCTATAGTGCTGCTTTAAGAAATCTCTACATTCCCATGACAACCTATCATTTCCCACAAAGCTCCTCCTTGGAGCTGCAGGCTCCAGCCGAGCAAGCTGGCCTTCCTCATGCCTGACCCACTCAGCTCCTCCAGACGGGCGGCAGCAGCAGTAACTGGCAAACACTTGGTGGAACTGCAGCGTCCGCTGAGGTCATTATAAGGACCACGTCTCAGTTCAGCGCTCCTCAGAACGGTAGTGAGCGGCGTAATGGAAAGTACTGTTTGTGATGGTGTGCTGAAGGTGGATAAGTAGTAGGAAAGAGCAGGAGCTTCTTAAAGAGACAGAAGCCAAATTTTAAGGCATCAAATTTCTTTCAAGTCATGTTACCTTCATAACAACTGAAGGTAACGTAGGTATTCGACTGCTATAAAATGCCACTATGTGCCTGGAAATGCATAATACCGTCCCTTTAAGAGTGATTCATTCAACTGCTGAGGTAGGGGTTGACATTCTTCTCTTGGTGATGAGGTGTGGTTGACCCCGTTGCTATGGGTGACGCTGTCCTCTAGGGACTTTGATTGATAATTTGGCCTCTACTGGTATTTAATGGAGGTTGGTAAATAATTTCATGGAGTATTACTGCCACCAACTAGTAAGTCTGGACCAAATGCCCCCTAATTTTGATTGTACAGAAGAAATGTTCTAAGAAAAATCTTGAAATTCGAGAAATTCTAAGAATTGTCCTGCAATGACATCTGTAGAAGTCTCTTTTAGTCTCAGGATTTATTGAGAATATGGATCCCAGCTTTGTTGCACTCCTTCTTTGGGTTGTATTGATACCTGGCTTGTCTTTGGTGCCAACCTTTTAATGCTCGTCAGTGTCTTTATAACTTGCGAGGGCCCTGAGGGATTCTTCCAGGCTGTTCCCAACAGATGTCAGAGCCACACCAACATGGAAATCCTGATTGGGCTGAGACTGCGTCCATCTTTGGCATACAGTGTATGGTCCAGAGTAGTCATGTTGTACCTTGCAGTGTTTCTAGATTTCTATTTAAACCTATACTTATGCTATATACTGACGAGACAAAAGCATCAGTGTGTTATTTTTGAAGCCTTGCTCTGCACACCTTGATATTTTCGCTTTGTCGCCTTTAGAGGTCAGTTGTTCTTAAAAAGGACCTGGTGCTTCTGAAGATATGGGAGAACCTGTGAAAGATCAAATCAAAAGTTTTAGCATGTGTGAACCTGAGAGATGTTGGGTTGTTTAAATGACGGAGTTAACCTCATGCTGTATGACGCAGAACTAAGAGCTGGGCAGACCATCAAGACATTGTTTGTATTGACACGCATTAATGAATATACAATTAATGATAAATTTCCACTAATGATGCAAAGCCTTTTATTGTTAAGGGGATCCCAGATTGAATGATGGATGTTACTGCTGTGTTTTTTTAGCCGACAGTAAAACGACCACAACAGCAGAACAATCTGGAGCACAAGTGCCTCAAAATTTGAAAATTTGACTTATTCCTTCTGTGCTCTCTGTAGTTTACAATACTTTGGGTGAAACTAAGTAACAAAGTGAAATATAGTTAAGCACACGGTGATTTTTGGAATCTGTTTAAAGTTTTATTGGTAATTTGACTCTATATTGAAGGGATAACTTCAGATTTTTAGTAGAACCACTTGGTGTTCTATTGAAAAGTTGCATACTCAGCAACTTTTAAATGTCCGTTTCTAACCTTTAGATGGGTTGTTTTAAGAACAAACTCGAACAAATGTCTGGAACTGTGGTATTGTCTTGTTTGACTGTGATCCAACTTTGCACCAGCCTTTTCAGGATTTTATTTCTTACTTTTTGCATGATTTAGTTAATGAGAGCATGTCTTGATTTCAGTCTATGTTTACCAAGTGTTTTATGTTGCCTGAATTATTTCTTTAAAGGTTTCCCTAAGATATATCGTTGAGTAAAGATTCCACCCTTTTGAGCTAAAGAGGACTTTCTACATCCCAACCTTTGTCTTGGCCGGGAAAACGAGTCTCCCAAAAGAGATCTTGAATTTCTTCCAAATGTAACAAATGGGCTTGTTTTATTTTGGTTTTTGAAACAAGATGTTCCAAAAAGAGTTATTCTAAACAATCATCGCCTAATTTATTCCTGATCCACTAAATTAAATAGAATCAGAGGTGAATTGACTAAAGCAAACAATGTTGACTAAGGATAAAGGCAGAGAAAATTCCCCCTAAACTAATAATAATGGGTCAGCTTTTGCAGAATTATTTCATTTTTATAGGATTAAACCAGGAACTACATCATGTTGTGATTCCAATGTTTGATCTGAACTGTTTTCTTTTTCTCATGATTGTAACAAGCACAGACGGCACATGTCTTCTTGTTCTGTTAGATGATCTTTTGTTATTTTTCCTATGTTAATGATGTATTCATGGTGACATGCCTTAAATGAGTTTGATAGATCACATTGCAGCAAGGACTGGCAGTCTAAGCGGTGCAGGTTCACCTGCTGGAGCTTTTTCTTTGATTTAACTCCTGAACCTTTCGGTTGCCATTAAAATGAACCACCAGGCAAAAAAAAAAAAAAAAAAAACACTAAACAAAACAATAAATATTTGTTGTGGCACGTCTAATTTTCGGTTTTGAAATGTTTTTCTTAAGACTGGCGACAGTGATGGTGAAACAGAACAGCAGGAATTGTTGATGTATGATTTCTCTACCAAATAGAGAGTCAGAAATGCAGCCAACAATTCAGCATAAACAGCTTTACTGTTTTGCGTGACACTCGAAGCTCGTCTGCAGCTTCTCTTTGTGGTGCAGAATGATTTACGGAGCTCAAGAACAAAATCTCACATTTCTCCAGATTTCCCCATTTGACTGTTGCTTTTTGTAACGTGGAGAGCGGCCTCTGTCTGCAGAGACGTGCAGTGAGCAGATGGACTTCGTTGAGCTGGTGGTGAGATGCTGTTGGTTCGAACTCAACTGATGTCACTTCACACCAGTTCATCTTTTAAACGCATATTAATGTTGTTTATTGTATATTGGACACAAATAAACAATCATGCATCTCACTAGTCGGTTGTGTCGTGTAGTCATTTTCTGAATATCTAAAATTCACAAAAACGTTTGACAAAATCCAAATTTAGTTAAAGGTTATACATTACAGTTTTGCCAACCCAGCAGATTTCCCTTTCGCTTTCTCTAAAGCAAAACATGAGAAATAATCTAAAAAAATAAGTATCATTATAAAAGAGGTTAAGCGACAATGGACTGATTCTTCAAAACAAGAGAATCTGTGTTATAGATTCTGTGTTAACTTAAAGCCAGAAACAACACATTGTTAAAAAGTGAAACTACAAAACGGTTATGGAATTGTACAGTAATCTGTGTGGTAGAAGAATAATAAAATAAAAGGTGTAAGACTTGAAGGAGAACATCCCATCTTTCATCATTGAAATAAAAATAACTTAATTTGTTCTGTAACAGAATAATAGAAGAAAACACTAATAAGCTTGGCACTTGGATTCAAAACTGTTGCACAATAAAATGGAAAATAATAAACTCAAGTTTGTTCCCATTTATATTAATTAATTTGTTAGATTTGTCAGAAATTGATTGTGCATGTGAATTTCTCTTCCTTTCCCTCAAATACTTGTTAAAAACTTTGGATTTGCGATAATGCAGACCGCTACAGGAGATCTTAATGCCGACAACAAATGGCATAATATGAGTTACAACAATACCTATTTTATCTCTGTGAAGAATAAAATAGTTTGAAAATTAAATGTGAAAAAATGCTTCAATAGAAACCCAGCTGTTTTAATCCTTGTATTATTTATTGAACTGTCATTTGGAATTTCGTTATTTCTTTATTTTATATTTGGTCAGCTTGCATTACCATCGTCCACCAGCTGATGGCGGTAACGTTCCGGCTCATAGTAAGGCAAGTACAAAACGTAACATTTCCGCTTCCGGTAGCGCAGTATCCTTCTCGGGCAGGAGAAATGTTGTCCCGATTACCGCGGCTGGGGCTTGCGTTGCCCCGGTCGGTTTCTGTCCTTTCGACCCGCTTCGTGTCGCAGTCCAAGGCGGACAGCGCCATCTCCTCCACGGCTGTGACGGATCCGTACGAGCCCGTGAATCAGTCCGGACACGGCGAGGTCAGCCCGTTCGCCAAGGTGAGTGCAGCTACTGGACCTCCTGCGAACCGAGCCTGCGCTGACGGGACTGCGTCCTGGCGGGGGTGGTGGTTCTGTTTACTTTACTAGTTTATTTATGTGTTCAGGTGGGTTTGCGCTGTGCTGAAGGTTCAAATGTGACACAGTAAATCTTTATTGAGAGAACCGTTTTTATACAAACACTAGCTAAACAGACAAAACAACAACCAGCGTTGTTTTTGTTGTTACAGCAAGACTTTTACAGCATAAAGTCCTGCTGTAACTTCATGTTCAGAAGTTACAGCAAGACGTAAAACGAAGTATAGAATTGTAAAGTTTGCTAAAATCTACATTTTATCCAAACAATGTGAGGTTTTATTAGTAGTCTCTATGTAGGAAGAAAACAATTTAAGCAATTTAAGTTCGAACTTACAGTTGCGATGGATAAAATGACTTTAATTAAACAAGCAAATCCCCTTAATTAATGAAATAATTATTTTAAACAGATACATCTCATCCCTCTCAGGTATGAATGTGTATTTATAGATTTGACTCTAGATAGAATATTAAATGAGGAGAGGCATAACTCTTGACAGCTGAACGTAAAGTTAAGATTATTTTTGTTTGTCACCATTTATTTTTTGAGCTCTTGGGTATTTCTTTCTTATAAACCTAAACATTAGGTTTAGGTTTATTATTAAGTTTAGATTTACTAACGGATGATAATCACTAGATCTTTTCTGTCACATTCATAATGGCAGCATTATCATCTCTGGTATACGGACTTGGGTGGTCTGTATACTCAGTTATTACACTGAGGGATTAATAAGCCCTCAGTGTTATTACCTTGATAAAGAATGAGATTTGGTTAAGTATGAAAACAGGCTTTTAATGCTGAAAAATGACCAAATGTTACAAGTCATACATGTCATACAAATGGAACAGATACAAAGTTGCATTCACCGTCCAGCGCTGGGCCACACTGAGCTCACCTTATGGATGGAACCAAGTGAGGCAAAGATTGTAGAGCGAGTTTAGCTTTTATTCCTCTCCGCAATCTGTTCCCTCCCTAAAGAATTGTGTTTCATTTTGTTTATGTGTGACTATAGCCAGTCTTATGTGATATGGTTTTGTGAGCAGCAGCACTGTGCGTGTAAGCAGATAGGAGACAGAGGAAAACACAGAACCCATAACAGTCGTTTCAGGTCAGCTTTCGACAGCCTTCTCTTTTTTTAAAGAGTTTCTGATGTATTATTTATTATTTTTGATCAGAATCCAGATTTCCATGGCTTCTCCACCGATCCTGCAGAGGATGAGAGGAACATGAAGGTGGGCTTCTTCCTGGGCATCTCTGTGGCTCTTGTTATTGGAGGAACCTTTATCCACTATTTACCAGACCATGGGTACGTTTTTTTGTTTTTTTTAAATTTGGTTCTGTTCAGATGTGAGGTGACAGAGGTCAGGGATGCAGGAAGAGTTTATTCAGAAATGTTTGGAAGTGCAATATGTTTCGGCTGCTGTTTGAAATATTCCTTTAAATCTCTCTAACCCAATTGAACCCGTCCTGTATGTGCCCAAAAATGTTGTCATTGTTCCGATGACTATTGTTGCAGAAAGTTTGTTGGTTATTCAAATGAAAAACAAGACTAGGCAAACCTGTCATAAAAAGCAATGACATGATAAATTAAAACGAGCTTGATCGTTTCATGATTGTTTTTCTTGCGTTTCTACCAAAGACTGGTTTCTACCAAAGACTGGTTTCTACCAAAGACTGGTTTCTACCAAAGACTGGTCGACAAAAGTCTTCAGTCTGGTCTCATCGAGCCCCTTTTTTGAAGAGCTGTTTTGTTTACAGAAACTTCACTATCCATTTAATTTATTGTTTTGTTTATTTAGTTTGGATATCTAACATGTCTTCCAGTTCTAGTGTTCTATATTTATTACAAATTAAAGTTTATTGGCCTGTGAGACAGTGGACTTAAAACGAGCTCGATCGTTTCACGATTGTTTGTTTTTCGCGTCTCGTTCTACCAAAGACTGGTTGACAAAAGTCTTCAGTCTGGTGCAAAACGTATGAAAATGTTTTGAGACCATTTTCATGTTCCTTGAAAATGGTCTCAAAACAGTATTATTGTTTATAGAAATAATTTGGCTTAGTGTGGTTAAAAAAAACCCCAATGTGATGTGAATATTGCACACACTGATATTGTGGTGAGGATATATCCTGCGTATGGCGCCGCCTTACAATAAGCAGTACAGTAGAATGATGGGAATCAAAAAGGTGAAAATGGTTTCACAGCCCTTCACAAATTGATGAGCAACAGCTCGTGGCTGCTACCTCTTTTGTGTTTTAGCTTTTTAGTGGAAGCAGGAAGGAGTTTTCCTCACTACCGCTGCAGTTTGTTAAATAAGGATCCAGTATAAATGAATGAGGCAAGCGCTGACGTCAGGGAAGACTGCAAAGTTAAACGGTCCTATGTGGGCACTTTCATGTTAACGTGAGGCCTGACCAGTATTTGGGGTTGTGTGGCTTCCAGGATGCGGAAGTGGGCCAGAAGGGAAGCAGAACGACTCATTCGGCTCAGGGAGAAAGACGGTCTGCCGCTCATCCAGGAAAATTACTACGACGCCAGCAAAATCATCCTGCCCTCCTCCAACGAGGACTGACCCCTCCTGCACTGTCCCACTCTATTTCATGGTTGTTGTAAATCACTGATTAAATAAACTATGTTCTCATTGGATGATGTTTGGGGGGGTTTTTTTGCCTTCACATCTTGATTTTCAATAGTCAAATATAGCTTTTAGAGATTTCACCAATAAAATACCAATTCAGTTCTGAAGATGTTTCAGTTCACCCATATTTGACAAAAGAAAATCATAAGAAATCCAGACAAGATGTAATGACTCACTAGAGGGACCCAGAAAATCAGCCACGACACAGGAGTGAGCAGAAAACTCGGATTATTTATTAAAAGACAGCTCAGACCGGCCACACTGGATCGTCAGCTGCAGCACTGGCCTGACAATCAGGTACAAGGAAGAGAGCAGATGCTCCATTGACGCAGGGCTCAGGAGGGAGTGCCCGGGGAGGAGAAGCGCTGATGCAGGGCAGCGCACTGTAACTCTGAAGCAGCAGAAGTCCAGGAGAAGTTCCAAATCCTTGGTCGGACGGGCTGAGGTCATGTACGATGGGGCAGAGAGCAGAATCCGTGGGATTGGGCGTGAGCGGTGTAACCAAAACAGGCGTGGGTCGAGATCCAGATGGGCAAAAGGCAACAGCAAGGCGAAAGGGGCAAATCTGGGGAACAAGAGCGTGGTTGCAACGATGAGGGCGAGATGGGAGTGCTGGAAAACTACTTGCTGAAAGCGTTCGATAATCTGGCAGCGTGGTTGTGACGGAGAGAGGCTTAAGAAGGGAAACAGGGAGCGACAAGGAATAACGGAAATGAGGGACATGACATGGATCGGCTCAAAACAAAAAACAGAGCACCATGTGAACATCACACAGGAAGTAAAATGAAGGCAAAAGTGTAAGTAAAAAAAAAAACAACTTAATTGTCACAATGGCCATCAGTTCATTTTCTCCAGTTAATCAGCGCAGATCCTTTGTTGCTGCAGTGAAGACATCAGAGCTGTGTTGTGGACTGGTCACAGTGGGCTGAATGGCCCCAAATCCTGTGAAAAGCCTGACGAACCATGAACAGCACGGCCTCTTCTACTTTATCTGGAACGTAGTTCGAGGGTGAGATCTCTTCCTGCTTCATCCTAGCAAGTGATGACTACGTTAATCTTCGACAGAAGGCGGTAGAGTCACGGGCACCCGGCGGAAAAAGAGCCTGGAGCCTCTGAAGAGCTGACACTGAAGGAGGTTGGGGAGAACAGTTGAGCTCTAAATGTTCTGAGGACAGGAAGATGGACATGTGGTCACTGCAGGTCAGAATGTCAGCATACCTCGGTACTCAGATGATTCCAGCAGTGCAGCCAGGATGTAAAGACAGGAAACCGAGGAGGAAGACCTGCAGCCAGACTGGAAACACAGAGCTGAATGAGTCCGAGCGGCAGCATGGAGCAAGATCAGCTTCTGTTTTCTGTGATTCTGACAATCAGTTCAAGGTGTTGTCTAAAGCCTTCGGGGAATTAAATACAGTCCGACTTTGATCTGTTGCTTTAAATTGAGGAATCAGAGTGAGGAGTATCAAATTAAAATGAACTTCCAGGTTGTTAAAAAACAATCTGCCAGACCTCATCAAACAGAAAACAATAAATCGCGCCTCACTCCGTTACTCACCCACAGTTGTTGACGGCCATTACATCAGCAACCAGCGTGAATGGGTAAGTCAGGACCCTCAGTGTGATCTAGAGAAATGCAGTCAACATTAATGTAACCGCGGACCATCAGTAGCTGTCAAAATGAAAGTGCTATAATAATAATAATAATAATAAACTTACACTCATCACAAACTTTGTGTAGTTTCTTAGTGTTGATGCCTGACTAAACTAAAACAAGAACAGGAGTTAAACAATGCACACTGATGAAAATGTTAAACTTTTCCATTTAACTAATAGTACAAATTTCATGTGGAGTCCCAGACAGCTTTGATGGTGCAATACTAAAATAAACGGAACAGAAACATCGAAACCAACGATGTGATCTAGCAAGAAGAATGAGACAATAATTAACAGACTGAACTGATACAAACAGGTCGAGAGTTCAGAGTTCATGATCCTTCAGGTGACCTTTAACACAAGTGCTAAGAGCCTGTGGAAGACGGTCTTAAAGCTGGAGGTAAAACAGCTTCGAAAGCTGTGAATACACTCACCGGCCACTTTATTAGGTACACCTGCCCAACTCCTCATTAACATAAATGTCGAATCAGCCAATCACATGGCAGCAACTCAATCCATTTAAGCATGTAGACGTGGCCAAGACAATCTGCTGCAGTTCAAACCGAGCATCAACATGAGGAAGAAAGGTGATTTAAGTGACTTTGAATGTGGCATGTTTGTTGGTGCCAGACGGGCTGGTCTGAGTATTTCAGAAACTGCCGATCTACTGGGATTTTCACACACAACCATCTTACAGAGAATGGTTCGAAAAAGAGAAAATATCCAGTGAGCAGCAGTTCTGTGGGCACAATGCCTGTTGATGCCAGAGGTCAGAGGACAATGGCCAGACTGGTTTGATCTGATAGAACGATAACAGTAACTCAAATAACCACTCATTACAACCGAGGTATGCAGAGGAGCATCTCTGAAACCACAACACGTCAAACCTTGAGGCGGATGGGCTACAGCAGCAGAAGACCACAGCAGGTGCCAGTCCTGTAAGCTAAGAACAGGAAACTGAGGCTAAAATTCACACAGGTCTTACCAAAACTGGACAATAGAAGATTGGAAAAACGTTGCTTGGTCTGATGAGTCTCGACTTCTTCTGCAACATTCAGATGGTAGGGTCAGAATTTGGCGTCAACAACATGAAAGCATTTATTCATCCTGCTTTGTATCGACGGGAGATTTGCATCATGGATGTGAAGCCGACAAATCGGTAGCAACTGTGTGATGCTATCATGTCAATATGGACCAGACTCTCTGAGGAATGTTTCCAGCAACTTGTTGAATCTATGTCACGAAGCACTAAGGCAGAAGGGAGTCCAAACCGGTACTAGCAAGATGTACCTAATAAAGTGGCTGGTGAGTGTATTTCTTGAAAGAAAAGAAACAAAAAATAAAAAATAAAGAGAGAACAATTGATAAAAGCTTGTTGGTCAGTGTAAGCTAATTGAATTAGCAGTTTGAAACATTTCAAACCACTGCACTGTCGAGTAATGCTCTGGTGCAACATTAGACCTTTTTCAATACCTATAAAAAAAAAATGTGATCAAATATCAGCCAAGATCACTTCTGGCTGGTTTAGTTTGGACTTGGACGAACGTCATCGCAAATCTTTTCACACTCCTCTCCAAACCATCGGGCCTCAATATTAATGCGTGTTCTGATCAAACAGCATCACAGCTTGGATACAAACAGCTGGCATACGTACGCTGTGGTCTACAGCATAGGTGTTGATAAGGTAGGCCAGCAGGTTACAGCACCACAGGAAAAGGACTTCTCCCAGCACATGTGGAACAAAACCGCTGCAAACAAGCACACTGATCAGACCTTAAGGAATTAAACACACTGTAAGGACTGTAGAGCTACTTACGTATAAAATCCAGACAATCCTTCCTCCTTAAATATCGTCATGATACAACTGAATACACCACTGCAAATGAGAAAACACATTCAGCAATATTTCACCCGACACAAATGATACCATATAATTACATCAGGATTAGTGATTAAAGACTTGTTTGGGGGAGGGGGTGAGGGCGTCTTCAATTCAGATGTCTCTGCAAAATGGAACCTAGAATAATCTTTGAAAACCTCAACAAGAAGTCTGGACTAAACTAACATGTTGACTTTATGTTAAAGTCTTATGTTGACTTATGTTGAAACAAAGAACAGTTCTGACTAACTGGAGCGATTCCTACCGATAACCGGTCAAAGGAATCCAATCACTAGTGAACGACACATCAACAGTCAGCAGCTACGATGACTTAGATTCCTCTGAGTAGTCCTGGAGTTGTTTTCTCTCCACCGGTATTTGTAACTTTTCTTTTGTATAGCCCGGTTTTAAGCCAGGTTTACATAATTATTTATAACACAATTCTTTTGGAAGCTAACTGTAGAGTGGTACTTTGACCTCACGTCACGGCGAATAAACGGTCGTTTACACGCAGTACCTCGTGGACCACTAGATGGCGCCCGCGGACCACCAGTGGTCCAGGGACCATAGTTTGAGAAGGACTGCCTTAAGGTGATAATACTTTAAGGTACAAATATGTTTGTACCTTAAAAAAGCTTCAACTCCCTTTTTTTACTTTTCAGTTTCTTGTTAAAAAAAAAAAAAAAAAGATGTTCTGTTTCCTGGAAGTTAAGGTGGCTTAAAATTTTACCAGAAGTTTAGTTTTAGCACAGCATGTTTGACCCACAATATGCTAAATTATGCAAAATTAAAATTTTGCAAAAGTATTCACATCACTTGGTACTTTTCTGCTTTAATATTACCCTTTTGGAGGATACTAATCAAATTTGCTAAAAAAACAAAAACAAACAAAAAAACAACAACCCCAAAACAACAACAAAAAAACATACAAGCTAAATATTTCCTCATTTTGTCTTTTCTGTTGGGATTTGTGTCATTTTAGACTTTGCTGCAATTAACAGCTGCTGAAGCCTCATCCCACACTCGGCGTCACCAGTTTTTGTTTTTTTTTAAAGCACATGGAAAAGCTAGTTGTGCCAGGGCAGACTGCTCTAAATGGATATCAAGAGTTGGTATCCTGATTGTGTGAGTGAGTTTTTGTCCCATCAAAACTGCCTCTGACTTCAACATAAACAAATCACATCAATGAAACATAGGGACTTCTGTTTGTATGACCTTGTTTGTTAAGGGTGAGTGTGCTTGTGGGGACACAAAGTTGCTAAAAGTCACCAGGAAGGAGTCAGTCTGCCGTGTCCAGAACTCAGAAGGACCAAGGAAGGGAGAGCACAATGCAATCTCCCTCAACGTGGATCCCGATCAGTGACTAGCTCTTCCCACATCTGTGTTGACTTGAAAAACTTTATAGGAAGTTATTGTACTGTACCTGGACCAGATCTTCTGACCTTACCTGTACTTGGTCTCTCTGCCAACGAACTGGGCCATGCAGCGCACTGACATGACTGCCAAAGAAACACAAAACAGCCGATCAGATAATCTACTGACTCTGGTGTTCACTCAGAAGCAGCACCGCACATCACCTTGGCTTTTATCGGACTGATAACAGGGCGCGTAGTCTAGAGAGCGGGAGACACATTTGTTGGTTTCACCAGTTAAGCGTTAATTTCGTCCTGCATAAAAAAACAATGCGCCACTTTGGCTTCTTTTGTTTTGCTTGAAATTGTTCCATTTGCGCCATCCGAGTAAAACCTTGTAAATGACATGAGGCCCAGAGGCAAGTTCAAAACCTCTGTAGAGGAAACCATCTTATTGAGGGCATACCATGAAAAGGATGGGTGGCCACTCTGGACAGGCACCGAAAGATCATATCATGTGATGTCTGAGGGAAAAAAAAGTGGAAAGAAGAAGGCCATTATGATTTTTGATTTCAACATGGCATGCTGAAACATATGAACTGTCAGTTTAACCCTCGTGTTACTTGGATTACAGAGATAGAAAATACTGTACTGCTAATGATTCTTCAGAAACCATTGACCTCTCACCTCTTGGACCAATTTCCTAAAGGAATTCTGGTGCTCATCTTTTTTGGACTGAAGCACCCTCTGGTTATAGAAAAAAGTTACCGTTTGAATAAAAAAAAGTTGCATCTGAAAATAACTGCTGCTATCAGATCTGTGTTTATTAATGCAGTGAACATCAGTAAAAAGCAGTCGGAGCTCTGAGAACAACATCTAAATAAATGAACACAAACATTGAACATAATAAGTCCATCTGGTGTTGCACAGGAAAACTTCCAAGCTCTATTACTTTCAGTGTTATTTCCAAGTATACAACAAGTGACTACCATTAGTTTCTATCTCAGGGAGCAAAGCATGAATTGTTGTGTTAATATCACCACAATATTAGTCTCTTTCTTACCCATTCAATTTTGCCCCTCACCAAGGTAGAGATGGTGCTGGATGCTATACGAGGTGAGAGGCCCCGAAAGAGTCCCAGCTTTCCATCCACTCTGAGAACATACTGAGCTGAAAACAAGCACACTTCCTCGCAGCTGTTCTGAACTACAGCGGCACAGTTATTTCTTAGTCAGCACATTTAGTTGACACGTTAAACATGCTGCGACAGAATATATGCCGCAGCATATATAGGTCATATGCTGTGCCTTTTTTAAAAAAAATAAAAAATACTTTATTAATCCCACAAGAAAATAAAATCTGCTCGTCATTAATCCACTTGTGTCTTCTGGAGTTTCAGACAAAAGCCGATCCAAGCTGAATCAGAGAGCACGATCCTCACAGTGTTGCCTCCTTTTGTCCAGGGATGTGACTGCATCTTCAGGTGTAATGATATAAACATGCCCAACCAAATTGGAGTTAAGTGCCTTGCCCAGGGGCACATCGACATGTGACAGGAGGAAGCTGAAATCGAACCTACAACCTTCCGATCACAAGACAATTACTGTACACACAGAAGGGTGTTTTGGTCTTTGGATATCCCATATGTGCAGCCACTTAACTCACCGTAGCTGAAGAAACCAGGCAGGTATAGAACTGGTCTTCCAAGCATTGTTGACCCAACAGCTGGAGGAAGAGGTTCGTGTCCCACCTGGGAAAAACGAAATAAAGGGAGAGAATACAAACTGATCCGAGGTGGAGACAGAGGTGACACTCGCCCTGTATTTACTTCCCAGGTAAAAAAAAAAATACTTTAGTATATTTCAAACACTTACATATGCGCAAGTACATTTTAAATATACCAAGTATTATCATACTTATAATACAGTATTATCATCAAACACATTAGATTAGCTCATCCAATGCGTTTGATGATCTGTAACATCTGTAACAAAGAAATGACAGATAGTTTAGATATGCATATACATTCATATACATATATAATCTACCTCAAATGTCTCATCTCTATATATTCGGTCGGTCGGCCCAGCTACCTGAATCAGCAGTTTAACGTATAGGAGCGGGTGTGTGATGGTAGTAACAGTCGCCCCTAGCAACACAACGGCAGCGTCCACTACCACGGGAGTAGAGGGCATCCTAGTCCACGTAGGCTTCCAGTGTGGGTTCTACTTCACGGAGATCCATCTTTGGTCACACATCCCCAGAGAAAATCAGCTGGAGCTAACATGACTTCCGCTCTGAGCTCTCACTCTCAGCTGAACGCGGTTTCTGAGGTGAAACCGAGTTCAGCTACATTAACGTGTCTGATTTTAAAAAAAACAAAACAAAAAGTAGCTTACATCCTTTATCACAGCACTATTTGGTTTAAAACAGGTGGCTGGGATCTCTCGGCGGAACAAAAACAACTGGGCGGAGACTATCCGCTGACGTCACATATTTTATGATCTCAGGCGACCAGACGTTCGGTCGTCAAGGTGGCCAGATGTTATCTTCCTGAGTTTTGTTCACAGTACAATTGTATTGTTGTTTATTATAATAAATAAAGTTTAAAAAAAAAAAAAGATGGCCAGATGTTATATGGTGCTTTCACACCAAACGCTTTTCTGGCGCCAGGTTTACATTCAGACCCTAGAAAAAATATAGATACTTTAGTATATTTCAAACATACTTACATTTGTGTAAGTACATTTTAAGTATACTAAGTATTAAGTGTGGTATATAAATGAAGTACACTAACAGCATGCTTGTACCAATTTTGACATTATAACTTTAAACACACGTAATACTGTTATCTAGTATTAAGATAACAGTATCTTAACAATATGAAGATACTGTTATCTTAGTTAAGATTTACAGTAAGATGTTGTTAACAGTATTAAGATACTATTATCTTAACTGTATTAAGATAACAATACTGTTATTACTATGATAATAACAGTATTATTATGCTGTTATTAACAGTATACTAGTACTGTTGATAATCTATATGTATGATACATAACTGTATTATCACATACAGATATGCTACATAAATCTTGGCGAGCTAACCAGGAGGAGTTTGTACAGAGCTGAAGTATTGCCGTTTTCTATTTTGTTGCTACCATGAATGTATTGGAGAAACAGGGGTTTAAAATCCCTAATGCAGTGCTGATTAAATATGTGACGAACACAGAAACTGATAGTGAAGTAGCTGATTTTCTGACAGGCTATGGGTCAATGAAAAAGTTTGAAGTCATAGCTCATTCTGATTCCATTTCCCACAGCTGCATAGCTTTTGAGTTTGCCTCAGGGAGTGTGTTGGAGAGGTTACATAAAATCTTGCCGTACACCTAGACTTGTCAAACTGAAAAAAATGACTTATGAAATCGAAGAACTGTCGGTGGTTTGCTCGGAGTTTGAAGCCAAAAATAAAAACACAAACGTACCTGAGATCCTGCTGTGTCAGACCTGCAGCGTTCCAGAAAGATATTTGACAGCCTACTACCACCAGCTGCAGACATGGTTAAACATCTTCAACCAGATGCACCTCCTTTAAGTTACCTCAGAATCCTTGACTCTGCCTATGGGACAGTCCAAGATGGTGACGAACTGTATGCAAAATGTATGGAGCAGTTTCAAATCAGCAGGTGAAAAACCATCAGTCTATTTACAACGCCTGCAAGCGAACTATGAACTATGCTGTAAGGAGGGGTGGAGTGTTAGCTGCTGATTTTGAAAAACATTTGCTGAATCAATTCAAGTCGTCGCTGTTGTGATCACACCTTAATTTCTGAAGCAGTGCAAGTCAAAACCAACATCTTTGGAAGAGCTGCTAATGTTGAGAACAGAAGAAGACAGAGAAGCTGCTGAAGCTCAGCGTATGAAACAGCACCTTGGTTCCAGTAAACCCAGAGCTAGCGTGCATTCACATCACGCTTATGCACCAGCTGAAGAAAAGAGTGCTTATGATAACCTGTACATCGGCTAACTTGCCAAGCAGTTAGCTGATGTCCAAAAACAGTATGGCTGCTCAGTCTGCTCAGAAACAGTCTGTTCTACCTAAATCTCTGCATGTTGGCAAGTTCAGTCAGCCCCCACATACTAGTAAATGTGTATCTCAACCCTCTCACAAAAAGGCAGCTTTTTGTGAGCCAGGTTACTGCTACAGCTGTGGGGAAGATGGTTGTTTCCTTATTGTCAAACAAAGGGGAAAAAAATCCATATTTCTGAAAGGGATTTTTGTCAAGAATCCCTGGAGTCATTTCTGCTCCAGCATTTATAGATCTGTCAGACATTTATAGATCTTTGTATTAAAGGAGTCACTGCATCAAAATCTTTATTGGTGTTATTTATAGAGTGCAGGCCATAAAGGCCCATTTTAATGGAACATATAAATTGAGTAGAGCTGTATCTTCCTGCTCTAATCCTGCATATTGGCCCTTATCTTCGAACCCATAAAACTAATGCTTTAGGTTCATCTGGAGAGCATGTGATTTAGGATATGGCTAATATCTGGAGCTCCCACAGATAGATCTGCTTTATCTCCAGGTCAAGCGAAGGGATGGAATGGCTTAAATGCATTTGTGATTTTTGACCCTCATCATTGTCTGGTTTGAAAAAGGTTGGTATATCCAACTGGAAGCAAAAGTTCCCACTTAAATGAAACTTCATTTGTTACAAGTAATGAAGTTAAGTTTACGTCTCGCGCAGTTGCTCGAGATGTAACTGCAGTTGGTCTGTGGCCATCTTTACAGGCCACAGACCAAAACAAACATTATCCCGGTGTTTTGATTGTGTTACCGACTGCAGTGAATTCAGTTTCGAGTTGGATATTGGATATTCTTCTGTGTTCAGGCCCTTTATGTGCACAAGTGCGGAAAAGCCGACATCAGAAATGTCAGAGGAAATCTTTGAGGTTCAGCTCTGCGAAAAGGGCAGCACCAGACGACAAGAGGAAACCAGACTGCTAGGATTCTACTTGAGACAGACCAAACCTCGCTTTCCTGTTCAAACACTGTCAAAATACCAAAGCCCAGAACATACGACCAGTTCCAAAAGAGACATGGACTTAGGGATACAAAACTCTTTGGACTTTATTAAGTACAAATACAGAATCACAAAACTCAAATGTGGATGTTGGCCCGTGAAGGCAGATGTTAACTTGTGGAACCTGCTCTGTCAAAGCAGAACGGCGCTGTGGTTGTTGGACACACACCTTTAAATTTCAGACTCTCATTTATTTCCAAGTCCACCATGTTTTCCAGTCTTATGTAGTTTTCCACATAGGATTCCCAAGTCAGTGGATGCACCAGGCCACTGTCTCTGCAGGTCCTCAAACCGTCCCTAGAGACGGTCATGGCCACATTGACTGCTGTTTGACTCGGTCATAAACTGTCCCAGTTCCTCCTGGGAGTCTGGGAACCCACAGTCTGTCGTGCCAAACCCAGGAGTAAAATATGCACAGGACGCATAGATTAGTTATATTTTTACATTTCTTCATTCAACTGTCACTACCAACTGTTTTGACTATTGTTGAAAACTGTTGTAATGCTTAACTGTATTTACGTCATCAGAAATTGTTACAATAAAAAGTGACATCCTATTAACACATGGCTGATTTTTTGTTTTCTCTTTGTTTTGACAAATTATTTTTGAAAGTTGCCAAACAGGCAACAAATTAACCAGATGTCAATTAAATAAATGAGAAAAGCAACAACAACAAAAAACCCTGTTAGGTAGGTGGTACATGACATCCGGTTTACCAGTGAGACTGTTTAGCAGGTCTGATGGGATTTGTAGTCCATCTTTCCTTGCTTTCATCAATGTCACATTGCAGCAAACCCATGAACAGAAACCACACAGGTCTGCTCAACAACAAACCAAAATTACAACAAATTAAGGAAAATTTCAGAGAAGACACAAACAGTCTAGAATGACATCATTGGTTTCCATAAAATGGATCATTTCTTAATTTTGAGAAAAGGCTCATTTGAACATTGTGAACTGTTGGCAAGAAATCCAGAACTTCTGCATGACTGCAGCCGTCATGAAAGTACGCCGTAATCAGATCCTCTTGTGAGAGCGAGTCCAGCACCGACCCTGTTAAACAAAATAGAGCAGAATAGAAAAAACTTTGACTGTCCCACAATGGAGAAATTCAGGTGCTAAACTAACAATGCGACACACAATTAAAGCAGCTCGGTTCACATAAAGACAGAAGATAAAATATGTAAAAACAGAGTAAAATGCTGTAAAGGCAAAAAATTCAACGCAAGTACTGTGGAGTTATTAAAAGTAGCATATAAACAGTGTATTCAAAAGTAATGTAAGGTATGTTCATTGAAAAAAAATCTTCAAAAATCAGAATCAGAATAGCATATTTACTGATAACTAGCTGGAATTTGTGTCTCAACAAATGTGGTTTGTTGAACCAAAAGAACTTCAAGACTATTTACCGACGTCTTCGCCTTGTGCCAAGAACTGTACATTTTTCCCACAGGAAAAGCAGAACACTTGAACTGTCCCTAGATTTTTCACAGACGTTGCAAAACATGAAACATGGCCACCTAAAAAAAAAAAATAAAAAAAAAAGCCACAGTTGAAACCAGACATTTATACACCAAGAGAAAGATACAAACATATCTCTCTGTCTGTATCGATAGATTGAGATCCATCTATGGGTAAAAGAGTTCACTTCCACTCTCAAAGTGTTAGAATTGTGCACTATTCTGGTGTTATTTTATGTCCAGTGTCCTTTCAACACTGGGAGTTTGGACCCGAATGATCGCCAAGTTTGGTTTACTCTTAAAGTGCAACATATACACTTCACAATTTGCAGCGTAGTTGTAAGTTTCCCACCTGCAGTCAGAGTTATCGTAGCAAGGAGGAAGCTGCTGCTGCTCAGA